>NW_026442114.1:1597500-2797500 GCF_026898425.1 Galleria mellonella
CTGCAACTGACAATATAGAGAATTTTTATTACCATCTGACTCGACCCCTCATTTCGTCATCATTCATGGATGACGACCACGAATAATTCTTTACCATCAGGTTATTTCAATTATTTTCTTGTTTAAACTCTCATATCTGAGGTTGGTTTTTTTCCATTTAACACTATCTTGTACAGCATATAGGTACCTCATGGATACCACCAACTAGGAGGCGAGGGAATTGTTAATAACAAGGACTAGCGACCCCATTGCTAACAATCCTCTCTCCCCTACGATCTCTATGTTGTTTACCTCTATTTTCCCCACTTTAAATATCTTCTTAGGTGTGATTGGAGAACGCACAATGTACAAAGATGATCAGAGTCACAGCATATATCAATAAATTTATGGAGCTATTTATGCAATTTTAGTATATTTATTATATAGTAAAAAAAAGGCTAATAAATTTATGTGCTTCTCTGATTATAAAGAGTAACGTAAAGGTTCGTTATACAAAAAGGGAGACAAGATAAAGTTTAACAACTTCTTGTACAACTTGAAATGAGACATTTTGGGACGAGATATCATAGATCACAAACCTCATATTTATACAGAAAAAAAAAACGGAAAAAAAATTAGAATGTTCAGAAAAACAGGTCAAAAGATTCTATTAAATAATGCGTAATAGTTACTAAATAAATCCAATATTTTCATCACACTAATAAAAAAAAAATAGCTTTAGCTACAATTACCTGTTTATAGCAAAAACTCAAGTAAGTAAACGATAGAACAAAATATAGGTAAATGTTATTATTAAATATAAATATTATATTATATTAACAATCTTGAAGGATTGTTTACACTTATTGAGGGATAAAAACAACGTAATTTGAATATTTAGATTGAAAAAAAATTATATGAAAATATATAAAATACGTACTCACTTAATACTTGTAATTATTTACAAAAGATATTTAATAATAATGCCCTTTAGTTATATAATTAAATAGAAGCTTACCGAATGCAGGAGCAAACAAAACAATAGAAACCTCATGTTCCCTGTAAGAACATTCAAGAATAACTAACCACACAATTGATAGTGGGAACGTTTGGCCTCACTTTTGCGGTCATAGGTCGTAGATAAACTTTTTAAATTTTGCGCTGTATGGATGGATAACGCCAAATGACCCCTGCTGAGGCAAATGTGGGGATTCTTAATTATTAACCTACCCAGAAAAATTTAGTTTATCATTTATGTCTGTCGGTAGTAAACAAAAAATAATGTCTTAATAGATATAAATAGAAAGTAGCCAATACAAATCACAAACAATTGTGAGAGTATTTGAAACAGTTAATTATTAAAATACGCTATTATTTGCCAATGACAATATTGAATGATAATGTCGGAATATTACCCGTATCATTAGTCATTCTATGATTGATATCATGTTACGACCTACAATATATATATATATATATATATACTTTTCAACTTTGGATTTGCTTTAAGAGAACTCTTAGAGTTAAGCTCACCTTTGTTGTACCTTTGTTTACCTATATCATACTTTGTTATTAGTGTATACAATAAAATATAAATAAATTTCATTCAAATCCATTCAATAACATTTGCTTAAAACAGTAAAATATATTTATCCATACAAATTCACAAACCTAGGAATATGCGAAATAATGAGAAGCTTGTGAACAATTAGGTAAAGAATTAAAGCCCCAAAATAGTTTTTTTTTTACGTAATTTCAGCAGACAACCTGAAAAATAAGGCGTATTTGTATACAGTATCAGTATTTATTACTACTCTACTATTATATATATTATTTTGTTTATTCCAAATACAGCTCTCTTACACTTTAGCTGCGCACTCATTACATACTTTGGTGGAAAGGGATTGTAAATAATGCGAACTACTAGTTCCATTACTAACAATATACCCTGACAGTCCCCCCTTGAAACAATCATGCTAAATTCTTGGTGTATTGATATGAATGGGTTAACTGACCTGCCTTGGGGGGAAAGGGATCGTTAGTTACCGAGTCTAACAAGCCCATTGCTAGCAATATATCCTATAAAGTAGACCTCCACGCGGTTCTCCCTGGAAACCACGTGATTAATTCTTGAAAAATTCGTCACGATGCTACTACTACTTTCATACTCAGCTATTACTGGTGACCTGCCAGTGCATACCAATATATATATGTATATGTAAGTTACATATAAAATAATGTATTTATAAATGTTGTGAGCAAGGGTGGACTTATCTCTGACAGAGATCTCTTCCAGTCAACCCAGTACAGTAAGACATCTCTAAAAACCTAACTACAGTTGCCATCCCGCCTCCCAGGCGTGGCAACTACAGGCAAAACTCCCCTCATGGGGATGTCTTATGTCCAGCAGTGGACAGTTAACGACTGAAATGATGGAAAATAATGACTTTTGTAATTTACTAGTGCACTGCTTACATACAATAAAAGACAAATATGTTCTAACATAATTTATTGGACATTCCATAAATTAAAAAAAAAAGTATACATTATACAACCGCTACTTAAGAAAATAGCAAACTAAACAGTGTTCCAGCAAAGATGCGGTGAGTTACAGCTTACTGGCAGACTTGTAAGCTAAAAAAACTTAAGTAAAAATCTGTTGTACAGATTTTTTTTTTGTAATTCAAAAATAATTCGCTTTTAGCTTAAATTTCATTATAAATAAATTTATAATTTACGCTATTGAACAATAAACAGTATAAGGAGTTTGCACAGACGAGAGACTTGTTTGTAAATACTCTGTGGCTGATATTTAAATGATCTAATTCTCAGCCAGAAGAATGAATGTTGATTTTGTGGGTGAAAATTAATAAAGTTTCGTAAATTCTGAATTTAAAACATACAGTAACATAAATCATACTACCCACCCTGGCTCCACAGGGATCGATAGATAAATTTCTATTTTTTTTTTTTTTTAATATATACTACATACATTACTTGTAGTTGATAATGTAGCTTTGTACAAGTTTTTTTTTTTATCAGTTAAGTTTTTTTTTTTATTTTGCCATTACAAAGTATAGAAGGAGGAAGGAATTGTTAGTAATGGGGATGTAACAGCTACTTTGCTAGCAATACATCCTATCAGGTCGACCTCCTCGCGGTTCCCTCTGAAAACCATCATGGCTAATTCTTGTGGAATTAGTCACGATGGGCTATCTGACCTGCTTTCATCCTCATCTATCATCGCTCACTGGTACATATCATTATATAGTTTTAAAAACAAAAAAAGGGGCGAGAATAATCTCTCGTCTGCTCAGACCCATCGCTTTAGCTTATAAGCCTGCCAGTCGTATGTAGACTGTATATGGGTAAATATGGGTAACGTTCAAGTATTATGTAACGCAATTTGAGGGGGGAGGGAGGATAGGAGGTCTTGTAAAACATTACGAGTGTTACAGGATCAGAAGGGGAATCCGAACAATACGTTACGTAAGATTGTTTTCATTTTTTATTTAATTAAAACACTAGGGAATTAAAATCTCCCAAGTTGCTAACCCTATTCATTTGTTTTATGGGACATCGCTCGACTGTAATGTACGTCATTTTTGTTTTCGTTGTCAGTAGCCGTTAGTATTGTGACTTTTAATAATGGTCAGTTGGATGTTACATAATCTTTAGAGGCGAGAGGGTACAAAAAAAGGTCATGACGGGATTATGTTATGAATGAATTGTACGTGTACTTTATTTGCATTATACAATATAGGGGAAAACAAGACAATTCATAAATATAACGATACAATTGTATAAGTACAACAAGACGGTCTTATTGCTGAGAGCAATCTATTCAAGACAACTTTACAAGACCTTAGGGTAATAGATGTTATAACATGGGAGGGGGGGGGGGGGGGGGGCGAAGGTAAAAAACTTCAACAATTGCATTACGTAGTAATTGAACGTGAACTATACAAGTAAATTATAAATCACAGTTGCATTACAAATTATCAAATCACTGGTATTTCATTCGGGCGGGAAGCCAATTTCTTCACGAATCGCTTATTAATTGAACCTGAAAATATACAAAAGTAACTAAATGTAAATAAAACATTATTATACAATATACTACATATATACTGGCCGTGTGGTCCCCGCATAAAATAGGCCAGTCCTTCCTTTCCCGTGAGTGTCGTAAGGGCCGACTAAGGGATAGCGAGAGATGGGCAGCAGCAACCCTCTTAAAACATCTCTAAAAACCTGACTGCGGTTGCCAATCCGCCTGCCAAGCGTGGCAACTACTGGCAAAATCGTCTAAGGGTGAGACTTATGGACAGTTAAAGACTGTTTATACTAGATATCACTTATACTAGTTATCATCGTATAATAAAGCCGTAAACGTTGACCATGATATCGACATCTTTGGTAATTCTTTAGTCCAGTTTATAAGGCTTATTAATAATATGAATTGGTAGTTAGGTCTGCTCTAATTGTATAATTGTTACTTAGTATACATTGACGCTTATCTGTGAGAGCTGTATACACCTTTAATTGATGTGTTCATATGGCCTTAAGCTTGGTAGGGAGAAGTGAGATGTTTTTATTCAAGTAAACTTAGATTTAAGCATTTTTGAATAGTTATATTTCACTTTTTACTTACTTATAACATTGTACATTGTCTGCTTAATTGTGATCATACTGTTGGTGTGTCTTTTATAAATAAATAAATAGATATACGAATGGCGACCTCAAGTGCATTGCAGGGAGTTAGTGGATACAGGAGGATCAGGCCTTCCTTATTGCAGTCAATGAAGGAGGCCTATGTTCAGAAGTGGACAGACAATGGCAGAGATGATAATGATGATAATACATACTAACTGTATTCCACAGCTTCACCCGCGTGAAATAATACATAAAGTAGTCTGTGTTACATTAGGACATAACCTATCATAGGTAATGTATCAGATTTCATTCAAATGCATTCAGTAGCTTTTGCGTGAAAGAGTAACAAGTATCTGTCTATTCTCACAAACTTTCCAGTTCATAGCATATACGTACGTATTGTTCACCGCCGAGTGAACAACTTATAGCGAGACAACATCTACCTATTTCAAACACAATTCCGCGTTCTAAATTCAAGTACTTTCAATCTAATTTGTCTATAAAATATTTATTTATTTATCCCCTTATTCATAAAACGCCAAAGTCTCATAAACCCATTTCAGCTATTGAAGTGTTTTGTCTTTTTCTCTTACATGAAATTCCCAATTAAAAAGACAGTAAAATAATGTACATTTATTTGAACCATGTAGTCCCGGGATAGAATAGGCGACCCCCTCCTTTCACGTGGATATAGTAAGAGGTGACTAAGAGAGCTAAATAGTCTAGGGACGGGCAGCAGTATCCTTCTTAAAACACCAAAGCCTAACTGCGGATTCCCATCCGCCTACCAAGCATGGCAACTACTGGTAAAACCCCCCTTAGGGGGAGGCTTATGTTCAGCAGTGGACAGTTGTAACGGTTGTTTTTATAACAAAATAATCATTTATTTGAACATAATTGTCACTCACCTAAATTGTCTATGCGTGTTTGTAACAGATCAGAGGAATGCCCCAAAACCAAACGCGCGTTTAATACTGTCGAAGTAGTATCGCCGCCAGTTCTCTTGCGTTTGTTCTACTTCCGATGCGGGGACCAACACTTGCTTCAGTGTTACCAGCGTATGGTCCTCCTGAAAACAAAGATAATTTTTTATTGCTGTATTAAATTTTTATAGCTGAATTATTTCACTAAAATCATAAAATTGTAACTAGACGATGTTTGTATATTTATTTAAAAAAAAAAATTGATATGATATATATGCTGATATATGTCTGTCTTTATGTCTATTCCGGCATCAAGTAATAATTACTGTACCAAAAATATGTGTGATTTCCACAGTTGTGTTTCTGAAGGTCTAACTTATAATCTGTTTTTTTTTTTATACAACTTAGAATGGCAAACAAGCTGACGGCCCACCTGATGGAAAGGGGTAACCGTCGCCTATAGACATGAGCAGTATCATGGACGGACATAACAGAGTATACTGTTTCGCCCATGATACTACCCATGCGTTACCATTCCTGAGGACTCAGATGTTATTCCTCTGTACCCTATAAATTCACGCCATATCCCACCCTTCAAACTGAAACACAGCCATGCAAACATATTATCTAGTATATGTTATATGTATCTTTATCTAGTATATATATGTATATTTATCTAGTATTTTCTAGTATGTAAAGAAATAAAAACACCGATTTGGAAGAAAGGTTTACATATACAACCTAGAATGGCAAACATGCTGAATGGTATGGTACTGCTCATGTCTATAGGCGACGGTTACCATATTCCATCAGCTTGTTTGCCATTCTAAATTGTATAAAAAAAATTTAAAAAAGGCTCTCCTGATGGAAAGTGGTAACCGTTGCCTATAGACGTGAACAGTACCAGAAGTTTGTGAGAAGAATAAACTTAGTAAATCTAGTCCTTAACTCTTACCTTTTCTTCTATATTAAAGGTAACTTCAGAGAAATGCTGATCAGGCCACTGCTTATATCGCCAGTACTGCACTATCTTCTTCCCAGGGACCAGCTCACGGAACTCCCCAGTAATGTTGCCACCAAACAATGCAAATTTGCCACCCTTCTCAGCTTCCAACTTGACATGTCCCTGATAAGTAATTCAAATATTACAATGATAATGTTAATATATAAAAATTCATTTGATATATGCAAAAAAATATTTATTACTAGATGTATCCCACTTCCTGTGTGAATCAATACATAAATATGTGTATTATGTGCTGAATTAGAACATAATCTACTAGTATGTCATAGTTTATTCAAATCTGTTAATTTAGTTTCTTAATCTGCTAGTTATCGCATGAAAGAATAACAAAATCCATACATCCTTACAAACTTTCACATTTATAATAACAATAACAATGGAGATAGATGTAGATTATTTTTAACAATCAATAAATGTGTCTCAGTCATGAAGACGTAAGACTTGCGTGTAATTACCTTGAAGTCTAATCTTCTAGAACTTAATGAAAATAAAAAGAAACCAACTAATAACATGACCGTAAGATCTGCTGATGTCCAACAATAGTGCAAATCAAAAACAATTGTATATTTCTGTTTGTTACTAATTTCCTTTAGAGAATATTTCTGTGATAATTTAAATAAAAATTAATTAACTTTTTATTAAAAATTTTAAAACGTTTCTATCTTTAGTGAACTCTAATTCTATTAAATGACTATGTGAGTCAAATAGTAAACTCTAATTAATATTATTATGGCAGTAATACAATTTTTGCTAATAGTAGTTACTCTTTTTCTGAATTAGATGTTAACTTGCAGAAGTCCATAAGTGATATGGTCTATATAACTGGTTATTTGATTAGATTTATTTTGTTTAATTCCACTACCATTAGTATGTGCATGACTGCCAACACTCGAAGACTAACCACCACTTCCATGTTAACCATTAATCTCTGACTGATCAATCTTCGAGTGTTGTTCGAGTCACACAAATACTAACAATACAACCAGTAAATTACTCTTCCTTTCTCTTTCTAAAAGAATAATATAGCACCATACTTAATAAATAATTATTATTGAAATTAATAACTAACATATATAACTTATGGCATTATATCTTCAAATATAGTAACTACTTAACAAATGAAGCACAAATTATTAAGAATTGCTTACTTGAGTAAATGCTGTAACCATTTCTATTCGAGTCATTGCATTATAAAATTCCTCTGCACGACATTGAAACTTCTCAGACATCTCAATAGATTTTGTATCTAATTTACAACCAATTTGTTTATTCTCCGGTGATATTACTGGTTCCATATTAATTTTCTTATTGAAACCACTCGTTATGGTTGAGACATTGTCCGGCTTCACAGAGTTTTCACCTTTCTTGGGGAGTATGAGGCCTTTTGAAAACTCTTCTTTGAGACTTCGTATGTACTCTTTGAGTTGCGTACGTATTTCATTTCGGCCCACATTGTGCATGAATGCCTTCACCCGTTGAGCCTCTTCACCGCTACCTTTAATTGTTACAGTCATCTGAAATGTTTGAGAAATAAAAATATTAAAAATAAACCTTCATAACGTAGCTTGTAGCAACTTGAAGAGATTAGTAATGCAGACTATGGGCTCCATTGCTAGCAACATACCCTGTCAGGTTGACCTCCACATGATCCCCCTGGAAACCATCATGCTGAATTCCAGGTGTATTCATCACAACGCACAACTGACCTGCCTTTTCATTCTCACCTGTCATCCCGCAATGGTGCCCGTCAGTGTATAATGCAATATATGTGCTGTTAGTGTGGGCGAGGCTGGCATACTATTTTAATTAATTAAAAAAAAAAACTAGGTTGTAATAGACTTGATGTGAAATGAAATTATAGAAAAAAATTAATTATTATTTTATTGCTAATAAGAAATAAACAGCATTGGGAACATTATATAGTATTATCTCATTCCAAGCCAAGTCGAACTTATAAAACCTAACCTAAAATAGTTACTAAACTATACAAATTGATAGGAACATATGTAATGGAGGAAGAATGAAATAAGATTAGTACTGAATCAAAACTATAATAAATTTACCACCACTTTATTTATATGTGTTCTATAAAGAATTGAAATTCATTTGAATAATCTAGTAGGTGCAAGAAAACAAGACATTAGAATTTCATTATTAGACTGAAAACATACATATGTAATTCAGCAAACATTAATATTATTAGCTCTATTTCTAATATTCTATACTTACATCTACTTCACTGACGTCATTTTCCTCCGACAGATTCGGAATATGCACTTCACCTTTCACAACATCACTGCCACCTGATAATTTTCCTTCCCACTTCAATTTGATGTCCCATTCATAGAAAAATATAAGCTTTCCTTTCCTATTGTTCGCCGACGCTTCGCCTTCGATTTTTTCTAATTCAGTTATTTTACAATCCACACCGTTCTGGGATATTTTTAAGTCATTTAATAATTCTTTCAACCTATCTTTCGACCACGGTCCAGCGTTTTTTTCTGTCCAATGCCAGTTATTTACGTTGGTAGCATCAGGTCGCTCCTCCACGATCCACCGAGGGTCGCCTTCACCCCATTTGGCCATGTTTCGCGAGCTCTAAATATGAACAATGACTGAGGATTTTAAGATTAATCAAAATCGTATGTGACCGTTTGTTCTTTTAACACAGAATATCCCTAGACGAAAATGATAGTGCTCGTCTACGCACTATACAGTCAGAAAATACAATAAATCGCTCGATACAGTGGTAAACGATTTCTAATAGTCTCGTTTCGAGAAAAATCGCGTACAAAACGCACCATGCTACAAAACCACTGACATGACAATTTGACAGTTGAAGACAGTGTTCCCATAGTCTACATAAGAAAACTGCACGTGATATTTAAACTGGCAGTCAGGAGAAAGAATTCCTTTAAAAAAATATGGGCGTCTTTACACTCATAATTTCTTTTAAGTACACTTTTACTTTTAAATAATTTGATGATGGTGACGATTATAAGTAATTTATTTTTTGAGTAATTTTTTTAACACCTTGTTCAATTAAAATAATTGTCTATTTGTTATAGTCAGATCTATATGAAATATTAAGTAAATAATTGCTAAATGTTACAAATATACTCATATTATATATGTAATAAACCTGTAAGTATATATTCTATCAAACCCATATCAGTTATTTACTCCCAATGTTGTGAAATCTCAGCTTAACTGCCGTGCATTGCCCATAAAATTTTAACTACATTACTGGTAAGTAATATGAATCTGGCAACAACGGTATCGTTTCTGTATGTTTCTAGAAAATATTGCTACCAACCTAGTATTAGCATCCGGATGTCAAAATTACGTTTCATTATACGCATACTAAAGTCTTATTAAATAATGGAAAGATTTTTCTTACAAATTGTAATTATGATTTAAATTAAATATTGATTTTATTCAATTTATATACCTTTGAATATAAATTAGCTGAAACCTAATTAAGTATTTTTGAACATCTGTAAATTATTGATACCGATTAATTTCTCTCTTTTCTTCAGTAGGGAAAATAGGTAAAGTTTTATCTGAGAAGTTCAGGGTATGAAAAAGCTAATATGCATAAAGAAACGAATCATAGTTGTCCCTCCCTCAGAAAATTAATATTAAATTAATATTATTATTAATTAATTTTCTTCAATTTTAAAAACCATAACAATATTTGTTTTTAGTTAAAAAAAAAAAAAAATTACGCCTATGCAAAATATAAAATGATTATTTTCTTTCTCATATATAGGTGTGTATCATAGACCTTTCGATTATTGATTATTATATAATATTTTATACATTGCTTATTGATTCGATTATTGACAATATTTAATATAATTAAAATTAAAAAAAAAAATACATGTATAAATAGCGATCCGACCCGGCTTCATACGAATAGACAGAATTTTCAAAAATCAATGCGCTACACTCCACTTAACATTTATGTATGTGATATAAAACATTTCAATCGCTTCATTAATAAAAAAGTTATATCTATGTAAAAAAATCACATATAAAATGCTACCTATAAAATAACCAATCAGATGAATTGGCTAAAACTTTATGAAGGTATTAGGTACTATATTAACATTTAAGTACAAAATAAAATATAAGACCGGATTCATGAAGAGTTCCAATGGGAATGATATACGGGAACTACGTAGAAGCGGGCAACGCCGCGGGAAACGACTAGTTCTTAAATAATAACCAAATAAGTGAGGTACCGAGTTATTCTCTTATTTGGCAATAACGAGCATCGCGACGGGTACAAGAAAATAAAGGAGTGTCTTTCTATACGCTCCTTTATTTTCCCCCCTTTATTTTATATGTATATAAAAATTCCTATTAAGGGTAGGGTTTAAGAGATCTTGAAATACAATTTAATTTTATTATTTCTAATGAATAAAACTAGTTTTATTTTGTAAATAGAATGATCAGGATGACCTATGTATTAAACATAAGACAGATGTAAGAAATAAGAATTTCTGGGAGATAAGACAGTTTATGAATGAGGAACGATCATAGAAGAACAGTAGAGAGTGGTTAAAATAGATAATAACTTGTCATTTTGTTTGGCTGCTAACGATCCAAGACTAAATCCTGGATTGAAGAAGTCAAACTTTAGGTAAAGTAGCAATCATCATTATCATCTCAGCCATTGTCCGTCCACTGCTGAACTTAGGACTCCCCCATAGATTCCCGGTTCTGAACCACCATCACTCCATCTAGTAAGAGGGAGGAGGGGGGAGGTTATCTTATATTGCGTTTGCCCCATCGATTATCGGTTTTGCGAGCTATGTGACCAGCCCATTGCCACTTCAGCTTGCTTTTTCTTCGATCTATGTTGATCGCTTTAGTTCTTTTTGAATATTGTTACGTAAAGAAACTCCGAGCATAATCCTCTTCATAACTCGCTGAGGAACTTGAAGCTTTTCCATACGAGCATCATTGTAAGACCATGTTTCAATTCCATAGGTTATTAATAGCAACACGTACTGGTTTAAGCTCTTCGTCTTCAAAGTAGCAAGATCTGGACAAAGATTGTTGTAAGGGTTAATGTCTCTTGACCGAATTGCTTCATTTGCCATTCGTAATTGCATCAGCTTTCTCATTGCTTCTAAAATCACAATTACTAGGAACCCAAATTAATATTGCCAATTATCTTTTATAATAATACTGATATACTTGGTTGTTATAATTTTTTTATACCGCGAAGCTGACAAAGAAGCATATAGCCCGTCTGATGGTAAACAGTTACTTTAGCCTATGGACGCCTGCAACACTAAGGGTGTCACGTGCCCGTTGCCTACCCTGAAGAAACCTATATATACTCGTATTGAAGAACCCCAAACTGTAGTCTCTGAGCAGTCTCGCCAGGGGGCTCATTCCAAAGCCTGGACGTTCGCGGGAGAAAATTCCTCTGGAACACTGTACTTGTTACCGACCCTGATATATGTACCCTTTTTGAAGAACCCCATACTGTTTCTAGAGTAAACCTCGGCTGGGACCTCATTTTACAACCTGAGCGTATAGAAAATACTTATAATATAGAGAGGTAAGGGATTGTTAGTAATGGAGTCAAATAGCCCCAATATACCCTGTCAGATCGAATTCCACGTGGTTCCCACTGGAAACCATCATGGTTACAGATGGGCAAAGCACCGGGTTTAAACCCGGTGCTTTGGTAAAAACCCAATAAACACCCATAAACTCCCATAATCACCCAAAAAAATAGGTTTTTACGTATTTTTTTGAAAATATGTAAGTAATACCAATAAATTATTTTTATAAATTGTATTGATCAATTCTACAATATTAAATAAAACGTTAACTAATAATATTTCAGGAAATTTTAAAAATCTATATATAATAAAATGAAAGTAATTAATTTTCAGTGTTTTCATGTTGCAGTTGATCAACATGTTGGCCTTTTGCTTCCCGTAGATACTTTAAAATTTCTTCATAACACCTCGTTCGCACACATGGCCGTATATATTTAAATTCTTGAGCCACTAACAGTCCGAAATACTCATTTCTTTTATCCTCTTCTCCATAAATTAAGCATTTAGAACAGTTTGTTTCTTCTTTCAGTAAATTTTCTTTTACTTTATCCTCGTTTTTTTCTTTGTTGCGACGACGCTGGGTAAATCATCTGGACACTGGGTCTCACTATCGCCAAATATATTTGGAGATCGGCTTCGGCTACGGCTTGGCAGACATTTTTTTCTTTCTACAATTTTAAATTAAATTTATTAGAATAAATGCTTCGAACACACGCGATCTAAGTACCTTTTGTGTTTATTATACCTTACCTACCTAGGTATAAAAAGAGTACTTACGTAGATTTTCTTTTATTAACTGTTTTATACGAAGATCTTGATCTCTCAAATTAGCATCCATTTTACTTCCAGTGATTATCAACTAAATTAATAATCCACAAAGTATTAAATAACGTTTTTATGAAATATTTAGCACAAAAACAATACCCTTTAAATATCGATCGTCAGTAACTGTGGCTGACTTACCTATATTCTAGCAAGCAGGACTGCCAGATGTGAAGGGGAAATCCCCAATAAATTGTTGCATGTGACTGATGATGTGAGCATGTTCGTTTCATAATAAAAATGTTGCCAGGTAACCAAAAAGTCGTATGTTTTTGTGCGAATTACGATCATAATCTTTACGATCGTACATTAAAAAATAGACAAATAATAGTATGAGTACGATTTAAATCGTATATCTGTCAACCCTGCTAGCAAGACAGCGACAAAATCACGTTGCATAACAATGTAGCCCAAGCTTATATCTTATGAAATATACGGAAGAGATACGGACTTAGAAAAAACAGAAATGTTGTTCTTTGTGGAAGTCATTGATGAAATTCTATGTATTTTAGCCCGCAAACTTTCTTCAAACAAAAACAGCGCCATCTAGTATCGAGTTCTGTAATTATCTCTTTGTTTATGGATTTGAAGTAAGACCGCCACGCATGCAATACATTATGACTGGGGATTCCCCTATTCGTCGACGCTGAATATGAGGCGACGACAATCACTGTCAAACGTGTTCACTATTACTCTGACTCTGGTAACGTGACTTCCTGGTAACGTGTTAGGTAGGAAAAGCAGTAAAAAAGTGCATATTAAGGGAGCAGATTTGAAATAATATTTATACTTAACAAGAAATAATTAAAGGTAAGTGGATTTTTGAATGATACAATTATATCATGATCACTTAACAATTTTAACTTAAAATTAGATGTATTATTACAAGCTTTTATTTAGCTTGCGTTATGTAAATAAAAGTATGTAGGTATGTTCGTATGTTGATGCAATTATCCTCAATCCTCAACCGACTGGGATAAAATTTTCCATACACGTTTATTTTGGATGATAGTGCATAGTTAGCTGAGAGTCGTCATTGGATAATAATGGTGGATAGCCTAAGATGTGTACTAGATATTTATTTTTAACATAATATGCGTAAGTACCTAATCGAATTAAAGAAGTTGCTGAGAAAAATACAGAACAATACGATAATAAACTAGCGTCTGCGTTTAATCCTCCGAGGAGATGTAATTTTACAAAGGTTTTTTGTATTTATTTTATTATTTTTTTAATAAATTTATTGTAAATAACAAGAAATAATCATTGTAAAAAAATAGGCACTCTATTGTTGAATTTTCGTCAGACCAACTAATCATCGTTCATTTTTTTAGGTTCAATGGGGAGACCTAAAGATTTACGCATATGGGAGCACTACCGTACTTTACCAAACAAGTCTGTTTCTTGCAAGCTTTGTAATAAGGTCTACAAATTCAGTAATGCTGCCAAAATGCTTCAACATCTTATCACTTGTCCAAAATCTCCAGAAACATTAAAAGACTCTATGAAACTTATAAAAGATAGCTCGTCCAAAACCAAAATGTCTGGACTGTCAGAGATAGAGACAAATGATTCTTTTATAAGCCCCTCGTCGTCTGCTAACACTACAATAAATGCTGAGTTTCAAGACACCGATGATCATATAAAAACAGAATTAGCGAGAGCTATATTTGTAACAGGGACGCCATTATCGATGGTGCAACATCCTTTATGGATACAATTTTTCGAAAAATTGCAACCAAAATTTAAAATACCTTCACGTAAAGCTTTAGCGACAAAATACTTAGATAAAATATATAGAGAAATGCGTTTTGAGTTAAATGAGGAACTAAATGCTTGTAGTTACTTACACATTCAGTGCGATGGCTGGTCTAATTTAAGAAATGAAGGAATAATAAACTTTCTTATATCAAAACCTCAACCTGCATACGTTAAAAGTTTGAATACAGAAAGTAATCCTCACACTAGTGAATACCTTAGCCAAGAAGTTGAAAAAGTAATGAAAGTGTATGGAGCAAATAAGTTTCTTGTACTTATTGGCGATAACGCTAGAAATATACAAAAGGCATTCGAATTAACAAAACTCAAATATCCACATGTTGTTCCTCTCGGTTGCTGTGCACATATCCTTAACTTGTTGTGCCAAGATATTGTAAAGATACAAGAAGTAACTGTGTTTATTATGCAAGCCATAAATATAATAAAAACTGTTAAAAGGAGTCAACGATTAAGTTCCTTGTTGATAAAATCAAGGCAGGGTGAAGATTCTACACAAACACTAAAATTGCCTTGTGCTACAAGATGGGGAAGTCATGTTACTTCGTTAAAAAGTTTGAAAGCAAATAAGATAGCTTTGCAAATATTAACAGTTAGAGAAGATGTGGTAATTTCAAGAGATATTAAAGATTTAATTCTAAGTGATGATTTCTGGACGAAGACAGGGGAATGTATAAGTATTTTGGAACCAGTCACTGAAAGCATATTTTACTTAGAGAGCGACCAGAATCGTTTGCATCGCACATACATTACATTTAGAGATGTACAAGCTAAGATACGTTTTGCATTAAATGAGATTTCGACATTGAGCGAAGAAAGCAAACAGCAGATTCTAACATCAGTATCTTCAAGATGCAATATGGCAATGAGGCCAATACATTTTGCAGCATATATTCTAGACCCCAGGACTCTAGGAGTCGAACTTACTCAAGAGGAAGAACTTAAGGGTATGGAGTTTATCTACAATTTAAGCCAACACTTAAGTTTGTCAAATGTAATGGCAGATTTGGCGTGTTATAAAGCTAAAGAAAACTTTTGGGCCAGAGGATTTGTATGGAGCTCATTAGATAGCATTGAGCCCCTAATATGGTGGAAAGGTATTTGTGGTTCCACTGAGTTAAGCAAAGTAGCGATTCGTATTCTATCAGCTCCCTGTACTTCGGCAGCCACTGAGCGTTCCTTTAGTATCCAAGGCTACATACATAATAACAAAAGAAATCGACTTACAACTGAAAGAACTGAAAAAATTTCATTCATTTGTTATAACTGGAATCTTAAACATAAAGCTGAATGCGAGGACATTCAGTTTAATGAAGAAAATACCTTAGAAGCTTTCATTGAGCAAGTAAATGAACATAACAGTTTAGACGAAATAGAGCCTATCGAACCTATACAATTCATCGCTTGTAATAACTCTGAATCTGACAGTGATTGACTGTAGTTTTACATTTTACTTTCATCTCTTTCTTAATAAACTCAAAATCAAATTAAAAGTTTTTTATTCTGTAGGCTGCATAATAATATTGTCTATGTCCAGTATAGTGGACGTCTTGCGGCTGAGATGACGATGATGAAGTACAAAATCATAAACACCCAAAAATTTGGGTGTTTATGGGGTTTAAACCCAATAAACCCAAAACACCCGGTTTTTACCCACCAGACTTTAAACCCACCCAGGTGGATTGCCCATCTCTAATCATGGTTAATTCTAGTTGAATTCGTCTGGATGGGCTAACTGACCTGCATTCTCCTGTCATCCACCACATGACCACCATTCCTCACCTATCATCTTTCATTGGCTCCACCGGTGTATACCGATAGCGAAGGTGGGATTACCGTTCTATTATTATCCATTAAAAACACCTTATAATATAGGTATTATTTATTTAAAAGAATTTTGCGACAAAATTTGGAGGGTAGTTGCGTCGAGTTAACCTTTATAATTATTTATTCTTAACAAACCCATGTATAATCTGTCTCAATAGAATTTAATATTATTATATAAAACCTATAGATCCTTTCTCCTTTCGTGTTCTCAAGGTTGACTGGAAGTAATCCCTTTAAGGGATATTCTACCTATGTATTATATATTTTTGTTTTTTTTTTATACAACTTAGAATGGCAAACAAGCTGACGGCCCACCTGATGGAAAGTGGTAACAGTCGCCTATAAACATGAGCAGTACCATGGACAACACAGAGTATACTGTTTCGCCCATGATAGCCCCCATGCGTTGCCATTCCTGAGGACTCAGGTGTTATTCCTCCGTACCGAGTAAATTCACGCCATATGAAGAGTGGGCCCTTCAAACCGAAATACAGCTATGCAAACACAACTACTTTACGGTTGAAACACGAATGGGACAGAGGTGCCCAAGCAATCGACTTTTGTACAAAGTCTCCCTTCCTTGTTATAACCTAATATCTATATTATAAGTGAATATACAAAAGCACATATTTTTCTTACAACACGGGAGGCAAACGAGCATGCGGCTCACCTGATTGTAAGTGACTACCGCCGCCATGATCACCCACAACACCAACGGCATTGCAGGCGTGCTGCCGGCCTTTTAAAAAAGTATATGCTCTTTTCTTGAAGGTTATGATATTATAATTAAATAAATAATAAAAAAAAAATAAAAAAAAATTATAAAATAGTATACTGATATCAAATAAGAGTAACTACAGATAAAAAAATTGATCGATTAATTGAATGTTTCGATTTGTTACTAATATCTTGTTTCTGTAATAGTTTAAAAAAACTTGGTTACCATTTTATTAAGTCAGAACCGGTTTTATCTTACTTGATACCCTTAAACCAGTTTTTAAAATGACACGCCCCTGATGAAAAAACGCCATTTGTGCTATATACCAGCGAGGAATTGTTGGGGGATGATAAGGGATGAAAGTAGGTCCATAAGTCCATCATAACAAATTCATCAAGAATCAATCACAATAAAAAGAACCCCGTTGCGTTGCCATCAATGAACCGCTAGTCCCCATTACCAAAAAAACCCTTTCTACCTGCAACTACTGATATTATCTTGACCTTAAAATGGAACTAATATACCCAAGACAAGCGTTATAGAAAAGTATCCACATAAATTACTTTGATTAATAAACAAGTCACATTAAGACACCATTCATCATCAATTGGTCGAAACTCGTTATCTTAGTGTGAGTGAGATAATATAGGCTCTCAAATGGCCTCCGATGTAATGAATTCATTCAAACCAGTTCGATCTGTATTCCGGACTGCAAAGCGCCGGCGCACGCACGTCTACACGCGCGGTAATTGCAAATAGAAATCACAAAAACTATGTTCCCATTACGCCGTGTCGTTGGCAGCAAGGTGTGTGTGATTAGTGCATTAAAAGTTTAATTTAAAAATAAACTGGTGCATTCGATATTTGAAATACTCCGCGGTTTTGCAGATACTGGAGCAATGGCGCGCTCCGGTGATAGCTGGCGCGAAACAAGTGAAGAGTTACAGCTCAGAAGCATCAACGCCTCGACCTTTGTCCATGTTGACCGATGATGAATTGGCGATGAAGGATACAAGTAATTTTAACTATTTACATCCAATAATATAAAGTTAACGGGGAAATATGGAGATAGTGTTTTCTACAGATTATTGTATTAAAACAACTATTAATTGAATACGTAACTTACGTATTAGTCTGTACGTATTTTGACAAAATATTTTACAGTACAGTTCTGAAAGAATTTAGATACAATTTTTTTAAAATCGAATCTGAATTTTTTATCAACTTATTAAACTTGCCGCAAGTGGAAAACAAGATGACAGTCACCGTTTTGCAATAACCATAATTATGCATGGATAATTGACAAATGCATTAGGTAACTAACTATACATAATTATAAAACATGAATTAGTCTAAACACAAGTCTATTTAATCTTTTCCGCAACTACGTGTATTAAATCCTTTATATATATATATATATATATATATATATATATATATATATATATATATATATATATATATATATATATATATATATATACCCACTTGTTTATAAAAGTCTATGGTTTTGTCACTTTCTTTCAAATTGAGAATTTAGCGTAAAAGAAAAAGGCAAAAACAGTTAATTGCTTAAAGAGGTTTATTTATGAGAAGTTTTATGTTTTTCCGAATAAAAAGGCTGGTCTGACGTAGTTAAACATGTGTTTATAATTGAAATAACAAAAAAATATCTTTCGCGGTAATCCAGCTTATAATTGAATAACAAACAATATGAATGTTATTTACAAAATGTCAAATAATCAGGATAAATAATTATTTGTCGACTTCTCAATTCTTACAAGCAACTAGCTGACCTGGCAGTTTCAATTTCAATTTGTTAACATTTTTTTTTAATTAAACGTACACGTTAAAAAGTAAACCTATATTCCAAACGTCAGTATCAGTTGAAAAAAATATTTTTTAAAATTTCAACTTTAAGGGGGAACAGTGATGAGTTAAAGAGGGGGGACAACCCACCCCGAGAATCTGGTCCTGAAGAGCCTCCAATTACCTCCATTTTCTAAATCGATATCCATATTGTATACCTGTTTATTTAATATCATGGGCGAAACAGTATACTCTGTTATGTCCATGGTACTGCTCATGTCTCTAGGCGACGGTTACCATTTTCCATCAGGTGGGCCGTTAGCTTGTTTGCCATTCTAAGTTGTATAAAAAAATCTATTTTAGATATTACTTGAAAAATTTTAACTAAAAAAACACTTTAAAGTGTGAGCTGGATAACATCGGCTTCGTAAACTAGGAGCCTCATTCGCTCCAAACCTCTGACGGGCGATCAGGTAGCAATTATTTATCACGTTGAGGTCGATTTTCAGTCACTGACCCTAAAATGTTTTAAAACTGACGTCTTTTCTGAGTTGATAACTTTACCTGGGTCTAATCCGCCACTGAACGATACCACTCGTGCGAAGCCGCAGGCAACAGCTAGTTTATAACATGAAATCAAATTAACCATAGCTACCCATAGACACACGATTCACACAAATACAGATTGCTGGGGGGAAAGGGATTGTTAGTAATGGAGACTGAGAATCCTATTACTAGCAATATACCTAACCAGGTCGACCTACTCGCGGTTCCCCCTAGAAACTATCATGGTTAATTCCTGATGAATTCATCATGATGGGCTAACTGGCCTGTTTTCATTCTCATCTATCACCTTTCACTGGTGCTCCGCCAGCGTATCCGGTTAGCGCAGGCGGGGTTACCATACCATTTCCACCAATCAAAAAAAATACAGATTGCTTCACATCAAAAGAGATTTCTAAAAAATCTCAGCGATTACAAAAAATAATTATTATCATAATCGATTCAGTATTTGTGATTCGCGACAAGTTATGTCATAAAAGGAACAGAGATGAATTGAGAATCACTTCCAACTTCTGTCAAAAGTGTCTTATAATAAATGTCTTATCAACCAACTTCAAAAAGAAGGTTTTCAATTCGAGTGTTTTTTTTTATGCATTTTACCTCATAACTCCGTCAGTTTTTAACCGATTTGGAAAATTCTTTTTTTTTTATCTGAATAGAAAAATTACCAAAATCGATTCAATAGTTTAATTTATATATATATAAAACAACTGAATTTGACATAATTGAAGTCGGTTTTCCTTTTGGGGGCAATCTTTAGCAATTTTATATGCAAGTTTGCATCCACATAGTCTAAAAACTAATGCAACGGTTTCAACGCTTCTTTTTTAAACGAACCTCAGTTCACGAAATTTTCAGTTCACGGTAATTATTATTGGAAATAATTATAACAATAGTTTGTCATTGTTTACCATATAAACACTTAGGTGTTTTGTTTAAAATCTTTCACCTTCCATATTTGCGTCGGAAATGTTTATTTATCTTTATTTGTGCATTATGTAACTCGTACTAATTTAATTTTAAACACAATAAGTTTAAAATAAAATAAAAACCGTACAAGGTATGGAATTTTTTTATTTTAGTAATGCTAACCAGCCATGATTAACTCAACAAGTCGCTTCTTTAAAATTATATACGGAGAAGGCATGGGTAATATTGATACAGATCCGATATCTATTTTTTTTTTTGGTGAAAATGTTATAGTAACCCCGCCTGCGCTAACGGGATACGCTGACGGAGCACCAGTGAAGGGTGATAGATGAGAATGAAAACAGGCCATTTAGCCCATCATGACGAATTCATCAGGAATTAACCATGATAGTTTCCAGGGAAAACCGCGAGGAGGTCGACCTGGTTGGGTATATTGCTAGCAATGAGATTCTCAGTCTCCATTACTAACAATCCCTTTCCCCCCGATATCTATCTATTAGGTTCCTCTAGACATTGGTAGTGGAAAAAAGGTCATTACTCATTTCGATATCGCCCATATTGGTCGGATATCTATTTTCATGTAAGTTAAAAGTCTGTAATCAAATATAAAGTTTTTTTATCCAAAAAAAGATAACAAACTTTTAAAATATTCGTTTGGAACAGTATAGACATAGTAACTAATATATATATATATATATATATATATATACAACCCTAATACAGATTGTCATTTTTTTTATTTTCCATCCTATAACATCGAATCCTTTAAACGTAGTGTAAAAAGGCACTTAGTGAGCCGACATAGTGCGGTCAAGCGTTGAGAATAAATAATTCTCTTTTTGGTTATTTCGTATTCATAGACCACATTGTCTCTGTCTTCACTCAAAACGATGTGGTCCCATGTCATGCTATAATAAAATAAAAGAAATGATTCATTTTTAATTTACAATAGTTTTTGTATTTTATATATTTTTTTTTTGATGGATGACAATGGAGTGGCAGCTCCACCTGCGCTACCGGTATACGCTGGTGGAGCACCAGTGAAGGGTGATCGATGAGAATGAAAACAGGCCAGTTAGCCCATCATGATGAATTCATCAGGAATTAACCATGATAGTTTCCAGGGGGAACCGCGAGGAGGTCGACCTGGTTGGATATATTGCTAGCAATGGAATTCTCAGTCTCCAATACTAACAATCCCATTCCCCCCTGTATTTTATATTAGTCACCCTGCTTTAAAACTATAATGACATTAGAAACACATAAGGAGACCATTCCAGACAATTTATCATATTGAAGACTAGGCAGCATGGTCTCCGACCTTAGCCTGTTCCACAACGGAACAAACGTACTAAAATAAAAAACATAAGAAGACCTACTATAGGTACATTGTACTCTGTGATAACCACTCCATAGAGCTATTTATTAGTTTTTTTTTATGACATAAAGAATTTTAGAAAAAAAAATATAACAATGAATGATGGAATAACGCACCTACCTATATTAATGGTATACACTGATGGGGCGCTAATAGAGGATGAATCGATGAGGTTGTTATCCCGTCGGAACGCTTGGCAGGCGGATTAGCAACCGCAGTTAGACTTTGGTAATGTTTTAAGAGGGCCGCTGCTGCTTACTCCTCGAATGTGAAGTTTCCTTAGTCGATCTCTTACGTCACACACGGGAAAGGACGGGGTGGCCCATTCTATGCCGGGACCACACGGCAACAATGTTTTATTTATGATTTCTATACATTGTTAATATTATGTCAGTAAGTCGGTACCTATATAGATTACAAAAGCAATTTATAACAATTACCTTGCTTTATCAGTGACTATATTTTCACGACTCGTCTTATCAGTATTATGATATTTGACATATACCTACGAATATACATAGTTGTAGAATTTTACAAGCTACATATTATCAGTTGTTGCCAAGAGTTCATTTTCTATTTGTAATAAAATAAATATTTTTTCCTCAAAAATATTTGTTTAATGCTACCAGGAGTGGCACAAATATTGACAGCACAATTAATGATTTAAGATTATGTCACACAAAAAAGATGACCAATTTCAAATATGGCAAGACCAATTATATTGATTTAAATAGTTTTAATTTAGTAATTACTGAACAATTTAGATAAAATTTTCATGCGACTAATCTAAAATTATATCTTTTGAAAAAAAAAATTCCAAATCGGTCTAAAACTTATAATGTTATGAGGTAACAAACATAAAAAAAATATATAACCGAATTAAGAACCTGCTCCTTTTTGAAGTCGTTTAAAAAAAGGTAAAAATGTTTGTCTATGCACGCGTGAATAATAGAGTATTTAGAGATAGAGAGTATATAGAGTAGTAATATGAATTTACTACTCTGTATATGAGAAACACTGATAAAAAAGCGCGCTTTGTTTTTTCTTAAAAAAATATGTACGAGCTATTGGCTGACTAAATTTTATCTAGTCTATGTAATCAAGATTTTAATATCTTACCAATGTACTTTCGATCGATTGAATAATTAGATTAGGTTATAAATAGATAGGTATTGTGAGATCGAGCAGAGTTTATCTTTTAGTTACATTGTAACTTGAAGACCATCAGGTATATGTATTAGATAGATAGATAAACACTTTATTTGAGCCATTTATGACACACGTCAATTAACAAATGAGTTTATACAATCAGATTATTTACATTTTTTAAATATAAAACAAAAGATTAAGTATGTAAATATGTTTTCACCAAGTGTGTGTATGTGTGTGTGTATCATGTATTCATGTATGTATATTTATAAAGTATAATAATTTTGACATAAACCTATTAAAAAATTAGTTCATATATATTCTTCATAATAAAGATTTCATTGTAATATCAAATTAATATTTTAATTTTAGATAGATTTAAAAAAATGGCGTCTCAGAATTGACAACTGTGTCTGTTGCTAAGTGTTATGTTTGCATGACTGTATTTTTTCGGTTTAAAAGGATAATCATCGTCATCTGATGATGATTATTATCCATCCGCTGCTGAACATGAGCTTCCCTCATAGATTGCTATAAGGAACGGTCCTGAGCCAACGGCATCCACTGACTCCCTGCAATGCATTTGAAGTCGTCACTCTATTTAATGGGGAGATGTTCTATACTGCCTTTGCCCTTACTGGGTCGCCACTCAGGAATTTATCGCTTGTCGATTTTTCGAGCTATGTGACCAGCCCATTGCCACTTTAGCTTGCTTAATTATTATTTTATTAATTTTAAATAATAAAAATGAGCACTGTAGGTGTTATAAGCGTATTTAATCTGAGCCCATAATGCTGTTTTTGTTACCATTTTCCTAATAATAAGTTATTACCATAATTCCTTATACCAAATTTCAAAAAGTTAACTGCAGTAGACTTGTCTTGTGCATTAACAATAAATCACCCGTTCGCGAGTATGACGTTTGGCCCACCCATAATTACGTTCCACCATTTAAAACAAAAACAATGTCAATAATGATGTAATAAATCATTACATTTATAATACTATTATATAATTAGATTAGATATGACAAAGTGTCTATTTATATATTATAAATTGCCGGCAAAATAATCCTTATTACCAATATAATATGATATAAATGCACGCATACATGATAGTAATTATAATTGTTCAAATAAAATTTAGTACTCTTAATCAGTCTCGAACTAGACAATGTCTGCGTATTCAGAGATAGAACTGACGGCCACTTAAGGGTTCCGCGAAACATTACTTCTAATGGTTATGCGGATAGCGAAAGGATTGTCAGTCACGGGGACTTTTTTTGTTTTTTAATGGGTGATAATGGAATGGTAACCCCGCCCGTGCTATCGGTATACACTGGCGGGGCACCAGTGAAGGATGATAGATGAGGATGAAGCAGGTCAGTTAGCCCATTGTGACGAATTCAACAAGAATTGTTCACGATGGTTTCCAGGGGGAACCACGTGGAGGTCGACCTGATAGTGTATTGCTAGCAATGGGTTCATTAGACCCCATTACTAACAATCCCTTCCCCCATAGTCACGGGGACTAATAGCCCCATTGCTAGCAATACCTTATCAATTCCCTCCTGGAAACCATCATGGTTAATTCTTTATGAATTCATCACGATGGGCTAACTGACCTGCCCTTTTATTCTGATCTATCATTCCTAACTGGTGCCCCGCCAGCGTATAACGCTGATAACGGAAACCATTCCGTTATCATCCATTGAAAAAAAACGACCTCATAGCTATTTATTATAGGTATTGCTAAGAATGGGGACTAATAGCCCCATTGCTAACAATCCTCATGTATGCAATATAGAGATAGAGAGGGACAAAGGCTACATTTTTTCCTAATTAATCAGTGGGTCTTGGTCACGCGGACAAAGTCGCGGGCAACGAGTAATAAAACTAACTATACGAAACGATAGGTAACTATTATGTAGCATTATCAATAAGATTGTTGATATTCAATAACCTCCAAACGAGTTTATCGCGGTACGGTATATTTTTATAACATTTATTCTTGCCAGTAATGTAAAAAATTAATAAAAAGAAAAACTACTTCCCTGTTTCATTATTATACGAAATAAAATAAAAGGAGATTTTTTTTTTAATTCTCCCGTATTTTTTTTTTTGTTTGTTTGTTACGCGATATTTTCACAGAGTTATAACGGATTTTGACAATTCATAAACTCTGTTAATTTTTATAAACTGTAATCCCCTTATTCATAAAAACTTAAACAACCACTTCCCTGTTTCATTATTATACGATTTAAAATAAAAACATAAAGTTTTCATTTGTCCTGTATTTCTTTTTTGTTTGTTACGCTATATCTTCATAAAGTTATAACCGATTTTAACAATTCATAAACTCTATTCATTTTTATAAACTCCCACTACCTACCTTATTTATAAAAACTAATACTTTCTACAAACCTATTCTAATTATTACACTGTTTTGTCACTTTCTTTCAAATTGGGAATTTAATGTAAAAGAAAGAAACAGAACAGTAGGAAAGCTAAAATAGGTTTATTAAAAATTTGACGTTTTTATAAAAACGGGAGATAGGGGTTTTTCAATGGGTGGGAATGGAATGGTAACCCCGCCTGCGCTATCGATATGCACTGATGGGGCACCATTGAGGGATGACAAGTGAGGATTAAGGTAGGTCAGTTGGCCTATCGTGGCGAATTCCACAATTATTTAGGATTTAACTACGATGGTTTCCAGGGGTAACCGCGTGGAGATCGATCCCGTTACTAACAGTCCCTTTCCCCCGGGAATTAAGGTTTACTCTGGTATTATTGCTGTTATTTTTCTGCAACAATTTCATTACTCCATAAGAAATGTTACACAATTAGTTAAGTATACAAAAATGTTTGCCTAAAATTGTGGAAAAATTACCCAATTTCGTAATGCTCCTGTACTACATATACATTCAAAAACTCCCTGAAACATGTTTTCTAAACCGTTACTCATTATAGATATTCTTCTAATAGGTATAAAACATCTATACAAAAAATACATTATTCAATCAATCTCGAAGTTGAATATCTGTACCTAAGTATTCATTATTAACTACTTCAAACAAGAGTCCAATGTACAAGGAAACTAGTACTATTGCTTATACTTTGCTATTACCTAATAATATCAGCTATTTTGTATACAATAATTATTTTACCTTCATTCTATCTACTTACTTATTTACTCTACTATGAAGCATTTACTCTAGCACACTACACTACGAGAGAAGAGTAAGTTCTACCCAAAGGGCTCCAGCTGAAAATCAACGCTGTAGGTCCTTGGCTGCAGCATAACACTGAGCGGGGAATCATATCGGCAAACATTGTCTAAAACCTTTACCTTCTATACATGTTATGTTACTCTGTATGAACCTTTGTAACTGTAACAATGCTGAATAAACTATTATCAACATTTCTGTTTTATAATAAAGTTTACTTTCAGTCTGACTGCATACAAATTTATTTATTAGACAATTTACTTTACAGTTAGAAAGTTGGCCACCGAACAAATATTACCACTGGTGAGAAAAATGGAGGATGACCACCGCATCGATGATGGAATCAGACAGTTGCTGTTCGATAATGGTGTACGTACAGTTTCAATCTAATTGACATTCCACATTTAATTGAATTTACAGAGTACAGAGGAATAACACCTGAGTCCTCAGGAATGGCAACGCATGGGGGGGTATCATGGGTGAAAGAGTATACTCTGTTATGTCCATGGTACTGCTCGTGTCTATAGGCGACGGTTACCACTTTCCATCAGGTGGGCCGTCAGCTTGTTTACCATTCTAAGTTGCATAAAAAAAATTATAACAATGGTGTCCATATAATAACGGGGAAAACATACTATATATTATCACGCATTTTCATCCTCAGTATTCATAAGAACTAATAAGGCTGTATTGAAATGAGACACGGTTTATTTTGCAATGGCATAATTAAAAACTAAGAACTTTTGTTTTTACTTCGGCGCCTAGAATTTTACTATGGTCATAGCATTAGGGGGATGTCAAGAGAAGTGCTAGCGGATGCTCTGGGAGTACTTTTTTAATGAATGATAATGGAATGTTAACTTCGCCTCTGCTATCGGTTTACTTTGGCAAGGTATCAGTGAGTGATGATAGGTGAGGATGAAACCAAGTCAGTTAGCATGAATTCGACAAAAATTAACCACAATGGTTTCCCGGGGGAACCGTGTGTAGATCGACCTAATAGTGAATATTGCTAACAATAGGAACTAACGTCTTCATTACTAACAATCCCTATCCTCCCCCTCTGTGAGTACTAGTAAGCCCCTTCCTCGTCGAAAAGACTTGTAGTAAGCTGTACCCTGCTCTTATTAAAAGACCCATAACCAACAATGTATGCGGGGGGGGGGGGGAAGGGATTGTTAGTTATGGGGACTGAGAATCCCATTGCTAGCAATATACCCAACCAGGCCGACCTCCTCGCGGTTCCCCCTGTAAACTATCATGGTTAATTCCTGATGAATTCATCATGATGGGCTAACTGGCCCGTTTTCATTCTCATCTATCACCCTTCACTGGTGCTCCGCCAGCGTATCCCGTTAGCGCAGGTGGGGTTACCATACCATTTTCACCCATCAAAAAAAAAACAATGTATGCGATAGTTATGGATTCTCTCTGCCTATTCCGAACTTGTTGATCTGACTTACAAGTACATTAATAATACTTTCAATTGTAAATTTTGAAAAAGCGACAGAAATACAAGCAAGATAGAAGTACTCATGCAGATGTCTATCCAAAATCTATATCCAGCAAACGAATTATCACTTCCCATATGTTTTCAGCTTATGGGGATCGAAACACCTACAGAATACAGCGGCAGTGGGTGCGGATTCCTGACCATGATGCTGGTCGTAGAAGAACTGTCGAGGGTGGACCCTGCAGTGGCTGCTTTCGTCGATATACACAACACACTGGTCAACTCGCTGTTCATGAAGTTGGGGACCGAGGAACAAAAGCAGAAGTACTTAACGAAACTCTGCACGGAATACGTGAGTATTTATAAGATCTTACTTTAAATTTGATGGTGAATCTACAATAGATATCAGGAGTACTATCTCATCAGAAGCGTCTTCATCAAGAAGAGAGACCGACTTCTAAAAAACAGAGGTTCTCAATTCGAATTTATTTTTTCTTATGTTTGTGACCTCACTTTTAAACCGTTACTTATAAACCGATTTGGACAATTCTTTTTGTTTTTATCTAAAACGATATATTTATAGATTTTATCGAAGTCGGTTTAGTAGTTTAGTTTTTAAATCCAAATAACTGTTTTTACTACAATTACAATTTTAAATAATTTGTCTGGTCTTGACATGTACCAGTGTGTTTGTGTAGTTCTGTACAAATCTGTATTGTTAAGATTTTTTTTTATAAAAAATTAATTACCCATCTGTATTTTAAATATTTGAAAAGTTCTTCTATTTTGTCGTAATTTAAAGTTTTTTTCTCAAACATGCTTGGAAATGGGAGCATTATTTTGACAATCTTCTTCGAGATAAATCAAAATTGCCGTACTGGCCAGATAAATTACTATGTGAACTCATATCTGTCCTGTAATTTAAAAATGGAATAACCTTTTACTTCGAAACATGGCTAAGAAGGAGATAACTAATAAAAAGTTTTATTTAAGTTTCGAACTGGCTTGCAAATAGAAAGCTGTTTATTGAAAAAAAAAAAACAAAGGAACATTATGTCGCGTGAAAAATTATTATTGTTCGTTATTCGTCATTGAACTTAAAAAGTAAAACTGTGTTTTTTCGAACTGGCTTGCAAATAGAAAGCTGTTTATTGAAAAAAAAAAAACAAAGGAACATTATGTCGCGTGAAAAATTATTATTGTTCGTTATTCGTCATTGAACTTAAAAAGTAAAACTGTGTTTTTGATTTCCGCGCATTGTTTGAGAAAAGTACTATACAAGCCTTGGCCATAACTAGACATTGATGGACTCACGTATGTGTGCCTCGGCTAGGCCTCGGCCCACATTTGCACGTTCGTCCATCAATGTCTCAGTTGCTGGCCGCTGCAGTAATGTACTATAACCATTTAGTAATTACTCCTTTACAATCAAATTTGTTTAGCTTATAAATATTCAATTTGCTATTTATAACTTGTATAAATACGTTGATTGTTTACTACTATATTGTCGCATAGCAAAACTTGTCCTAACGTTACTTTTCATCACAATTATGTTTTTCCTACTTTTTAATAAATAAGAAAAGTCTAGTCCTACACTTTTGTGTCTTTTTAGAGTTGCATAAACACTTAGTTTTAATAATCAATATACTTTTTGTAGGTTATTGTTGATCAACTGTTGATGATAAATTATAATTTTTTGTATTTATCAGGCTGGTAGTTTCTGTCTGACGGAACCGACGTCGGGTTCCGATGCCTTCGCCCTGAAGACTGTCGCCAAGAAGGACGGCGATCACTTCGTCATAAACGGCTCCAAAATGTGGATCTCGAATTCCGATGTCGCTGGAGTGTTCCTTGTCATGGCTAATGCTGACCCTTCCAAGGTAAGAAGAATTGTAAAATGAAAATAGAAACAATATTTAGATCAAAATCTCCGCCTGCCTTTCAATATACATAATAAAATATCTCATACTCGACTTTATATTTTATAGTAATAAATGATTATTCCACAATTTCAATAATAACATATTTTTGTATATGTATTAATAAAAATATTACAGCAACTAAAACATATTTATATACAATTCGAGAAATCAGCAATTCTACAATCATCACAATAATCATTGTTGCATACACTGAACCATGCATATTTGAGACAATCACTCCATCCAGTTGAAGGTCGTTCTTCACTACATTTGCCTGTGCGCGGTCGCCATTTGACAATTTTTCCTCTTCGTTTCATGTCGGTCCTTTGAACTTTATAGTCGGCCTATAAGCATTACTTTGTTTTTGTTTTAGCATTTTCTCATTTAAGAGTTTCCTATTGTCGAGGCAACTAATTCATGCATTCTAATCTAATATTAAATGAAATATTTATAGCTAAGTTATACATCAAAACAGCGATGTTTATAATGATAGTACTGTTGCGTAATTTAATGACGTTATTCTGTATCTACGTATTGACACAGATGTAAATAATTCATATCACAATTTTGATAAAACTCCAAGTGGCTTAAAACATTGTATATATGTTATACCTACTTTACCGTTTAATACATATAGTTTAGTTCATATCATATTTAAGCTAAACTTTCATCCCGACCATTTGGATGAGTGAGGGTACTCCACCGTGCGTTTCAAAGTATAAGATTTCCAAAATGATACGACAATTAAACTTTCATGAAAAGAGCATATTCCTTCTTAAAAAACCAGAGGGAGATTTTGTACAAAAGTCGTTTGCTTGGATACCTTTATCCCATCCGTGTTTCAACTGTAAAGCAGTTGTTTGCATGACTGTGTATCAGTTTGAAGGGTGGGATATGGCGTGAATTTACAGGGTACAGAGGAATAACACCTGAGTCCTCAGGAATGGCAACGCATGGGGGGTATCATGGGCGAAACAGTACACTTTGTTATGTCCATAACACTGCTCGTGTCTATAGGCGACGGTTACAGCTTTCCATCAAGTAAACTGTCAGCTTGTCTGCCATTCTAAGTTGTATAAAAAAAAGCACAGTAACGGTGTTTTCGGTGCTCGACCTCTACTCTTCTTTCCCTCCACACAACCGCGTAACTATTATCTTAAAGAGGAAAATTTATTTTTTTATTTTAACGGATAAACTTGAAAAGTACTTAAGTTATTTTAAAAATTCTTTCAACTATAGAAAGCTACATTATCAGTGAATTACACGGAAGGTTATTATTTTTTTTAATCAGAGATCTCTTCAAGAAGAATGAATAGGTAATCCATGCAAAGTTGGGGCACCAGTACTAATCTTTTTATTCGATACAAATACAGTGTAAAAAACAACCAGATGGTCTACCATGAAATGAAATTCCAAAATTTCGAGCTCAATTTCGTGTTTTTGTTCGTACCGAAATCGACCCAGTAAATGGAGCTTAACGTTTCATTCATCATAAATACTATCCTAATAGTCCAGAGGAATGATATTTTAATAATTTTAAACGGCATGTATTGTGTAATTTTAACATCAATTTGATGTTTAAATTACACAATACATCTGTTTCGTTCGTCCCCGAAATTTCAGAAAATATTTCATGGTAGACCCATAGTTGTCCAACGTTTTCGAGACGTCCCAAAAGATTACATGACAATTCAGGTCGATAAAATTATATTATACAAATGTATCCATTCACCAGGGATACAAGGGTATCACATGCTTCATCGTGGAGCGTGAGACCCCAGGTCTGACCGTTGCCAAACCAGAGAACAAGCTGGGTATCCGCGCTTCAGGAACTTGTATGGTGCACTTTGACAACGTCAGAGTACCTGAGGGGAATATCCTTGGAGAATATGGTAAAGGGTGAGTGTTATATTTACATCTTACGCAATGTACTAGATATATTTTTTTTAATTATTGTGAATAACAACTACGTGCCATGAGCATAGTGTATTCTATAATGTTCGTGATGCAGTTCTTGTCTATAGGCGACGGATACTACTGCATATTTTTTTTTTATGGGATGAAAACGGAGTGGTAACCCCGCCTGCGCTAATGGGATACGCTGGCGGGGCACCAGTGAAGGGTGATCGATGAGAATGAAAACAGGCCAGTTAGCCCATCATGATGAATTCATCAGGAATTAATCATGATAGTTTCCAGGGGGAACCGCGAGGAGGTCGACCTGGTTGGATATATTGCTAGCAATGGGATTCTTAGTCTCCATTACTAACAATCCCTTTTCCCCCCACTACTTTATATTAGGTGGGCCATAAAAAATATATATCTTAAATGATCATTATTGGTTGATTCATCAAGACTATTCGAACATCAAGACTATTAGACATCGAAGTCATTGAATTATGACTTCTGCCTTACCAAAAAATTCTTTTGTTCTTCCTTAAACTTGGATCTAGTTACGGTCCTGTACCTTCAAAAGTTTGAAGCGGAATCTTAGGCTTTTGGTATAGGTCATACATCTATAGCAGAGGCTTTGTGGCTTTCTCTATTAGTTATTAATCTCTGATCGTTATTAAGTCTATACCCATATTGTGACATGTGTTTTATCTCGAAACGAGGCATTATTAATTAATCGAATCGAAGCTTTTAGCCCTAACTAGTTAGTTTTTTTTTTTTTATACACGATAATGAAATGGTAACTCCGCCTTCGCTAACGGTATACGTTGGCGGGGCACCAGTGAAGGATGATAGATAAGAATTTAAAGGCAGATCAGTTAGTCCATCGTGACAAAAACACCTGAAATTCAGTTGACCTGAAAACTATCAGGGGCAAGTGGGGATCGACATGATAGAGTATAATTCTAGCAAAGGGACTGGTAGTCTGCATTACCAACAACTCCCCCCCCCCCCCACTCAACTCGTTAGTAACAGTCGTTCGACGCCCAGGAGACGAATAAACAAATGAACAATAAATGTACCTACTAGCCCATACTAAATGCGATATTTCTCCAATACTATTACAGTTACAAATACGCAGCTGGTTTCCTCAACGAGGGTAGGATCGGCATCGCATCGCAGATGATTGGCCTCTGTCAAGGCTGTATGGACGCCACCATACCGTACACTCTCGAGAGAAAGCAATTCGGCAAAAGCATATACACCTTCCAGGTAGATCTTTTTTTATTTATTTCTGACTCACAGGACCCTCTGAAAAATGCCTTATCCTTCGATTAATTTTCAGATCAATATATCAAGCGTCAAAAACGGATTAAATTTTGTCAGCTACTTTAACGTTTGTCGTGTAGTTCCGGCATAGAATGAACCATCACATCCTTTTTCGTTGGTGTCGTAAGAGGCGACAAAGAGAGCTTAATGGTCGAGAAATGGGCAAGCAAGTAGCAATCCCCTTAAAACATTAGAATAAATAAAATAAATTAATTAATTAAATTCTAACACTCGCCTTAGACTACCTAAGCGGCTTTATAGCTACCTTTATCAGGGGAAAGCACAAAAGATCCCGATAAGCCGACGTGCCACGTCTTAATAATAATAATAAAGTGACAATAGTTCCAATAGTACTCTCCACGACAGGTGTGATACTGTAACAACTGCATCAGGCGATAAGTACCCTAAAGTTACCACCCCATACTTATCATCAATTACAGAAAGCCGTAATCATAAATACATGCCGAATTATCAGGAAATTTATGCAAATTGTCCTATAAGTTCCTGGTACATCTACATGTTAACATAATATTACAAACAGATTACACAAACAAATTATATTTATACAAAAAACATAGCACACAGTTATGCACTTGACTTAGGCCCGTGTACACTTGTAAAACCGGTTTTAAGCCGAGATATCGTAAATTTAAAATAATAATAAATCATTTATTCAGCTACAAAACGATTAATTACAGTATTTTACATTAAAATAATAATTCGATGGTAGCAAATGAAATGGTCCCCAGCGGTGCTATAGCGCTAATTTTCAGTGGGGTCACCACTCGATAGGTAACACTAAAAAAACAGGATTAAATTTATAACACATTGGACCTTATAGAAAATATCAACATTATATATATAATATAATAATATATTATAATGAAGATATATAAAATAATTATGTAGGTATATTAAGTAAGTAGGTATGCATGCATCAGTTATAATTTATCTGCCAAATTTACAATTTTTGAACTTGATTCATATGTTTTTAAGCGATATTTAAAATATAACAATAACTGTCTTTATTGAATAATAAATTACATTTAGATCTACTAGCCAACAAACTAGGCTGAGCCTTTATCTCAGTGGACAGTTCTGACTTCTTCAACTTCCTTTGACTTAAATAGTCTTAGCTGACCCCATACGCGAATAAAAGATAAGGTTGACTACCTAAATTTATAAATATAACTGCAAAAACAAAACGCTCCTACACCCCACTTTTTTTTTATTTTTCCCCTTTACTTCTGGTGTCCCGTCGCCCGTATCAAAAAGCAAGAACAGTATACCCACTTCAATTACTATTCACCAGAGGGAGACTGTGTATTAAAGTCGTTTGCTTGGGCACATCTATTCCATTCGTGTTTCTACCATGAAACAGTCATGTTTGCATGGCTATGTTTCGGTTTGAAGGGTGGGATATGGCAGTGAATTTACAAGGTATAGAGAAATAATCTCTGAGTTCTCAGGAATGGCAACGCATGGAGGGTATCATGGGCGAGACAGTATACTCTATTATATCCATGGTACTGTTCATGTCTATAGGTGACGGTTACCACTTTCCATCATTGGACCGTCAGCTTGTTTGCCATTCTAAGTTGCATAAAAAAAATTAAGTGTACCAAACTAAGAAAATAAGTCACTTGTTAGATAGACGTTTAAAATCGATCATGTGGCGGTATATTAAAAAAATATCTTCCACCGACATTATTTGTAAACTGATAAGAATACGTATCTACTGCGATTAAATATCTAAATATCTAGTAGTTATCGGTATAAACAGAGTTCTTGGCATCATGCCACGTTCAGTTAATATGCAGTTATGGCTATTTATAATCATACAGCATTATTATACTCGTAATGCATAGGTAAAAGTGCATAAGATTGTTTGCACTCAATTCTTTTTCTGTCTATTCGGTGAAGAACTGTCATGATAATATAAAGATAGTTTAGAATAATACAGAATAATGTAGTCATTATCAGCATCATATCAGCCGTTAAATGTCCACTGCTAAACATAGGCCTCTCGTATAGGGGGGAGGGGGTTGTCAGTACTTGCCACGTTTGGCAGGCTTTGCCAACAGCAGTCAAGCTTTGGTGATGTATAAAGAGGGACGCTACTTTTTGATTGATGAGTGAAAATGAATCCAAGCATTTGGCGTTCCATTGTTTCTGCCTACCCTAATGGGAGACAGGCGTGACAGATATGTATGTATGTATATATGTATGAGTGAAAATGGTATGGTAACCTCGCCTGCGCTAACGGGATACGCTGGCGGAACACCAGTGAAGGGTGATAGATAAGAATGAAAACAGGCCAGTTAGCCCATCATTATGTATTCATCAGGAATGAATCATGATTGTTTTTAGGGAGAACCGCGTGGAGGTCGTTTAATGCTAGCGATAGGATTCTCAGTCTACATTACTAACTATCCCTTTCCCTCCAGAGCGACGCTACTGCCCATTGCTTACTTAAGTTCCCTTAGTCGCCTCTTACGACACCCATGAGAAAGAAAGAGGTGGCATTCTATGCCGGGACCACACAGAGAAATGTATAAAGACTGTAGTAATAGTGAATAAATATACATTCGATCCAATACAAATATATGTACATACCAGTTTCCCCAAGTAACTGAGCGAAAATATGAAAATGTTATCTGAACACGTGACTGATCACATGAGTTTGTCCACGTGAATTAAAATGTTCATTGTATTAAAAAAAAACTACTTCAATTCTGGCAAAACCAGTTATTTTGTATTAAAAGACATGAAAACAAGAGACAATAGACAATACAAATTTTTATGTCAACAATTTTTTTTTCTATGTTTTATAATTAAGACATTGTTATGACTGTAATAATGGAATTTTACTAGTGTTTATATTAAAAGTAGATTTGCACGCCATTTGTGGTAAAATATGGAGACGTAATATTCTAATAATGTGGGGGGGGGGATTGTTAGTAATGGGGTCCAATAGCCCTATTACTAGCAATATACCCTATCAGGTCGACCTCCACTTGGTTCCCACTGGAAACCATCGTGACTAGTTCTAGTTTAAATCATCAGGATGGGCTAACTGACCTACTTTCATCCTCATCTGTCATCCCTCACTGGTGCCCCGCCAGCGTATATCGATAGCGCGGGCGGTGTTATCATTCTATTTTCACCCGTTAAAAAAAATTATTATAAAAAAAATAATTTAGAGCCCATTACTAACAATCCCTTTCCCCCTATATTATTATTAGGTTTAACTAGATGGTACAACGATTTGCATTGAATAAAATCGATAGAACAAAATATAATAGTGCACTTTCAATGAAAGCTATGTCCAGCAGTGGACTGATGAGTGACCGGAACTAAAAATTTCCATTCTGATCTACAGGGTATCAGCTATCAAATAGCTCATCTCCAAACCGAGTTGGAGGCAGCACGCTTGCTCACCTACAACGCGGCTCGATTGAAGGAACACGGACAAGAGTTCGTGAAAGAGGCAGCCATGGCTAAATACTTCGCATCAGGTAAATAAAATGTGACCGACATAGCCTGAAGGATAAGCAAGCTGAAGTGGCAATGGGCTGGTCACATAGCTCGGAAGATTTATCATTTTTCATCAAATGAATGATTTCTTGCCAGTCCGAAAAAATACTGGCCACTGGTACTCCCCGCATACTAGTGGTTGGTATGTCGTAAAACAAATTACTTCATCATGGATTCTGGTCCAAATTAAATAATAATTTTTAATACTATTGATGATTTCGGACGCTCATATCACAAACAACACGCGCTGATGTCTGCAATTGCACATTAAAAAGCTGCAATAATTATAAAACAATAAATATAGAAGTTATAAAAGAATCACTCATAATTATTTATCACGCAAATTTGTATGAAAAATTTAACCCACTTTTCTCGAAGCATTTGCATGAAGACACTATGTATAAGATCTAAGGATATACCTAACCAGAGGGAGACTTTGTACAAAAGTCGATTGCTTGGGTACCTCTGTCCCATTCGTGTTTCAACCGTGAAGCAGTTGTGTTTGCATGGCTGTGTTTCGTTTTGAAGGGTAGGATATGGCGTAAATTTACAGGGTACAGAGGAATAACACCTGAGTCCTCAGGAATAGCAACGCATGGGGGGTATCATGGGCGAAACAGTATACTCTGTTATGTCCATGGTACTGCTCATGTCTATAGGCGACGGTTACCACTTTCCATCAAGTAGACCGTCAGCTTGTGTGCCATTCTAAGTTGTATAAAAAAAACCTAAAATTAATGTTTTTGTTTTTTTTTTTTTGCAGAAATTGCACAAACCCTTACATCAAAATGCATAGATTTTATGGGTGGTGTGGGATTCACTCGTGATTTCCCCCAAGAGAAGTTCTTCAGAGACGCTAAAATCGGGACCATTTACGAAGGAACCAGCAATATGCAACTGCAAACAATAGCCAAGTACATAGAGAAGGAATATACACAATAGTTCAGATAATGTACTACAAAAACCTTTGATACTTCTAAGAACTAGTTTATGTAAAGTTAATAATACATTTTTTAATCAACAATTGACCAGTCCGTTGATTGTTTTGGTTCTACAGCATAATTGTACTACATACTTTCCAATTTAATCCATCAATATTGTAAACTGAATATTCCTATATGTAACAACAATAAGACCAAAAGTTTTAGATTATAATAAAAAATGGCATTAGTACAGTTTGGTAAAAAAAGTCGACAGTTAATCACTTTTAGTAAACAGTACAATAAGTACATTAAAAAATACACACCTACATGTGGAAAATTACTTTTTATTAAAGAAACACTGACAAACTGTAATACCTTGACTCGCTGCTAAATATGGCAATTAATATTTGTAGTAGTTGTTAGGAATCAATCTCGAATGAAATGTTAACTCTTATCACATAATTATTTGATTCTATAGCTCAAGATACATACAATATTAAAAACAATTATATTTTAAATCTGCAAGATCTTACATTGTCAGATTTGAATAAGTATCTATAAATAAATTTTGTAAATATTTAAAATTACATAAATCATAGATTTTTTGTATTTACATTTGGAAATTATTTGAGATTAGTGATCTTATAGAATAAAAAGTATTGAAGATTATCTTTTCACTCTATGTATAAATTTTATCTGTGGAATTTTACATGACAATATAAGGCAAATTTTAGAAACTGGAAATAGTAACTATGTAAAATGTATTTTAAATTTGAGCTCAAATGTCACTCAAAAAATATTGTATTATAAAACCATAAAAAAAGTAAAGATAAATTTAGTAGTTATATCTATTAAAATATGAATGTATTTTCATATTTGTAACAGGGTTTTACTGAAATTTCATAATCTATGATTTGGTTATAGTTTTGCATAGGCTATAATCAATGCTATACATGCATAATAATAAAAATATTTTTGAATATTAAAAAGTTGTTTCATCATATTTTTTTTAAATGGCCTTGATCCTTTTACAACTATCTATTGTTAATAAAACAAATATTTTAATTGATGATTTTTATTTCCTATTTTTTTTTTACAACAAAACTAGTTTTATAAATATATACATAGAAATAAAATCACATCAAAATTTATGGCTTCGGATCATGTGGTAATTTAAAGCCAACCATCCTTGCAGTTTCTTCCACAGATCTTTCTCCTTTACCTTTATATTCTGCATTGATTTCTTTATATCTTTTTGCATTATGCATGTAATCAACATATGTGCGTGCCTTGAAATGCATTTCATCAATTGCCTTACACAGTTGTTGATCAGTCGTCTGATATTTTCGATACTGTTTGAATATATACTGAACCATTTGGTTATCAGACAGTTTCTTATTAGTACTTTGTTGACGGATCTCTGATAACAACTGTCTTAATGTAACGAGTACAGGCTTAGAAGTTATTGACGCCATTGTTCAGAGTATACACCTTCAAACAAATCAAAGTTTCAACTTTTCAATCATTAAGGAAGTTATGAACTCCTCTGTATTTTCATAAGAAGGTTTGTTATTTTTCTTCCAAAAATTATGATCTATGGTATCTATTTTTTCTTTGGGAAACCAATGGAGCGATGTGTCATTGAAAATATCTGTATACTTGAAATTATTCTCCAACACAATCTCAGATGTAAATGGAAATAATTTATGTATGTATGCGACTGTTTCTGATAACAGTCTATTTGGTTGACTTTCTATTAGGGAATTAAAACTATTGCCAATAAGGACACAATTCTTTATATTCACTCCCCAATTACTCCAAAGGAAATTGTTTGTCAACTGTTTGGGACAGTGAGGAAAATAAAGTAAGGTTATGCCTTGATCAGAAATTACATAATTCCCTTCAATGTTTTGTTCAATTATTTCAATATTAAATCGCTTCAATATATCACATTCCCCTTTATAGAAGATTGGATCGTGCACATAAACCTTACTAGGTTCACAGAAGTCTTTCAGACACAGTAAAAAGGCTAGCTGGTACCTAGAAATATGACATTCTGCGATATGGCCTAGCCCAAAACAAACAATTTCTATAACCTTCCTAGAGGATAAGATACTACTTACAGCTTTTAATGCTTCCTCTGTATACTTTGAATTTCTTAATTCTTCAACAGCTGACTGAATTCGTCTACAAAAAATCAAAAACAATATATTGATATAATATAACCTCAATTATTGCATGACAGAAATATGTCACAATACTTTTAAAAGAAAAACAATCACCGTGCAGACTTCTCAATATCAATTGAGACCTCTTGTTTCTCAAAATTATTTTGTTTAATTGGTATTTTCGTTTGTTTATTTTTAGAAAAACGTTTTGTTTTTACTATTTGAAAGCCATCAGAGTCGAATGGAGTATTTAACATTTTGATATTGAAAATGACATTTCAGTGTCAGTCAGTCAATCAATAAAAGATTTATTTTTCTTTTTCTTCTCTTGCCATCTAGTATCGGAAGTCGGTGATTATCAGGGCTATTTTAAATATTAGAGACTGTCGCTCGAAAAAGAAATTTGGTGCTCATCCTAAACAAGACTATAATATTTAAACCACTAAATGCGTCTTTTGCCAAGTAGTCTATAGCTTTCTATCTTGGATAAAGTGGTATCTACTCCATGGTCTTAAAAGCCAAAGGATCGAATCAATGTAATATACATAAAAATACTTTTACTGTAACATTGTTACAGCATAATTAAACGAATATTAAAGTACTGGTAAGTAGATACCAATAGTAGGGTATATAATAATTACATAATTTTGAGTAAAAATTAGTAAAAAAAAGCGTAACCCTGCATGTAGAAAACGTTGGATTATATGCATGTGATTTACTTAAAATATTATTATTAATTTATTGTCAAAAACAAAATTTTACATAAACTATTACCAGGAGATAATAAAATAATGAATATATACGTATAAATAATTTTCCGTGTAGTCTTGGTATAGGTCACCCCTTTCTTTCCAGTGAGTGTCATAAGAGGTAACCAAGAAGGGCGAGGGGTGGGCAGCAGCATCCCTCTTAAAACATCTCCAAAGCCTAACTGCAGTTGCCAATCCACCTGCCAAGCGTGACAACTACTGGCAAACCCCCCAAGGGGAGGCTTATGTTCAACAGTGGACGGTTAAAGGCTGATATATTATATTGACGAATGAATAAAGACAACAAATCTAATGTAATTAATTAACTTGAACATAATAAGTAAAAGGAAGCTCATTGATATGTCTTATATATATGTCCCTTCTTATACGGTTCGAACATTTTCACCCATAACCACATGCATACAAATTATGCTCGTACTACCACCCACCGAAGTGGAACCAAGTAGACGGCTCGCTAGACGTAATTTAGCTATGTAAAGTATTGTATAGTATATTTTTAAATGGGTTATAATGGAATGATAACCCTGCGCTAACGGTATACGCCGGCGGGGCACCAGTAAAAGATGATAGGTGAGGATGAAAAGGCAGGTCAGTTAGCCCATCATGATGAGCACATCTGAAATTCAGGTGTACTCATCACGATGGTTTATAGGGGGAACCACGTGGAGGTAAACCTGACAGGGTTATGGCTAGCAATGGAAGTGGTAGTCCGCTTTATTAACAGTCCCTTCCCCTCTTTTGTACAGTATTAATAGGGTAACCTCTGACCACTAATTCATTATTAAAACTATATTTAAATCATTTTTTATGCTTACAAAAATCATAATAATCTTCCTTATTTTATTTTTATATTTTATTTTTACAACACAGGGGCAAACGAGCACGCGGCTCACCTGATGGTAAGTGACTACCGCCACAAATAATCACCCACAACACCAACGGCATTGCAATGAGGGGTCATAATAAGACCAGTACGTGCCAAAATAATATTTAGAAATTTTCTGTATGACACTCTGTGTTAGTTCTAGCTTGATGCAAAAACTATTACACCAAAAAATGTATTGCGATTTTTACAGTTATATTTCTAAAAACCCAACTTAAATTCAGATGCATGTTTTATCTTAAAAAGCTGTCTATTGTGGAAGTTCCCCATTTCATTTGTTTTTCAACCGACTCCAAAAAGAAGGAGGTGTTTAAATCGATTGTATTTTTTTTTGTACTTCCAAAATCTACGTATACGAAATAACGGGCTAATAGCTAGTGTTAGATAAAAGAAAATAAAATACAGAGTAAGAGCTAAAATAAAAAACTAGACAAGTTATATGTAGTCTAAAAAAGGCCGGTTTATGTTTAGGCCGGCAGCACACCTGTAATGCCACTGGTATTGTGGGTGATCATGGTGAACATTACCATCAGGTGAGCCGCATGCTCGTTTGCCCCCTGTGTTGTAAAAAAAAAGATTAAAGAAAAAACTTAAAGATCGTGCGGTCATATATTCAGGTTATGTACCTACACTACATTCTAAAATACAGAGGGAGACATTGTACAAAAGTCGTTTGCATGGGCACCTCTATCCCATTCGTGTTTCTACCGTAAAGCAGTTGTGTTTGCATGGCTGTATTTCGGTTTGAAGGGTAGGATATGGCAGTGAATTTACAGGGTACAAAGGAATAACACTTTAATCCTCAGGAATGGCATCGTGTGGGGTATCATGGGCGAAACAGTATACTCTGTTATGTCCATGGTACTGCTCATGTCTCTGGCCACGTTTACCACTTTTCATCAGGTGGCCCGTCAGCTTGATTGCCATTCTAAATTGCATAAAAAAACACGGGTGTGGCAGTGAATAATTTACAAAATTATACCAAATGCTCTCTATGTACACACCAACACAATGTAACCGAGTTATATACAATCACAGAATACCTAATAATACACACGTGCGGTTACAGAAGAGTTACCAGATTTAGGAATGAAGACGTGCGTGGAGTTCGCCAAAAAGGCATTAGAAGGTTTCCTCAGGGTCGACAACGTGACTTCCCTGGTGTTATACGTAGGTATCAGTATATAATCAATAATTAATTAATTACTAATTATTTCATTCGAATTATTTTGTTTTATTCAATAAAATATATATTAATTAAATAAAACAAGAGACGTATAGAATTGAAGTTTGTGACACTCAGTTTGCTCTAAATACTGCGTAAAGAAAGACACATGAAAAAATATAGAACTTGTTCCTTTCCCGTGGGTGTCTAAGAGCGACTAAGGGAACTTAATGGTCGAGGGATCACCACAAAAAGCTTAACTGTAGTTGCCGCCTGCCAAGCGTGGCAACTTCTGGCAAAACCTCTCAATAGGGGGAAGGCTATGTTCAGTAGTGGATAGTTAGAGGATAGTATCGTATAGTCTATATCCCTTACCCCCAACCCTTATAAGTTAGGTCAACAGACTTACCATGACAAATTTACCAAGTAGGTTTCCTGAGTGGATTGCGTGGAGATAGACCTGACCAGGGTATATTATTAAATGGTATATTTTTAGCAATGGAGCTGTCTCCATTACTAATAATACCCTCTCTCTAACTGTAGGTAAAAATTCTCTGGACTGTAAAACTACAATGCAATAAGATTCAAACAACGTAACATTAGACGTACAAAACACAATCGAGGATAGATAGGTACTTTACTAACATTAAGGTTTTATGCTTTTGTCCGAAAAACCTACTTCCCACACAACGAACTATACGTCCTTGGTCGAGTATTTAGGTTGGGGAAATTACCTACTAACATGAGGGACAACAAACGCGACGCATATCGAGTGGCCATTGTGTGTTTTGTGCTACACCGACAATCGAAATCTATGGACGGAGCATTCAAATCACGCTCCCGTATTCGTTCCAACATACCGTAACACGAATAAGGCGACAATAAAGTGTACCGAACATTATTATTAGCTGTACAAGTTTAGTCACAGGACGACGTTTCAGAACGCCACCCGGAATAAGCGCGCGAAAATTCCAGCGTTACGTTCCATTTCTTTTTTTTTTTTCTTCTAACTTTTTAAACTGCGTTCCTATTTACACTTTTATAAACACTTAGAAATAAACTTTCAAATGTTTATTAACAACGCAATTGCAATTTATACGTGAGAAGCACTAGTTGTGACCACTTGAGAGTAATCTATTCCGAAAGGTGTAATTAATTCGGTTCGCTTCGTTACTTTTTATATAACATATAATGTAGTACGGCGGTCAAGATTTGTTTTTTATGTGTATTTAGTTTTAGCGTGTCCGTAGACTGCGGCTATCGTGTCGTGATTGGGTGTGTAAAGTATGAAACTGTTTGTGTATAATACATTGATTGTTTAGTTCTAATGTAAAATGGAACGTTACACAGTGAACCGTAGGTCTAAAAGGAGGAACGATGGATTGTTGACTAAGTGGAGAAGAAAATGTGTCGGTGGTATCCTGAACAAGCGTTCGTGGATAAGTAGTGGATACGATCTGAATGTAAGTAGCTATCTATACAATGAACATGTACTCGTAGTTTATTCGAAAGTATAGAACGAGCAGATATCGAAAAATTTTCAAAACACAAGCACCACTAATTCTTTATCATCAACATATCAGCCGTTAACTGTCCACTGTTGAACATCAGTCTCCCCCTTGAGGGCAGAGGGAGTGTTTTGCCAGTAGCCGCCATGCTTGACAAGCGAATTGGCAACCGTAGGCAGGCTTTGAAGATATTTTAAGAGTAACACTGCTGCCCATCCCTCGCCCTCCTTTAGTGACCTCTTACGACACTCACGGGAAGGAAAGGGTGTCCCGTTCAATGTTGGGACTACACGGCTCCACACAATTACGGTCCATTAAGCGTCTTATGGATGAAACCCATAGATGGCTTTTATGAGATGATAAATAAAAAATAAACATACCACGTTTTTATCCTATACAAAGAGCCACGCTTACCATCAGACGGGCTGTATGCTTCCTGCATACAGCCCGTCTGATGATAAGCGATTACCGTACCCTATGAACGCCTGCAATACCAAGGGCGTTACGTACGCGTTACTGACGCTGAAGAAACCTCTTTATTCCTTTCTTGAAGAACATCATGCTGTAGTCTCTTGGATATTGATCCGCCCTGAAAAGACTACTATTTATTACTAGATATATCCTGCGGCATTACCCGCGTGAATCAGTAAATATATAAAGTATCCTATATGCTAAGTTAGGGTTTAACCTACTTGTGTACCAAATTTTATTCGAACCTGTTAAGTAAATTTTGCATTAAAGGGTAACAAACATCCATCTATCGTTACAAACTTTCGCATTTATTATATTAATAAGGTAATAATATTATATTTTATTTCTTTAATTATTAAAAAAATAGGAATACCTAACAATATATTTTTTTAATGGATCATAATGGAATGGCAACCCCGCCCACGATTACGATATGCAATGACGCGGCACTAGTGAGGGATGACAGGTGGAAATTAAAAGGCAGGAATGACAACTGATCTCATTGAGATGATACAATAAAAAAGGAGAAAAGGCGGGAAACTCGAATAAGAACAAGCGGGTTTTTTAAATTTTTTTTATTAATTTAATAAAACTATCTCTATCAATTCTTATTATTGAATAAAATATTATATTTTCACTAAATTCAGCGACAGTAATATAATTAGCATTCATGGGGAAGCGCAGTTGTAGAAAAAGGAAAAAAAAAGATGACGATTCAGGTGATGTAGACCATGAACCTTGTAATGACAAGGATATATATTCGGAAGATACTTCTACTGACTCAGAATCTGAAATTGATAAGGCCGATAAGTATAAACCTTACTACGTCACAGATTATATTAGAAGATATCCCGAGGAATCCCCTGGGACAGAATTTGTTGTCTTTGTAGAATCCTCAGATAGTCAGAAAACCATTGGATCCAGAGACTTGCTCTCACTCTCCTCCTGTTTAAAACGATTTAATAAAGGGGTAACTTATCTTAGATCTATAAATAAATTCAAAATCGGAGTATACTTTCAAAAGCCAGACTTAGCCAATGCTTTTTTAAATAATAAAACTTTTTTAAATGACTACCATTTTAAGGCCAGTATTCCTGCTTCTTCAACAGAAGTTACAGGCGTTATTAGAAATGTACCTACAAATATATCTAATAAAAAAATATATACTATAATATCGAGTTCTAAGAAAATTATTGCTATTAAAAGAATTTTAAGAAAAAATACCTTGACTCATGGATATGTGTTACAGCCAACTCTAACCGTGACAATTACTTTTGCTGCATCTGTATTACCTGAATATCTGGATATTGGAGGTTGGCGCCACAATGTCACTCCATATATACCACCAGTTAAACAATGCTACCGGTGCTTGAGGTATGGACATTTAGCTAAATTCTGTAAGAATTCTGAGCGTTGCAGCATCTGCAAAGGTGAGCATAATTATAAAACTTGTACAACTGGAATGGAAAACGCTATTTGTGTACACTGCAATGGAAATCACACAAGTGTATCACCGCAATGCCCTGTTAAACAAAAGAAAATTGCTGAAAATAGATCTAAATTCAGACCTGCTTCTTTTGGAGATATACTTAGCACTGAAATATTTCCTAAACTGGGTAACAAACCTAAAAAAAATGTAGACCTAATTTCAATTCTAAATTCTGATAACAAGAGTTTATCACTTTTAATAGAAAGCATAATCAAACTTATTTCACTACATAACACAAAGAACACATCTATTAACACTAAAAGTGTTTTGAATGTGTTATATGATACTTTTGGTAATAGACCTATTTCACAAAATTCAATCGAGACCAATTAACTATCATACAGTGGAACGCTCAGAGCCTACTGAGCAATCGACATATTTTTACACAATTTTTAAATGAACATCATATTCACATTGCTCTCATCTCAGAAACTTGGCTAAAACCACATTACAAATTAAAAATTAAAGATTATTGTATAGAACGAAATGATTGTGGTAATAACCACAATGGAGTAGCGATTATTATACATAATAGTATTAGATATAAAAAACTTCACTCTTTTTTCGACAATTCTTTGCAAACTATAGCTATTAGTATTGAAGTTAATAATTCTTGGTATTCAGTTGCCAGTATTGACTGTCCTACCAATAGTACACCTAGTTTTACTAAAGCCAAATTTAAGTTCTTTTTGGAGTCTCTTCCTAAACCCACTATCATATCTGGAGATTTAAATGCACACCATACTATGTGGGGTTGTACCTCCACTAATACAAGAGGTAAAGACATTCTTGATTGTTTAGATGAATGTAATTTGGTACTATTAAATGATAAGCAAGTTACTACTGTTGGCTCTCATATTTGGAGACCCAATGGCCTTGATTTAACTATGGTATCCCCATCCATATCATTAAAATGCGAGTGGTCGGTTCATGATGATCCGTTAGGAAGTTATCACCTGCCGACTTTTACTAAAATAAACACAAAGAACTCTTCATCAACTCCGTCAGGTGAACAACATGCTCCTATAGATGAAGTTAATAAACTTTTGTTAAATCGTATAAACCTACGTCTCGTTAATTGGGATCTTTATTCTGAAACTGTTAATCGATTACTTTTGGATTTCGAGTATGATGTCAATGAACCCTTAAACAATTACAATAGATTCTGTAAAATTATTTTGACAGCTGTGGAACGTTCCGTTCCACATAGGAACTTATCAAATAGCGGTGCAAATACTTCAAAGAGGCACAAACATATTGCAGTACCTTGGTGGAATAACAGGTGTGCGACAGCTGTCAATGATAGTAAAGCGGCTTACCTTAGGTTTAAACAAAATCCAACTCTCGATAATTACATAAGTTTTAAAAGAGTTCAAGCTGTTAAAAAGTTAGTAATTAAGCAAGTAAGACAACAGGGGTGGCAGGAATTTTGTTCCAAATTTAATAGATTAACACCAATTTCCACTGTTTGGCAAAATATGAGAAAACTAAATTCAAAACATCGTCAAAATCATCTTAAAGATATATCATGGGTCAATGATTTTTTACGTAAATATACTCCTGATTTTGTACACTCACCTTTTGATGACAAACAGTTTAATTCTGTTAATTCATGCCCAAAATTTCTCACTGACCCATTCTCAATTGATGAAATATCCAGTGCAGTAAAATCTAGAAAAGATACAGCTAGTGGCCTTGATCGCTTAACATACAATATGTTTCGATTGCTGAATAAAATAAACCTTACTAAACTCTTACAAATTTTTAACGATTTATGGAAGGACTGTATTATCCCACCAGAATGGAAAATGGATTGTTTGATTCCAGTAATTAAACCCGGTAAAGATCCTACAAATTTCGACTCCTATAGACCTATAACATTGACGTCCTGTGCAGGCAAATTATTCGAACAATTAATTAAACAGCGTTTAGAGTTCTTTATTGAAAGTAATAGTATATTACCATCGAATCAATTTGGTTTTCGCCGTGGATATTCAGCGCGCGAAAGTTTAGCGAACTTCTATGTCGACCTTAGTACTGCTTTGAATAACGATGAATATGTTCTATCTGTTTTTTTAGATGTCGTAGGAGCTTTTAACAATGTAAATTTAACAGTTCTATCTTCGATTTTATCCTCATTTCTTCCAATGAAACTTATCGAATGGATTTATAATTTTCTTAGTAATAGAGAAGTGTATGTTAAAGTAAATAGTAAATTAATAGGACCTAGGTTAAGCTCTAAAGGAGTATGTCAAGGTGGTATTCTAAGCCCGCTACTATATATTTTATATATCTATAAACTTAATTCAATTTTAGGAAACAGTGTGAACAACTTGCAATTTGCCGATGATTTATTAATTTATATAAAAGGAAAGAATATTATTGATATGCAATTAGTGTTAAATGAGTCATTAAAAAGACTTGAGAAATATTTTTCTCTTCTTTCCCTCGATATTAGTTTAACCAAAAGTAAAGTAGTTGTTTTTCATCAAGTTCATAAATATGTTCCATTAATGAATATTATATATAATAATCAAACTCTTCCAACAGACTGTAGCGTTAAATTTCTGGGGGTAATTTTTCATCAAAATTTAAAATGGGATCTATACGTTGATTGCTTAGTAGATCGTGCTTTAAGAGCCACTAATATAATAAGATCTGTAATTGGTCGTAACTGGGGAGCTGATCCTAAAATTATCCTTTTACTTTACAAATCTCTTGTTAGAAGTAATTTTGATTACGCTTTCTTTTGTTATGCCTCAGAACATAAATTAGTAGAAAAACTCGAAAAAATTCAAAATATGAATTTAAGACTTATTTTAGGTGCTATGTATACTTCTCCAATTATCTCAATGCAAGTAGAATGTAATTTGCCTCCTATCCTTCTTCGTTTCGAATACCTAAAACTCAAATTTCTCTTCAAAGTTTTTTCAGTTTCCAATAACCCACTCATACTCAAATTATTAAATTGCCCCATTTCTATGTTTTTGAATAAAACTATTGTCAATGATTTGAATTTACGAGATGAATATAACATCTATAGTAGTAAGATACTTCCTTGTTATAATGGCCTTTATGAGAGTAAGTTCTGTAAGATCAAAATTGTTATACGTAAAGACATAAAAGAAAAGCACGATATGTATGAGACTTTATCAGAATTTATTGACTACAGGCAGATATATACAGATGGTTCCAAAAATGCACTTAGCACTTCAGTGGCTTTTTACGATTTGTCAAATAGATTTGGTCACGGTTATAAAATTTCAACTTTGGCTAGTATTTACACAGCAGAAGCAAAAGCTATATTTTTAGCATTAGAATACATAGAAAAACAGGTACTATATTCGAAATGGATTATAATTACAGATAGTATGAGTGTTCTTATGGCATTAAAAAATAACACATTCATTTCATCATCAAACTACTTAATTCAAGAAATTCGTAATAAATATTATCATCTCTGTACTATATATGGAAAAGATATTATCTTCATCTGGACCCCTTCACATATTGGAGTGTTTGGGAATGAACAAGTAGACACTTTGGCTAAAATTATTAATTCAAGTGCTGCTCGTGTTCAAGATTTACCCCTTTGTTATTCAGATTGTAGTATTGGAATACATAAAATCGTTACAACTAAATGGGAGGAGCATTGGACTCAAATATTACAGACTAAAGGCAAATGGTACCGCAAAATTAATTGGCGTATTGGAAAACCGTGGTTCTGCAAAGGAAAGGACACAAACAGAAAATTTTACACCAATATTTGTAGATTACGAATCGGCCACGGACATTTCAACGAACACCTGCACCGAATGGGCATGATCGCTTCCCCATCATGCACATGGTGTAACTCAAATACAGCCCAATCTCTACATCACCTTTTTTTTGATTGCTCTGAATTTGTCATTCAAAGACACATTATGTTTGACGAACTTAGGATTATCTTCAAAAAACCCGAAAATATCCCGCACTCAATCCCGCTTCTCTTAAGATTTCCTTCTTGTTTCAAAGCTATTTTCACTTATATTACTACAACATTCAAGGAGCTATAAGAATACTTTTATTGAATTGCAAGACAATGATTTTTTATAATTATTTATTTTTAATTTGATAAATCCACTGGTTTAAGAAAACTCAAGAAAAGATATTTATGAAAATGTACTTACCGGATTTGACAAATGAAATATTGAAGATTATGACAATAATTGAAGCGACATTAGAAAAATAAAATTCCAGACAAATTATCTTTTTGAAGACTAGGCAGCATGGTCTCCGACCTTAGCCTGTTCCAAACGGAACAAACGTACTAAAAAAAAAAAAATTAAAAGGCAGGTCTGTTAGCCCAGATTTCTAGACGGAATCACATGCTAGCAATGGGACACATTACTAACAATCCCTTCCCCCCAATATATATATATATATATATATATATATATATATATATATATATATATATATATATATATATATATATATATATATATATATATATATATATATATAAATTTTAATCACCTACTAAAATTAGTCACTTCAATAAATACATCACTATACAATTACAATAGAAAATATACTGTGACACCCATCGTCCATGCCAATCCATTCATAAAACACTTCCATGTAATGGAATACAAATAATTATTTTTATAATAAAACATAAACATAAAATACCATCAAATTCTTTATGAAAAATAATTACCTTAATATTGCATTGATGATAATTACAATATTTCATTTAAATTATTACAAATCTATTAACAAACAAGAAAAGTATAAAACAACAAACTGGATTTCAAAATATGCAAATTATTGCAAGCGTAATATTTAAAAATATATATATATATATATATATATATATATATAAATACCGTTTACAGTTGGTTTACTAAAATACATATTAGATTAGATAGATAGATATATAATCTTATTACTTACAGCACACAAATAAGAATATACATACATAGATAGATACATATATATACATATATACCATATATGTAGATACATATATACCAGAGGGAGACTTTGTACAAAAGTCGATTGCTTGGGTACCTCTGTCCCATTCGTGTTTCAACCGTGAAGCAGCTGTGTTTGCATGGCTGTGTTTCGGTTTGAAGGGTGGGCGTGGTATGGCGTGAATTTACAGGGTACAGAGGAATAACATTTGAGTCCTCAGGAATGGCAACGCATGGGGGGTATCATGGGCGAAACAGTATACTCTGTTATGTCCATGGTACTGCTCATGTCTATAGGCGACGGTTACCACTTTCCATCAGGTGGGCCGGCAGCTTGTTTGCCATTCTAAGTTGTATAAAAAAAAACACAAAATAATTAAAGATTATGTATCACAAAGACAGCCGACTTTAATCGTGATAAAACCGGATATTTTAATCTAAAAAGATCTAGTGAACTGATTTTGCTTCAAATAAAAAAAAAAAGATTTTTCTAAATCGATTTAGAATTAACGGAATTGTGAGATAACAAACATGTGAAAAAATACACCTGAATTGTGAACCTTTTTCTTTTTAAAGTCGATTGAAGAAAAAGAGATAAAAGAATACATACAGACATACATTTTTTTTATACAACTTAAAATGGCAAACAAGATAACGGCCCACCTGATGGAAAGTGGTAACCGTCGTCTATAGACATGAGCAGTACCATGGACATAACAGAGTATAGTAGTAACATATTTTTTCATTTTTCTTAGCTAGCATTTGTTGCAAATGCTTCCATAATTAATTGATCGCATTCATTGTACTCGCCATCCAGTCTCGGTATAAAATAGGCCACTCTTTCTTTCCCACGGTATAGGAAGGGGTGGCTTATTCTATGCCGGGACCACACATCAGACTAAGATAAAAGCTAGTTAGAAATAATTAAGATAAAAGTGTCCTTTTTAAAAGGCCGGCAGAACACCTGCAATGCCGCTGGTGTTGTGGGTGATCATGGGCGGCGGTAGTCACTTACCACCAGGTGAGCCGCATGCTCTTTAGTGGTCTGTAAGTCTGCTCTTTATTTTTTTTTTACAACATAAGGGGTTATGTTGTAAAAAAATATATAGAGCAGTAATAAAATAAAACGAGTCAGCTAATTTGACAATTAGCTGATAAAAAGTTGACTCGTTTTTGAGGTTCGAAGCTCTATATATATAATTTAAAGATAAAACGTAACCTATAGATACGTTATGTCTAGAATACAGTGTATGTGTGACTAAATTTCAAATCTATCTTCTCGTTGCAGCGTGATTGAGCAACAAACATCTGTAAAATGTAAAAGGACAAGTTAATTTTTATTCCGGCCACGCAGATGAAGTCGCCATCAAAGCTAGTGATAAACAAATAAATTCTCTTTACTGCCAACTCCAATAACATCTTAATGTTGCTATAAAAAAAGAGAAGTACAATGAATCATCATATCAGACTTTAACTGTCCACTGCTGGACATAAGCCTCCCCCTTGAGGGGTTTTCTCAGTAGTTACAACGCTTAGCAGGCGGATTTTTTTTTGTAATGGGTAAAAATGGTATGGTAAACCCGCTTGCGCTAATGGGATACGCTGGCGGAGCACCAGTAAAGGGTGATCGATAAGAATGAAAACAGGCCAGTTAGCCCATCATGATGAATTCATCAGGAATTAACCATGATAATTTCCAGGTGGAACCTGGAGGAGGTCGACCTGGCTGAGTATATTGCTAGCAATGGGATTCTTAGTCTCCATTACTAACAATGCCTTTTCCCCCTGGCAGGCGGATTGGCAACCGCAGTTAGACTTTAGAGATGTTTTAAGAGGAACGCTGCTGTCCATTCCTTTCTCTTACTTAAGAAGCGTCTTACGACACCCACCGGAAAGAAACGGGTGGCCTATTCTATGCAGGGACCACACAGCGTTTTCTGCATATGTTGAATTAATTTTTTTCATAACTGAAATTATTCATTACTAGCTGTATCCTGCAAATTTGCCTACAAATCACTATATAGTGTCCTATGTGCTAAGTTAAGATATAACCTATCCGTATACCAAAATCTAATTTAAATTTGTTTAGTAGTTATTACGTGACAGAATAACAACATCAATCCATATACGTGCCTACAGCTACTTTTCATCTCCGCAGTGCTCGCCATAAACAAGGAATACTGCCTTACACGCTTGAACCTAAATGGTTACGTAAGAGTTTTTTTTTAATGCATGATAATGGAATGGTTACCCGCCCGCGCTAACGGTATACGCTGACGGGGCACCAGTGAGAGATGATAGGTGAGAATGAAAAGGCAGGTCAGTTAGCACATCGTGATGAATACACTTGGAATTCAGTACGACAGTTTCCAGGGACGACGACGTGGAGGTCGACCTGATAGCGTATATTGCTAGCAATAGGACTAGAAGTCCATATTCTTATAGAAGAATAAGAATAAGAAACGTCATAGAAGCTTTCTCCCGCGAACGTCCACAGTCGTCAGGCTATATGCTTTTTTGCCACCTTCGTGGTATAAAAAAACATGCTATATATAAATATGTATATGATCATATATACATGTTGTAGAGCGTCAACGTTTCTATTACGCAATTATATAACTTTTTAAAATTATATTTAATTCAATTCGTTTGATTCATTTTTTTTTTGTAATTATATTGCGCAATAACCTCGCCAATTTTGAATCGATTTTTACGATTATTTTTTATATAATCATATATATAATCGTTTTTTCGACGAGGCATTCATTTGCTGCCAGAAAGATGGGAAAAAGTAGTGTCTTGTGATGGCTGTACTTTGAGTGACGTGTTGTGCACCACATTGTGTAAATAAAGCATTGATTTTCACAAAAAAAAACAGCGAGAACTTATTCAAGTACCTTATATACATATACACATATATATATATATCTATCTATATATATATATATATATATATATATATATATATTATTACTTATATATTGATCAATAATATTGGACATCAATAAACTTGTCTTCTGTAAATCAATATTGGAATTGAGACGTTTCACACTCTCAAATTGCAACACTAGCGACATAACGATTACATACTGTTCTGATAGATGAATATTAGTGCAACTTGCCAATGCTTACTATTGCAAACCGATCCCAATTTTATCTTAATTCCAAATTATTATTTCATGAGTGCGTACTGCACTCATGAAATAATAATTTGGAATTGATATTAAATTGAATTTATTTCGATATTAAATTCACGAGTAGGCCTACTGATGGGATCAATTATTAGTTTCTTTTTATTTTTGTTTACATTTACATTAGGTTCTATTGAAAAAAACTAATTGTAGTCAATAGTAACTTTAAAAACTCAACTAGTTTCGGAATCAATTCGTGATCCTTAGCCATGAGCGATCTTGACACGAGCATGACAGTCTAATTAGACATAAGTTAAACCGGTAGTTATTATATTAGAAAATAATGTGTGCTCACGGAACTTTTAACAATAATTTATTTATTTATTTATTTTTAGAAAAACGTACAGCTAAATGACAATCAATGCATAATCAATAATATTGATTTTGTCACGTTTTAAACCGTTTTTTGTGGCACATTTTTAAATAATAAACGCCAACTACACTTTCACCAATAAATAGTGTACATAATAATGATTTATATTTGGCGATGCGGCCATAATTTGCATTGCAACAATGCGTGACGTTTCCTTATTGTCTTGGCGCATAAAAATTTGCATACATGTGTATGAAAACCGAACGAAACGATACATCAGACCCATACACAAGGTTAACTTGGAAACCGGTAATAATTCGTGAAACTTCAGTTATAAAAAGAAGTATGTATTTCAGTAGATTCCCACTTTCTCCAAAAAACACGACTGAGCTCCTAACCCGTTCTTCTCAGCTGAAATTGCATTACGAACTGGGCGGTAGAATCATAAAAAAAATTACTATTAAAAAATGCTTACAATCTGTTATGTCCACGGTACTGCTCATGTCTATAGGCGACGGTTACCACTTTCCATCAGGTGGACCGTCAGCTTGTTTGACATTCTAAGTTGTATAAAAAAAAACTTAAACGGGTAAACGCAATGTAGGACGACCTTCCACTAGATAGAGTGATGACCTCAAATCCAATGCCTTAAATAATAACACAAATTATTTTTAATAAAAAAAAAAATATAAAGTAGGTGTCTACCTACTTAGTACTTTTAAAAAAGTCTCATTCGACGCTTCCACGATTCTATATGCATATTGTAAAAACTAGTCTTTACAAACTCAATGGAAATAATATCTAAATTTTTATATAACAAGCGTGTCTCTAAAATTACATAACTGACATAATATATTTGGCATATTTTTTATATGTTATGATTTTTAAAGTGAAAGTAGACGTCATATAATATTAATACAAGTTTATGCGCAAATATAACAAACAAATTACTTACGTAATCTTATAACTGGCTATAGGGTTATAAAAATCATGGTACGCACCCATACTGGTAAACGTAACAACTCCATTTTTTTTCGGTAATTTTTTTCATGGGTGAAAATGGTATGGTAACCCCGCCTGCGCTAATGGGATACGCTGGCGGAGCACCAGTGAATGGTGACAGATGTGAATAAAAACAGGCCAGTTAACCCATCATGATGAATTCATAAGGAATTAACCATGATAGTTTCCAGGGAGAACCGCGAAGAGGTCGACTTGGCTGGGTATATTGCTAGCAATGGGATTCTTAATCTCCATTACTAACAATCCCTTTCCCCCTTCTATTCGGTATTAGTTTTGCATTTTAACTATAGATAGGAAATGAGAAGAGAAGAAGAGGAAAAGAGAGAGAAAAGATTTAATTGTTTGTTTGTAATACGAAAAACTTAAAAATTACTGCATCGATTTTTTTAAATATTTTCACGTATAGAAAGCTACATTATCAGCAAATAGCATATACATATGTTATTTTTAAAAATTCTATCTGCTATGTGGAAGAGGTTATGGTCAGTATGGGAGTGTCAATATGGAAATTACTGCGAATAACGACGAATGGAAGAAAAATAAAATTCGATCTACTGTCAATTATGTACATTGTTTGATCTATTAATTTATACAATTATAGATAATTAATTTACATAGATAATATATATTAACCCCCCCCCCCTAATTCATAAAACGTCAAGCTTTTCATAAGCCTATTTTAGCTATTGAAATGAATGACAGTGACCAGACCAGACTCTAATAGTTAAAATAGATATATAGGATTTATTTTTGAATAAGTGAAATGAGTTTGATAGGTGAGAATGAAAATAGGTCAGTCAGCCCATCATGAATCATCGCCCATCACCCATAGAATTAACCACGATAGTTTCTAGGGGTAACCACGTGGAGGTCGACCTGACAGGGTATATTGACTCCATTACGAGCAATCTCTTCCCCCCCCCCCCTCCTCCTCGGCTAACAATTTAAAAACATATCATGATATGACCACTACAAACATAATGCAAATAAAATTTGTCATAAGTCAAGAACGAAAAACAAATGTGAGGTTGAGGTTAATTCACAAATTTATTACGGGTATATATAATGTCTTATAACATTTATACCTACTATGAATCTGACCATATGCAAGTTTATTATAATGCTATAAATCTAAAAAAATATAAATATATATATACGCCATATCCCACCATTCAAACCGAAACACAGCCATGCAAACACAACTGCTTTACGGTTGAAACACGAATGGGACAGAGGTACCCAAGCAATCGACTTTTGTACAAAGTCTCCCTCTGGTAAATGCAATAATTTGTAAGTTACATATAAAATAATGTATTTATAAATGTTGTGAGCAAGGGTGGACTTATCTCTGACAGGAGATCTCTTCCAGTCAACCCAGTACAGTGAGAAAGCATTTCGTTAGCGGGCAGCTGAAGTGCTACAACTATTAGTACATAAACAAATATACAGTTAAATAAAATATTAAAATATATAATAAAATATTACATAAATACATACACTATAAATACATATAATACCTACCTATTTATATAATAATATTATTTTTGATGATTTAATGCCTATAATATATTAATGAATTCTATCGCTGTACAAGCTAAATAGAATTAGTTAATATTTTCCAGTCAATTATATATATATACATAATATAATTATAATTCATTAATAATTAAACGCCGTATCCAATCTATCAACTACGTAACGCTACGTAATCTGTATTCGACACAGATGTGTATGAATTAAAGAGTATAATCACACAATAACTCTTACTAGGGTAGAAAGGGAATGTTGCTAGCAACAAGGCTTAACTGACACCATTGCTAGTAATACATCCTATCAGATCGACCTCCACGCGGTTCCTCCTGAAAACCATCGTAAGTAATTCTAATGTAATTCGTCACGATGGGCTAACTGATCTGTCTTTTCATTCTCACCTATCACCCCTCACTGGTGCCCCGCCAGCGTATACCGTTAGCGGAGTTACCATTCCATTATCATTCATTGAAAACAAAATACTCTCTTGCACTATTGAGACTTGAGTAGGTACTCAAGTTTTCCTATACTGTATTGAGTTGACTGGAAGAAATCTCTTTTAGAGATAAGTTTACCATAGCTCCCATTATTTCTAATTGATATTATTATAGTGTCTCTGAGTGCAATACAAAATGTAATAAAAAAGTAAGTATTTTGTTATCTAGAAAAGTCAAAAATGTGGCCTGGGACAGAACCATTTGGTAAAAAATCTGATATATACAAAGAGTGGCCACAAAAAGAGGAAACACTTAAATTATGAAGAAAAAAAAGAGTTTTATAAATAATTTGTTTATTATTCTTTCATTAAAAAAAAAGTAACCACAATCTGAAAAAAGTTACTTCATTATAAACAGGAAAATGTTCTAAGACCCAACACCTGTTTCTTGAACCTATCTCACATACCAGATTATATTGCATTTTCTATAAAAGGCTTTTGCATCGTTAGATAAACTTGTATTTCGCACTACTCTAAAAATAATGCTAGAACAATCTGAACCTTATGCCAAGAGTAATAACAGGGTCTTGCCGCGAAAAATGTTGCTATTGCGACAGGCTGCCGTGGGCAAGTAATACTTATAAACATTATACTTGTTGTGTTGCTTAGTTGAATATACAGTGTTAGAAGGGAAAGGTCTGTGCTCAAATCACATCTATACAGACAGTTTAACTTGCAAATATAATATACGATCCATAATAGAACGTGTTTATAAAGTCGAGTCATGCCCCATCGTGTCTGTGTGCTATAATACTAAACATCCATTGTTATGGTTGCAAATATTTGTGCCTGTGCCATAAAAACAAAATTAAAAAACTATTTAGCTACTTGACATTTTGTTACGCGCCAAAAAACTGTGTACTTAATTGTATTGCCAGCCAGTGTCATTGTACATAAAAAAAAAAGTTAATTACTTTTAATCAAATAGACGTTGCAACAGAGAACTTTATGAAAAAGAACTGTTAGTTTTTAATTAATCTTTAATTGTTGTTCGAATGGTATGGACCATTGGGTGTCTTTGTAGATTCATTGACAAAGTGAGGTCGAAGGTGACATTATGCCCCAGATTTTCTTCAAAAAAGTAATGGTGGTGAGGGACCGAGGCGACTTCGAGGTAAGCTACTTTCACTTTCCGCGGTACACACACTCCTTGCCGGTATTAACAAAGCAATTACAGAAATATTAAGCTATATACATATACCATAATAAAATATTAACTGTCATTTGACTTTACCAATTAATTATCAATAATTCGATATTAAAGGTCCAATTGTTAACAAATTTTATTGGTATATAAAATTACTACGAGTATTCTGAATTCAAAAGTCAGTTCATACATAATAAAGTTTTAATAGTTCTGATTTTTTTTTTTAATCTGATACATGCTCGCACTAAAGTGAACTTTGTAAAATGTCATCAACTGTATAATCTTAAAACCAACAACTAATTATGAGAAGTGTCGCAAACTGTTTCGTTCATAAGTTTTATGTGCAAAAAATGCTCTTACATACAAAACTATTTTACATTTATGACGTAAATAAAATCCAATTCTTGTTATTCTTTTCTCCAAACTAAAATTTAGAACAAACTTTAGACTTTATTGCATAAATTTAAGTGAAAATTAGTTCAGAAAAAAATATCTATTTATTTATTTATTTCTTATTGCATTCCATAATATAATTTGTAGATAACATTTCAATTATGGACCCTGTTGGGCACAGCAAGTAGGAGAGAGGAGGACAACACTTTTTTCACTTTAGAAATAGTCTAAGGATCTGTTACAATATTGTCCAGTCATTGAAATTGTATCACGATAGGAACGTATTTTCTTATTATTATTATTCATTATTTAAGTATTGGTGTGTATCTATTCATATCGTAATTGTTATTAGTATTATATAGTAAGTCCCGGCATATAATAAATACTCCTTCCTTTCGCATGGATGTCGTAAGTGGCGACTAAGGGATCTTATAGTAGAAGAATGGACAGTGGCGTCCCTCTTAAAACATCACCAAAAGCCAAACTGCAGTTTCCAACCCACCTACCAAGCGTGGCAACTACTGGCAAAACCCCCAAGGGGAGGCTTATGTTCAGCAGTGGACAGTTAAAGGCTGATATCACGATGATGATGAATAGGTACCAAGCAGATAACCAGTACTGGCAGTGTCTTCTGGAATACCTATGATTTTATTATTAAATCAGACGTTAACTGTTCAATGCTGAACATAGGCCTATAGGAACATAGGCCAGGTAGTTACCACGCTTGGCAGGCGGGTTGGCAACCGCAGTTTGACTTTGATCATGTTTTAAGAGAGACGCTACTGGTCATCTCTCGACCATTAAGTTCCCTTAATCGCCTCTTACTTACTTTTTTTTTGAAACCTAACGTATGTTTACCATTTACATGCATTTGACCTTTGAAAATCGTTTAAGCAGTGTTATATTTCGTAAATAGTTTTGAAAACTACAAATCTGCTATTACTATTTGATGGTTTTTTTTTTCAATGGATAATAATGAAATGGTAACCCCACCTGCGCTAACAGTATAAGCTGGTGGGGCACCAGTGAGGGATGATACGTGAGATTAAAGGACAGGTCAATTAGCCCACCGTGATGGATACACCTCTTTTTTTAACTTCTGGAAAATGCTTTATGAAGACCCATACACCTTGTGGGAGGTGAATGGGTACTGTGGGAATCCCCCCGTAAGGTGGGAGTGTACCCACCAAAAACCAGACGATATACCCTCGAGGTGCTATATGTCGGAGACATGGGTTCGCTTTCGCACTCACCACATCTCCGACGGCAGCGACCTGCCCCCTGATGGTAAGAGCAGGTCTCCTCTCTCAAGATAGGGTGGCTGGCGTGCTCACCCTACCACTCGGGGGATGCGCCGGTATGTGATGAATACACCTGCAATTCAGCACGATGGTTTCCAGGAGGAGACCACGTGGTGGTCGGCCTGATAGGGTATATTGCTAGTAATGAGAATGAGAGTCCGCATATATATATATATATATATACACATACATACATATATATATATATATATATATATATGTGTATATACATACATACATACATACATATATATATATATATATATATATATATATATATATATATATATATATATATATATATATATGTATCTATCTATGTATGTATGTTCTTATTTGTGTGCTGTAAGTAATACGATTATATATCTATTTATCTAATCTAATATGTATTTTAGTAAACCAACTGTGAACGGTATTTTTTTTTAAATATCAGTGTTGCAATAATTTACATATTTTTATATGTTTCTATCGATTCATAGGGATGTAAATATTAATTACAAAGCAAAATATCTTGCTCAAACTCAAAGTTTTAATTAAATGAATGCACAATCCAATTGCATACGGAATGTTAATAAGGTAAAGGTAAGGCGTTTGTCCCATTGATAGCGATTATACCGATAATATCTTTAATGGATGAAAATAGAATTTTACCTTCACTTGTGCCATTTATTTTTAATGGCGGTTTATCAGTAATGTATGATACTGTATGAAGATGAAGCCTAGTGTGATGAATTTGGCAATAATTAACTACGATGGATTCCAAAAGAGACTGCGTGGAGATCGACTTAGAAGAGCATATCTTAAACAATAAGTTTGTTGGCCCTCACTTAAGAAACCCTCTCTTTAAATGTTTTAGTATGCTTATATGTATACAATTATATAATTTTATCACTTTGGAAGTGTCTAATTATGTATTAAACGGACATTATATTTTCTAAATAACCGTAGTATTAAAAAATACAGCACACAAATGTGAGAGAAATAGTCTTGTCACGTTTCTGTACCTTACGCAATAGAATGATTTTCGGAATACCTATGAGAACAGACAAACCTGTTTAAATTCTTTTTAATAAGCAAATGTAAATCTTCTCTATGTGATGATATAAATTATTGAAATACACACAAAAATATAATACTTACCAGACTTGATATCCTTCAACAATGTCAGCGTATGAGAATCACGATGCACATTGATGGATAATCGACGACCAACCGCCTAAATATTTTATATTTTTATTGCTTTATAAAAAGTATAACCCTATAAATTTTATCTCAAAATTTGTATAGCAATGAGGCCTCACAGATACAGTATAATACATAATCATCTTTGAAAATATATGTTTTTTCATATGAGCTCTTTTCTTGACGATAAATTTAAAAAATATATTCATAACTATATGTCTGTAAATTGAAAAGTAAAATCGCTCATTAGCGCTTATCGGTGCCCGCTAATAGTCGTTAGTCATACAGAAGCCTCTACCCGCCATACTAGTCGAAGCACTATGAGAACACGAGAAATACTATATTGCAAAATGTCGACGACCTCGCGACGTCAATCATGGTGTCGTGCCTATTTCTATGCAATATTAGACTTTTTGTTGATTTGAATATCCCTGTTCAGTATTTGTACCATTATTTTTTTATTAGACTGAATATGCTTCCCATTGGTACAAGTGTCTAATAAATTTGCTTTAAAAAAGTCTATGATTCTATTATGAAGAAACTGTGAAAGAAATGCATCATTCCTGAGTCCTCAGGAATGGTAACGCATGGAGAGTATCATGGGCGAAACAGTAAACTCTGTTATGTCCATGGTACTGCTCATCTCTATAGGCGACGGTTACCACTTTCCATCAGGTGGGCCGGCAGCTTGTTATCCTTTCTATGTTGTATAAAAAGAAATCATAGATAACCCACAATTACTCGTTTTGTATCTATATATATATATATATATATATATATATATATATATATATATATATATATATATATATATATATATATATATATATATATATATATATATATATATTTTTTTTTTTTTAATGTAAATGGAATGGTCGTCCCGTCTGCGCTATCGGGATACACCGACGAGGCACCAGTGGAAGATGATAGGTGAGAATGAATGCAGGTCAGTCGGCCCACCATAATGAATTCGACAAGAATTAACTATGATGATTGATATGATATATATGATAACTGGCCTGTTTTCATTCTCATCTATCACCCTTCACTGGTGCTCCGCCAGCGTATCCCGTTAGCGCAGGCGGGGTTACCATACCATTTTCACCCACCAAAAAAAAAATCGGCAGTACATACTACACAATAAAGTCTAGTACCAAGCTAAGCAGAGCTTGCATTAATAGGTACTACAACAGCGCAGAAAACACTCAGACCAATACAAACATACGATAACAAACGTATTTTGCCGGAATCGAACCCGCGACCGACGGACGATATGGCGGTACATTAAACCGGTATGTCACCAAGGTCATCCGTGTTTATGTCTACTCGATAATAATTCGATTTCCTTATTGTTTTTAAATCGAATACATATACAACAATTCTAATTGTCGCTTCCGCACTTCGTAGAATAGATTGGACCTGTCTATAGCCGGATGCAATGCTTTCTAAGCTCCTACGAAATGATGTTTACCATTACAAACACCATGACGAAATTAACGGGCAAACAAACTTTTCACAATTTCAAGAGAAGTGGAGCATGGCACGTCGACTGCGCATATAGTCGATTAACACTCCTAATACACACACATACAAGCTTCATAGTGGTGAACAAGATTCTAATAAGCTTTTATTTAACTTGTGTGTAAGCCGTGTGGTCTTAGTATAGAATGGGCTACCCCTTCCTTTCCCATGGGTGTCGTAAAAGGCGACTAAAGGACGAATAAACGAGAGATAGGCAGAAGGGTCCCTCTTAAAACATCACCAAAGGCTAACTGCAGTTGCCAACCTTGCCTGCCAAGCGCGGCAACTACTGGCAAAGCCCCCCAATAAGGGGAAGCCTATGTTCAGCAGTGGACAGTCAACAACTGGTGTGATGATGATGATCAAATCTGAAATGAAACTTAAAATGGCAGGAGAAAGAAGGGATCATTAGTAATGGAGTTTAGCAACCCCATTGCTAGCGAAATACAAGATCGACCTCCACAGGGTTCTCCCTCATGATGAATCATGATTGTTTTAGTGTTGAATTTGTCACGATAGCCCCAAATAACTTGCTTCTTCCTCACCTATCAACCCTCACTGGTATCCCGCTGGTGTATACCGATAGCGTAGACGGGATCACCATTCCATTATCATTACCATTGAAAGAAAACTTCAGGTTTCTTGAGAAAACCACATGAAGGTCAACCATAGACGGTATTACCAATAATCCCTTTTCCCCAGCAATTGAGGTCAGGTAGGTTAAGGCAGTTCACAGACAGTCTTATGCTCTATTCTATCTACAGAGGTGCCGTAAAGTGTGTGAAGCGCCTACAGTGAGGTACGAAGGTTCCACGAAGGTTACATTTGAAACCTACTTGTTTTGTAGGTGTACATATACTAAGATTTAAATATATATACACCTTTGCTACTAATTGCAAACTATGCTCACTACATTACTACTACGGTACTCAAACGGTGGAAGCACGAGAAATATTTTGTTTTCCTAGGAAATTCCAAATAATGGAGCGATGAGTCATCCTTGTTAGCTGTAATCCCTATCAGGTCGACCTCCACGCAGTTTCTCCTTGAATGAACCTATTACGGTTATCATATCAGCTGTTAATTGGCCACTACTAAACATAGGACTCCACCTATTACAGGGTTTTGCCAGTAGTTGCCACGTTTGGCAAGAGGATTGGCAACCGCAGTTAGTTTTTGGTGATGTTAAAAGGGAGACGTTGCTTCCTAACCCTCGATCATTAAATTCCCTTAGTCATCTCTTATAATACCCACGGGAAGGGAAGGGGCGGCCCATTCTATGTCGGAACCACATGGAAATCATGGTTAATTACTTAGTAAATTAACTATGATAGGTCAACTAACATGCTTTTAATCTTCGCCTATCATCCCTCACTGACGCCCCGCCAGCAGTTATCGACAGCACAGCTAAGGTTATCATTCCAAAAAAATCCTTTCTCTTAGGAGGGAGACGAGAAAGATACTTTAATAATGGGAGAAAGGGATTGTTAGTAATGGAGACTGAGAATCCCATTGCTAGGAATATACCCAACCAGGTCGACCTCCTCCGGCGGTTCTCCCTGGAAACTATCATGGTAAATTCCTGATGAATTCATGATGGGCTAACTGGCCTGTTTTCATTCTCATCTATCACCCTTCACTAGTGCTCCGCCAGCGTATCCCGTTAGCGCAGGCGGGAATACCATACCATTTTCACCCAACAAAAAAAAACACTTTTAGTAATGGAAAGATTAATCATTACTGTTAGCAATAGTTCCTCTCAGGTCGACCTCCACGTAGTTCCTCCCTAAAAGAAACTATTATAGTTAAACTACTAATAATTTCCCCACGATATGACAACTGGCCTTCTTACATCTTCACCTATCATCCCTCACTGGTGCACCGCTAACGTATACCAAAAACACAGGCAGGGTTACCATTCTTTTACTATTCATAGAAAAATACATGATATACCTAAAATTACAAATAATAACAATGATAGATATAAACATTTAGTCATATAAAGACGCTATATGCGTATACACAGCACGTGGTCGTGTTTCGTTAACTCACGAATCAGAGCGCGTCGGCCCCGTCGCATAACGTGACTTGCCTTGAACGTCCGTAGGTACCTGCTGACTTGTCGACAACTACCTTACTAAATATTATTCTTAGGGGGGAAAGGGATTTTAGTGATGGAGACAGAATCCCATTGCTAGCAATATCCTCAACCAGGTCGACGTCCTCACGGTTCTCCCTCGAATCTGCCATGGTTAATTCCTGATGAATACATAATGATGGGCTAACTGGCCTGTTTTCATTCTCATCTATCACCCTTCACTGGTGCTCCGCCAGCGTATCCCGTTAGCGCAGGCGGGGTTACTATTCCATTTTCACCCATCAAAAAAAAAATAGGGACCCTGCTGCTCATCCCTCGTTTTCCCGTAGTCGCTTCTTTCCACACTCACGGGAAAGTAAAGGGTGATCCATTATATGCTGGAACAACATGGCAACTGCATTAAGGGATGACAATTGCACCCTGTATAATAATATAAATCTATAAAGTACATATTGTACCTTTTTTTTATAGAACTTAGAATGGCAAACAAGCTGACGGCCCACCTGATGGAAAGTGGTAACCGTCGCCTATAGACATGAGCAGTACCATGGACATAACAGAGTATACTGTTTCGCCCATGATACCCCCCATGCGTTGCCATTCCTGAGGACTCAGGTGTTATTTCTCTGTATCCAGTAAATTCACGCCATATCTCACTCTCCAAACCGAAACACAGCCATGCAAACACAACTGCTTCACGGTTGAAACACGAATGGAACAGAGGTACCCAAGAATACCTAGAATAAAACATAACTATATGTCAAATAATTCTCATAAATAGGTCATTAATATATTACTAGCTTTTACCCGTGAATTCGTCCGTGTGACCGGGATATGTTAATTGACTTGAACAAAAACTTGCCTATAATCTTCCCCGTCCCATATAGTAAGTACGTGTTTAGCAAATTTCATAATGATTGGTTTAGTTTAGTCGTTAAGGTGATATAACTTACACATAAACAAACTCACTTTCACATTTATAATATTATTAAGGTTTAATTAATAACTTACTTCGTTCTGTTTGTGTATAATTTATTTCTGATTTTTTTTTGTAACTTAAGTACAAAATTAACTAAGTACTTTACTTAGTAAATTTCTCTTGACCGTAATACCAATTTCAATGATAACAACATTAATATAACCACAGAAAAAGAAAACGACCTGAAAATCCGGTCCAAACTTTAGACATCGTTTGTAAAAAAGATCCCAAATGTTCATAAACGAATTCACGAATTCAAAAACTCCTTACAATGCATGATGGAATAAAACGGTTAAACAGCTTGACGCTTGACATACCACCTAACTGAGTAGCGACTGTTTCAGCCAAGAAAAAGACAGTAAAGAATCAAAGAGCCTATTTCAGGAACAACTTGAAGAACGTTAAAGGAAATACAAGAGTATGATTTACACTGTGGATCAAAAATAAGTATAACTTAATTATTCACCGACACCGAACAAGCGATTATATGTCTAATGTTCTACTCGATAAAGCATATAATTTTATCTTATCAGAATAAAGTAACAATATATCTATCTACGAATTGACGTCACTCGGCGCCGACAGATGGCGCTAGTGGGTGCGCGAGCATGCGTCACTCATTAGTGATTGATTGTTCGACATTTTGTTGACCTTTTTATATGCAGTTTTAACTTAGTCATTAATTTAAAAGATGTACCTAGTTTAAATTCAATGGCTTTAACATTTAAATATGTTTACGTAGGTATAGAATGATGGGTTTCCGTAGGTGGATAGACTATAAAAATACATGAACAATTATTAACTGTATGGGCCATAATACAAAAAGTGTTAAACGTGACATAAAAATAATTGTCTTAAGCAATTGTTAAATAAAAAAAAATACATGGCAATTTTATTAACTTTTTATTCCCAACACGACAATAACAGAAATTACTTGACAAGATTTATGATTTTATCATTATTGTTATTGGAAACAAAGGGTTTAAAATAACATTGCAGGTTTGCTACTTTCTTGGTATAAAAAAAAAATATGTATAAAAATGCAGTGTTGCCATATCGTCCTGGCATAAAATGAGCCATCACTCCCTGTCTTGTGAGTGTCGTAAGAGGCGACTAAGAGAACTGGGGATGAGCAGCAGCGTCTTTAAATATCATCAAAAGCTAACTACGGTTACCGACTGGCCTGCCAAACGTGGCAACTATTAGCAAAATCTTTCCAATTGTAAACTGCCATAAGGAAGAGTCCCGTTCCTTCTGGAAATCTATAAGAGAGGTCTATGCTCAACAGTGGACAAATAACGGCTAAAGCGATGGCATAAATAAAAAAACTGTTTCATTTTTTTTTATTCTATGTTAAATCAGCTTATACAAGGTCTCCTAATTCTAATAAGGCCATTTAAATTGTATCCATTTTCTTAACCAGTTTTTTGACAGTAAAACTTTATTAAGTAGGTATTAGTAAATCAACAACTAAATTGTCGTAAGAAAACCAGCTTTTATTTCAAATTCAAGTACAACATTTATCACATGCCTTTTCGTAATGCATAAGTAGGTATAGAATGCAGTTTGCATCAAGGGTATCAAGTTGCAGCGAGCTTACAAACGAGGCGAAGTCAGATGGCCCAGTTAGTTTAGAATTAGCCGTTATGGTTTAAAGATTACATACTTATATGGAAATGTGTAATGTTTGTGAAATACCGTTTTTTGCAATAAAATACAAGTATATCATTTTAAAATAAACTTTTTGCTAGGAAATATTAATATTATATTTTACGAGAAAATAATTAAGTAAAAATCTATTTATAATTTAACTAATACAATAAAATAAATACAAAAGCTTATAAATAAATTAAAAAATATATATAAAATTGAGCAAAACCTGTTATTTTGATTTAAAAACTGAACTATTGAATCGGTTCTGATAGAATTTCTATGTAACCTATATTTAAGTATATTCTTTCAGATAAAATCGAAATTTTCAAAGCGATTTGTAACTGACGGAGATATGAGGTAACAAACATAAAACAAAATTACAACCGAAATGAGAACATGCTTCTTTTTGAAGTCAGTTAAAAAAAAATATAATCTATACGTATATGTCGAATGTCAATACATAAAAAAAAACGAATAAACTGTAGACTGTTTGATTGGACAAACGCCTGATCATTATCAATAAGTACGACTAGTAAACTATTGCTATTATATAATTTTAGGCGTTAATACATTATTGGAAGCATTAAAGTAATAGCAGTTACTACTCTTTTCATAAAAAATAACGTCATAGAAAGCATATATTCGCTATTATTAAAATGCTCATATAATTAAAATATTAACAACCTTAATGGTGTAACCATTTGACACACTACGCCATCTTCCAATGGTTTTTAACCATAGATTTTTTTATGAGTATAAATGAAATAGTGACCCCACTTGCATTATTTGTATATACTGGCAGCCTCAGTAAGAGATAATAGGTGAGAACAAAGTAGGTCAATTAGCTCATCGTGATGAGTTTAACAATTATAAACCACGATAGTTTCCAGGCAGAACCACATGGAGATCAAACTAATTGGATATACCATATTGTTAGTAACGAGGCAGTTGGACTTCATTACTAATACACTTTCCTCTCGCTTAGAAAGGATTACCGTTCTATTGTCATCTCATAAAAAAAAAAACAATTAACTGTACAATAAATTTCAATGTTTAACGAGTGTAAAATAACGTTGTGTAACATTATTTATATTCTAATGAGACGTTAAACATTATTTTCGCCGGGAAAGTGGCCCGTCATAGACAATAGACAAAATGATAAAGATGTAATCCTGTCAACTGTCAGATTTGACATATTCACTTGTTTCCTTTGCTTGTGCTATGAGAGATGATATTGAAAACACAACTCTAACACTTTGACGAAAAGGTGCATCATATTTGATCTCAACTTTAAAACTAGTGTTGTTCGCACGACAGGTATTTCGGTCGTAAGGTTGTGAGAAAGGTGACAGCTTATGTAATGGAAAGATTGGTGGTACAATATCATAGAAAATAGTGATTAATTTTAATTTTCTTTTTAGTATCAACCACAACGAAGTTAATTCGATTTTTATTTAATAACATATTCTATTGATGAAGTACATAATTCTATTTGTAGTAATTATTTATAAAGTTATATTATTTTATAGTTTGTAAATTCAAAATTAAACCATCGTTGTGGATTGTATAATACTAGCTTTTGCCCGCGACTTCGTCTGCGTGACCGAGATATGTTCACTGAACGGGATAAAAATAGTCTATAAAGCTTTTTCCATTCCAGATATGATAAATGTAAACCAAATTTCACGGTAATTGGTTAAGCTGTTAAAGCGCTAACCAGTGATGAACAGACAAACAAACCCACTTTCACTTTTATAATATTAGTAAGGATTATGGTAAGGTACGCTTGTTGGCTATCTGCACGGCAAATATTGTAGTGTATAATTTTAATTGAGTTTGGCTTTCTTTATAGTTTAATTCACATAGAAATGATACGACTCACTTAGAAAAAAAAAAAACTATTGATAGAATCATTATGCTTGTGAATCTAGATAAGATACCGTCGAACCGCTTATGTTCCGCTTTTCGCTTTTTACTTATCCCACACGACAATTAAACGCCGCATATTGTCACGTTCAGTTAGGACAAGTCATAAAAATGATTTCTCTTTTTAGTAACATAACACGTGACTAATTTGTCCAGTTCCAAAAATTATTATAATTTTATTATGTCATCACACCATACACAAATAATTTATTGTAATTTAATATTAAAAGATTTAGGAGACTTTGTACAAGAGTTGTTTGGTTTAGTACGTCTGTCCATTTTTATTACTGCCTTAAAGCAATTTTTTTTTAATGGGTGACAATGGAATGGTAACCCCACCCGCGCTATCGGTATACACCGGCGGGGCACCAGTAAAGGATGATAGGTGAGGATGAAGCAGGTCAGTTAGCCCATTGTGACGAATTCAACGAAAATTGTTCACAATGGTTTCCTGGAAAAACCACGTAGACCTAATATGCCCATATTGCTAGCAATGGGGCTGTCAAACTCCATTACTAACAATCCCTTTCCCTCTAAAAGCAATTGTGTTTGCATGGTCATGTTTCGGTTTAAAACTTAGGTTATTGCAATGAAATTACAGGGTACAGAGGCATAACTTTAGAGACAGAAGGGAGGGAATATTAGTAATGCGGACTACTAGTCCCATTGCTAGCAATATGCCCTGTTAGGTCGACCTCCACGTAGTTTCCCCTGAAAACCATCGTGGCTAATTCTTGTTAAATTCGTTACGATGGGTCAAATGATCTGCTTCATCCTCACCTATCATCCCTCACTGGTACCCCTCCAGCACATACCGTTAGCGTAGGCGGGATATCCATTCCACTATCATCCATTAAAAAAACCTTAGAGACGAGACGACAAATGACCTTAGTCTTCAAAATGGCAACGCATGATGGGTATCATGTGCGCACAGTATAGGTACCTAGGGGAAAGGGATTGTTAGTAATAGGAGGTTTAGTCCCCATCGCTATCAATATACCTTATCAGGCCGACCTTCACACGATTCCCCCTGGAAACCATCGTGACTAATTTATCGTTGAATTCGTCACGATGGGCTAACTGACCTACTTCATCCTCACCTATCATTCCTCACTGGTGACCGGCCAGTGTATACCGATAGCGCAGGCAGGGTTACCATTCAATTATCATACATAAAAAAACTTTAATAACCTTGATGCGTTCACAGTGCGCCGGCGCCGGTCACAAATAGCACAGAACCGTGGACTACTATAACAAAAACGGCGAAAGTGGTTTTCACTTACAAATAATAACAATCTAATTATACTTAATTTTTTTTTATAAACAGCTAAAACGAAAACAATGCTATTTAGAGTGGAAACCGAATTTACGCGGATCTCTAACGCATTATCTTTCCATTAGACAGCCGGTGCTCACTTTAATATATTATTCATCATAGATTATCAAGTTTTTTTTTTTTGGTGGATGAAAATGGTATGGTAACCCCGCCTGCGCTGACGGGATACGCTGGCGGAGCACCAGTGGAGGGTGATAGATGGGAATGAAAACAGGTCATTTAGCCCATCGTGATGAATTCATCAGGAATTAACCATGATAGTTTCCAGGGGGAACCGCGAGGAGGTCGACCTGGTTGGGTATATTGCTAGCAATGGGATTTTTAGTCTCCATTACTAACAATCACTTTCCCCCCCATAACGTGGAAACCGTATTTACGCGGATTTCTAACGTATAATCTTTCCATTGGACAGCCGGTGCTCACTTTAATATATTATTTATCATCCATTATCAAGATTAAATTTCATCTGACACGCTTGGGTATGTTTTTTTTTATGGATGAAAATGGAAGTGACCCTTCTAAGTTATTTGTTTACTCTGGCAGAGTATATATAAGAGATGAAAAAAAAAGAAGTTAGATCAGATGGCCTATCGCAGATGGACAAATTCATTAGGATTTTTTCAATGTATGACAAGGCTAAAATCGCCCGCGTTACCGGTATGTAACGGGAAGGCCCTAGTGAGGGATGATAAGTGAGGATGCAATACGTCAGTTAGCCCATCGTTATGAATTTTTTTTTATATACAACTTAGAATGACAAACAAGCTGACGGTCCTTCTGATGGAAAGTGATAACCGTCGCCTATAGACATGAGCAGTACCGTGGACATAACAGAGTATACTGTTTCGCCCATGATACCCCCCATGCGTTACCATTCCTGAGGACTCAGGTGTTATTCCTCTGTACCCAGTAAATTCACGCCATATTGTGAAACGCCCACCCTTCAAACCGACATCATGCAATACAGCCATGCAAACACAAATGCTATTAATCTCCATTACTAACAAACTCTTCTCCCCTCAGTCGACCTAGTTGGGTATATTGCTAGCAATGGGGCCCTTAATCTCCAAATCATCCACCACGCTTGGCCTATAAATCGGTAACCACAGTTGGACCTTAGAAATGTTTTAAGTGGAACGCTGCTGCCCATCAAGCGACCTTTAGCTTCTCTTAATCGCCTTTACGACATCCATGGGAAAAGAAGTGGTAGCTCATTCTATGTGAGAAACACACAGGAACCTTTGTATCTTACTTCCAGATAATCTTGTTAAAGCATGTTCAGACGTTTGTTTTTCTATAGAAAAACAAACGTCTGAACATGTATGTAGGTATAGACCTAACTGCGGTTGGTAAATCGCCTGCCAAGCGTGGCAACTCCTTCCTAATGCTCCTCAAATATTGCGTCTAAACTGCGCCCACCATGTACCCTCTTGTCACCTCTTGTCTTGTATTCCGTCACCCGTATCCAATAGCGAGGACGGGATGCCTTTAATACTGTACCGCAGGGGGGAAAGGGATTGTTAGTAATGGAGACAGAATCCCATTGCTAGCAATATACCCAACCAGGTCGACATCCTCGCGGTTCCCCCTGGAAACTATCATGGTTTATTCCTAATGAATTCATCATGATGGGCTAACTGGCCTGTATTCATTCTCATCGATCACCCTTCACTGGTGCTCCGCCAGCGTATCCCGTTAGCGCAGACGGGGTTACCATACCATTTTCACCCATCAAAAAAAAAAAACTACTGGCAGAAACCCAAATGATGATGATGTAGATATATCCGTATGACATTTTCTTTCTCAAATCGTAATGTAGCACACTAATAGTCCATTTCATGGATCAATATTATTGGATACATTTCTTTTAAATAACAAAATATACAGCTAATATCTTTTGATGTTTCTCCCAATCCTATAGGACTTTAAAAAACTTTTGTTTTATAAAAAATGTGTTAATGACCACTAGTAACCACTTTCCATCTTCAAATTTCGGTCATGTGGGCCATCAGCTTGTTTCTTTTTCGAACAATAAACAAAAATAAAAAGTATCTACGAAAGTGTTGCCAGGAATAAACCATTAACCCACAACCATAGACAAAACAGTATTTTTTTGTTTTATTTTCTTTTGTCTACACTACTGCAATAAAGATGTTTTAATTTATTGCTCCAACAGAATTTTTTGAAATTATTAGGAATGACAAGCTGACACTCGTGAGATAGAAAGTTTTTTTTATGCAATTTAGTAAATGGATAACCGTTGACTATAGACATGAACAGTACCGTGGACATAACAGTTTATATTGTGTCGCCATTTAAAGTTCCCTTAGTCGCCTCTTACGATACCTATGGGAAAGGAAGGGGTGGCCCACCCAAGTTAATATAAATATGTATGAAAATCCAACTACATGCTTCATCTATCAACAATAACATCATAACATCTTGGTTAAATACTTTTATAACACTAGTTTACTGAATTTTGAACTTTATGTGTACACGATTAAGGCCGCTACATAACAAAATATGTAAAATACTGTTATTCAATAAACTTGTAGTTTGACGTTTGACATCTACAGATGACAATTACGTAAGAATTATGTATCGTAAAAGGATGGTAGGTAAACTTTCCTTTCGATTTCGTAATTTTTTTCTAAACACGTGTTTTATGCGATTAATTATTTAAAATCATTGAGTTATTATTGCTAATTTAGTAAAATTTACATAATTAGCTAACATTTACAATTTTGTCTGAATAGATTTCAAATTTATACAAATACTGGTTTTTTCGCGCGGCTTCGTCCGCATGATCGGTATATGTTACTGACCGGAATAGAAAGTAGCCTATATACTTCTCCATCTCCTAACAGGTAACAAATAAACAAACACATTTTCACATTTATATTTTAGAAGAATATACAAAAATGCCTTGTCGAAATTAAATAAAATTTATAATTAAGCTAAAAAGAAAAAAAGTGTAAATTTTTCTACCTGTATCTAATGTAAGTAATAATTGTGTACTAATAAAAATATACAATACTTCATAAATGGAGAGAAAATTATTTCATACGTATTTTATATTAATCTTCATAGGATTTGTAACTACCAAGTGTTAAGAGTTCTTTGTTAGAGTCTCATCATTTTAACTTACTTCATCTAAAGTTTAACTTTATCCTTCGATAAAGAATTATTTAAAATCCATCAATGATGGCCAGTATCAATTCAAATTCAGAATTCAAATAAAAAAATCTTTATTCGAACACAGTATATATAAAAATATAAAAGCAACCAGCATCAAAAATAAATTGTACTCGAACTTTTCAAAATACTTCCATGTGTATTCTACTTATAGGCTTACAAGATAAATTACCAGCAATTAAAACACTACTTCCCCATAAAATATGTTACAAAATGATTAATAGTTTGAAAGTATTTGCTGAAGCTATTTACTGCTTTAACGGATTCCTTTGCCGATCGCCTGTCCTCTTCCCTCATACGGCAAACAATAAATCCCTCTCGCTCTTCTGGTCCCGTTGTGAACTGCGCAAGATATAGTTTTTATTATAAGCTGATCGCGGTAACATAGATTATAATCGGTTAAGCGGATATCTTGTAAAGATAGCGGTTTAATATTTTTTTTTTTAATTATATCATTCCCATGTCAAGTTCACACGTTCGGAATAATGGTGAATCTATAACCAGATGTAGCAACTTCATTGTGCTCCAAAGCTGACCAAAGAATAATTTACAATATTAATCTTCGCTTAAAATCATTAGTATCTAGTATTAAAATTTTAAAAAGAGAATTTCGAAAAATGGAACGAGAGAAATACTTAAAATCTGCCCCTAGACGAGCATAGGTTTATGCCCTTTTTAGCCATGTGATTCAAACAGTTCATCCATCCTTTTCTGGGTCACTGCACTTGCAACCTTTCATATTCGTACGTAACACCTTTCTTACCTTTGAGGGGAAAAGGAATTTTTTTTTTATTTTTATTATTTAGTTTTTTTTTTTTTAATTGTTAGTAATGGGGTGAAATAGCCCTATTACTAGCAATATACCCTGTCAGGTCGACCTCCACGTGGTTTCCCCTGGAAACCATCGTGACTAATTCTAGTTTAATTCGTCAGGATGGGCTAACTGACCTACTTTCATCTTCATCTGTCATCCCTCACTGGGAGCACCAGTGTATACCAATAGCGCAAACGGGGTTTACCATACCATTATCACCCATTACCCACCCACCAAAACCTCTCTTATGGGGGAGGTCTAAGATCACTAGAAAACGGTTATATAATGAACGTGATTATTTATCAAAGTCAAGAATATGAATATTAAATTATATATCAAAACGCAAAGGGAAGTATTGATACAGAAATATAGTCTCAATAGACAGAAGATTGGTTCATTTTTAAATATACTCCCAGATCCACATGCCTAAGTGGCAAAATCTTTATTATTTTTATATTTTTTTATACAACATAGAATGGCAAACAAGCTGACTGCCCATCTGATGGAAAGTGGTAACCGTCACCTATAAACGTAGCCAGTACCATGGACATAACAGAGTATACTGTTTCGCTTATGATACCCCCCATGCGTTGCCATTCCTGAGGACTCAGGTGTTATTCCTCTGTACGCTGTAAGTTCACTGCCATATCCCACCCTTCAAACCGAAATACAGCCATGCAAACACAACTGTTTCACGGTTGAAACACGAATGGGACAGAGGTACCCAAGCAATCGACTTTTGTACAAAGTCTCCCTCTGGTAATTGCTCCCTCTTGTATCAATGATTCCCTCTATTAAAATAGACTACTGAGGTATTATTTATTATTTATTTATGTATTAATGTATTAAGTATATGAAATACTTTTTAAGATTAGGGTATAATGGGGCTGGCATATCCTTATAGGATAAAAACCTCTAAATAAAAAAGATAAAAAAAATACGAGTAGAAGTAACATTGCTAAATTTCGTAATAACTTTTTGGAACCATCAGTATCGAATAATGCATAAGCTAAATGAATATTAGCATTTAAAATACTTTTTTTAGAAATCCTACTAAACTTACAGAACTTTTCAAGAATCGTTACGTTTTGGTAAACGCTCCTATGAGATGGAAAAAAACAACGAATTTATTCTATCTCTTGAACTATGTGTCACGAAGAATTTGGTCTTTTATTGGTTCTGTCTGTCTTTCATTTAGGTAGATATACCTCAATGAAAGACAGACGTCTCGTATATACGTAGATAATTATTAAAAATTAAATGGCGAACAATGTAATAGCTGTGCCATCCTTGCAACCAAAGGTTGCTTCCTTCACATTCACTTTTTAAATGTGAAGGACTCAAGGACTTGACGCATTAATCTCAGAATTGATTGGATACAGCCTTTTGTCACACTGTGAAGGGTCATAGGCCTACGTGAACCTAGTGGCTGTTAATGTCACAATGAGAATAGTTTCAAGGTGTTCGGAAGCTTAGTTACTTCAACGATCACTAACAATAATAGGGGCAAAAATGGCCATGCTCAATAGGTCTATAAGTCCTTAACTTCATCATTATATTATTCATCAACTATATGATGATTTAAACACTTCATTAACATCTTTCTACTATATCATCATAAACTATCTGCGATCCAGAGCACATCTATGGTCCAGAGCATTCATCGACACACTTAAGGTCGTCACCCCAACTTATTTGTGGTCCCCTTACATTATACTTAGCTATAAGATATTATGGTTCCATAACCTTTCTCCATCATGTCAAAAAGTGGAATTCTCGATGTCCTTAAAAAGTTTTTTATTAGTTTGTTATACCTTTGAGAATTTTCACCCTAAAGTAAATAATCCAAGATAAAATGTTCAAATATGTTAAATATTTATTTTCTTCACTTTTACCCAATAACAAACTTTTAACAGTTTTTACTATATTTATGCCATGTAACCACTATGAGGACGACGAAAAAAGTCCTCCGTTGCGCCTAACCTTTACCCCAAATTCCCCAAATTTCTCCATTCCCATTTTATACAGTACATTCTAAAATTTATCCATTTATTTAATTTTCTAAAACTTCACGAACACAATTTCTTTTTACCTAAAATTGCCAATGTAACAACTATTAATTCTTAGTAACTGCCTGATGACAGGTAGTTACTCAAAATGTGATCCATGGACACCTGTAAATTAGTTTAGTTCTGGTTACAAAGACTGGTTTCGGTTATGACATTGTTCAACTTTCCCCAAGGAAGGTCGAAGGTTGTTTTATAAAAAAACATCCTTCGTTCAAACCTTGTAAATGGAGTTTTTTTTATTACACTTAGGATGGCAAACGATGACCCAACTGATGGAAAGTGGCAACCGTCGCTTATAGATATTAATAGCACCGTGGTCAACTCAAAATGCACGGTGATTTTCGTGGTATTATGAGTTATTACTTCTGAGAACTATAGTTATGCCTTCGTAATGGATTTCATGGAATACGATCAAAATATACGCGGACGGAGTAGAGGGAACGTCTAGTCTATGTCAGCGGTCGACAACCAGCGGGTCGTCTTTGCGGCTCGTGGCCTGTTTTGTAAATGAGTCTTATAAATATTGTATAGTTAATAGAGTACTGATTATTTATTGCAATTATTACCTGAATAATTGTTATGTTTTTTTATATGCGATTGTATTTTAAGTAACAATTATTATTATTTTTAATTGATGTTTTATATAAATTTGTATACCTTATGATGGTGAAACATAGCACACTACACTTCTACAACATCAAACTTAGGGGGAAAAGGGATTGTTAGTAATGGAGAATGAGAATCCCATTGCTAGCAATATACCCAACCAGGTCGACCTCCTCGCGGTTCCCCCTGGAAACTGTCATAGTTAATTCCTGATGAATTCATCATGATGGACTACCTGGCCTGTTTTCATTCTCATCTATCACCCTTCACAGGTGCTCCGCCAGTGTATCCCGTTAGCGCAGGCGGGGCTACCATTCCATTTTCATCTACCGAAAAAAAACATCAAACTTATAACTAAACCTATGTTTATGCACATGAATGATTGATTGATAAACCTGTTTTTTTTTTTATTTTATTAATTACAACTTCTTAAACAATAAATATGTTTTTAATATATAATATATAGTTTGAAATTCTTCTTAATTTTTATAAATCAAAGTATTTTCGCATTTTTATTACCATCTATATACGAATCGATAATCAAAATTATAGATAAGTGTGGCACGCTTTTGCTTCACGTTACCAATAGGCCCTTGCTTGCCAAAAGGTTGCCGACCCCTGGTCTGTTTAACAAAATTAATATAGTTTTTTATTTTTTTTTTATTTTACTAATAATGTATGTACTCATGTATTTATTCATAAATTCTTCGTATGAAGCCCTACACACCATCGCTGTTTTGCAATTCGATACCTTTGTGGTGTACATTATTAAAAATCTATTTCAATATTCGTATGAATCATCCGCCATTGTTTACTATAGCGGATGTTGTTTGTGATTAGTTTAGGCAACGTGCGCGTAATACCTCTGGTATTGCAGGTGTCCATAGGCTACAGTAACCACTTACCATCAGATGGGCCGTGTGCTTGTTTGCCACCTTAGTGGTATAAAAAAAATTATAACCGACTTAAAAAAAGAAGGTTCTGAATTCGTTTGTATTTTTTTATGTTTGTTACCTCACTTCTAAACCGATTTTTTTTTATCTAAAAGGATATACAATATTTACACACATTGGTTCCATAGAAATTTTATTAAAATCAATTCAGTAGTTTAGTTTTTGAATAAAAATAACTGGTTTTATCAAAATTGAAGTCGGTTTTTTTTATGGGACACAATCTTTAATTACGAGTATTATTATAAAATAGGTTGACACTCGATCTTACCTCACCTGATGGTAAGTAATATAAGAACTAAGATGGAATGCGCTTACCCAAAAGATACTTATTCACTATCAACTTCTATGAAGTCTCAGATTGTATTTCTCCAAAAACACAGAAGGTGGAAGGATATTCCACTCCTTAGCAGTTCGCGTTAGTAATTACCTTCACGTGGTTTCCCTGGAAATCATCGTGATTAATTCTTGTGAAATACATAATAACAACTGATGGGGAAAAAATTTGTGGCGACCACGTACGATCAAACGCAGTGCAGGACGACCCCCCACTAAATGGAGTGAGGACCTAAAATGCTTTGCAGGGAGGCAGTGGATGTAGGTGGCTTAGGACCGTTCTTTATGGCAGTCTATGGGGGACGCTTATGCCCAGCTGTGGACGGATAATGGTTGAAATGTTTATGATAATATCACGTTGGACTAACTGACCTGCTTTCATCCTCATCTATACCATATCCCACTGATGCCCCATCAATATCTATATATATCGATATTCCATTATAGTTGGGGGGAAAGGGATTGTTAGTAATGGAGACTAAAAATCCCATTGCTAACAATATACCCAACCAGGTCGACCTCCTCGTGGTTCCCCTTGGAAACTATCATGGTTAATTCCTGATGAATTCATCATCATAGGCTAACTGACCTGTTTTTATTCTCATCTATCACCCTTCACTGGTGCTCCGCCAGCGTATCCCATTAGCATAGACGGCATAGTTACCATACCATTATCACCCATTAAAAAAAATCCATTAGTCTATTAAAATCCATTCAACGGGTTTAAATCTTTCTATACCTAACATTTATTGTAGTGTATTTCAAACGTTCTTTGTCATCATAAGTATAAAGGGAAAATGCATAAATAACAATGTATGCATTTATATATTACAGCACTAATATTTTTTATATATATATATATATATATATATATATATATATATATATATATATATATATATATATATATATATATATATATATATATATATATATATAACGCGAAAAAATATTAGTGCTTTGGCTAAGTTTTTGCTCATACCAGGTAGAAATATAAACACTAATAAAGGGCATACTGCCCATGAATGCTCGATTTAAAACAAACTAGCTAAGTATATAATTGTAGACCTTATATGAATCATCGTGAGTCACTCGAGGTCATTTAATACTTGTTTCTTAAAATTGTTACATACATACGTAGATATTATGATTTACGTTTTCTCGAACTTTTAAATTACTTCAAATATATTTATTTATTTAACTAACTGTATTGAGCAAAGAAAATATAGTACAAAAGGCGGACTTAATGCTAGTAGCATTCTCTACCAGTCGACCTTTGGGATGAACAGTGAATCACGAACGTGGTTATTAGGATACGTAATGATAATAATAGTTAATAATATAATTTAATATACAATAATTTTTTTTATACCACTATGGTGGCAAGCATACGGTACACCTGATGCTAAGTGGTTACCGTAGCCTATAAACGCCTGCAATACCAGGCGCAATAAAAATAAATAATATATATCTAAAGAACATAAAATAATGATTATGGAATTCGTCGCAGTGGGCTAATTGACCTGCTTTCATCCTCACCTATCATCCCTCACTGGTGCCCTGCCATATATATATATATATATATATATATATATATATATATATATATATATATATATATATATATATATATATATATATATATATATATACTTGTGTTTGTACCAAATTGATTAATAATCACAGTAATGTTACGAATATGATAGTTCGTACAGATGTTTTTATATTTTCCGTTAGTATTGTTCCTTTATCGACGTGATAGGTAAACACTTAAATGGTTAACGGATTCGAATGGAATTTGGAACACAGATAGACAATTTTCTAGATTAACATAAAGGTTTTACAGCATGAATTTAAATTAAGAACTTGTACCAGTTCAATTTGAATGTGAGCTAATTTAAAAAAAAAACCGATCTTTTTTATGAAGGATGGACAAAAGAAACAAAAAAAGTTAGTGTTTTAAATTTGTCTGACTGATATTCGAATTTAGAATTTCATAAATCACAATTTTTTCTCCACAAGAAACAGTGTAAAATTGTGAGATAATTATTTGAAAAATATCATTTCCTATAGGTTTTTTTATGTAACTTAGAATGGCAAACAAGCCGACGACACACCTGATGGAAAGTGGTAACCGTCGCCTATACACATGGGCAGTACCATGAACATAACAGAGTATACTGTTTCACCCATATTATTTTAAATATAAATATTAAGCAAATTGTGTTTTTAGAATAAATTCAACGGATTTACAATAAACAAACATATTTTGAAAAAATCTGACGTTAGATAAGGATTCGGGAGGAGAGACGTGCACTGCGTCTCACGACATCTTACTGAGGAAGAAGAGGGGTCAGGAAATCGCCAAAAACACTTCACATAATTAAAGAACAATCCCATAACCACATAAAAGTATGCACTAATGTGACGCGCTCTGCCAAACTGCAAGGGAAAAGAGAGAAAAAGATGTTTTTGTAAAATGGACTAAAGACATGTTTGCTAGCAAAATTTCTACCAGATTAATCTCCACGCCAAACTACCTCCCTACTTCCCCCGAACTAATTCCAGTTAAATTCGTTACGATGGACCAATAAATTTGACTCAAACTATTATCAATATTCCACCATCACCAGGAGAGAGACTTTGTACAAAAGTCGATTGCTTGGGTACCTCTGTCCCATTCGTGTTTCAACCGTGAAGCAGTTTTGTTTGCATGGCTGTGTTTCGGTTTGAAGGGTGGGATATGGCGTGAATTTACTGGGTAGAAAAGAATAACACCTGAGTCCTCAGGAATGGCAACACATGGGGGGTATCATGGGCGAAACAGTATACTCTGTTATGTCTATGGTACTGCTCATGTCTATAGGCGACGGTTACCACTTTCCATCAGGTGGGCCGTCAGCTTATTTACCATTCTAAGTTGTATAAAAAAAAAAAGAAAAACCAATAGCAGTTAGAAGCCAACAGAGGTAGGATGGGGCTACAATTCCATTTTAATGCAATAAAAAAAAAACATAAACAAAAAAAAAGCGTGACTTTTCACATAAATACAACGCAACAATGGGCGTATCTACATAACAGATGTAACCAACAAAGAAATAGTGGAATTGGCACATCTAATAACAAGCTGAACTAGACTATGTCGTAACATCGATGTTTTTTTTTTAAACTGGTCCTCACTGAACTAATTTTCAAAGCATTGGATTCCGTGAATTTTATACCACAGAAGCAAGTGGGGCAAACCAGTAAAATTTAATATAGTGATACGTAATCTATTAATAATACAAATGCAAAAGTTTGTAACGGTGGATGGATGAATATTTGTTACTCTTTCACGCAAAAACTACTGAACGGATTTGAATGAAAATCGGTACACGGGTAGGTTATATCCTTATTTAATACATAGGATACTTTATGTATTAATGTACGCGGATAAAGCTACAGGATTTAGCTAGTTGTTAATAACTCTTATCTAATTTACTTACACTGACTTCGTAAATCTTTTTTTTATACAACTTAGGAAAATCTAACGGCTCACCTGATGGAAAGTGGTAACCGTCGCCTATAGACATGAGCGGTACCATGGACAGAGTATACTATTTCGTCCATAATACCCCCATGCGTTGCCATTCCTGAGGACTCAGGTGTTATTCCTCTGTACCCAGTAAATTCACTCCATATCCCACCCTTCAAACCGAAACACAGCCAAAACACAACTGCTTCACGGTTGAAGCACGAATGGGACAGACCATGCGTCGCCATTCCCCATTCCTAAGGACTCAGGACTCAAGAGACGATTGAACGGAAATCCGCGTACTCAAACCGATGAAGAACTTAAGAGATCATCACCACCATTTAATCCATCCATTGTTTATTTGTAAATATGTACAATGCCCTAAAGTATGGACCTTTTATTAGTTGCCATTTGGAGGAATTACAATAGACAGTGGAAGCCTATTGCTTAATAGATATTTTTTTAATAGGTGATAATGGAATGGTAACCCCGCCTGCGCTATCGGTATACACTAGCAGGACACCAGTGAGGGATGATAGGTAAAAATAAAGCAAGTCAATTGAACTATTTTGATAATTCATCAATAAATCAATGGAGATGGTTTCCAGGAACAACCACATAGAGGTCATTCTGATAGGTTAATATAACCTATGTAATATATGGGGGAAAGGGATTGTTAGTAATGGAGACTGAGAATCCCATTGCTAGCAATATACTCAACCAGGTCGACCTCCTCGCGGTTCCCCCTGGAAACTATCATGGTTAATTCCTGATGAATTCATCATGATGGGCTAACTGGCCTGTTTTGATTCTCATCTATCACCCTTCACTGGTGCTCCGCCAGCGTATCCCGTTAGCGCAGGCGGGGTTACCATACTATTTTCACTCATAAAAAAAAACCTGTACAATATATGCTATATGCTGGCAATATTTATCTGTGCTATAGAGTTTTAAAATATTTCAGATGTTGCTGGGTATCTTTCAGCTATGTTAGTCTTCTTTTCCATTGAGAAGAATCTGTGACGCTCATACCGACCTTTGAATCTCTTACAACTATTATATTTGTAAATGCGAACGTCTGTGAGTATGGATGATTGTTACTCTTTCATACAAAAGCCACTAAGCGGATTTAAATAAAATTTGGTACACATATAGATTATATCCTAACTTAGAATACAGGATATTTTTTATATATATTGATTCACACAGGCAAAGCCGCGGTATACACTTAATAATGCATAATTTTATCACCAACGAACTAAACATAAATCACGTTAACCATAACAAAACTCTTTTTTTTTTCACATTTTACTATTTTTAATGCCTGTGTTGGAGGGAAAGGGATTGTTAGCAATGGAGTTTGACAGCCCCATTGCTATCAATATGCTCTGTTAGGTCGACCTCCACGCGGTTCCCCCTGGAAATCATCGTGGTTAGTTCTAATGGAATTCATCACGATGGGCAAACTGACCTGCTTTTATCGTCACCTATCATCCCTCCCTGGTGTCTCGACAGCATATACCGATAGCGCAGGCGAGCTTACGATACCATTATCACCCATAAAAAAAACCATAACAAAGCTACCGAATACCAGCATCCAAACAGCATTTGTACTAATTTCTTGCACATTTTACAATTTTTAGTACCTATATTATTAAAAACCTAATTAATTTCACGTCGTTCTTCACTTCCTACATGTGCATGGGGTGCATCTCGTGTCAAATACGAGAAAACGCGACAACCCGCCGATCAACAGTACACCGCCGCGCTCTGTTGGCGCGCGACGTTTTTGTCGGCCATTTTAAATTAAATAAGTGTATTACATTCGGAAACACGTAGAAAACGATTCAAGAACTGTTTCGCGTATTTCTGTGAATAATATTTATTTAAAAAAAATATTTGTTGTGTCTGTGTTGTGTGGACATATTGGCTTGGCACTATTTGAGGAATAAAATAATAAATAAATTGATTGGTAAGTCAGATTTCTACGTGATTTTTTTCTACCCTCATTTAAACAAGGAAAATATACAAAAGATGAAGCGCAAAGAATTTAGAAACATTGATGTTAAAATAAATCGTACGTATTTAAATATATGTACATACAAACTGACAAGCATTGTTGTGCCCCCCACCATTACTTACCCGTTTAATTTTTTTTTCAAGACTAACTCTTATCATAGGAGTTATTTTGTCTCATTTAGGTTTTGAACCCTAAAAAAAATATCCCTTATTAATTATTATAAGTGAGTTTGTTTGTTTATTACCTCTTAACACCTTAACTTACATTTAATGACTTATTTTAACAGCTCAATCAATATCATTAAGTTTTTCATAACATTATTTAATATGGATGTTGAATAAGAACGTCGACTTATTTTTAATTCGATCAATTAATATCTCCCATTCACGCAAAGTCGGGGATAAAAACTAATAGAGGTATATAGTTCTAAATATAATTTTATCATTCGCTACCCATTTAAACATAAGTACATTTATTGTGCAAGTGTCCCAATGAATAGACTTTATTGTACCATTCATTGTTGCCATATTGACGTGACACCGGGTTACCGGTACACAATGACCATCCTCAACTACTGAGAATTTTGTGATTACAACACCATTTAAATAATAAATTAAATAAAAATCATTGTCACAGGCCTCACCTACTAAGGAAGGTTTTGCCAGTAGTTGCCACCTTTGACAGGCCGGTTGGCAAACGCGGTTAGACTTTTAATAATATTTTAAGAGGGGCGGTGCTGCCTATCCCTCGACCAATAAGTTCCCTTAGTTGTCTCTTACGACTTCCAAAGGTATATATGTCCTTTACATACATATTCTTTATTGCACTTGTAAGTTACATATAAAATAATCTATTTATAAATGTTTTGTTAGCAAGGGTGGACTTATCTCTGACAGAAATCTCTTCCAGTCAACCCAGTACAGTAAGAAAGCATTTAGTTAGCGGGCAGCTGAAGTGCTACAACTATTAATACATAAACAAATATACAGTTAAATAGAATATTAAAATATATAATAAAATATTACATAAATACATACACTATAAATAAATATAATACCTACCTACTTATATAATAAATGTTAAAATAAATGAATATACATTATTCATTTTATCTACTATTTAAATAACAATATAGGTTAATTATTATACTAATAATTTTATATGTATAAATATATTGATAGGTTAGTACGTATTTCTATAGGTACTTTCTCTATTCGGGTTCTTAAGGTTGACTGGAAGGAATGTTTTTAAGTGATAAGTCCGTCTGTATACATTTTTGTTATAACCTAATATTTATATTAAAAGTGTATCTACAAAAGCATATAAATAAATAAATATCACTGTTTATAAATTTTAAATTTATGTAATTTAAAGTAATAAAATCTGGTCCCTCTATAATGTCATAATAGGTGTTTAAATATATATATATATATATATATATATATATATATATATATATATATATATATATATATATATATATATATATATATATATATATATATATCATTCATCAGAAATTAACCATGATAGTTTCCAAAGGGAACCGCGTGGAGGTCGACCTGGTTGAGTATATTGCTAGCAATGGGATTCTTAGTACATTACTAACAATCCCTTCCCCTTAACATGTAGGTTAGGTGTATTGTTTATTTTTTTAATGGATCATAATGGAGTGGTAACCCCGCCTGAACTAACGGTAAACGCTGGCCGGACACCAGTGAGTACACGTGCACATAACCGACCCTGAAAAAACCTTAATATACTCTTTTTGAAGAACCCCATACTGTAGTCTCTAGGGAAAACCTCGGCAGGGATTTCATTCCACTGCCAAAGCGTTCACTGGAGAAAATCCATATGCCATATGAAAAAGCCATATGGTTGCAAATATACAATAACATAAAAAAAAAAAACACTGATTTTAAAATTTTAAATTTAATTATTAATAAATAAAGCTTTATAAATGAGGTAGTTCTGTGATTACAAATATTAAAAAAAAAAACAACCGAATAACTGAATGGAAATACAAACCGAAGAAGGTTCTCACCTTTTTTAACGTCAGTTTGAAAATTATTTAAAATAAAAAAAAAATTTAAGAGTATAGACTGCGGCAAGGTTTCCGAAGACGGCATAGAATTCACAAAGCGAAATACGAGGCGACTTGAGTATCCCACAACATGCTATTGCGTGTGTTTACGATAAATAAAACTGACTTGGTTGACAACATTCCGGTACAATTCCGCATTGTCAACAACTTCGTGTCAACGTGCTGTGTGGAGGCTAGCAGATAACAAGCTAGGAATGATAAAGGTACCTTAGATTATATAGATAGAGCATCGTGCCTTAAAAACTTCATTCTTCAAAATCACCGGAGGGAGACTTTGTACAAAAGTCGATTGCTTGGGTACCTCTGTCCCATTCGTAGTTCAACCGTGAAGCAGTTGTGTTTGCATAGCTGTGTTGCGGTTTGAAGGGTGGGATATGGCGTGAATTTACTGGATACAGAGGAATAACACCCGAGTCCTCAGGAATGGCAACGCATAGGGGGTATAGTGAGCGAAATAGTATACTTTGTTATGTTCATGGTACTGCTCATGTCTATAGGCGACGGTTACCACTTTCCATCAGGTGGGCCATCAGCTTGTTTGCCATTGTATCGAATTCAACGATAAATTAGTCACAATAGTTTCCATGAGGAACCGCGGGGAGGTCAACCTGATAGGCTATTCTGATAGCAATGGGGACTAACCTCCCCATTACTAAAAATCCCTTCCTCCCTTTATCTCATACTAGCGTTTACCAAAAAGAACATGAATAAAACAATAGAAACAGAAAAGGCAAAATGCTGGTCCAACTTATACGACATGATGAAATAGAACTGGCTGGAAGAGAATGCATAAAATAATTGCCTCGACCAAAGGAAACTCTTAAATAAAAAAAATAAATTAATTAATTAATAGAAACATAGCCTATGTTCAGCAGAGGTCAGTTAACGGCTTATATGGTACATAGTAACCCTAATCAGAGGAATTGAGGCAGTGTTGCCAGCCTTTTAGGAAATTATTTAATTTATTATCTTTTATTATTTACTTGTAGTTCCTGATGCGTTACAAAATGGCTGCTTACATGCAAACATTGCTAATTGAATCAATATCTTACTTATTCCGTAATTGTATTTATATAACATATTAATTACCACTTGAATGCTAATCAGCTAAGATCTGTTTCCTCAAATGAGCGCTGTATGGTATAATTTGAAGACAATAAAAAATAATAGTAGCTACGTAACTATTAATTGGTATAATAAATATTAAATTATTTTATTAAAATATTGAAGGTATCGGTTGTATTTTTTTATATTTTTTTTATTTTTGATGGGTGAAAATGAATGGTAACCCCGCCTGCGCTAACGGGATACGCCGGCGGAGCACCAGTGAAGGGTGATAGATGAGAATGAAAACAGGCCAGTTAGCCCATCATGATGAATTCATCAGGAATTAACCATGATAGTTTCCAGGGAGAACCGCGAGGTCGACCTAGTTGGATATGTTGCTAGCAATGGGATTCTCAGTCTCCATTACTAACAATCCCTTTCCCCCTTATTTTTTTATGTTGAATAAATTAAAAGTTTATTTTTATTTATGTAAAGGAACTGTTAGTAGTGGGGTTTAAAGAGCCCATAATTAGCAATTTGCCCAATCAGATTGACCTCCACTCTGTTCCCCCTGGAAGCCACCACAGTTAATTTTTGAAGAATCTATCACAATGGGCCAACTGACCTGTTTTCGTCCTCACCTATCATCTCTCATCTCGGTTACAATTTCATTATCATTCTCACAATTTAAAACACCGACAATATAAACCTACAATACAGGGGGGAAGGGATAGGGAAAGGATGCTGACTGTCAACTCTATTGCTAGGGGGGGAAAGGGATTGTTGGCAATGGAGTTTAACAGCCCCATTGCTAGCAATATGCCCTATTAGGTCCACCTCCACGTGGTTCCCCCTGAAAACCGTCGTGAACTATTCTTGTTGAATTCGTCACGATGGGCTAACTGACCTACTTCATCCTCACCTATCATCCTTCACTGATGTCCCGCCGGTGTATACCGATAGCGCGGTTGGGGTTACCATTCCACTATCACCCATTAAAAAAAAACCATTGCTAGCAATATACTGTCAGGTCGACCTCCACGTGGTCTCCCCTAGAAACAATCGAGCTAAATTCCAGGTGTATTCATCACGATGGGCTAACTGACCTACCTTTTCATTCTCACCTATCATCCCTCATTGGTGCCCCGACAGCGTATACCATTAGCACAGGCGGGGTTACTATTCCAATATTATAACACCTATTAAAAAACCCACAATGCGGAGCGAAAGCGTAAATGGGTTTACCGTTCCATTTTCAACTATTTTGATATAAATAGATAGATACTCTTTATTGTTTCCTCCAAAAGATTAGAATAGTAAACTTATTATAAACAATTACAAGAAATAATCACAGTGAGAAAACAATGGGCGACCCTATCGCTAAAATCCATCTCTTCCAGGCAACCTTTGGATGGAGAGGAGTAAATATTTAATTTATTCCACATGTCTAAGTTTTAAACTATATTCAAAGTAACTACACTCGCATGAGCGTCTACAACCGCGTGTAACAGCCTTGAGCAGCACTCTAGCGGAACGTTAAGGCTCAGTACACACACTACACATGTTGCATTACATAAAAAAAAAATATTAAGAGCCTTCATACCGAAGTGTTCGTGAAGCGTACGCCTTTATCATATGTCAATTTACAAAAACAATTAAAACACAATTCTCAATATTTGTGAATTATTAAAAAAAAATCTTTGAATGAACTAAAATATAAATTTTCAAATATAAATGTACCATTGAATATTTTTGTTATAAATTGTCTCATATTTTACATTTAAAATTCTCTAAATATTTTGTTAGCGTTAAAATTTAAAATTTTATTTTATTTATTTATTTATTTAAAGGAACACCAACAGCATATTGCATTATAACACATATAAAAACATTTAATACAATACAATATTAATGCACATGCCTATTAAAGCTATTCACAGCATTTGCTTAAACTTAATTATACAGTATAAAATAAAGTAAACAATTTTAAGGAATTAATTAACACTAGACTACAAACATTTAAAAAATACGTTACATATTATGGAAATATGCTTTTAACCTGAGTTGTGAGTAATATTAGTAAATACAATTATAAGTAAATGAATGAAAATTAACTTCGATAATTCTTCCATAACACTCACATACAATTTGGCTACGTATAATAACTACTTAATATAATATAAAAAAAGTTTATATATATATATATATATATATATATATATATATATATATAAGAAAGGCAAGTTAAATTGGACCACCAACCACCACCATGGACTTATGTCCATAATATACTTTGCGACTTCCATTTTACCTTACATACATTGCCATTCTTGAGGACTATGGTGTTGTCTCTGTACCCTGTAATTTCCATGACATCTGTTAAGTCAATCGTTTGTTTATATTTTGATTAAGTTCCATTAAATTAGACAACACTTTGTTTTGTTTTTTTTTTTAAATGGATAATGGAATGGTAACCCCACCCGCGCTATCGGTATACACCGGCGGGGCACCAGTGAAGAATGATAGGTGAGGATGAAGTAGGTCAGTTAGCCCATCGTGACGAATTCAACAAGAATTGTTCACGATGGTTTCCAGGGGGAACCACGTGGAGGTCGACCTAATAAGGTATATTGCTAGCAATGGGGCTGTCAAACTCGATTGCTAATAATCCTTTTCTCCCCCTTTGTTTTGTCTTTGACGCTTAGTTTGAACGCTCTTAAGGCTTACTACACATTATACATGTTGCATTCTTTTAATGTGTAACGGGTAATGTAATCCACGTCAAGCGCTTTGAACTCGAGATATCCTATCCTATTATATATGGCATGCTCGCATGTATACTAATCCTATTGTAAAAAGTATTGTATAGCGGAGTGTGAAGAAATTACATTTGATGCAATAATAAAACGTAATATTTAATGTTCTATATTTAAATTTGGAAAGTCTTTTATAATACCAAAGAGACACATCATCAGAAGGAGACTTTGTACATTTTTTTTTTATGAGCAAAAATGGTATCATAACCCCGCTTATGCTAACGGTATACGCTTGCGGAGCACCAGTGAAGGGTGATAGATAAGAATGAAAACAGGCCAGTTAGCCCATCATGATGAATTCATCAGGAATTAACCGTGATAGTTTCCAGGGAGAACCGCGAGGAGGTCGACCTGATTGGGTATATTGCTAGCAATGGGATTCTCAGTCTGGATTTCTAACAATCCCTTTCCCCCCTTTGTACAATATTGGGTGTATTGTATTACGATTTAAAGTGTGAAATGGTTCTCGTGAATGGCAAATCATGAGATTCTAATGTGGATGTCACAGTATATTTTGTGATACATTTGTGATGACTACCTACAGTTATCATGACTATCACTGTTATCACTTTCCATCAAATGGGTCTTAATTGTCAGCTTGTTTGCCGTCCCAAATTGTAAAAAAAAAATTCTTTATTCATCTCTACAGTTGCCTTTGAACACTTGCAACAGGAGAGGAGTTGCTTGTGCGTTGCCGGCCTTTAATAATAGTGTTGTCAAAATTTTATTTATTTTAATTAAGTTCTCACAGATGACTAAATCATTGATAATCTAATTATATCCGCTATATTTAAAAAGTGACAGTTCATATTGCGTTGTCATTCCTCCTGTCTCGCCAACCACTTGACTTTATTCTTAACTAGCGTCCCGCCCCGGTTTTGCACGAGTGTATATTACATCACGTCACATTAGATACCTCTAAAATTATCAGTGTTTCTCTACAATATTATGCATGTATTGTACATAGAAACCTTCCTCTTGAATCACTCTATCTATTAAAAAAACCGCTACAAAATCCGTTGCATAGTTTTAAAGATCTAAGCATATATAGGGACAGACAGACGGGAAGCGATTTTGTTTTATACTATGCTATGTAGTGATTTAAACTCACCAAACATAATATATGCTCGTGACATGGTGAAAATAGTATAGTGTCAAAAAAAAGTCAAAAACCGGCAAAAATTGTTGTTGTATATCATTCCACGTTTCTTTAGGAGAAATACTCAGTTTCACTGATAAATAAATAACATAAAAGAGATTAAATTATATAAACTCTTTGACTCCATGCTGCTTCGGGAAAAATATTTAATTTCACTGGTAAAACAATAACTTTTTTTTAAATTCATTACATAATTATTTTAATTTCATAATATTTTATAGTATTACTAAAAACAAATAAATACACGAAAAATAAAATCTTTCCTTTTCATAATATAAGTAGATTTAGATTATAATTATTAAATAATACTTATGGGATTACTAATAATGTTTTCAACCGACTGTAAAAGGAAGGAAGGTTCTCAGTTCGGTTGTATTTTTTTTCTTTATTTTTTTTATACAACTTAAAATAGCAAACAAGCTGACGGTCCACCTGATGGAAAGTGCTAACCGTCGCCTATAGACATGAGTAGTACCATGGACATAACAGAGCAGACTGTTTCGCCCATGATACCCCCCATGCGTTGCCATTCCTGAGGACTCAGGTGTTATTCCTCTGTACCCTGTAAATTCACGCCATATCCCACCCTTCAAACCGAAACACAGCTATGCAAACACAACTGCTTTACGGTTGAAACACGGACAGAGGTACCCAAGCAATCGACTTTTGTACAAAATCTCCCTCTGGAGAATGTATCCATAGATTTTTTATATTAATCGATTCAGTAATTCAATTACAAAATCTATATAACTGATTTTGGCAGAATTGAATTCGGTTTTTTTTTTGTAAAACAATCTTTTGTCTACCTTGTTTCATTGTATGATTGGTTTACTAATCAGTATTTATAAGATATTATGTCTTAGTAATCCCTTTTCCAATGGACTCGTGTTTGTAAATTGTGTTTAAATATATCAATAATACTATTGTAATATTCCCCTTTCTTTCCCATGAGTGGTGTAAGAGGCGACTAAGGGAGAGCGAGAGATGGACAGCAGAGTCCCTCTTAAAACATAAACCTAACTAACGCTTGCCAAGCGTGGCAAGTACTGGCATACCTCCCCATATGGAGAAGGCTTATGTCCAGCAGTGGACAGTTAACGACTAAAGTAATAAATAATAATAATTGATTGGTAGACTGGAATGTTAAAAGCATTCTGCTTTTAACATTAAGTCAAGAAAAAGAAAAAAAAGAAGAAAAGAGCATATTCCTTTTTAAAAGGCCGGCAGCACACCTGCAATGCCGTAGGTGTTGTGGGTGGCCATGGGCGGCGGTAGTCACTTACCATCAGGTGAGCCGCATGCTCGTTTGCCCCCTGTGTTGTAACAAAAAAAAACATTAAGTCCGCCATGTACACATATTTATACTAATGAATAAATAAAAATTTTAATATTCGTACTCTCGTGTGCATCAAGCTTAGTACCGCTAAATTGTAGGCCACTGGAAGATTTTACTCGTCTGCCGAGCCAGCAACGGGACCCATTAACCAGTTTCCAATAATTGGCTGATACGTCCGAAGAAGCTGTGTGCATTTTAACTGTCATCTATTCGAAGACAATCAATACATATAATAAAATCGTAACCGGTCGCTGTCTGTACATGGAAGATATATAACAAAAACTATTAGCTATTATTAAGCAATAGAACCCAAAACGATTATTTTTAGATTTTTGTCTGTCTGTATATCTGTACGTTTGTGCACGTTAATCTCGGAAACGGCTTAATCGATTTGAATGCGATTTTTATTAATGCGTTACGGTTTACTCCTCTTAACATTTAGTGTTCGTTTTATTTCAATCGGTTTGTAAATTAAAAAAATACATTAATATAAAGAATCACATATAAAATGTTATAAAATGACCGATCACTTGAATTGGTTGTAACTTTTTCTATTATATGTTATTGAATTTCGAAATACTGTCTACCCGTGCGAAGCCGGGTAGGATCGCTAGTATATAATACTTGTATTTAGTAAACAAATATCTCAAAAACAATTATATTTTACTCCGAAAAAAAAACAACGATTTTCGTAACACAAAAATTAAATTTAAAATGCCGAATCGTAAATCTACTAGTAGGTTTTGCCCCTCAACAAATAGAGTTTTGTTTCGTAAAAAAAACAGCAACAAATCGCTTCACAATAGGCAACGATGTCAGGTCGACCTCCAAGTGGCCTCTCCTGGAAACCATTGTGGCTATATCCAGGATAATTAATCACGACGGATCTTTATCCTCACCTATCATCTCTCACTGATGTCCCACCAGCGAATACCAATAACGCGTTTGGGGAGAAACGGATTGTTAGTAATGGAGACTGAGAATCCCATCGCTAGCAATATACCCAACCAGGTCGATCTCCTCGCGGTTCCCCCTGGAAACTATCATGGTTAATTCTTGATGAATTCATCATGATGGGCTAACTGGCCTGTTTTCATTCTCATCTATCACCCTTCACTGGTGCTCCACCAGCGTATACCGTTAGCGTAAGCGGGGTTATGATACCATTTTCACCCATCAAAAAAAAATACCAATAACGCAGGCATATTCATTACCATTCTATTTACATCTCATTAAAAAAAACTCATTGGCGTTAATTAAATAAAAATATAAACGTGTATGTACTCTCTGACATGTTTTTGAGACACTTTGCTTGCATCCTGGGAGGGCACTAGACTTTTCCGGTCCACCGGCCCCTCTCTAAATACGCTTGTATATACTCAAATACCAATACAAATAATATCAAATCAATCATCAGTGTTATCGCCTAGTGACTCACTTGTATTAATTCACCTCAATTAACTGCCCCAAGCCAAGAACTGTAAATCGTTTAACTATGCAATTATGTCTTTAATGCACGCTTCAAACATAAAACGAGGCGGCCAGTAGCTGTTATATCTTATATACCCTGTGTGTTTAGCATAAAGGTCATTATGGGATGCCATCATAAATTAGAAAGCCGGGTCACATACTTGCCTCTTTCTGTAGCTTGTTTATGACTATGTAACCACACACTGTAATCTGACATACAAATAATATATACACATAAATATAGAGTAGGTGTGTGTGTGTATGTATCTATCTATTATAAATTTTATAGAACATAAAAAAAACTCCATAGAAACAGGCACTTCTGTCCCCCTCATGTTTCTACCATGAAACAACTTTGTTTGCATGGGGGGAAAGGGATTGTTAGCAATGGAGTTTGGCAGCCCCATTGCTAGCAATATGCCCTATCAGGCCGACCTCCACGTGGTTCCCCCTGGAAACCATCGTAAACAATTCTTGTTGAATTCGTCACGATAGGCTAACTGATCTGCTTCATCCTCACCTATCATCCTTCACCGGTGCCCCGCCGGTGTATACCGATAGCGCGGGTAAGGTTACTGTTTCATTATCACCCATAAAAAAAAAACTGTGTTTGCATTGCAGTTTGAAGAGATACGGTTTTTTTATGCAACCTAGAATGGCAAACAAGCTGACGGCCCACCTGATGGTAAATGATAAGCGTCGCCTATAGACAGGAACAGTACCATAAACGTAACAGAGTATACAGTTTCGCCCATGATACCCCCATGCGTTGCCATTCCTCAACTCAGGTGTTATGCCTTTGTACCTTATAAATTTACTGCCATATCTCGTCCTACAAACCGAAACACAGCTATGCAAACATGGAATGGTTACTCTATTTGCGGTATCTGTATACGCTAGCTGAGCACCAGTGAGGGATGACAGACAGACAGGAATGACGAATTTAAATAGAATTAGCCATGATGGTTTCCAAGGGCAACCACAAGGAGGTCGACCAGATTGGGTATATTATTAGCTATGGGACTAGTCCACAATTTCTTCGTCCACTAATGGATAGTGGTAACAGCACCATGGAGGTTCCCGTGGTTCTCCAGGAAATTCACTGTTGTGTATTCATCACGATGGGCTAACTGAACTGCCCTTTCATTCTCACCTATCATTCCTCACTGGTGACCCGTCAGTGTATACTGTTAACCTTCTGTGTGGGGGGGAAGGGATTGTGAGTAATGCGGACTATCAATACTCTCAGGTCGACCTCCACGTGGTTCCACCTGGAAACCATCGTGCTGAATTCCAGATTTATTCATCACGATGGGCCAACTGACCTGCCTTTTCATTCTCGCCTATCGTCTGTCACTGGTGCCACGCCGGCGTATACCGTTAGCGTCGCTGGGATTGCCATTCCATTATCATCCATTACAAAAAAAAGCCTTCTGTGTAACAAAACAAAACATTGTGTATTATTTACAAACAGACAGGTGCATAAAATTATTTAAATAGATCAAGTGTAAGTTTACTACAGTGCACCGGCGCTAATATAAACAAGTGCATCCGATCCGGCGCCGGCTGGCCTGACCTCGGCCCACGCGAATCCATTTGTCCAAACCCACGGCCTCATAATCGTCAAGTCAGCATTTAAATGATCCGGATGTAAATCACAAAGTAATCTAATTAAAACCTGATTTTAAATTGAATATGTGAACGCGATTAGTACCAAAAACACCGATTGTAAAAGATGTTCCATTTTTTATTAAATAAATGTACACTGTGTCAAGTAAAATAATAAGGATTATTAAGAAATTTGGCCGTGTGGTCCCCGCATAGAATAGGCCACCCTTTCCTATCTCGTGGGTGTCGTAAGAGCCAACTAAAGTAGAACGGGGGATGGGCAGCAGCGTCCTTCTTAAAACATCTCTAAAGCCTGACTGCGGTTGCCAATCTGCCTACAAAAATTGTGTGACAATTACTGGCAAATCCCCCTCAAGGAGGAGGTTTATGTTCTATAGGGGACAGTTAAAGGCTGATATGATGAATTGTACACTATGTCAAAAAAACTAAAATAAACATTTCAACAAAAAAAAAAAATTAACATTGATGCTCCTTACTACTATGGATTTGCTAGAAGGAACTCTTTTAGAGGTAAGCTCGCCTTTATACATTTACTTACCTCTGTCATATTTTTTTGTACTATCAGTGTATGCAATAAATTATAAAAAAATTAATAAAAATATAAAAGATTAATAAGATAATAATATAATAGTGGTCCACAAAAAATAAACGACTTCAATTGTGGTAAAACTAGTTAATTTGAGTTAAAAATTAATCACTGCACCGATTTTGTTAAAATTTCTATAAGACTAATCTGTAATCACCTGATTACATGATAAAAAAAAATGAATTTTCCAAATTGGTTTAGAACTAACGGAGTTATAAGGTAACAAACATAAAAAAAATACAGAATTAAGAATCTCGTCTTTTTTTTAAGTCGGTTAAAAAGACACTAATCTTAAAAAAAATCAAAGCGTAAATTTAAATTAATATCCCGCCAAAACTATATATTGGCTATGGTATTGCAAATATGGATACGGCACAATATGTTCGTATCATGTCAATGGTTTTATCTATTAGTTTTGTATTTTAATCTCTCAGATGTTATCATTGTCACACGCAGAACGCCACTTGAATTTTATCTCTGACTTGACATCGTGTGAGAAAACTAACTCTATACGTATCTTCACTTGCTTATTTTGGAAAGTTGGCGAACATTTTTGCATTTCTATTTATAACACTTAACACAGGGACGAAGTTGCATGTGCTTTTACATGCTTTCACATGTTCGTATGCCCTGAAGGTCTATCACAAAATGGAATTCCGAATTTACGGACTGAATTTCGTGTTTTCGTTCAAAATCGGTCCAGTAAATGGAGCTTAACATTTCGTTCGTCATAAACCCTACCATAAAAGTCCGTAAAACGATATTTTAACTATTTTAATATTTTTAAACGTTATGTATCGGGTATTTTTAACATCAAACTTTTGTTTCGTTTGACCGCAAAATTTTGGAAAACATTTTATGGTAGGCCCTTTTTGTTTATGTTGTTTGACCGTGATAAATAGTAATCTATGTCCTCTCCGTTCCAAATACTTGGAGTATACAAAATTTTATAACGATTGGTTCAGCCGTTAAGACATTTTTCTTGACGGCCCACCTGATGGAAAGTGGTAACCGTCGCTTATAGACATGAACAGTACCATGGACATAATAGACTATACTGTTTTGCCCATGATACCCCCCCCCATGCGTTGCCACTCCTGAAGACTCAGGTGTTATTCCTCCGTACCCAGTAAATTCACGCCATATCCCACCCTTCAAACCGAAACACAGCCATGCAAACACAACTGCTTCACATATTTAACGAAAACTTAATTACTTACAATCTAGATTGATTATTAAATATAAAAACACAGGTTATCTATATAAAAATTTATCTTTTTTTTATTTATTTTTTTATTCAACTTACAATGGCAAACAAGCTGACGGCCCATCTGATGGAAAGTGGTAACCGTCGCCTATAGACATGAGCAGTACCATGGACATAACAGAGTATACTGTTTCGCCCATGATACCCCTCATGCGTTGCCATTCCTGAGGACTCGGGTGTTATTCCTCTGTACCCAGTAAATTCACGCCATATCCCTATATATCTATATATCGTTATGGTTCAAGGTATAAGTTATTCCTACTAATAAAGTTAACAATATCCATTAATTAGGCAAACAAATGGTTTAATTATAACTGACACTTATAAAATGACGTGAAGGCGTAACTAAGCACCATTCGAGTGTCACGCGTAGGCGAAAATACACTTTGTCTATGGCATATATATATAATCTATTTCAACACAATCTAATGAAAAATTCTACAAAACACGCGAAAAATTCAAAAAAAATCATTAATTGGTTAAAAGTTTTAATTTAGTTAAATTTAAACTTTCGCGTTGTTTACACATAATTTTAAATACACAATTTATTTTATTATTTATTTATTAAAAATAATTAAAACATTATGAAAGCAAAAGCCAAACTAATGTTATAAACCTACTGTACTAACATACAAAATTATAATAAAAGTATTTAACCCGACAGATACTTCTAAGCCACTTCTAATATCTTAGGCGACTACTAAAAATATATTTTTATTTATTTATTTATTCATTAATACATATATGTATACATGGCGGACTTAATGCTAGAAACATTCTCTCCCAGTCAACCATAGGGAAGTGTTAGAATACTCGAATGCGGTACTAGTAATTACTAATATACATGCATACTAAAATTACATATATAAACGAATAAATATATATAAATAACAAATATACTTACACATATATGACATAAACTATATTATACACGAAGTTGAGAATAATATAAAGTACTTACAAAGTAAAGTACAAAAATATCGATAATGTTATTTAATAACCGTACTGCGTGAATTAAAGGAGCGTGCTGAACAATTGGGACTTCCGACGTGGATTGGGACGGATTCGACGTGGATTGTACCGCGTTCTTTGTCTTGTCGTGGCCACGACGTGATGCAATCCACGTCGAAACGTCGACAATAAAAAAACAGGTCTGTAGATACTATTTACCTGTAAAAGCTTTTACGTCGTGTTAAATTCCGATTGTGTATTTAAAATATGTTTTGATTTGTTATTAATTTTGTTTATTGAGCCTAATATTTAGGATAATTTAATAACACAATTTACTTTTTTTTTTATACAACTTAGAATGGCAAACAAGCTGACGGCCCACCTGATGGAAAGTGGTAACCGTCGCCTATAGACATGAGCAGTACCATGGACATAACAGTTTCACCCATGATACCCCCATGCGTTGCCATACCTGAGGACTCAGGTGTTATTCCTCTGTACCCAGTAAATTCACGCCATATCCCACCCTTCAAACCGAAACACAGCTATGCAAACACAACTGCTTCACGGTTGAAACACAAATGGGACAGAAGTACCCAAGCAATCGACTTTTGTACAAAGTCTCCCTCTGGTATTTACTTATCAAAAAAAAATACAAAATTAAAACAATACAAAATTAACACTTTCAAACACACTCTTTATCCTGAGGAGATAATAAATGCTGCTACAAAAAACATTTTAAAATTCCTATTATTAATAGGAATTAGCAGTAAACTTTAAAAAAGGGCGAGCACATAAGATCGTGGAAAGGTCACAGTGTCACAGGTTTTTCTGTCTGGAAAAGCCCGTCTTTCAATAATAATAATAATAAACGCCATCACTCACGATTCCTCTTCATGACGATTAGTTAAATCTAGTATCTCTGAGAAAATCTCGTGTCTCATTATAAATTACTAACTTTCCGTTGATGGAAAACACCGTAATAAACCATATATATATATATATATATATATATATATATATATATATATATATATATATATATATATATATATATATATATATATATATAGTGATTCGACCCGGTTTTTGCACGAAAATATAGAATTTACAAAAATAATACATAGTCTATGTTACTCGCTAATAACGTAGCCTTCTATGGGTGAAAGAATTTTTAAAAAAAAGGTTAAGTAGTTTTTGAGTTTATCCATTATAAACAAACATATAAATATTTCCTCTTTATAATATTATTATAATTATATATCAAGGACACAATAAGTGTTTTAGAAAGTCAAGTAGCCAACTAGACAGGCTGCAGGTGACTACCAAGCAAGGTCACATGCGCGTGCGTCGTTTTGCAGCAATTACTCTGTACTTTTGTGCATAATAAGTGTTTGATGATTACAATACAGTGGTACATTTTGCTTAAAAGGTTATTTTTTTAAATGTCAGTACCCAGCCGGATCCTAATTAAAAAAAAAAAAACAAGCATATGACAGTATTTTAAGACGCCTTTACAAGATATGCAGCTGTACTTTTTTTATGGGTGCTATGAAATGCCCAATTATAGGCGAGTTATATTTGTCGCCTATTACTTTTAGAATGCTGTTGGTGCTTGTCCTAACCCCGTGCAGCAATGATGCGGTTCTCTTTCTCCGTATAGATAACAATAATAACGTTATGGTTCCAGTAAGGATTATTTTTAGCCATAATTAAAATTTAGTTTTGTTTCCTCTCTAATTAGATAAGCAAGCCCGCAACCGCAGCCCATAAAGCGCCCACTTCAGACAGACAGACATGTTACTATTTTAACGATAATCATAATTTATTTGGTTGACCTTTTAACCTCACTGCATAACTCAAAAGAAGGCGAACCACACTTTGTGATTACACTACATGCATAATACATACAGATTGAGTAATAAATTATTAGGTATTTGGCTTTTTGGCTGTTACATCGTGCATGTGAATTTCAGAAGTAGAAAAACCTATCAAACTGACTGTTTCTACATGGCGTATCAAGATAAAAAATACTTGCACTAGTTTTTATTTCTTTTTTAATGCGTAAAAATGGAATGGTAACCCCGCCCTCGCTATCGGTATACACCGACGAGACACCAATGGAAGATGGTAGGTGAGAATGAATGACACGAAAATGAAACGACCTCCTCGCGGTTCTCCCTGGAAACTATCATGGTTAATTACTGATGAATTTATCATGATGGGCTAACTGGCCCGTTTTCATTCTCATCGATCACCCTTCACTGGTGCTCCGCCAGCGTATCCCGTTAGCGCAGGCGGGGTCACCATACCATTTTCACCCATCAAAAAAACCAGCAAGTGATGATAGGTATTGCTTTATCTCATACGAGTAAAGCAGGTCAGTTAGGCCGTCGTAACGAATTTGACAAGAATTAATCACGGTGATGTCCAAGGGGAACCACGTGGAAGTCGATTTGAGAAAGTATTTTGCTAGCAATAAGGCTATCAAATCTCATTGACTGACCTGTTTCATTCTCATCTATCATCTCTCACTGGTGCCCCGCCAGCGTATACCGATAGCGCATGCGGGGTTACCATTCCATTATCACCTATTAAAAAAAAAAAAACAAACAAATTAATGTTAATTTCGAAATTATATATTTTTAAATTGACCCAATTATTCGAATACAGAACGTACCTAATTAACACGACGCGGCGCGCTAATAAAGCATAATTAATTAATTTAATCGAAAATCAATTTTAGCATGTTGCCTTTAAAGGTCAAAGTCCTACAAACTATAAACAATGTCTATCCACGAACGAGAAACGTCCGATACGGACAGAAATACACCGCGTCTGACACGCATTAGTTAACAGTACCAACAGCTTCCGACCAATTTGAACATTCATAGACACAAATAGGGCTCTAAAAGCGATAACAGGCTGGCCATGAACGTGGCGTGAAAGGAAACATACTACCTACTAATATCTAGGGCTGCCAATGAATCTTTATTGAAATATTAGCTTTTGTCTACGGATCTACTTACTTATATACCTTTTACAGCGCATCAATGTTTATTTTTAAGCTTATCTATATAATCCCTTTAGGTGTGGGTAATATTTTATTTATTTATTTATTTCATTAACCGAATGAACTTTGCAGTTTCCCAATACTCTCGCTCAGGAAAGCATTAGTACAGTAATACATACGTATAATTAAATGTAATAATATTAAATACATTTACCAGAGGGAGACTTTGTACAAAAGTCTATTGCTTGGGTACCTCTGTCCCATTCGTGTTTCTACCGTGAAACAGTTGTGTTTGCATGGTTGTGTTTCAGTTTGAAGGGTATGTGGTTTGTAGGGGATATGGCGTGAATTTACAGGGTACAGAGGAATAACACCTGAGTCCTCAGGAATGGCAACGCATGGGGGGTATCATGGGCGAAACAGTATATTCTGTAATGTCAATGGTACTGCTCATGTCTATAGGCGACGGTTACCACTTTCCATCAGGTGGGCCGTCAGCTTGTTTGCCATTCTAAATTGTATAAAAAAAAATCTGGTCGAAAAATGAAGATGTTTTTTGACTCAACGTTGTTACAGCCCTGTTTTAGAAGATGTTAATACTCGTAATTAAGCGAACTTATTGGTTATTGGGGTTAAGTAAAGTAAGCTACTAAAATTTAATGTCTTATTTATTTATAGTGTTGCCATAGGTACAAGACATAAACATCAAACTCTGTTTCGAACACACTTTAAAAAAAAGACTCTGAACTCTATTGTGTTTCCGTTATTTTAGTGTGTATGTTACGCGATATCTTCGTAATTTCATATAAGATTGTGTTCTATAAAAAAAAAATTGCAAATGGGGCGAAACTAGTTATCTTGATTTAAAAAAATAAATTACTGAACCGATTATGATGAAATTACTATGAAATTTTCTAAATCGGTTCACAACTGAGGAGAGGAGAGTTATGAGATAACAAACATAAAAAAATACAACAGAATTGAGTACCTCCTTTTTTCGAAGTTAGTTAAAAATAAGATAAAAATAAAATAAAATAAAAAAAATATACATATGTGTAGCAGTGTGTAAGTAATAGCTAGAATCCACGTCCGTTCGAGTTTTATTATATATTCCCCAAATCTTTTTACTTTTCTTTGACACGATGAGAGGTCGTCAACATTTATTGAATTTTTATTTATATTTTTTATTTATATTAAATGAAAAAAAAGTTACAACCACTCGAACACTGCCCGATTCCAAATTTAAAATCGACTCGAAAGTTAATGGAATTCTTAAAAAAAAACAGGGAGCGACCGGAGCTCAACGAAGCGTGACGTCTTCCAGCCGAGTGACGAGGCGCTCCCACGAATATCCGGCTGGGTGTGGGATCTTACAAGTTACTTAGATATTTACGTAATTAACATTCGTATGAAATGCCTCTGTGTGAATGTGCGCACTTCCTACACAATGGTGGCTTTAAATAAATTGATTTAAATAAAGATACCTAGCTTAATTCGATGTATTATTTTTAAAAAGATGTACAATTTACATATGTTATTAATTCTCATTGTTTAGACACCAAAAAGTCTCTTAAAATTTTAACTTTAAATTTAAAAAGAAGGTTCTTAGTTCATTTCATTATTCAACTTTCATGTAATAAAGGTACATGAAACTTTAGTAATGAAGTTAATTTAACATTGGATATATATTTGTGGCGTTTGAAGTTGAAACTCTGGGTCCGTGGGGCCCCGAGGCCATGAATCTTTTCAAAGAGATTTCACGCCGGCTGGTGGAAACCTCTGGTGACCAGAAGGTTGGCCTATACTTTGATCAACGCATTTCCATTGCTATTCAGCGTGGAAATGCAGCAAGTATCCTAAGTACCCAACCAGCTGGCAGTGATCTCAAAGAATTTTTTTATCTTTAAACATTTTTTTTAATTCTTGTTCTTGATATTTATAGCACGTAGATGTTTTTTTTTTAATGGATGATAATGGAATGGTAACCCTACCCGCGCTATCGGTATACACCGGCGGGGCACCAGTGAAGGATGATAGGTGAGGAGATGAAGTAGGTCAGTTAGTCCATCGTGACGAATTCAACAAGAATTGTTCACGATGGTTTCCAGGGGGACCACGTGGAGGTCGACCTAATAAGGCATATTGCTAGCAATGAGGCTGTCAAATTCCATTACTAACAATCCCTTTCCCCCCAGCACGTAGATGTTAGGTGTGTATATAATAGATAGACTATATTTTTTACATATTTGTTTATATATATAATATATATAAAATTTTGTATATCAATATTAAAGTAATTTTATCATAGCATAATAACTAAATTACAAGGTGAATAAAACTTTTTGTGTATAATCATGTAACAGCCACAATAGGTAACTAAAGACGTTTGCTACCAGTTAACCATGTGGCAAGCAAAGTACTTTGTAGTCAGTATAGTTTCAAATTTAAAAGAAAAGTCTGTGTTGTAGCACTTAAGGTTCAAAAATATGTTTAGCTTGATCTGTTTTAGAAAATCAAATGGCACGTCTTTCTTACTACATTGTTTTATTGTGAACTAAAGTAACAATCTCTTTTTACTAATACTTTTTTTTATGGGTGAAAATGGTATGGTAACCCCGCCTGCGCTATCGGGATATGCTGGCGGAGCACCAATGAAGGGTGATAGATGAGAATGAAAACAGGCCAGTTAGCCCATCATGATAAATTCATCAGTTTCCAGGGAGAACCGCGAGGAGGTCGACCTGGTTGGGTATATTGCTAGCAATGGGATTCTCGGTCTCCATTACTAACAATCCCTTTCCACCCTTTTACTAATACTTATATTATAAAATATTAGGTGTCGGAGTGGAGTGTGTTTGTGTGTGTTAAGTATGAATGTATGGTAGTATATCTGAATGGATTGATGTGTGAACTGTATGTTAAGATTACATAATTATATTATCTTTATGAACAATATACCGTTAATAGCTACAAAAGTCTGCATTTTTTTTTACAACACAGGGGGCAAACGAGCATGCGGCTCACCTGATGGTAAGTGACTACCGCCGCCCATGATCACCCACAACACCAGCGGCATTGCAGGTGTGCTGCCGGCCTTTTAAAAAGGAATATACTCTTTTCTTGAAGGTTATGTTGTCGTATCGGTTCGGAAATACTGCTGCTGGAAGTTGATTCCAAAGAATGGTTGTGCGTGGAAGAAAGTGCCTTGAAAAACGCACGGTGGAAGACCGCCACTCGTCCAGATGATTGGGATGAAACTTTGGTTTGTGGCGGGTTGTGCGGTGGTGAAAATCAGCAGCAGGTATCAATCCGAACAATTCCAATGCATTATTTATTTCACACGATATCTTTGCCATTTCTAAACCTTTATAAACATAATAACCTTCAAGAAAAAAGCTTATTCCTTTTATAATAAAAGCCGGCAGCACACCTGCAATGCCTTTAGTTGTTGGTGGATTATGGGCGACGGTAGTCACTTACCATCAATGCAAATAAATTATCTCTCTATCTATTTGTTTGGTCAGCTAGTATGTACTTATATAATTACGTGCATGTCCAAATTAACGCCATGGGCACCGTTATCTCCTAAGCAATCGTTTAGTGATTAATATTCCTTGCTCTGTAATGTTTCTTAATGACAGTTCTAAATTCATTGAAAGGTTTAATTGACTGGGAAAGTTTGTAATTTATTGAGACACTATTTTGGATATAAACATCGATTGCAAAGACGTATTCGGACATTTATTACATAACCTAACTTAGACAGGTATGCCTTGAAATTCTAGAGGACATTCTAAATACATAATGAAGTAGAGTTTGGACTGAATAAAATAAGCGATTTTAAGCGTGACAAAATTAACATTAGGTAAACAGTAATGACAAATTCTATTTTAAAACGTATAAAACACATTGATTTACATCGTATTTATAAGTAGGTTTTGTACAGAAAATAACAGTTCCAATCGTGACAAAATTACATATTATTGAATCTTGTTGATTCAATATATAATGAAAGAAAGGAAGAATGAATATATACGGAATAAACTCTATTGAATGCAAATTATTAATCAGAACTGTCTTTTTTTTTACAACACAGAGGACAAAGGAGCATGCGGCTCACCTGATGGTAAGTGACTACCGCCGCCCACAATTTCAGCGGCATTGCAGGTGTGCTGCCTGCCTTTTAAAAAGGAATATACTCTTTTCTTGAAGGTTATGTTGTCGTATCGGTTTGGAAATACTGCTGCTGGAAGTTTATTCCAAAGAATGGTTGTGCGTGGAAGAAAGTGCCTTGAAAAACGCACGGTGGAAGACCGCCACTCGTCCAGATGATTAGGATGAAACTTTAGTTTGTGACGGGTTATACGGTGGTGGAAATCAGCAGCAGGTATCAATCCGAACAATTCCTCAGAACACTCCCCATGAAAAATTCGGTAGAAGATGCACAGAGATGCAACATCTCTGCGCAGTTTCAGTGGGTCGAGTCGGACAGTAAGGTGCTGACTATCAATAATTCGAGCCGCCCGACTTTGAATGCGGTCTAACGGAAGGAGTTGGTACTGTGGCGCTCCTGCCCATAGGTGAGAACAGTATTCCATATGCGGCCTGACTTGAGCTTTATATAATTTCAGGCGGTGTTCCAGCTTGAAATACCGTCTCACCCTATTGAGCACTCCTAACTTTTAAAGCAGCTTTTTTCTAGAAAACTATCTTAGCTTTCTCCTCCAGATGACCACAAAACTGGACGTCGTCGTACATTAACGCCCAGAATTCCTAAACTCGACTTTTTATCAAGGGATGTGCCCTGAAAGTGAAGAGATACGACAAACAGCGTCTTTTTGCGGTGAACGCACAGACTTGTGTCTTCTTAGGGTTAAATTGTCTATTTATCTATCTAATAACTTTCTAGCCACATTCACTTACTAAACTAAATTATTGGTTTAAAATTATTGACGTGCATTAGTAATAAAAAAGTCTTACATATTTTTATTATATGTATCTCATCATTTTAATTTCTTGATAAGCCATCCACAATGCAATTATTGTTATTTAAATATGTTACTTATATAATATCACTAAGCTACCAAATTATTTGTTACAATTATTATAACACAACAATTGTGCGTGAAATTGCGTGCCGGTGCGTAAGCGAACTCGCTATCTCCTTTATTTGTGATTGCATGACACGGCCAGTTTGTGCGTGAGAAGACTGACTTAATAACTGTGAACAGCCACTAACTGTTTGCAAACCAATTTAACAGCTATCAAACTATATCAATAATGAAAACGATGTAAGAACTGTATCCGTCTGTACACGCAACGTGCGGTTACTATTGACTAAACATGACATAAACAATCTATTAATTTTATGTGTTACTAAATTAATTACCAGTGATTTTTAATATAATTACAACAGTTTGCCTTCACAGTTTTATGGTCGTTCAGAAAATGACGAAACGCACATATTTTCCTAATGGAGAACATATATTAATTTTATTACGTACACAGAAATATTTTCAAATATCGTTTAATTACACAGATTAAAAAGCAAAGTTATGGGTATTTTTTTTAATGGATGATAATGGAATTACCATCTGCATTAACGGTATATGCTGTCGAAGCACCAGTGAAAATTAAAAAGGAAACAAAAAAGGTGCGTCATGCACAATTATATTAATGGGATTGCACTGATACACAGTTTTCACGACAAAAATTTGAACATAATAAATTTTGCAAATGAATACATACTGCTACTTACCTCTGCAGAATGAGTGACAAATGCCAATTAATAGATAGATAGTCTTTATTGTTTGCGTCAGGGATCTTCTTCTCTCAAAATCTGATTCTAGAGTAAGGGCATACGGGTATGCGATCCCGGCCTTCCGAGCCGCTGCAGTGTGCAAGTCATTTCCAAAACTGCAGTGTCCCCCCCTTTTCCATTCCCACATAAGTCCCTTATTCCTCTCATTTACAAATTTCCTTTACGCGTTTCCAACGTTTCTTTCCTTTTTTCCTTAACCCTTTCCTCCATGCCGTAGGTGGCGAAAACCACCAACAAATGCATTCCCAAAGAGGGTTGACGTCAGGCAGGCGGCCAGTCGTAAAACTATAAGTCAAATCTTTTTGTAATATGGATAGAACCATATTACGCCGAACCCATGTAATAATTGGGATAAGAATAGGAAGACGCCGAGATACTCATTATTGTTTCCTCCATAAAATTACAATAGTAAACTTATTACAAATACAAACAATCATAAAAAAAATATACACAATTAATCTTATAAATGTAACACCCTCTTATGAGTGTACCAAGTGTTTCAAAGGCGTTATTGGATTACATATTTATTTTAATTTCTTAGTTAAATTATTAGTTAATCACCTTAATAATTCAACTGCTCAAGTTGGATGAAGACCTTAGAATCTCTAGAGCTCTCGGCTCTCTCCAAGTGATTTGTCTTGTCATCTCCATAAATCCATCATTCATTAACATGGTCAACTTAAATGATGTCGACAACTTTCATTCCTAAGCCTCAAAAAAACTGAATTGTAAATAACTTTACCTTTCTAAGTCCATCAGTTATTGCATAAACAAGTTATTAGGTGTGTTAGAAAGAAAAAACAATAACACCAGAGAGGGACAGTAGATAATCGCATGGTTCAACGCACTCACTGGGACCTGTCGGACCGGCACTGAACTTGGCTCTAAAGATTATAAAATAGAAATAGTATTTCATAAGATCTACATATTTTTTATTATATAATATACCATATATAGTGGCAAGAGGGGGAAGGAATTGTTAGTAATCGGGTAGTCTCCTAATAGCTTCATTGCTAAAAATATATCTACTCTACCTAGAAACCATTATAAGTAATTCTTGGTGAATTAGGTACGATGACCAAACTTGCCTATCTTCATTTACACCTATTACCATTTACTGGTATCCCGTCTGCGTATTCCGATAGCGTAGGCGAGGTAATAATCCATCACTTCACCCTTGGCGGGTTTTGCCAGTAGTTGCCACGGTTAGCAGGCAGGTTGGCAATCACAGTTAGTCTTTGGTGATGTTTTAAGAGGGACGCTAATGCTCATCCCTCGACTATTATATTAAAAATGGGTAGTATTATGTGTACAAATGTAAAAATATTGACACTCAAATTTAAATTGATTCAGCTAATTTTTAAATGAATTTACAATTTATCTATGTGATGTAGCTTAACTGTCGACTGTCTTTACATAATATCTATTAACAATATTAACAGAATACGGCTGTAAACATAGTTTCCACATGATGGAAACCGGCACTACAGCCCATAAAAGATTACAACACCAGAGGTACTGATCGTGTACCCGAATGTTGTCGACCCTCGTGACTAGGAAGAAGGGATTGTTACTACTTAATGAAGATATTACCGTATGTATATTCTGGTATAGAATGAGCCATCCCTTCCTCTTGTGTTCAGTCTCGTAAGAAGCGACTAAGGGAACTTTTTTTTTTATACAACTTAGAATAGCAAACAAGCTGACGGTCCACCTGATGGAAAGTGGTAACCGTCGCCTATAGACATGAGCAGTACCATGGACATAACATAGTATACTGTTTCACCCATGATACTTCCATGCGTTGCCATTCCTGAGGACCCAGGTGTTATTCCTCTGTACCCAGTAAATTCACGCCATATCCCACCCTTCAAACCGAAACACAGCCATGCAAACACAGCTGCTTCACGGTTGAAACACGAATGGGACAGAGGTACCCAAGCAATCGACTTTTGTACAAAGTCTCCCTCTGGTAATAGTTAGCTCATTACTACGAGTAATGAGCTAACTGATCTGATTTCATCTTCCACTAGTAATCCGCGCTAATGAGATTTCTCTTCCATTTATCATCTAACTACCCGTTAACATTTCACAGCTAAACATAGATCTCCCACATGAAGGGAGTTTTGCCAGTAGTTGCCACGCTTAGCAGACGAGTTGGCAACCGCAGTTAGGTTTTGGTGATGTTTTAAAATGCCCTTCCATTATCACAAATAAAAAAAAGACTCTAGTAACTTAAGGATTTTGAATCTCTGTACTCAATAATTTCACTGCCATATCTCACTCTTCAAACAGAATCTCAGTCTATGATCAAACTGCATAGCAACAAAAGCCAAAAACCAAAAATATCTGACAACAAACATCTTCTAATCAGAACCAACTGAGGCTCACTTCCTAAATTGACCAGACCGGGAACTAAACTTAGGTCTTCTTTTTCTCACTATTGTAACCTGTTACGTTCTCTATATTATAAGCAATAGGTTTTTTTTTTTTTTTTTATGGGTGATAATGAAATAGTAACCCCACCCGCGCTATCGGTATACACCGGCGGGGTACCAGTGAAGGATGATAGGTGAGGATGAAACAGATCAGTTAGTCCATCGTGACGAATTCAACAAGAATTGTTCACGATGGTTTCCAGGAGGAACCATTTGGAGGTTGACCTGATAGGGTATATTGCTAGCAATGGGGCTGCCAAACTTCATTGCTAACAATCCCTTTCCCCCATAAGCAATAGGTTAAATATTCATTAAATTCTCCTTATATGTACGGAAAAAAATATCAAGTATATAACTTGACCAGTAAAAAAATATTATAAGGCAATAAAGATTAAGGCAATTGGTGCATTATAAAGTGTAAATGACTCACGTGAGAACACAAGGAACGCATAACAATGTGACCTCACCTTTAATTTTGGTTATGAGAATTATCAATTATAAAATTTAAAACAAACCATTATAAAACGCAAACTACTCCGAATTTCCATGAGAGAAGGTTTATTACCTCTTACCGCGCGTGCTATACGGTTATCGACTGTATTCCTTTGTGATAAGAACTAGACAAGTATACAGGTGAATGATATAAAATGCTCCATTAATTTTTTTTATTACAAGTAGATACCTACATCTCGTCTAGATGAGAACATACAAAGAAAGTTGAATGCTTATTGCGTGCGTTTTTAACCGACTTAAAAAAAAAGAGACTCTCAGTTCGGTTATATTCTTTTTTTATAATTATTACCTCATAGTTATGAGTTTCGTCAATTCTAAACTAAAAGATTGGTAGCATATAAATTTTATCAAAATTTCGTTTAAAAATCAGTAGTTTAATTTTTAAACGAAAATATCTGGTTTTGTCACAATTGAAAACGGTTTTTTTTTTTATATGAGAACTATAATTATTCCTAATGGCTGTGTTTCGGTTGAAGGATGGGATATGGCAATGAATTTACAGAATACAGAGGAATAACACCTGAGTCCTCAGAAATGGCAACGCAAGGGAGGTATCAAGGGCGAAACAGTACACTCTGTTATGTCCATAGTATTGCTCGTGTCTACTCGTATAGGCAACGGTTACCAATTTCAATCAGGTGGGCCGTCAGCTTGTTTGCCATTCTAAGTTGCATAAAAAATATTATTATTTCTGACTTTATTACATTACAAAGAGTTTACACGTTGTACACAATTTTTTAAAACCTTTTTTTTTTATCGACGACCTCTCACTAGATAGAGTGACGACCTAAAATGCATTGCAGAGTCAGTGGATGCAAGTGGCTCAGGACCGTTCTTTATGGCAGTCTATGGGGGAAGCCTATGTCCAGTAGTGGACGAATAATGGTTGAAATGATGATGATGATGATGAAACACTTTAATCTCGACTCAGAATTACATAAATATTACTTACAACAAAAAATAATAACCATATTTGTTTACCTAAAATTACCCCAAAGATACCAATAGAATTCTCACAAAAAGACGTTAATTTTATAAATAAAAAAATGTGTGTGAACAAAAAATATCCAAACCTCTTTCGTAACGAAACCTCGAAATTGTGTTTCATGGTAGGGTCTATCAAATTAGTGGATACTTCCACATAAAAAACTCACAGCCTATAGAACCTCAAATTACTGTAGGAATTAACAACTGCCATAAAACAGTTACGTGATTGTAGCTAATGAACGAGTTATAATACCGCTTCCTACCTATAGAGTTAACATTAACTGTCTATTAACCACTATATAGGTATACACAGTTAATAATCCTAAGGCATCAAACAAACTTTTTCATAATCTTCTCACACTCATTACAAAAACTAGTTATGCCAAATGCCTCTCTCCTTGTATAATTGCTTTTATACACAATAAAGTAAGTAAAATTTGCAATCTAAAATTATAAACCTAAAAGAAAACCAAAGTTTTACTTTTGATTGCAAATAATTGACGGAATTATCAGGTAACAAAAAAACACCAAAATTAAAACACTGCTTCTTTTTTTGAAATCCGTTTTCAAGTTCTATAAAATACATTTATTTAAATTATCTTTTTATGATTATTATATAAATGCATGGCCGTAGCTAGGAGGAGGGAGGGTCATTGAGGGGTAATGCCCTACTTTAAATGGTCCAATATCCTGCCCTAAAATGAAACACCTCAAGAAAATTAGATAAATTAACTTTTTTAAAATTACTTACTTATAACTACTAACCTACCAAAAAGTTCTTTTGCCCTACCTTAAACATAGGCCTAGCTACGGCCCTGTATTAATGTGCTAAATCGTTTTTATTAATTTGTGACTTTTTATTTACAGGTAAGAACAACTTTTGTCACGAGGTGCTCTCCTTATGTAGTAAGTCCTGAAAATACATAGTTATACTAATATTAATCCTCATAGGCAATGATAAATTACAAAACGTACTGATAAATCTTATTATTCTAAATTCTCCTCAAATACATATAAATCTTTATATATATATAAAACAGAATCACCGTTTGTTAGTTGCGTGAAAACTCAAAAACAGCTTGACCGATTTGAGTTTTATTTATTTTTCGTTTTATCTTTACAATACAAAGAAGGTTTAAAAGAAAAAAAAACAGAAAACCCTAAAGGTTAGCAAAAAAATAGAAAATTTTAAATACGTAAATTCGTATGGAAATTGCTACTTTGAAATACTTTTAATAGATGGCGTTGTAAGTGATATGAAGTTCACCGGGTCAGTTAGTAATATATTAATTATTGATTGGTTTTCGTTAAATTGACTATTTTATTCTATTTTTACTAATGTTGGGTCTATTTTGACATTGTTTTTGCAATCTATAAGCATTACCCCCAATTCTGGCTTCCCCCAAATGGGGGGTTTTGCCAGTAGTTGCCACGCTGCGCAAGCGGATTAGCAATCACTTTTAGGCTTTGAAGATATTTTAAGAGAGACACTGCTGCCCTTCCTTGACCATTTAGTTCCCAAAGACGCCTCTCACAATACCCACGAGAAAGGAAGGGATGGTTCATTCCATGCCAGAACCACGTGGCAAATGATTGTTATTATTTATCCGTTATTTTTAGCGACAAATAATTTTAAATTATTTACATCGATTGATACGATTTTTTTTTATACAACTTAGAATGGCAAACAAGCTGACAACCCACCTGGTGGAAAGTGGTAACCGTCGCCTATAGACATAAGCAGTACCATGGACATAACAGAGTATACTGTTTCGCCCATGATACCCCCCATGCGTTGCCATTCCTGAGGACTCAGGTGTTATTCCTCTGTACCCAGTAAATTCACGCCATATCCCACCCTACAAACCGAAACACAGCCATGCAAACACAACTGCTTCACGGTTGAAACACGAATGGGACAGAGGTAGCCAAGCAATCGACTTTTGTACAAAGTCTCCCTCTGGTTTTTACATTTAACATCCATATCCATAAATATAGATGATGTATATATAATCAAGCACATAACAAGTAACCCAGTTTTGTTAAATTAGCAATTACTTACTTTGAATGCGTTTGCGCAACACGAAACGTAATCGAACGTAAAGTGCGCTCAACCGGAAACTATGATGCTTTACTTTTAACTTATCGCGACATTGAAACAACTCGTTCAGTGATTAATTAATGTGATTAAAACAGGTAAACAATTAAGATTTTTTTAACGAAATAAGATCGCGTTCCACAGAAAAGAGAACCGACTACAATCGTGGTAAAATCAGTTGATTTAAAACCCAAACTTCTGGACCCATTTTGATAAAATTTCTGTGGAATCAATCTGGAAGTATATCCTTTCAGATAAACAAAGATTTTTTCAAATCGACATATAAATAAAGCTTTTATTTTTATTTAAAAATTATAAAGTTGTGAACCGATTTTCATAAAATTTCTATGGAACTATTAATGTTAAAAAAAAAATACAATAAACTGCTAGCGTTTCTTTTACTACACTAATTCTACTATTTGTCTATACAAATTAATTTATTTAAAAAAAAAATGCTATTATCATATCTAAAACTCTTTCCTTTATTTTGCTTTTTTTTATCGCCTACAATTCTTGCTACTCATTACCTGTCTGACAAGCGCTTTATCCGTCATCTTCCAAGATTCGAGTATATTTTATACTTATTGACATGGCAAAACTCGTTTTTTTTTAATCTCGCCTTTCGAAATGTGTATCGATTTTGTAATATCGGAGACGGTGTTTATCTATACTATTTTTTTTTTTGCATATTTTTAACAGCTAAAGTCTACATTCACACATAGACATAATAATGATAAGTACCATTCGTGTTTCAATCGTGTAGCAGTTATGTTTGCATGTCTATGTTTGGGTTTGAAGAATGGGGTATAGCGTGAGTTTACTGGGTACAGAGGAATAACACCTGAGTCCTCAGGAATGGCAACACATGGGGGGTATCATGGGCGAAACAGTATACCCTGTTATGTCCATGGTACTGCTCTTGTCTATAGGCGACGGTTACCACTTTCCATCAGGTGGCCCGTCCGCTTGTTTGCCATTCTAAGTTGTATAAAAAAAAAAACATTTATACCACTGAGGTGGCAAAGAAGCATACGTTCCACCTGATGGTAATCGGTTACCGTAGCCTATGAATCCCTGCAATACCAGGGGTACTACGCGCGCGTTGCCAACCTGTTGCTGAAGAAACCTCTTTACGGCAGAGAGCGTCCACAACGTTCATTAAGAGGGAGAAAGGGGTTGTTAGCAATGGAGTTTGATAGTCCCTTTGCTAACAATATGCCCTATTAGGTCTACTTCTACGTAGTTCCCCCTGGAAACCATCGTGAACAATTCTTGTTGAATTCGTCACGATTCGCTAACTGACCTGCGTCATCCTCATCTATCATCTCTCACTGGTGCCTCGCCGGCGTATACCGATAGCGCGTGTGTGGTTACCATTCCATTGTCACGTATTAAAAAAAACGTTCAATAGGAGACCATTTTTTATGACAGTCTATGGGGGAGGCTTATGTCCAGCAGTGGACGGATAATGGCTGAAATGATGATGATGTTGACATCAGTCAAATGTAAAAAAATATACATAAAATTCACCATATATACGTATCTGTGTTTATGAATGACTTAGTCTTAGCACAGCGCACGATGTTTTCCCCATAAAATAAAAAAAAACACATTTTAAACTACACATAGATAAGTAAATATACGTTTAAAATGTAGTCGCGCCATAGAATGGGCCACCTCTCCCTTTTCCGTAGGTGTTTTTTTTTTATGTGTGAAAATGGAATGGTAACCCCGCCTGCGCTAGTGGGTTACGTTGGCAGGGCACCAGTGAAGGGTAATCGATGAGAATGAAAACAGGCCCGTTAGCCCGTCATGATGAATCCATCAGGAATTAACCATGATAAGTTTCCGGGGGGAACCGCGTGGAGGTCGACCTGGTTGGGTATATTGCTAGCAATAGGATTCTTAGTCTCTATTACTAACAATCCCTTTCCCCCCCCCCTTTCCGTAGGTGTCATAAGAGGCGACTAAGCGAACTTAATGCTCGAAGGATGGACAGCAGTGTCCCTCTTAAAACATGACCCTCTTCAAAAGGCTAACTGCGGTTGCCAATCCATTCACTAAGCGTGGCAACTACTGGCAAAACCACTTCATATGGGGGAGGCTTTTGTTCAGCAGTGGACAGTTAACAGCTGATATGTTGGTGATGAAATATAGTTTATACAAGAATTCTCTTCCACAAAATCAATATTTTTTATTTATGGTGCAATAAAGAGTTAAATACATAAATAAATATATAATACTGAAATGAAAAACCAGAACGTGATGAATATAAATATCCAACTGGGTTGAGTGATATCGAAATGGGTGATGACCTTTTTACCAACATATTGGGTTTGTCTAGACATCAATGTCTAGAGAAATTTAATACATATATAGATTTCGAAGCGATACAGATATTACCAATGTCTAAAGTGCTGACAAAATAGATGCTTATACACAATACGAAACATATTATAAGTGGCATAATTTATTTGATGAGATAATAAAGTTTGCGTAATACGTAATTCCAACTCAACCGAAATAATTTGGAATTCGAAATGCTAGTGACGGAAGCATTATGGCATGAATATTAATAATTGTACGTTGAATTATCATTCCACCATTGTATTGCAGAGAAAGTGCCATTTTCAATGGTCATTCCGATGTTATTTGTAGACCACTTTCCCATAATGTACCCATGCGATGGCATTCATAATTCGCATAAACAGCCGTACTTGTATGATATAAATGGCCATAATAACAGATAATACAAGTTTAAAAATAGAATTAAATTATAGATTAATAATATGTTGTAGATACAATGGTAAATTTTTACGAATGTTGGTCGACAAAAGTTCGATTTCTAAATTAAAACATCGCATTCATCATCAGTCATAGTCATAATCGCCACAGTTTTTTTTTTTTTTATGGGTGAAAATGGTATGGTAACCCCACCTGCGCTAACGGTATACGCTGGCGGAGCACGAGTGAAGGGTGATAGATGAGAACGAAAATAGGCCAGTTAACCCATCATGATGAATTCATCAGGAATTAACCATGATAGTTTCCAGGGAGAACCGCGAGGAGGTCGACCTGGTTGGGTATATTGTTAGCAATGGGATTCTCAGTCTCCATTACTAACAGTCCCTTTCCCCCAATCGACACAGTGTACACTGTTATGACCACGGTACTGTTTATGTCTATAGGCGACAGTTACCACTTTCCATCAGGTGGGCCGTCAACTTATTTATCGATTCGATAGTTTAGTTTTTTAATCAAAACGACAGGTTTTGTCACAACTGAAATTGGTTTATTTTTGTGGGATACATACATACATACATATCTGTCACGTCTGTCTCCCATTACAGTAGGCAGAAGTAGTAATAGGTAGGTAGGTATGGAATACATACAATCTTTAATTATTGCAGCTTATGCATATTATTGTGTGCATCAAAGTTGAGCTATTGAATATTATATAAAATAAATGCTTTAGCGATTGCGTCTAAAATTAAATATATTTGCATAATATACAGATTTATTTGCGGAAGTATTTGTATGGATTTAAACGCATTATGTATTTTTAATAGAAAATTATATTATATACATTTACTTATTGTTACGGAAAATGTAGGTATATATACCTAAATGGATTTGGTACCTTCTTCTAAGATTGTTTCTCTCTATATATAAGCTATTCGGGGGGGGGGGGGGGAGAAGGGATTGTTAGTAATGGGGATTAGCAACCTCATTGCTAGCAATAAACCCTATCAGGTCGACCTCCATGCGGTTCCCCCTGGAAACCATCATGATTGATTCGTTGTTGAATTTGTCAGGATGGGCTAACTGACCTGCTTCATTCTTTCCTGTCATCCCTTACTGGTTCCCCGCCGGTGTATACCAATAGCGCAGGCGGGGTTGCCATTCCATTATCATCCATTAAAAAAAAATATAAGCTATTCGTATGTTTGATTGAAATGAATTTCATTTTCAACCGACTTTAAATAAGGAGTTTCTGAATTTGGTTGTATTTTTTTATAATTGTTACCGCAAAACTCCATCAGTTATAGACCAATTTGAATTTTTTTTTATTTGAAAGGATATATGTACTTTCAGATTAGTCTCATAGAAATGTTATTAAAATCGGTTCAGCAGTTGAGTTCTTAAATCAAAATAATTTAAGTTTTTCCACGATTAAAATAGTTAGTTATTTTATTTCATAAAACAACGTGTGTTATAATAAAAAAAATAATATACTCGTACCTACTTTCTTAATCATTGTGTCCCAGTTATTATTTTTATTATAATATTTCTAATGTTAATAAAAAAAAAATATTAGCCTCGTTATAAAATTAAAAATCACGTGTTATTTCTGTTCAGTCTAACTCATTAAGTTCAATAACCGGACACAGTTTTCAGTTAAATGACGTATCTTTTTGAGTACACTCGTCATTGTTGAATCACGATATTTGAAACCGTGCCAACGGGGTTGTAACACTTCGCCCATTCACTCTATAAGTGCATAGCAAATAGACTAATCAGATTCGTGGAACTAGCAATTAATTTGCGATTTCATAGATGTAGGTAGGGGCCACATGGTCCGTGCCCACCCCGTAATTGTCTAATGCCCACCACTAAATCGAGCATTTAGGCGTTAAGACATGTGAAAGAATATATGGTATAATACATTTTTTCTTCAGACAAATCGTAAATACGCCAATATATGGCAGGAGATACTCGTTTCGATTATATGTTTTTGTGTGTATGTATTTATAACATTCAAAATGCGTTCTACATATTTTAATGTAAACTAGCTAACTTGTCATGGCATTGACCAAATTTTAATTTTATTTCGTTCTTTCTAAAAAAGTATCAGAAGTTATCAAGTTATATTCTAACCAAAGAACAGCATTTTTTTATATTAAAGATAAACTCGACTGAACTTGTTAAACTTACTGCAAGAAAAAATATTTAAAACACCTAATATGCATACATGGGGGGGAAAGGGGCTGTTAGTAATGGGGTCTAAATGACCCATTGTTACCAATACAGTCTATCAGGTCGACCTGCACACGATTCCCCCTGGAAACCATCGTGATTAATTCTTGTTAAATTCCTCACGATGAACTAACTGACCTGCTTTCATCATCACCTATCATCCCTCACTGGTGCCCCGCCAGCGTATACCGATAGCGCAGGCGGGGTTACCATTCCTTTATCAGCCATTTAAAAATGATGAGTATATACATTATTTGAACAGTGTTTAATTTTTATTTATATATAATAATATCTCTTTCAGAGATAAGTTCGCCTTTGCTAACATTGTTATCAACTTATTGTATATATATATATATAATTAGTTCCACAAAAAACTTATTTAAAATTATTTTGACTTCAAAACTAAACTACTGAGCCGATTTCGATAAAATTCCTGCAGGACCAATATATAAGTATAACCTTTCAGATAAAAAAAGCAGTTTACAAATAAGTTTAAAGCTGACGGAGTTATGAGATAACAAATATAAAAAAAATATAACCGAATTGAGAATAATATTCATTTCGATTAAACACGTAAATAGAGAAAATATCTCTGAAAAAAAGTATATTAATGTAAAATGAGGAAAAAAAATTCAATGCTTTAAATTGTCATTCCCTAATACGTTAACTAAAGTACGACGCCAGTGAATTCCTAATAAAATTAAAACTAAACATAGCGTAAAATAAATTTTAATGCAATTATAAATGTAATGAAATAAAATTGTCTTGCATATTTTTGTCACGACGCGACAATCGACCCCATGGCACCGTGACCCCCGTGACCCCCGTGAAAGCTATGATCAACGGTCAACAACTATTTTGAAAACTAGTTTCTTGCAATATAGGTCAGTTATCCTAACATAGTATTATAGGTGGAAAAGGGATTTTTAATAATGGAAATTAACAGCCCTATTACTAGAAATATACCTTGTCAGGTAGACCTCCTCGCGGTTTCCCCTGGAATCAGTCTTGATTGATTCATTGATAAATTTGTCACGATGGACTAACTGCCTTGCTTCATCTTCACTTATCGTCCCTCGCTGGTGCCCCGCCAGCATATACCGTTATGAATTCACTTGGAATAGAACACGATAGTTTCCAGAGGAAACCGCGAGGAGGTCGATCTTACTGGGTGTAATGATAACAATAGGGCTACTTTTAATAATTTTTTTTTTAATGGGTGAAAATGGTATAGTAACCCCGCCTGCGCTAACGGAATACGCTGGCGGAGCACCAGTGAAGGGTGATAGATGGGAATGAAAACAGGTCAGTTAGCCCATCATGATGAATTCATCAGGAATTAACCATGATAGTTTCCAGGGGAAACCGCGAGGAGGTCGACCTAGTTGGGTATATTGCTAGCAATAGGATTTTTAGTCTCCATTACTAACAATCTCTTTCCCGCACGAAAACACAGAATAGATTCGTGCTGGTGAATCCACGGGTAACGACAAATCGTTACACTAAATATTGAGAAATCCATTTCTAAAATCATAATAAAAAAAAATAATAATCAGCGGAAACTTAATAATTAACAAGCCACGTGAAATTCAATAAACAAACAGAAAGTATGGTAAGTAAACGAGCATTATTCAAATCACTCTACGTTATTATACGCTGATCGCCACTTTAGAAGCTAGTTTGCTACACCGCACATAATGACCGTCTGTTTTACAACTAGACTATTGCCTTTTTAACTAACTTCAACGAAGGAGGTTCTAAATTCAACTGCTTCTTTATTTATTTTTGTATGTCTATACTAATATTATGTCGTAAGGGAGAAAAGAATTGTTAGTAATTGGGTCTATGGTAACAGTCAGCAATACGAGTATACTCCGTCAGGTCGACCTCCACGCGGTTTTACTTTGGAAACCATTGTAGTTAATTCTTGTTGAATTCGTCACGATGAGCTAATAGATCTACTTTCATTACTGTAGTTGCCAACTTACTTGCTAAGTGTGACAAATACTGCCAAAACCCTCCATAGGGAGAGGCCTAAGTTCAGCAGTGAACAGTTAATGTCTGATATGATGATGATATATGTATATATATATATATATGTATATATATATATATATATATATATATATATATATATATATATATATTTATACAACTTAGAATAGCAAACAAGCTGACGGCCCACCTGATGGAAATTGGTAACCGTCGCCTATAGACATGAGCTGTACCATGGACATAACAGAGTATACTGTTTCGCCCATGATATATATACATATTGATATTGTTACCAACAGGGTTGTTGTTGTTGGAGTCTTCATTACTAATAATCCCTTTCCCCCCACCACGCGGATGTTGCAGTAGCAAACCGGTACAGAACGGATGACCAAGCGGGTTACGAAAGCGAGAACATATTGGCCGGAGCTTAACGGTGCTCGGTGCGACGCGACCTACATAAAAGTTTACCCAAAACATTGTCACATCTCAAACGCAGTGCGCTCTTCGAGTCGTGACTCAAAACGTTATTAAAACGTAATGTGTAATAATTTTTTTATACAACTTAGAATGACAGACAAGCTGACGGCCCACCTGATGGACAGTGGTAACCGCCACCTATAGACATGAGCAGTACCATGGACATAACAGAGTATACCGTTTCGCCCATGATACTTGCCATGCGTTGCCATTCCTGAGGACTCAGGTGTTATTCCTCTGTACCCAGTAAATTCACGCCATCCCACCCTTCAAACCGAAACACAGCCATACAAACACAACTACTTCACGGTTGAAACACGAATGGGACAGAGGTACCCAAGCAAACGACTTTTGTACAGTCTTCCCCTGGTGAAATGCATTAAATGATCCCTTTGACATATATAATCATTTATAATAAACTAAATGGACGAAATGAAAACACTACCCTTGTATATATTTAAATAGAAACTAAAAAGTGGCTAATAGAGAAATGTTTGATAGGTGAGAATGAAAAGACAGATCAGGTAGCCCATCGTGATGAATACACCTGGGATTCAGTACGTGGAGGTCGACCTGACAAGATATATTCCCAGTAATGGGGCTATTTGACCCCATTACTAACAACCCCTTTCCCCCCAATAGATGATGTTTAAGAGTGTAATAACAATGTAAGAGGAGAAAAACTCAAAATAACTCAATCAACCAATCAATCAAAACCTTTAGCTAACATGGTAATCGTAAGATGGCCAGTAGGTTTGGTATAGGATTTGTTATATATCCAAGAATCACCATCGTCATATCAGCTGTTTACTATCCACTGCTGAACATAGGCCTCCCCCATAAAATGGAGTGTTGCCAGATAAGGGTAGCACAGTATAACTCTGAAGTCTATGGCGTTATTTACATAATCACATTTATAAAGGACAGTTACACATTTTCAACTGAGCGCTTGTCAGTCTGTTTGCCAATCACAAACAAATCACATTCGCGCAGAGCCAAAATGCAATCCGTATGTATAAGTGCATACTTATAACCATATTTTACGAACCCTCATTGTAAGCGCATGCGCAGCTGAGTTCTACAATAATATCAAATTACAAATTAAATATTAGCTAACTCCTGCGTTGTTTTGTATTGCTTTTCCAACTTCGTCTAAAAATAAAAGTAATTGAATAATAACTAACGTGAGTCATATTGTATTCTGTAATGAATATATAGACTTTACTCGTGTAATAATTTTGGGGTTATGAATAAGGGCTCCTACTGAGTCTGCGTGGAGGGAAAGAGATCGTGAGTTATAGGGTCTCGATGCCCTATTGCTATCAATATACTCTAATACAATGTCCTCCAAGTGATTCCCCATGGAAACTACCGTGGTTAATTATTGATGAATTGGTCGTACCAACTCATCAACAATTGGTACAACGTACCAATTAACCAGAGGGCCTAACATGAAATATTTCCTACAATTTGGGGCCGTACGTAACACAAATTTGATGTTAAAATTACATAATACATGCAATTTAAAAATGTTAAAATATCGTTCCTTTGGACTTTTATGGTAGGATGTTTTACGAACGAAGTGTTAAGCTTCATTTACTATGTATGTATGAATAAAAACACGAAATTGAGCCCGAGAATTCGAAATTTAATTTCATGCTAGACCCCTGTTTCATCCTCACCTACTCGTATTATCTCTCACTAGTGCCCCAACAGCGTATACCCATAGTGCAAGCGGAAATACTATTCCATTTTCATCCATTAAAAATCCCCAAAAAATTTCTTCACACTAATTGCTTATAAACCTTTAATTGCTTACGGCACATCAAAGTCAATATAGCGTACTGAAAAGAGCATACAGCAAACCGTTTTTGCAGTTAACAAAGAGTTAACTAACAATTAAAAGGTCCAAGGTTGGCCGTCAATTTGTCTCGGTAGGATGCGGGTCCCTTCGTATTGTCTAGAAATTATTCAATTGCCGATGTCAATGAACGCCCTACTGATAGCTCCCTAAGTTGTTAATGTTACATTACTTCTTATTTATTTCCACATTATTGCACCATTTATATAAAAAAAATAATTAATACAGTTTATTTTAATGATACGTGATACAAAAGGCGGCCTTATTGTTAAGCAATCTCTTCAAGACAATCTTTGGGTAGAGGGCATTGAGAAAAAAGACAAAGTTCTTACTAGCTTTTACGCGCGACTTTGTTCAGGTGACCAGAATCAAAAGTAGTCTATAGCCTTCTCTACCTTAGCTTTGTCTGTGTGAACAGGAGATGTCGATGGACATAGACAAAAAGAAACCCGAGTCCTTCTCATTCATACACGTACTATACGTGTATGAATGGAATATAACAGAAAAAAATATTTGGATTTCCCAGTGGATAATAATACCATGTGGATTTATTTGGTATTATTATTATTATTATTGAAAAATGTCATCTTTCAGCCAGAGAAACCTTTGACACTGCGACCTTTCCACGATCTTTTGTGCTCGCTCTTTTTTAAAGTTCTCTACTAATTCCTATCGGTGATAGAAATTTTAAGATGTTTTTGTAGCGATATTTTTTATTTCCTCAGGACACACATATCATATGTATGGTAAGTCACAATAAAATACCGACTTCGGTCGAGGCAAAACAAGTTCTTCAAGGACATGATTTCATTTGACTCACCCTTTAAAAATACTGATCTTACTTTATCCGCCCGTAGTATTGATTTACGCTAGCAAGATACTAGAGACAGATGATAATCCCTCTCTAGTACCCTACTAACCTAAAGCAACGGGGGGAAAGGGATTGTTAGTAATGGAGACTGAGAATCCCATTGCTAGCAATATACCCAACCAGGTCGACCTCCTCGCGGTTCCTCCTGGAAACTGTCATAGTTAATTCCTGATTAATTCATCATAATAGGCTAACTGGCCTGTTTTCATTCTCATCTATCACCCTTCACTGGTGCTCCGCCAGCGTATACCGTTAGCGCAGGCGGGGTTACCATACCATTTTCACCCATAAAAAAAAACATAAACCAACGAGGGAAAAGGGATTATTAGTAGGTGCTCTCCACGTGGTTCCCCCTCGAAACCGTCGTGGTTGATTCTAGGTGAATTAGTCACGACGGACTAACAGATCTGTTTTTACCCTTACCTATCACCCCTTCACTGGCCAGCGTATACTGATAACGCAAGCAAGATACTATTTTCACCAATTAAAAAAAAAAACCAATAACACAGGCGTAAAGTCCTTTTATTTTTTATCGATTTAGAAAAAAAAAGCAACAACCGGCTCACATAAAGCTATCGCATAACAACGTTTACCACCAATTCAGTGAGTTACTGTAAACAAAATAAACATACCAAGAATAGGCTATTAAAAAAAAAAAGATATTTATAAATAAAATACTAAAACAATACTTAAATGCCTTTATTACTAACGGAGATCTCACAGTGAATTGTGTTCTGAATACAATAGTTTTTTCTAACAGGAGATATGTAGCCGACACATTGTTTTTTAGGGTCCCGTACATCAAAACAATCCGTTAACCTTATTGCAGCTTTGTTATCTCACGGCCATTGACCATAATACTTCTTTTCCAAAACACCTAAAAACAAAAAAAGTTTTGATAAATAACCTTGCACATTTCTTTTTAAAAGGCCGGTAGCACACCTGCAATGCATCTAGTGTTCTAGTGTGCTCATGGACGGCGGTAGTCACTTACCATCAGGTGAGCCGCATGCTCGTATGCCCTCTGTTATAAAAAAAAAGTTAGCCTCAATTTAAAAAATTAATTTAAAAACTAAATGCGTGTTTGTATTTCCTTAATAGCAATGTTATCAAAACCTCTACAACTTTATTGTCATTTTTGGAATTGTAAATTTGGTTAAAACATATATATTAATAGTGTGGCTTTTGAAATAAAGTAAAGAATAATATAGTAAAGAATCCTATTAATAATCACTTTGTAGTCATTACAAGTGCGCGAGCGATGGTACCCAATGGATATTAATATTAGATGATAGATTGACAACTGATGGTGTATCTTTCGTCCTCTTTTTACTTATTATATTTTCATAAGAAGAAAGGAGGCAACCATATGATTTACAGTTTTTATTTTATCATTCCTTCCATAGAATACATATAATTTCTTGTTTTTAAGAAGGATTGTGTCGGATTGACGTCTGTCACATGACAGTTGAGGAGCGACAGCCGGTTCTCTATATAAAACCTTATCATTAACATTGTCTATGTCCTCTATTTAGATATCTATAATTTTAAAGGAGGAACTTAACAAACAGGACAAATAAAAGGAAAAAAAATTGAAACGCTATTCATACGCACAATGGCCCAAGTGAGAGGCTAAGCGCGGAAAATGGATTCTTTTTTTTTCACATTAAAACGCTAATTTTTCAACAACAAATATTTTTTTTTCTTTTATTTACGACTAGCATCTGCCTGTAACGTTATAAGCTTGGTTTTTCTAAAGTAAGTAACCACTTCAAGATGCTGTAACCAAAATTTTAAGTTAAACCTTCCGGAACACCGGAACCGAAATAAACAACAGATAGACAAAGTTTCAAAAAATTAATGTTTTATATTCTGTTCCTATTGAGACCTCTCCTCCCTTCCCGATGTTATTTTTTCTAAATATATCTTATGTACAGACAGCGTTTAGTTACAATTTTATTATAATAGTAACATTAATAGTATCCCTTTATGGGATAAGTTCACCGTTGTGTATTTAATCATTTAATGTATTCAATATGAATTATGTACAATAAAGATTTTACAATACAATAAGATAGTACAGAACCATCAATGCGCCAATCCAACTCGCACTTGACCAATTTTTGTCCATCACACACAATGTAATCTGTAAGTAGGTGAATATGCGGGTACAATTCGAACAATCGATCGAGCTAGTGATTAAAGCACATGTCAAGGACTAGAAAAGACAATGATGTGTACACCAATAAGAAAGTTGGTTTAAGAGCAGGGTTGCCATCTCTAAAAGTTGATAGATAACCAGGACAAGACGTGTGACAACCCCGAATTTGAGAGCCACATGCGTACGTCGCGAGCGGCCCAAGACTTTAAATTTTTAAATCCGGACTAACTTCGTTCGGACACTCCTGGATGCCCTCTAAACTTGGACAAATCCGGAGAAACCGGGCGGATGGCAACCCTATTTAAAAGTAACCCACTCTAATAAATACAATCGACCTTGATTCATCTACAGATAAAAAAAATAAGTATGTTAATAAGGAACCACTTATGACCGTATCATGAAGGAGAAAGTGGCATTACTCTTATTCCTTCCTATGATTTTATAAATACCTTCGAAGGGACTTCAACACAATTATGAAATTTTACTAAATATGATAAACTGTAACTAGATAATATCTGTGTAAGATTTGTTAAATATCTCCCTTTAATTTGAAGTAAGTTTTCTCAAATGTCTCCCTTGGTAAAACGAGGGAGACATTTAAGAAAAAGTTATATGAGGAGTCTTATTAATTAAGAACAAAAGAAACCAAAACAATAGATTTATTATAGAATTATAGAAATTTTATCTATCTATCGGTCTCTCTATATGTTTTATCCAGCATTACGCAAAAGCTATATATATATATATATATATATATATATATATATATATATATATATATATATATATATATATATATATATATATATATATATATATATATATATATATATATATATACATATTTATACATATTTGTATAGACACATAACATCTATAACTCTTCCATTTCTCTTCACCGATGAGTGAAAAGTGAAAATAGTTTGTCATAAACATCATGGCACGTCGCTCCTTATCTTCGGATAATGTTTAGTTTGACTGACACTATCAGGTCCATAACATCATCGTATACAACTATTTTAAGTATTTCACGTCGTACACTATCATTGCTGCTCCATTTACACATTGCTTACTTGATTGATTTATATCTTACAAACATAATTAAAGTTATATTTATATTAATTTACAAACAATTCCATTTAAATATTTGCTCCTAGAATTGTTATGAATTTGGTTATTCGATTAAAATCATTTTTGTTTAATTCTGCTACCATCGGTGTGTGTGCGATTGCGGAATTAAACAAAATAATTCTAATAATAAATTTTATAATTAAAAATATAATTACAACCTAGTTCAATAAAATATTTATTTGTCTACCAAACATTTTAACGTTTAGTAATCCACTCCTTCCCACTTGTAGGGGTGACAACCTCAAATGCATTGCAGGGAGTCAAATACAGTAGGTGGCTCAGCTTCCTTACGGCAGTTTAAGGGAAAAGGGATTGTTAGTAATTGGGGCTAACTGACTCATTGCTAGCAATACACCCTAGCATGTCGACCTCCACGCGGTTCCCCCTGGAAACCATCGTGATTAATTCTAATGGAATTCGTCACGATGGGCTAGCTGACCTGCTTACATCGTTATCTATCACCCCTTACTGGTGCCCCTCCAGAGTATACCGATAGCTCAGACGGGGTTACCATTCCATTATTACCCATTAAAAAAGGAGGCAGGCCTATGTTCAACAGTGGACAGATAGAGGTTGATGTAATTATGATCCAATTTTTATGCATCTAATACTTTATAGGTCCAAATCTACCAGAGGAAGACTTTGTACTAAAATCGTTTGCTTGGGTACCTCTGTCGCATTCGTGTTTTAACCGTAAAGCAGTTGTGTTTGCTGTGTTTCGGTTTGAAGGGTGGGATATGGTAGTGAATTTACAGCGTACAGAGGAATAACACCTGAGTCCTCGGAAAGACATCGCATGGGGGGTATCATGGGCGAAACAGTATACTCTGTTATGTCCATGGTACCGCTCATGTCTATAGGCGACGGTTACCACTTTCCACCAGGTGGGCCGTCAGCTTGAGTGCCATTCTAAGTTGTATAAAATACTATCTATATTTACACGTTCTATGTATTTAACTTATACTTCCTTCGTTACTTACTTCGTTCACGTCTACCGCCTCCTCCATTCTGTAGCTTCTGGCAACATGTGCAACTTCCTTTCGTTGTTTTGTTTGTGCACATGTGGCAGTTTACAATCTGATGCTATACACAAAACCCATTGTGGATTTAGAGGTGTAACTAACGACTTCAGTGTTTGAGGTCCCATGTTCAATTCAACCAAATATATGCTGTTACTCTGTTTAGTTGATGATTATTATTTAAAATACCATCCAGTTTAGTAAAATATCTGCTATATTTTATATTTATATTCTTTATTGTATATTTATATTATTTATTTATATACTTGAACATAAGATACAGCGATTAGTTTAACAACATGTTAGCAAGGGTGGGCTTATCTCTAAAAGAGATCTCTTCCAGCCAACCCAGTGCAGTTAGAGAGAAAATAATTAATTGACGGGTAATCTAGTACAGGAAAGGTACAGGTAAAAATAATGTAAATTTTCAATATGGCTTTAATTTGAGATGGCTTTGATATTTGATAAACATGAAGTCTACATAAAATACGCAATTTAAAAGGTTGAAGTAATATACTAAGAACTTACTCTACTAAGAATCTAATAAAAAAACAATGTTTCGTAACAATAACTGATGTTACATTTATATTATTGCTTCATTTTAAATTATTGCTTCGAGACCATAATTTAAAAGCAATACAATAATAATTAGTTCAATTAATTGTTAACCTAATTTATTAACATATTTTTGGGCTGATGTCATTTATATTTCTTTCAATAATCTAATATTAGCAATTTTGAAATTATCCTTCATGATGACAGATGTTCCATTTTTAAAAATAGCTACATGTTGTGGTTTGTTAGAATCAAAATAACAACCATAGAGATAATGTATTCTTTTAAACTTCTGACCACTAAGATTGACGCCTATTATCTGAGTATGAGACAGTTGATGGTCATTAGTACATACATGTGTATGTGTATATATGTAATGTATATGTAAATAAAGTCAGTATATTCAAGTGACAACAAAATTATCTATGATTCATTAACATAATTATCTATTACATATAGATCAAATAAGGTTTTTATCTCGAATTTTTGCGTCTAGCTTTTTGTTATAGCAGAATATTTATGGCTTTACAAATCAGTGAACTAATGTATGCATATAACCATATGGTTAGCCATAAACTTAGTACTATAATTATCTAGTAATCCTGATCCTTAAGGGCGGACTTTAAATTTGCGCAACGAATCTACCATCGACCCGTTAATTAGTAAAGCCGGTGTGCTAATTCACTTGAACCTTGAATTTTTTATAGGTATTTGTAGATTTCATCTCAAATTTACAAACAGTGTTAAGACGCCGTTAAACCAACAAATCTTAAGTGTTATTTTCCTGTTCTCAATTATATCAGTTACGTCCTTATATATATATATTATAGATATGAAAGTTTTTTTTTTTTTATTTATTTGTAACTTTTTGGAATCATGCAAATTGCTATACAGAAAGTAAATTTAATGAATAAAAATAGGTAACGGCATTTTTTTTCTTAGTCAATCAACATAGCATGAAAACGATATGTAACATACATACAAGTGAATATTAAATTTATAAATACTGGTAAACAGAGGCCAAATAATTATACTAACTAAAATAATAGTAATTGATTAAAACTGTAAATAAATACATATGAAAAGATATAACGCGTATGGTGATCTTTATCTATGCCAAAAATGGAAAAGTCATGATTCGAAGAAATTAATAAGGAAATTTACAATGCTATATCAGAATAGGAGAATGATTTTTGATAAAGTTTATCTACTCGCTACACAGTTATGTTTCTTACACTTTTTATGGTAATAAATTAACTGAAATAATATAAAACTTCAATCCACATTATTTAAGTACCAAAAGGTTGAGAACAAATACCAAATGAAGGGAGCAACAGTAAAAAATATCACAAAAACTAGAAGCCGCTTTGGGGCTATTGGGCACAAATGCATAACACCGCCATTCATAAGTGAGGAAACGAGACGAACTGGTGGACAGGAGAAAACGTCTGCAAGCACGAGAGAGTGAGGGAGATTGCATTCCAAAGAAGCATTATGTCGGTGCGCCCGCGCAGTCCTCGGCACGCCGGACCGCCGCTCACTGAATCCGACGCAGCGTAACCGAGAGCCCGCGTGTCGCTGCTCACGCGCAGTTGCCTCTCGTGACAACACTACATATTATACAGGGAATTCTGCAATCGATAATTCAACGATCAGTGCCGGTGACGTCACAGTGCCCGTTCCCATAGTGATCGATCAGTGAAGTGCTTATGTGTGCGCTGGACTATAGAAGAACCGAAGATACTTTCACTGGGCTGAAAGTTGCAAATTATTCTTTCGGAGAACTTCTTTCAAACGGAAACTGTTGATGTGCAAACAGCGATCAGGTATGCATTGAAATCGCGTACTACTTCCTACCTATACATATGTTTAAAATAAAACATTAACAAATAAATACAACATTAATAAATAAAACATTAATTTATTTATACGTCTAATATTTTAAAATATACTTCCTATTTCTTTTGAGTGAAAGTCGCATTGTAGTTGATTTTGGTCATTCCAGAAATTAGATAAAAACTGAAAAAACCGGAATCCGGCGTGAGAGGACCACAATCGTTAAAATATTAGTCACGATTGTTGTGACCTAGAATAATGTATAAATCATTAATTCTCAACGCTATTATTTAAATTTTAAAATATACAAAATCTTATTTTTTATGTACGTGTATGTATAGCACTTAAGAGTCATATCTGTAGGTAGATATAATAGAAATTACTTAGAAATTCTTTTTTCAATTGCTAGATCCTCCAGATTTGAATCCATTGAGGTCAAAGTTGAGATTAGATGGTTTAACAACATTGATTTCAATTTCTCTCATTGTCCTAAAAAAAAGTGGAATAATATCGGCCATTGTTTTTGGAGTCCAATTTATTTTATTCACAAAAACACATAGCAATATGGCCGTAGTATTAGAAATTATTCATAAACAAACACTTTATCGTCATATAAATTTAAATGCGGCCATAAATATTCCAAAAATTCATCATACCCCACGGAGAAATTTGGACTATAAACCTAATGCTGTTTTAATAATGTTACGCTTTCATGATTAGTGGTAAACAGTGCGTTTAATACAACACCATTGGACTATCTTCAAAACTATAAAATCTTAGTAGATAATAATTTGGCAGTGCTATGATCAGTTTTTTAGTTTGTAGTCTCAATTTATGAACTGCTATGGATATAGAATTGTGCTTATCTCAAATGTATTTATCTTGTTTCGTTATCTAACATTTGACAGATGTAGGGACAGATCTAACTTGACTATACCTATTAGATAAGATATAAGGGGAGGCAGCGGATTGCTTTTATTTTAGTTGATAATTTTGTAATATAAAAGAGTTAATTTTAAACTTTCCCGCTGTTAATACAATTTATTTGCATTTTTCATCGCGTTAAGTCCTGATAGTGTATTTAAAATATTAGACAATTCATCGAAATATTGAATTGAATAATCGATAATATTGTCAACACTAATCACAGACCTACAAATACGTATTAATATCAAATGAGATGAAGTACATTAATTGACATGAAATTGTATTTGACACATAGTTTTTTTAAAAAGAATTGTTGACATTGTTTATTTAACGTTTAAATTTTGCATGCTTAGGCATGCAAAATTTAAAAGTGCAAAAGTGCAAAATTTATAAGTATTCATTCATTCATCGAACAATGAAACAATATAAATGCCTACCAAATTAAATAGGTACGTTCCAAAATCTAATGGTACTTTAGAAAAAAAATTCAAAAATAATTTACTATATTTTTTTTAAGATTTACCGCCAAGCCATTTCTTTGGCCATAGACAAGTTTATTAATGTCATTATATTAGTCACTGGATTTTTAAATATAGAACGCAATGTTCTTTTACAAATTGATTTAGATAATTTAAATTTAATCGCAAATATAATTATCGATTACGAATTTACAGAATCGTCAGTCACGTTTCGCAATGTGCTTCAAAACTTTTTCTGCGTAAACTTCTAAACGTATACCGTTATGTCCAGCTGTGGTGAACCACAGTATCTCATTTCTGTTTTGCATGTCATTGTAATATCCGTGAATGCATAATGCCAAATTTGTGATCTTGAATTTTTGACACGGTCATCTCATTTTGTTTTTTTTTTTAAACAAAATAAAAATATACACCAACCACATTCCAGGGAGAAAAAAGGGATTATTAATAATTGGGACTAGCGGCCCCATTGCTAGCAACCCTATCAGGTCAACCTCCACGCGGAACGCACCTGAAAACCATCTTGGTTAATTCTTTATGATTTGTCACTATAAACCACTTGACCTGCTTTCTTCCTCACATATTATGTTTCACTGGTGTCCTGCCAGCGTATACCAATAGCGGAGGCAAGGTTACCATTACATTATAATCTATTGCAAAAAAATAATTCACTTATTTTTATTTGTACACTTGTACAACAATTAGTCCATTACCTTAAGGTTGTCTTGAAAAGATTGATCTCAGCAATAAGACCACCTTACTGTACTTATACAATTGTATCGTTGTGTTTGTAAATTGTCTTGCTTATTTCCTATATTGTATAATGCAAATAAAGTATACTCATTCATTCATTTGTTTCGCTATCTCGCACTAACATAATTATGTTACTACATTTTTTCTCTTTTACATCACCAATCAATATATTTTTTACCAATTTTTATCTATTTGATTCATTTAATTACACTAACTAATTAACTATTTCCTAATAACTGTTTATTAAATTGTTCACATGCGGTAGGACGTTAGGAATCTCTAATAAAAATTTTTAAAGCACCTCAATAAATTGATAGTATCATTTTATATTGTAGTCGCTCGTTATAGTGAGAATATAACTTTAGAGAAGGCATAAAGAAGATTTAATTCTGTAGTTTGCTTAATAAGTGGGACACTCGTAAAGGAACTGTTTAATAATTATTACTTCATATTTATATAACTTTAACAGCGGTCATTAATATTTAAATACGTCTACAAAATATATATATATATATATATATTCATATTTTACTAAAGATATATCACTATGTATTTATAATTATTTACTTATTACGTTATTAATATCTATTTAATTACTTTTTGCTTCCTTAAAATTAACATCTTCAGTTTATATCTTCTTTTTTATTTTACTCTAACACGATTTCTTAAATGTAATGTAACAATATTTGAGGCCTATAAAATCAAAGACAACTGAATGCCATAAAATCGATTTCATTTTCACTCTGTATACACTCAAATAAAAAAGAAGTTCTATTAATTAAAATTCAAATTATTACTGATATTCTATTTTTTTTTTAATTTAGTTTAAAATATAGAATATCGTTCTATATCCAAAATATTAGATTTTGTAGTTTCCTGAACATTAGACAGATTTGGATTTAGCTGTCTTTGATTTTATAGGACTCATTTGTACTTAGTAGTAAATGCACCGCCTAACTATTAAACTGTTTATTAATTAATTTTACAATATGAATATAAATAATTATAAACTACAGAATATATTAAATAACTATATAATACTAATAACAATTACGATATGAATAGATACACACCAATACTTAAATAATGAATAATAATAATAAGAAAATACGTTCCTATCGCGATACAATTTTAATGACTGGATAATATTGTAACAGATCCTTAGACTATTTATAAAGTAAAAGAAGTGTTGTCCTTCTCTCTCCTACTTGCTGTGCCCAACAGGGTCCATAATTGAAATGTTATCTACAAATTATATTATGGAATGCAATAAGAAATAAATAAATAAATAATCTTCTGCTTGCCTTATGGTTGAATGGTAGAAAACGCCATTGGGTATTAATTTTGCTATATTTATAATTACTTACATAATTGTGCATTGAAATTTAAATAAATAAAAAAATTCTTAAAAGCAACGCTAATTTATTAATTAGCGTTCTTATTTTTTTTTTTTTTGCAATAATTTACATAATTGTATACATTCGTCATCAATTAAATGTTGCATAAACAAATTAAAGAATCTATTAGAAAGCATAGCATGTCATTTAGAATGTTACAATTTATTCACGTCTTTAAATGACACATAGATTTCAATTACAAAGCGTTCAACTACTTTAGTTAATTAAAATACTTTAGTAATGAAAATTAAGTACTTCGCCTATCAAAGTAGACTGCCAATTTACCACAGATAAGGTTTTAAACTTGTTATAAAATTTATATTAGACCTCAAAGCCGGAAATTTATTGAAATTACCACAGATTAATAATACAGATTAATAATAGTATTTCCCATGTAAAGAGTAGTCCTTAATCTTTGACATCAAGTATTCTTATTTTTTATTTTTTTATTTACACCATGGGTTAATTCTATAAAGATCATAGATTTATATACGTTGCAGTCAAAACTCTTAACCAGTCCAAAGTAATATTGACTAGCAAAATCAGTCAAAAGTGTTTTTGACTGAAAATTATTGGTTATTAGTACTTTTGACTGGTTAGGAGTTTTGACTGCAACATATACAAGGGACTCAATTAGTTAACATCTGCTATATTTTACCCACAAGTACTCTCTTTAATCTACAATTCTTCCTGTATCGACATAAACATATCTTTTTAAAATCCTCTGTATATCGTTGCGTATATAAATTATTACAAAATTGTTTTCTTTTTGACCTTTTACAATATTCATCCAATTTTGATGCCAGTATATTAAATAACAAACTTCGTCTTTTAAAAATCTAGTTTATTCAAATATATTGATTATTAAATAAACCGAGTATTTCTGTAAAAGATGTTTAAAATAATTAAGTAAGTAAGAAAATATCTAAATCGATTTTTGGTGCTAACTGTACCTAACTGTAACTGTGAAAAAAACAATTACATTTGCCTTATTCATACGTACAGACAGCAAATAAGTAGTAATAATACGGTATGATTGGTATGCACTCAGCTATATCAGTCTATTTACATAAACGCGCGACTATGTACATAGACAAGCACTTACAACACTACAAGCTAATTCAAACATAAATTCCACGAGTTTGCGTCGATAACTCAAATGTTTGGATAATTTATCAGAGGACAGTCAGATATTACGACAGAGTCAAACGCCGGAAGTAAGTGCATCGTCGGTCAAGTGAATTGGTCTTGTAAGCAATATGTTATCTAATTACTATTATAAAATCGTACATATATGTCTAATATGTAAAATGTAATTATGCAAATTAATATCGTCATAAAGTAAACCGATTAAAAATCTATTTCAGGCTCATTTGAATTTCGCGTGAGATTTTTAATTTGCAACTTACGCAACGACAGTTTTATAGAAGAAATATTCATTACTTACATAAAACGTCTTCGGTTCGCTGCTAAATAAAAAAAAAAAACTGTCAGCATAGATATATTTTTTAAATCATTAAGCTGGCAGAGAACAGCATAGATAAAATAATAATCTGTGTTTTCTTTTTTTTTCTATACTGCCAGCCCTTTACAAATACGTAGTGAAATTAATGAAATTATTATTTGCAAATAATTAATTATATTTTAATAAATGTATAAAGGTAACTAATTTTTTATTTAAAAAATAAACGCCTCCATTAGGTGTCAATCGTTTACAAACAAAATAAATATCATAATTTCCACTATACCGCAGTATATTAACTTTATTATCTGTGGCTTTACTAACAATCCCTATACCGCCTGTCGGAAGATTCAAATTTCATTCTCTTGGCCACATCTGCTATTATAAGTATCAACTGAACTAAATAAACATAGAAAGTGTTGCCACATCAGAAATAGTCAAGGAAATGTAAATCAGGAAGCGTCATTACGAAGTATTCGTCTCTCGACACGATTTCACTAGAAATAGATGGGACCACTCGAAATGTCAAATATCGACAACATTAGTCGATATTCCCACACTTTGAAACCATATTGCTCATTTAAAAATAGAACGAGCGACATCATTCCATTCTGTTGATATATGGACCAAATCTTGTTTTGTAGACAACGAAATACAACTTTATGGCATTAAATTAAATACTTATTCGGAATGCAGTAATTTTAAGACGAGTGTAACTTATTGACGACCTCCTTGGCGCAGTGATGATACGTTGCGTTATGCAAATAATGTCCCGGGTTTAATTCCCAATCAGCTTAACTAGAAAGTAACTTATCTAAATTGGATCTGGATGTAAATCAAAATAGATTTAAAAACTAAACTACTTCAGTAGTTTAGTTTTGAAAAAATTTCATTAAGACCAATCTAAAAACATATCCTTTCAAATAAAAAAAATATTTTTTCCCATCGGTTTAAAGATGACAGAGTTATGAGGTATCAAGCAAAAAAATACAACCGAATTCAGCTACTACCAAATTTTCGAATAATTCACCATAGTACGACAAAATACCGTATGATTTTGCCGTCACGATATTATAAGTTGATTTTGCTTACCGCGACGGTATCGTTTACGCGCGTGCATGGAAAGACAATACGCAACATGGACGTGCACGGAAATTTAACAGTGTCTCAATACAATTGCATATATTTTGCTGTACTATTACATCGTAACGGGAAAATCATACGATATCTTACCTTGTTACGGTAAATTATAAATAAACCCCTTAATATCGAAGTGATTGTAATAAAAAGAACAAATAGAAGCAATAAATAATTTACTGAATTGGGTGTTATTTTCAGGAATTAATAAATAATAAATTTAATACAAAATATATAAAAATTAATCACTAGTTAGTTAGAAAAATAAATAATAAATAAAATTCAATTTCACTTACAATTGGCAAAATTACCATGTGACAACACAAACAAAATCATTTGCCCTTATCATCATCATATCATACCAGCTGTTAACTCATGACTGCTGAACATAGACCTCCCCATAAACTGCCATAAGAAACGGTCCCAAGCCACCTGCATCCACCGATTTCCTGCAATGCAATTTCATCCAATGGGAAATGAAGATTTTTGTTTCCCATTAAAACAAAATCCATGTAGAAACCCATACTGGCAAACGTGGTGTAAGACGACCCCCTCACTTTATGAAGGGACTGCCTCAAATGCATTGCCCATATAATTTCCATATTTTAATCGTCAAATTTTCAACAATTAAAAAAGTACAAAATTAAAGTGACACAGTTTAAAAATCTTATTGCCTGTTTCAACGCGCTATCACATCATTTTAAATGATCATTAAATAACACATAAAACCGTTTAATAGTGTTTATACTTCAGAAGATAGTATAATTGCCTGTTGAAATTCAGTTGAGATAAATAAATACAAGACTTTTATAGGAGTATCAACAGTTTCTAACCTATATACTCTTCCACCTACGGCTATTAAAAATACTGAGTTTACGACACTGAGTAAACGAAAGAACAAAGTTTTTTCCGTAGACAGAGAATGCGACCGCATACTATTCTTAATCTATGGATTTTTCATTCTTTTTTTAACCATATTTGAATATTATGACGGTTATTAGAGTATTATTATCAACGTGATTACCCCCACAGAATAGCAACTTCACCCCTTCGGCCGTAATTACTTACGGGTTAGAAACCCGGGTCTTAGATAAATTACTACTTAATCTAATACCTTTAGGCGATACGAATATAAAACGATTAATGTTGACTTATTCTTGTAGAGGATATACAATTTAGTCGGTTCACTTTCTCACAATATATCATTATAATTTAGTATTACCGATTTAAATTTAATGTTCCTTTAAACTCAGAATATCCTGAGAATAAAGGATATCCGCCGCAGATAATGTAGCTAAGTTTATTGCATATATAAATTGTCTTCGTAAGTTACGCAACGTTATGTCGATCACATTATATACAGAATAAATTTAAAAATAATTTTCAATATTTTTTTTTCTGTGAATACATCAGTCGTGAAAGTAATTTGTTATTCAAATACTTTAAAACAAAATTAAACATGAGAACTCAAAATAAAATTGCCTTTCTTTTTGGTAAGTTTTAATATCTTTAACTATCTTCAAAGAAGACACTCGACTGTATTTTACTACCAATCCAAACCGAGAGGTGTCTTTTTTTAATTGGTGATAGTGAAATGGTAACCCTGCCTGCGCTGGTCTATATATGCTGGCGGGGCACTAGTGAGTTCCACTTGAAATTCAGAATAATAGTTTCCAGGGAAGACTACGTAGAGGTCGATCTGACAGGGTATATTGCTAGCAATAAGACTGGTAGTCCGAATTACTAACAATCTTTAACTAAATGTAGGTAAAAAAAAATCGAATTAAGAACCTCCCTCATTTTTAAGTCGATTGAAAATAAATAAGAAAGCTCTCTCTCCAATCTTGCCCCCTTAAAAAATATAATATATACAATTCAAAGAGATGTGGGATAAAAAGGTATCCCACATCTCTTTGATCATTGAAACTTCTTTATTTATCCTTTAGACGATCAATTTCATAAGTGTTTTTTTCAATAACATAGGTAGTCGATAATTGATTTGCCGTTTCAATATGGCGTCGGAGATTAATTTTGCACGTGCGTTTTTAACGTTGTCTTACTTTGTACGTGCTCACATAATGCAAGCTGTGATTTATTATACAACTGTACAAAGTTCAAGTTCGACATGGAACATTGGCGGCCATAAATTTTTTATTTAAACTTGTTTTTGCTTTTGGTTCTCAATTCTTTCTTTGAAAATATTTTTTTTATGCTCAACATTTCTGGTATGCCATTGTTTGACAGTTCTGGTTTATTATTTTGTCTATGGTCTGGTTTTTTATGTGTTTTACCAATTAATTTGTTTATTATGATTATATCAAAATGTATCAATTACAGGGACTTGTATGTAGCTGTATCCTTCACTTTACTAACTTAATACTGTGCATAAAATATATGTCTTAAGTTAGGATATATTATACTCGTACACTTAACTTCACTAAAATCTGTTCAGCAGTTTTTGTGTGAAAGAGTAACAAACATTCATCTATCGTTACAAAGTCTCGCATTTATAATATCAATAGTATAATACTGCGGTAATAGTAAACACCATGGTTACTATAAACTCCCCATAGGATTACACATGACAAAACATAAATACGTTTCCGGCAATTGATTCCCATTTCCCATAAAACCCATTCAGCACCATGCCCGCGTGTCGTAACTTTACGAAAACAATGAACATCAGATGTTTTTATATGTAAATAGAAACCTCTGATGCAAACTCCAATATTCTATCGGTTTTGGTGTTGCAAGCGTTCATAGACCGCGATGAATGACCCCGCTTGCCATAAGGTCGGCCGTATACTTGACACTCAAAAATTTCCAAATATTTTTTATATAGCTTTGAATTGGGAAACAAACTAATAACCTGGGGATACGGGACTGTTAGTAATAGGGTCTAACGGCCTCATTGCTACCAATATACCATATCAGGTCGACCTCCATGAGGTTCCCCTGAAACCATTGTGGTGTTAATTCTTGTCGAATTCTTCACGATGGACCAACTGACCTGCTTTCATCCACACCTATCATCTCTCACTGGTGCCCCACCAGCGTATACCGATAACGCTGGCGGGGATACCATTCCATTTTCACTCTTTAAAAAAACCTTACTAGTTAGAGATAATCGTCGCCTGTAGACATAGACAGTACCATAAACTTCACAGAATATACTGTGACGCATCACAGATGGCCTTGTGTTGTTTCAAAAGGAAGGGTTCTTAATTCATCTCCATTATTGTTTGTATGTATGTACCCCCCCCCCCTTATGGGGGAGGCCTATGTTCAGCAGTGGGCAGTTAACGGCTGATACGATTATGTTTGTATAATACGTGCGCGATACCTTCACCATTTCCTTGCCGATTATAATGATTCTTTTTACACTTGATAAGGTGTAGATGGTCTCTTGTTGGTGCATATTTGTTCAATAGTTTGGTTTTTGTTGAACAAATCGTAATTTAATATGAATGATAATGGAATGGCCAGGCCTGATCAGGTCAGATGACTTTAACATGGTTTCCAGAGAGTATCGTGATTTGCCCGCAGTGGGGCCTCTAGTCCCCGTTACTGACAATCCCTTCCCTCTCCGTTCGGATTTGTTTTCTTTTTAAAAAAATACACTAAACGATTGCATTAAAATAAAAACATCTCTATGCATTTAATACAATGAAATTACGTTTACCCAACATTGTAACGCTAAAGGGTCAGTAACTCTAACTAATAATAGTTTACGAGGTACGCACCCACATATAAATAGACAAGTACATTAACTTCTCTTTGAAACACGAGCCCATTGCATTAGTGGTGCATTCCACGCAATGTTAGAATTTGGTTAGACATGTTTTTTAATAATATAAAATTAAAGAAAAAACATACGACCATTTCATTTGTAACAAAATTGGTACAGAAACATCACTTTTTTTTATACAACTTAGAAAGGCAAACAAGCTCACGGCCCACCTGATGGAAAGTGGTAACCGTCGCCTATAGACATGAGCAGTACCATGGACATAACAGAGTATACTGTTTCGCCCTTTGATACCCCCATCTGTTGCCATTCCTGAGGACTCAGGTGTTATTCCTCTGTACCCAGTAAATTCACGCGACTAAATCTTGGCGATTACAAAAGGAATTATTGAAATCGGTTCAAATTTGACGAAGATGTCACGAAACATACCTATCCTGCTATTACTGTAAACGCGAAAGATAGATAGATAGATAATTTATTTGCATTACTTACAACACACAAATAACCACAAACATACACAGTAAAAAGAGATAAAAGAATGCATATACAAAAAAAAAGGCAAAACAAGTAGCAGTTTTCTTCCTTCATGCGTGTGCTATAGCAACACAAAATGGTCACAACTCAGTTTATTGTTTTGCTCTCAAAAGAGCAATACAAGTGTTCATTACTCATTCACTCAAAAATTATTAATCAAATTTGAATGAAATATGGTGCACGTATATATTATATTCTTACATGGAACTTAGTATATGTATGAGGAATGGTCAACTCATGTTTACTTGTTTGTTTTCCATTTAATCATCATCATCATCACTTCAGCCATTATCTGTCCACTGCTGGACATAAGCCTCCCCCATAGACTGCCATAAAGAACGAACTCCTTTCCATTTAATCTATACTTATAATAAATCTGTAGAAAGGTCAATTCTGTACATGAAATATATTTCCAAAATAACTATCAGTGGGTGATTAGTGATCGAAACTGATGCCAAAAATGCAATCAGTAAAATTTTTGTCTGTCTATTTTGTATGTTCGTTATAGAAACAAAAACTACTAGACGGATTTTAACGAAACTTGGTACAATTATTCTTCATACTCTTGGGCAGGTTATAGTATACTTTTCATCACGCTACGATCAATAGGAGCAGAGCAGTGAAGGGAAATGTTGAAAATGTCCACCCGTGCGACGCCGGGACGGGCCGCTAGTATAAATGGAACTTCTAATTATAGTCACAGTATCCATAAGCCTGTTAATCAAAAAATAATTTTGAATAACATTTCTTTCACATATTCCAAAGTAAATACCCGAAAGATATCAAAATGGATGATGACCTTTTTTCCACCATCACTGTCTAGAGAAAACCAATATATAGATTTAGGATCGGTATCCATATTTTTTTTAATGGATGATAATGGAATGGTAACCCCACACGCGCTATCGGTATACACCAGCGGGGCACCAGTGAAGGATGATGGATGACAATGAAGCAGGTCAATTCGTGGTCACCCATCGTGACGAATTCAACAAGAATTGTTCACGATGGTTTCCAGGGGGAACCACGTGGAGGTCTACCTAATAGGGCATATTGCTAGCAATAAGGCTGTCAAATTCCATTGCTAACAATCCCTTTTCCCCCGGTATATCCATGTCTACTCTATACTATATTGCGTGGAGTACAATTGACTGTTGAACCTGCAGTAAAATTATTAATTGTACATGAGTATTTGATAGCAATCAGCGAGGAACGTGTGTTCTTACGTTCTCCACTATCGTTATGAAACCATATCAACTTGTCATATTGTTATTGCAATAATATACACAGTGCGTTACCACTTATTGATGTATTGTGTTTGGCGACGCCAGTTTGAAATTAAAACATAATTTATATTGATATTTGTGCCTACTCGCTTTTCGTTATATAAAAGGGATAGGTACTTTGCATTTTTAGTATTAATCTGTGGGCTATAGACTGATTGTGTCCGATCTTTGTCGATGCTGCCCTCTCGCGCCGGTCGCTCCTTCTGTTTCAAAGTTCGTATGAGTAACCGCGACTGGCCGCTCTCCTACAAATTAATTAACGAATAATATATTTCTGCTGTGTTTCGTGCCATCTTTCTGACCATCAGAACACCGGATCCTGTAGAGAGCTGCTGGAATTGTTCGCAGGTGAGTACCTATCCTATTTTTGGAATTACGAAAAGCGAGGTAAAAACCAGCCGGCGACCCGGCTCAAATATCGAAAGGAATATAAAGGAATATATTGTGATTATTATTAAGTTACTTCACCAGTGTTGTTAATTTATTATATTTAATATTTTCTATTTTAAATGTCAAATGGTTTTCTAGTCAAGTGAGTTCTATTTTATTTTTAAAACTTATTTTCATTTTTTATTCGATGTCTATATACATACATATGTCTATATAATATATATTTGTTATTTTAAATAAATTATTAACTTAAATAAAGTATACTTTAATTCCCTATAATGCTTGATTCCTCTTTCAATTACATCCTATAGTGCTAGCTATTATTTTATTGAACTAAAAAAAACTATTTTCTAGAAATAATTTATATGGCAAAACAACGTTTGCAGGGTCAGCTAGTATACATATGTAGCGGAAAATTAATGTATTCATTATATTTTTGTCGTTTATTTATTTATACTTTATTGTACAGGGGGGAAAGGGATTGTTAGTAATGGAGACTGAGAATCGCATTGCTAGCAATATACCCAACCAGGTCGACCTCCTCGCGGTTCCCCCTGGTTAACTATCATGGTTAATTCTTGATGAATTCATCATGATGGGCTAACTGTCCACACTTTAAACAGAACAGCCGTGCAAGTGGTAGGGGCAAAGATACTCAAATTGACGATTTTTATAAATTATTTTGAATGTAACATAAAGTTGCGACCGCCTAGCACAAAAGTGGGGTCATAGCCACAACCTGTTTACAGCCGTGCCGTTAGATCTACCGGGTATTACGGGCGGCGCCGGCGCATTCGCTCTTCGCCGCTTACCATATTCCATTGCGCCATAATAATATAGGTAGTATTTATACTCATATTTACTGTGAACAGCTTTTTAATTCCTTTAAAATGTGCGTGGCAAAAGATTTATACGTAATTGTAAATCTAGTTAACAAAGATATACCAACAGTGTTATACCTTAGTTAAAGAAACATTATACTAAAAGTATATTTATTTATTTATCTATATTAATAAACTTGGAAAGAAAGAAAGAAATATTTTTTACGTATTTTACTTACTGACGTAATGTGGACTTCTCCGTCCGAAATAAAAGTTTCTTTCATTCATTGTTTGTTTTTGTTTAAACAATTCCCATAGCTTTATCTGTGGCTGCGATAAAATGTAGTTTATAAATGTGTCTTTCTCTATCCCAAATATTTACTATATGCATTACATTTAAAACTCAGAGGAACCACTCAATAATCTTGCGGAACAACCCTAATCCATAACTACTTTTACTTGCAATACAATCGATACTGCTTCCTTGGAATCGTCGTAACCTTTTAAAGAGAAAGTGTCGTTTTAACTTAAAATATTGTGACAAATCGTCTTCCGCCAGTTAGTTAAATGGCCACGTTTCGATTCCGCAAATTCAAATGAAGCGGCAAGTGTCGCTGTGACCTTTGAAACACGCTTGACCAAACATTATTGGGTCTAAAAAGTGCAGGTGGCCTTGTTAGTTCTTGCAGAGTGACGTCACTGCATGTTTGTATAGGGTTGGCACCTTGGATTTAATAATGTTACGTCCATTTTTTTTTATGGGTGAAAATGGAATAGTAGCCTGCGCTATCGGTATACACTGGCGGGGCACCAGTGATAGATGACTAATGAGGATGAAAGCAGATCAGTTAGCCCATCCTGACGAATTCAATTAGAATTAGCCACGATGGTTTCCAGGGAAAACCACGTGGAGGTCGACCTGACAGGGTATAGTACTAGTAATGGGGCTATTTGACATATTAGTTGTTGTAAACACGGAAACCAGTGAGCTAGACATTAGACGAGACATAAGTTTGGTTTCTTGAGATTTTTTCTCATTGCCACTACAGTCGAAAATTTTTATTTGCAGAGAATATTTTTGATATATTGAATTTGCGAATTTTTATTTATTATTATTATGTAATCACAGTTACGTATCAAGCCGAAACATTGTCCTAAGAATTTATTTATTTATTTAAACTTTATTGACCAATAAAATGTATGCTATAAAAGGCGGACTTAATGCTATAGGCATTCTCTACCAGTCAACCTTTAGGATGGACAAAGATAGTCGAATAAGAATCTATAGACACTTACAATGGCATTCAAACATTAAAAACAACAACAGGGGCTTCTCTTTGCCCGCCAGAAGATGTGTGGGCGGGCAAGGTAGGGGCCCTCGGGGCGTACCCCATTACCCCGGCTTCTACTCCGAAGGCGACAACCTCCTTAGGCTTCTATTCTTCACTCTTGAATTTTTTTTTTATATATATATATATATATATATATATATATATATATATATATATATATATATATATATATATATATATTATAATATTAACTAATTCTTTGCACGCTACTATGTACGCGTGGTATAAAAAACCAGGTCAATGTTCACTTCTAGATGGCGTTAAACATACAAAATTTTAATTTAGACCTACAGGAACACAACTATGAACACCGCATCCGAAATAGTGTAGTAATTTTTGCGTAATGCCGAAACAAACACACAGACAGATAGACAATATTTCTAAAATATATTGTTTCTTTTATAACATAAAGGGCAAACGGTCATGTGTGTCACCTAATAGTAAGTGACTAACCCTGTGCACAGGAATTGCTGATGTACTCCTAAGCCTTTATTAAGAGGCCTTTATTTCATTTACACATATTAATTTTTCTCAAATATTTCCCATACGCATGGGGGGTATCATGGGCGAAACAGTATACTCTGTTATGTCCATGGTACTACTCATGTCTATAAGCGACGGCGATTTGTTTGCCGTTCTATATCGTATAAAAAAAATTAAAAAAAAATCTTCTATTTACAATTTTATTATAATAGTAAAATTACATTACATTTAACAACCCTATATGAACACGTCCGGCTGGTCAAACAATCACTGTTTATAACAAATTAATATTACATTGACTTGAATATTGTCATGTCACGCTTAATCAACACACTACTACAGTATGGGATTCTTCAAAAAACGCATGAGGGGTATCATGGGCGAAACAGTATACTCTGTTATGTCCATGGTACTACTACTTTTTTGCCATTCTAAGTTGTATAAAAAAAATCTTCAACCATAAAAAAAATGCGTAATTAAAGTTTGTGTCCCACAAACAAACAGACTTCTCAATTTTGGCAAATCATACATTATCTTACCAGTTGATATAAAAGATAAGAAGAAGAATAAGATAAAAAATATGATCCTTGTAGATTAAAACAATTTTCCACATTAGTTTATAGTTAGTAGTTTAATAATATAGTTTGAAGTCTCTTTTTAGCTTAGCAATATGTAACTTGGGTGTATGGTCCCGGCGCAAAACAGCGGGTCTACCATGATATGAAATTCCGAAATTTCGGACTCAATTTCGTGTTTTTGTTATACCAAAATCGGACCAATAAATGGAGTTTAACATTTCGTTCGTCATACATCCTATCAGAAAAGTCCTAACGAACAATATTTTACAATTTTTAATATTTCCAAACGGGATGTATTATGTAATTTTAACATCAAATTTCTGTTTCGTTTGGCTCCGAAATTTCGGAAAACATTTCATGGTAGGCCCTCAGGCCACCCCTTCCATTCCCGTGATCATCATAAAAAGCGACTAAGGGACAACGAGGGATGAATAGCAGCGTCCCTCTTCAAACATAATTAAAGCCTAACTGCGGTTGCCAATGCACTAAGCTTGGCAACTACTGACAAGACCCCCCAAGGATAGGCTTATGTTCAGCAATGGATAGTTAAAGGCTAATCAAAATATCACTAAATATCACTTCTCATTAATATTTACTATATTTGTTATTTCTCTTTTTACTTGGTGCAATAAAGTGTAAATAAATAAATATATAATAAAAATATAAATATACATCTTGTTTTGAATTAGCAAACAAAAGTAAGAACCTACTTTGACAGTTAACTGTACCCAAATAAACTGATCTCTTATGAACCGCAATGCTACATAATACAGTTAATTTCTATAAATTGTTGTTTTGTTAAAAACTAGTTACCTAGGTGTAAGTAATTTATGTCTTATACACTTAACATAAAGTTCATTTTACACAGAATAATCCTATCCTTACTGATCTTATAAATATGAAAATGATTTTTTTTGTAACCTTTTTTGTTATACAACTTAGAATGGCAAACAAACTGATGGTCCACCTGATGAAAAGTGGTAACCGTCGCCTATAGACATGAGCAGTACCATGGACATAACAGAGTATACTGTTTCGCCCATGATACCCCCCATGCGTTGCCATTCCTGAGGACTCAGGTGTTACTCCTCTGTACCCAGTAAATTCACGCCATATCCCACCCTTTAAACCGAAACACAGCCATGCAAACACAACTGCTTCAAGGTTGAAACACGAATGGGACAGAGGTACCCAAGCAATCGACTTTTGTACAAAGCCTTTCCTCCTTTTCCTTTTAGCGCCTTAAAGGCTTGACCAATAAGTATGAAATTTAGTATACACGTACTATATGGGATGGAGAAGGGTATAGGCTACTTTTTATTCCAATCAGTAAATATGAACAAAGTCGAGGGTAAAAGCTAGTTAATATAATAATTGCGAAAGTTTATAACAATGGATAAGATGGTTATTACTCTTTCACGCAAAAACTACTTAACGGAATTCTATGAAATTTAGTTTAGAACTAGGTTATATCCTAACTTAGCATATAAGATATTTTAAGTATTGATTAACGCAGGTAGACTCGCGGGATACAACTAGTAATTAATAATGTGAACAATGATGAGTGTATAACAATGGGGCTTCCATAAGCACCATTGTTAGAGTTTTTACCGAACCAAAAGAATTGATCGCGTGCTGATAACACTGGCTAGTAACATTTACATTGGATTTAAAATTATAACTTGATAATTACTAACTATCACTAGTTACTGAATCTACGTGAAATTTACGATCTTCACTTTGTATTAATTTTTGTTTTTAACTATTTTTTTTTATACCACAGAAGTGGCAAACAAGCATACAGCCTGTCTGATGGTCAACGATCACTATAACCTATAGACGCCTGCAACACTAGAGGTGTCACGTGCACGTTGCCGACCCTGAAGACATCTTAATATATATCCTTTTTGAAGAACCCCATACCATACCATACCATAGTCTCTGGGAAAAACCTCGGCAGGAAGCTCATTAACACAATATTAACACGAAGCCAGCATTTCAACTTCTGTCACAGAATGACATCTTTATAGGGTACTAAAAAGATGCTGCAGCAAAATTATAAATAAAAAAAAAATTATATAAAAACACAGAAAATAAATATAAGAAAGAGCAATTGAAAATATGTAATAGCTTCTAAACTACTTATAACATCATTACATAGTATATAACAAAGTCGCTGTCGCTGTCTGTCCGTCCCTATGTATACTTAAATCTTTAAAACGGATTTTGAAGCGGTGTTTTTTAATAGGTAAAGTGATTCAAGAGGAAGGTTTATATATATAATACATGCATAATATTGTAGAGAAACACGGATAAATTTAGAGGTTTCTAATGTGACGTGATGTACTCGTAATGTGTACCCGCGCGAAGCCGGGACAGGTCGCTAGTTATATTATAAAATACTCGTAAACGGGTGTCGCCATCTAGTGATAAAAATTTTTAGAATCTAAGACTTTGTGTTAGAGATGTTTTAAAAAGGAGACTTCTACCCATTCCTCGCCCTCCCTTAGTCGCCTCTTACGACTCCCACGCCACTGAAAAGAAAAAAGTGGTATTTTGTTTCCTTAAAATATCTCTAAAGCCTAACTGTGGTTGTCAATCCGCCTGCTAAACGTAGCAACTACTGGGAAAATCTTCGTTATGGGGGAGGCTATGTTCAGCAGTGGACAGTGGCATTCTGATATTATGGTACTCTAAAAATACATAAACAGATATGCCACTGTGAGCCACCAGGTCAATGTACCATCCCGCCATTAGCGACTGTTTGAGGAATGCACATAGCCATAAACAAAGCACACCTTTGTCATTTTATGGGGTTTTCGTGGGAAAACTTTTAATAATAGTTGTTTAGAGTTACAATATTACGAATATAATTAAAGATTACGCTTTAAAAAGAAAAACAATTAAGATTGAGTACCACAAAAAATTCCCAACTTCAATTGTGGAATAACCTATTATTTAGATTTTTACCAGAGGGAGACTGTACAAAAGTCGATTGCTTGGGTACCTCTGTCTCATTCGTGTTTCAACCGTGAAGCAGTTGTGTTTGCATGGCTGTGTTTCAGTTTGAAGGGTGGGATATGGCGTGTATTTACTGGGTACAGTGAAATAACACCTGAGTCCTCAGGAATGGCAACGCATGGGGGGTATCATGGGCGAAACAGTATACTCTGTTATATCCATGGTACTGCTCATGTCTATAGGCGACGATTACCACTTTCCATCAGGTGGCCCATCACCTTATTTGTCATTCTAAGTTGTATAAAAAAAAGAACAAAATACTATTCCAAGAAACCCTACTTCAAGTTTTCTAAATTCAGTATGTGACAGAGGATTTCGAAAGTTTTTCGATTGAAATAATCATTAAAATCAGCTCAACACTAAAAAATTACAGTCCAATGTGTGAATTCCTCGTTTTCGAAATTGCTTGTGAAGATTTATCAATTTAATGCGATATTGAGAAACGTCGAACACTAATTTCGAGTGCCTTGACCGAAAATCGTCAAAATACGTTGCGTGAATACAAAATATATATAAAATATGTTACTCGATACTCGAACATTTTGTTGGATGTTATTATTGAGACAAGTACGATTTCAAAAGAAAAATAAATACTACAAGATCATTCTGTTCAGCTTCGAGAAAGTAAGTGAAAATACCTTTAAACAATTACGCATACGGTCCGCCTGACAGTGTGCAAATGCATGCAATACCGGGATCGGAGTGGAAAGGAATTGTTAACAATGGAGTTTGTCAGTCCCATAGCTATCAATATACCCTATCAGGTCGACCTCCACGTGGTTTCCCCTGGAAGCCATTGTGAACAATCATTGTTGAATTCGTCACGATGGGCTAACTGACCTGTTTCATTCTCACCTATCATCTCTCACTGCCATTCTAAGTAGTATAAAAAAAAAACCGCATTAAAATCCGTTGCGCAGTTCAAAAGGTCTAAACGTACAGACGTCGGGAAGCGATTTTGTTTTATACTATGTAAAGTTACATATAGATGCCTACTTTATTTTATAACATTTATTTTTCCAACACGAATTTATTTAAGGTCGTTTAAATTGAATTTATTAGACGTTTATTCGCTAAAAATACTGTTAGATATTTTAAAAGTTTAATAAACTTATTTTTATATTATATTAAGCCTATTAAATCTGTACAAACCTGATACCTAGCTCAGTTATTGACCCCCAATGGCATCCAATTCGCATCTACATTATCTGGACGATGGCGACAAACTCTAATATCAAGCTAGCTTAGAACGAAACGCGGAAATATTAATATTAGTACGATAATGGACTGTATTTGGAGATGTTAAAGTGTAAAATCGGTTAACATTAGAAAATGGAGTTTGAAAAAGCGTGGGTATTATTTTTGGCGAGACCAGTCACCTTTGCATAAAGCTGTCGAAGAAAAAAAAAATTGTATCCTTATATCGTCGGTTCGTGACCGGTATTACAAAACGCGGACTCTTGCTGAATGCATTCCAATACATTCGACACAAAAACAGTAGAAGACGAATTTCTAGCGACGCGATGGTTTGGTATACCGTATTTTTTTTTAATAAGTGAAAATAGAATGGTAACCTTTTTAAGTAATATATACTTTAAGGATGTCTTACAATACAGTTGAAAGTAGAACGAATCAAATAGTACAAGAGACTTTTTTTTAAATGAATGAACGTGGCATGGTAACCTCGCCTGCGCTATCGGTATACACTGGCGGGTCACCAGTAAGAGGTGATAGGTGAGGATGAAAAGGCACATCAGTTAGCTCATCGTGACGAATTCAACGATAAATTAGTTACGATAGTTTCCAAGGGAAACCGTGTGGAGGTCGACCTGAAAAGCTGTATTGATAACAATAGGTACTAACCCCTCCATTACTAGTAATCTCTTCCTCCCAGTATATCGTATTATAATATTATAATTGCGAAAGGTTATAAAGATGGATGGATGTTTGTTACTCTATCACGCAAAAACTACTAAACATATTTATATAAAATATGGTACACGGGTAGGATTTTTTTTTATAGAACTTAGAATGGCAAACAAGCTGACGGCCCACCTGATGGAAAGTGGTAACCGTCGCCTATAGACATGAGCAGTACCATGGACATAACAGAGTATACTGTTTCGCCCATGATACCCCCATGCGTTGCCATTCCTGAGGACTCAGGTGTTATTCCTCTGTACCCAGTAAATTCACACCATATCCCACCCCTCAAACCGAAACACAGCCATGCAAATACAACTGCTTCACGGTTGAAACACGAATGGGACAGATGTTATATAAGATTTACAGAATAATATATCCTATCTTAGCACATAGGGTACTCTGTACTGATTTACTCGGGCGAAGCCTCGAGATACAGGTAGTTGCGCACCTACTATTATTTGTGTGAGGATAGAGCCCTCTATTGTCAAGAGTTTCTAGACCACCTTCGTTAAATATGAAGACTTCTGACGTGACTTTACGTGCCCTCCCAAACACTATATAAAATAAATCATTGTTGAATGGTGTAAACGTGTTTTTTAAAAAAAAAATTGACTTCAAATATGACTAATTTATTTAAAAACTAAACTAATAAACTAAATCTTGATAAAATTCCTATGGTGGTTCCATAGAAAATATAGCCTTTCAAACAAAAATAAGAATTTTTGAAACCAGTTTTTAAATGTCGGCGTTATGAGGTGACAAACATAAAAAAAATACAACGTCCTTCTCTATTAAAGTTGGTTGAATATCAGAAGAGATTTGATTTTGGACTCGGAATGTAGTCAAGCGTAAGTCTCTATTCAATTTTTTTTTATGAGTGAAAATGGTATGGTATCCCCGCCTGCGCTAACGGAATACGCTGGCGGAGCACCAGTGAAGGGTGACAGATGAGAATGAGAACAGGCCAGTTAGCTCATCATGATGAATTCATCAGGAATTAACCATGATAGTTTCCAGGGGGGACCGCGTGGAGGTCAACGTGGTTGGGTATATTGCTAGCAATAGGATTCTCAGTCTCCATTACTAACAATCCCTTTCCCCCCTATTCATAATATTATAACAGTCATTTAACGGTTCCATTGACAATTAGTAAAAATAGAACATTTAGTTTTATGTCTAATTTCACACTTTTTATTGTCCATGATGAAATTTTAGTGAAAGATAACCCTCACAAAGAGATGTGTAAAGATAATTTGCCTGAGAAAATCCTTCTAACATAATAAACATGAAAGTTTACGCTGACTTGTAGTTATTTAGATTTTTTACGTAACTCTGAATGGCAAACAAGCGAACGGCACGTCTTATGGAAACTGGTAACCATCGCCTATTGACATAAATAACACCATTGGCATCACAATATGTAAATACACTACAAAAATTTCTAAAAAGTTATAATTATGTACTCGTGTCTATAGATTTTTTATGTAACTTAGAATGGCAAATAAGCTGACGACCCACTTAATGGAGAATGGTAACCGTCGTCTATAGACATGAGCAGTACCATAGACATAACAGAGTACTGTATACTGTTTCGCCCATGATATCGCCCATTTTTTTTAATGGGTGATAATGGAATGATAACCCCGCCTGCGCTATAAGTATACGCTGACGGAATACCCATGAGGGATGATGGGTGATGATGAAAACAGATCATTTAGCCCATCGTGACGAATTTCACTAGAATTAACAACAATGGTTTCCAAGGGGAACAGCGTGGGAGTCGACCTGATAGGGTGTATTGTTAGCAATGGGTCTGTTAGACCCCATTACTAACAATCCCTTTCCCCCCGGACTAAGGTGTTAAACCTCTGTACCCTGTAAATTCACTGCCATATCCCACTGTTCAAACCGAAACAAAACCATGCAAACATAACTGCTTCACGATAGAAACACAAATGGGACAGAGGTACCAATGGATATGGGATAAGGCGTGAATTTACAGGGTACAAAGGAATAACATCTGAGTCCTCAGGAATGGTAGCGCATGGGGGGTATCATGGGCGAAACACTATACTCTGTTATGTCCATGGTACTGCTTATGTCTATAGGCAACGGTTACCACTTTCCATCAGGTGGGCCGTCAGCTTGTTTGCCATTCTAAGTTGTATAAAAAAAAATCTACTTTGGTACAGAGACTCCATCTGGTAATGTCTATAAATAGTTTCATTGGAAATGTATAAAAAAAAGGTCGGCATTATTTTCGGCGAGACCAATCAATATTCTCCCCTATTCAACATCCCAAATCAATTTTATAACGTTAAAAATCTGTTCTCTTAATTAAATTAACTAATTTAATACGACAAATTATGGTAAGTGATTAAAGTCGTGAGAAATACGTCTAAGTGTCAAGCTAAATGTAAATTGCCTTACATTAAATCCACAATAGGAAACAACATTTGTTTCTCGGAAAACTTGTGAACTTTACACTACCTGTCTTGTAACTTTGTCATTCAAGTTAGAACCTTACAGTGCAGGTTATAAGTGATAGAACTGATGCAGGTGGATAATTAAATGCGTTAGGTAAACGCAAGTCACACCGGTAGGTATTATTGTATCAAATGCCATAAACAAAGTATTAGTCATTTTCTGAATCACCTGCCCACACCTTCGAAATGAGAATTTGCTAATCAGAAATAAAAGCTGAAGAGTGTGTGCGTAAAGACAAGCAAAATATTATAATCGTTCACGCTCACTTTTTATCTTTATCCGAGCAGTGTGCTTTATATTATTCCCAAATTCGTGTATAATATAGTATATATCATATATGTGTAAATATATTTGTTATTTATATATATTTATTCGTTTATATATGTAATTTTAGTATGTATGTATATCAATAATTAGTAGTACTGCATTCGAGTATTCTGACACTTCCCTATGGTTGATTGGGAGAGAATGCTTTTAGCATTAAGTCCGCCATGTACACAAATTTGTACTAATGAATAAATAAAATAAATAAATAAAATATTATAATAAGTAAATTATAGACAATTGTTTTTAATGGATGATAATGAAGTGGTAACCTCGCCTGCGCTAACGATATACGCTGGTGAAGCACCAGTGAGTGATGATAGGTGAGATGAAAGGGCAGGTCAGTTAGCCCATCGTGATGATGACCACGTGCAGGTCGACCTAGCATGGAATATAGGGATAGCAATGGGAATGTGGACTGCATTACTAACAATCCCTTCCCCTCAGATAAAAAAAAAATAGATGTAGGCAGTAAGTCCCTAAAACGAGTTATGATACACTAATGAAAAAAATTAAGGAACCAAAAAATTCAAATTTTTAGGTGATTTTCAATACGCTGTAACTTGGAGAAAAATCATCGTAGAGACATTTTAAATAAAGCAAATTGTATCTCTAAGTGTCTAGTTTTTGAGTCTATATTAAAAAAAAATATTTTTTTTTCATGTATTTTTGAACAAAACACTGACAAAAAGGTTAAAAATTTTTTTTGTTTTTTTTACAACGAGCAAGATAAGGCAGAGTTATGAAGTCATATGATACGGAGACATCATACTCCCTTATTCATAAAAACTAAAACTTTTCTACACACCTATTTTAACTATTACACTGTTTTGTCGCTTTCTATCAAATTAGGAATTTAGCACAAAAGAGAGAGACAAAACACATCAATAGCTAAAATAGGTTTATGAGAAATTTGACATTTTTACGAATAACTTTACAGGAATAGCAATGCATGATATGGATATTGCAGTGTATTTTCAACCGATTTTAACAAGAAGGAATACGTTTTGTTTCTTTGTTACCTCATAACTCTGTCAATTATAAAACGAAATCTATATTTTTTCGAAATGGATATACTTAGAGATTGGTCCATTAGAAATTTTATCAAAATCAGTTTAGTAGTTTAATTTAAAAAATTAAAATAACTAGTTTTACTATGGCGTGAATTTACTTGGTACGGAGGAATAACATCTGAGTCCTCGGGAATGGCAATGGCATGGGGGGGTATCATGGGCGAGACAATATACTCTGTTATGTCCATGGTACTGCTCATGTTTATAGGCGACGGTTACCACTTTCCATCAGGTGGGACGTCAGCTTGTTTGCCATTCTAAGTTGTATAAAAAAAAACTACAACTGGAGTCTGTATTTTATATTTTATAAATTACGTAATACCCATGACGGTTATCATGTCGATAAACAACAGTTACCACTTTCCATCAGGCGAGACATCAGTTTACTTACCATTCAGAATAATGTAACCACTAATCGTGTGAGATTCATGGTTTCACCATAAAAAAACCTATGTTCCATTTTACATGAGACCACACCCGACATCAAACGCGAAAGTTTAAAGTGAAAATTGTCAATGCCAGTTTAGTTTCTACACAAAACATGTTGGTTTTTCTCTTCCATAAACTGCAATGTATTTGTGGCAAGGTTTCGAACCACTGCCGCCTACTTTCTGCCTATAACTGCGACTAATTAAATGTTTATTTATTTTTACACTTTATCGCACCATTTTTTTTTTAAATAATAAGAAAGAAATAAATATTTTTAATGAAGTAAATTTAGATTTAAAGCATTTTTGAATAGTTTTTCGTTACAACCCATTCGGAACGCAATTTCAGCTAAGAAGAACGGGTAAGAAACTCAGCTGTTGCTTTTTTAAAAAAGTTTAACTATATAAATAATGAATTTGTATTAATACAAACTACTAAACAGTATAAGATCGTAAAATTTAAAATATATAGTATATAATTAAAACAAATCACTGAAATAAATCGACTACATTGACCAAAATAAATACATTAAATTTAAATGTAAATTGATACATAATTAAATTAAATTCAATTCAATTTATTTTATTCGTTACAATATTGCATTGTGTTGAATATTTTTACAAGTGACAAGAAGATATCGTAAAATATAACAAAACAAAAAAAAAATGAAGCAACAAAATAACCAATAATAATTGTCAAAAATAACATTACAATCAATTTACAAATGTCATTAGTAAGGCATAGAATATTAAAAGAGTATTTTAAAATTCATCAATTGAGTAGATGCACCTTTCTAACAAAAGGGTATTAATAGGACTAAAAATTGTGTCCTACAAAAAAACAACTTCAACTTTGACAAAATCAAAGTATTTTGATTTTAAAACTAAACTACTAAACCGATTCTGATAAAATAAGTAAGGAACCAATCTATAAGTAAATCCTTTAAGATAAAAAAGAATTTTCCAAATCAGTTTAGAAATGACGGAGTTATGAGGAAACGTACATAAAAAAATATAATCGAACTGAGAACCCCTTCTTTTTGAAGTCGGTTGCAAAGGCGGTATTCTCGCTAAGCAATCTCTTTTAGAAAACCTTTAAATATATATATATATATATATATATATATATATATATATATATATATATATATACCAAAAATCATTAACCGAGAATACTCCGTATATGTACCATCAGTAACAATATTTTTGTATTTGTATTTATTGGAACCATAAAATTTTTTTACAAATTACAAAAGTAGGGTAGTGTACGATAACAGCCACATTAGTTAAAAATAACTGTGTCGTGGCTGTCAACGCCCACCTCCTCAAGGCAGAGGCGCTAGCGTTCCAGTAGAATAAATAAAACTGTTAATTAAACAAAGACAAAGTTAGTGTTAGCATATAGCATGTACATACAGCACATATATATGTGCTCAAATATTTTTTTTTTATACCACTTAGAATGGCAAACAAGCTGACGGTCCACCTGATGAAAAGTGGTAACCGTCGCCTATAGACATGAGCAGTACCGTGGACATAACAGAGTATACTCTTTGGCCCATGATACCCCCCATGCGTTGCCATTCCTGAGGACTCAGGTGTTATTCCTCTGTACCCAGTAAATTCACGCCATATCCCACCCTTCAAACCAAAACACAGCCATGCAAACACAACTGCTTCACGGTTGAAACGCGAATGGGACAGAGGTACCCAAGCAATCGACTTTTGTACAAAGTCTCCCTCTGGTAAAAGAGTTATATGTTTTCAAAGACACATTGTTACTAGATTTCCCAAAATGAAATGCAATGTTTAAACGTTTTTTTATTCCACTATAACTTCTAAATTCCGAAGTATGGGATTACGGTAAAACCCATGTGATTATTGTTATTGTATTGTTATAACTAGTTTTATCATGCATACACAAAAAAAATTAGAATGGAACTTTTAAATTCCTTTTAAATCACAGATGCAAATGCAGATAATGAAAGTAAATTAAGTTTAATTTAATAATAACGTGAGACCATTTTTTGTATGGTTCACAAAAATGTTTGATCTTTTAACCTATTATTTGTGACCTACGACTTTGCCCACATAAATTGGATTATAAAATATAGGTATCTTACGTATTTAGACAATATGATTCATCTAGAAGGAAAGGGATAGTTAATAAAAGGGAGGTGTGAGGGGAAGGGATTGTTAGTAATGAGGTGGTTAGTTCCCATCAATCAATATACCTCATCAGGTCGACCTCCACGCGGTTCCCCCTGGAAATCATTGTGACTAATTTTATTTTTTATATCAAACATATTACGACTCTAAGGATTCTAAATAAAAATAACGTAGTTTATACTTGAATGCCAATACTTACTTTTCTTGCTGACTGTATCTATAAATGTAAAACGCTCTAATACCCCGCGTCCGGTATACCCGAGACCTATCTTAGAAACCAATAATTATGTTGTCCTAAAAGCGATTTTGGTTTAATGGATTTGAATTTGCCCTAAAGAGAAAGTATGTAATAAGGAACCTCTGGGAATTACTACAGACAGCCTTCTCTCCTGGGAAGCTTATTTTATTATAAATTATCTATTAAGTTACAATTAAGTTAATTGAATTTACTGAGTACAGAAGAATAACATCTCGTAGTCCTCAGGAATGGCAACGCATGGGGGGTATCATGGGCGAAACAATATACTCTGTTATGTCCATGGTACTGCTCATGTCTATAGGCGACGGTTACCACTTTCCATCAGGTGGGTGGTCAGCTTGTTTGCCATTCTAAGTTGTATAAAAAAAATCTCTTATAAGTAATGTAAGCATAATAATATTCTAAAAATGTTTCAATTTAACATGTATTTTTAATGGGTGAGAATTGAATGGTAACCCCGCCTGCGCTAACGGTATAAGCAGGCGATGCACCAGTAAGGGATGATAAGTAAGGATGCAAGCAAATTGGCTTACCATGATGAATTTATATTTTGAATTTAACCACGCTGATTTTTAAGAGCGAATCGTATACAGGTCAACCTGATGGGGCATATTGCTAGCAATGGGTTGTTAGACAGAAATGTCAAAAATTGACAGAAATTGTTTATACAGATATGTATGTATGTATGTATGGGTTGTTAGACCCCATTATTAGCAAATGTTTAATTCCAATTATTTTCAACCGACTTAAAAAAGAAAGAGATCCTCAATACGCTTGTATTGTTTTATATTTCTTACCTTATAACTTTCTTTGGTATAAACCAATTTGATTTTTTTTTATTTGAAAACATACAGATTGATCCTAACGCAGACAGGGTGGCGTTTCTATTTTCATGGCGTAAAAAAACAAACATCATATATACATATGTGCATCAATGACATAAGCGTATGAGATCACACCGAACGTAAAAGCCGATAATGGCGTATTAAGTCCTCGGACTGAGTAGCAACAAATTTACAATTATCGTTTGTTTTTAAACTTTATTATACAGAAAAAAGGTATTAATACAAGAGCAAAAAGTATGTATGTATTTTTTTAATTTGGGAAGTAGTAGTGAGGTGTGTTTATAATAAAGAAGGAAAATATGTAATTGTATATATTAATTAACTAATTAACTTACATATAGTACATATTTTAATTATTTGTTGTGTAAGTCTGCAACAACAGTATAGTTACTACCAAATACAGTGGGATCGATTCTGAAGCCTCATTTCTCTAAACCTATTTTTATACTTATCTTTGCACCTAATGTTTTAATTTTTTTTAGTTTTACGAAATTACTGTTGTATGGGCCATCATAAACTAAATTTATAATATTTCTTACTTTTATTATTAAATTAATTATTAAATATTAAATAAAGGGATAAGTGAGATTTATCACTTAATATTTACTCTTTATTAAAAATTACTCCAAAAAATAGGCTTATCTTGGGCCTGCAATACCTATCTTAGACCAAATCATCGCTTTTCATCAGGTAAGATCGTAATCAATCGTAGGACCTTTCAATAGTTAAAAAAAAAAGCGAACCCTCAAACATAACTCTTTCTATTGTTCAACGAGGAACTTGTAACGTCCCCAAACGACTAGCAATAAAAGACCGAGTTTCATAATGTATAATCGAGTTAAATTTCGTATAAACTGCAACTGTTACGATTCGATTTGCGGTCTAAACCAATTCGTAAAGTCAAGCTCGATTAGCACATAACCCTACAGTTGTCCACGGTTACGTACGATGCTTCGCAAGGGTTAACAATCTGTCATTAAGGCAAGTTTATTGAGCACTTTCGAGGGCCATAGTTGCTTTGATTCTGTGGTTTGGTTCTAACCACAGCGGTTCAACCTATATTGAGTGTTTCAAAAGATCTACCGTTGGTTGAGGATTGCGTAACCTACTGTGACAACTGTCAAATAGCTTCTACTATGAAGCAATAATATATGTGTTATGTTTTGGTGTGAAGGGACAGGTAATTAGATCACAACCATTACATTCTTTGACATAAGATTTTATTTTATATCGAGATTTTATAGACTTGTGAATTTTTTTTATACAACTTAGAATGGCTGACAAGCTGACGGCCCACCTGATGGAAAATTAGTCTATATTGATCCTTAGAATAAAAATTTCGCTGCGGTATCTAATTTAAACTTTATAGATTGAGAGAAATCTCGCCTAAGAATCGAGCCCACTGTGTTCTGCGATCCCCTTATTCTAAAAACGTCAAATCTTTCATAAATCTAGTTTAGCTATTGGTGTGTTTGTCCTTTTTTTTTTGCATTTATTTCTCATTATGAAAGACAATAATAAAACACTAGTTAAAATACATATATACGTTTTAATGTTTATGAATAAGAGAGTAAATATCTACACTAGATGTCAACATTACATACAGACACTCCGGTATTATTATGTATACATAAAGCGCTTACAGATAGATGAATACATTCGCTTATTAACTAAGTAGGCTACCTTGCGCCTGCGCACAATGTAATGTTATTTGAAAAGGTGCTGATACGCGTGACGCCGCAATTTCACCGTCACATTCCAGTTTACAGATGAACTAAAAACGACCTGAATACCTTAGCGCTGCTTAATGAAGGTTTTTTTATACTACTCGGAACGACAAACAAGCTAACGACCCTGGTGGAATAATAATAATATATAATTGGGCATTTCAATCAGCGCCATCTAGTAGCAAATTAAGCAGAGCATGATTTTAAAATCGATATTCACGTACGACTTCAATAACGCCTGCGAGTCTGCACATCACTAATGAAACTTTTATAAAAAAAAATATTTTATTTCTAGCAATAATATCAAACTACTCATATAATTCCATGATCCATACCAAATTCTTCTGTTTGTTAGTGACATAATGGACAACGCGGGCTCCTTGCCAAAATTTTAGTTTTATTTTTTTTTTATTTTAATATTACATCTGGAATTAACAGCTTATATCTAAAATAATTAAAAATATTATATTTACACCATACATTAGCCAATTACAGATTCCCAATTTGTATACCAAACAATATTATGCTTATTTTTGGAGTGTAGGTTAAATTAAATAGAAAAAAATATATGTAAATGAAATCTATGAAGATACTAAATAAATAAAAATAAAAGAAATAAAAAAAAAAAGGTATAATATGGCAGATGGGATTTTTTTTTAATTAAAAGCATTACTACCTTAATTCTGGTTAGACTTTAAAGATTCTTTAAAAAAAAGGATTCACTTTTTAATTATTATTTTTTTGGAATAGTATATTAATTTTTTATGTACAACATAACAAGCGGAATTATTACGTCATTCGATAGGTATAAATAAATATGATACTATTTTTCTATAGATATAGAAGAATGTACGAATATATTTAAATGAAGACATAACTCTGGCCTTAAATAATCGATTCATTAAAAAAAATAACTTCCTTAACAACAATATATACATATATAGATAATATTGTGTGTATGAAAACAGATGAAGGTAGTAATTTAATTTAAGAATTTATTACCATAGAGTCATGCTTTTATAAAATTAGGTAAGCATCGTGAGAAATTATTGCAAAATAATCAAATACATAACATCAATATATTAATGTACATGCTATTACTTATACAAGTACATAGTTTACATATGTCAGTGACCTCAATATTGCTCACGTGTGTAAAACAGGGGCAAGATTAAATAAACAATAATTGTAGAACATGACATACTTTGTAACATCTTTCCTTTATTGTATAGCCAAGGATGTTAACTGATGAGATATGTGACCTTCAACTGTCTCGTTAAAGACTGCGTCTACATATGGCGAACGAATTATCTATACCTATAAAATAAATTAAGATTTGCGCATCTTTGTTCAGAGTCCCCTAGTGTGAGTTTTACAAAGATTCATGTTACTACTGCGTTCTTTTTCAAGGAGTCTGTATGGAAATCTCAGTCTACAAAAATATCCTTTAGAGACCCGATTAGATTTTCAATACATATTATTGGCGTAAACGTAAATATTAAACCGTAAATGACGTTAACGCGATCTTAATGTAATTTCTTGTAAAACTCACACTAGACATTAAAAGTCCTAGTGTGAGTGGTACAAAGATTAACGTTAGATCTCATTCGGTTTTACACAAATTAAATCGTATTATCGAAACTTTATTTTCTGAAATCATACACTAGAGACGCAGTTAAGTTTTTAATATAAATTATAAACGTAAATGTAAACGCGATGGTGACGTAAATTTTTATACAACTCACACTAGGCATTCAGAATCCTTTAGTGTGAGTTATACAAAAATTTTTATTACTACTACATTTACGTGGAAAACTTTGTATGGAAATATCCGTATTTGGAACCATTTTCCGAGCAGATATTTTAATTCTATATTTATAAATTATCAACGTAAATACTAACGTTCTAACAACGTAAATTTATGTCAATCTCACACTATGGACTCTATAGTTTTGAGACACTTATTTATTTATAATTACAATTTCATTGCACATTCATAAGGCATTTAACACAAGATCTTGAAACAGGTATAATGCAGTACATTTTTAAGGTTCAATAGCGAAATAGTAAGAAAATAATCTTATTATCTTATGGCGAGACTTTGCTATTTATCTAACGGTATATGGTATCCGGTATTCTCAAAAACTACACTACAGTTACACTACTAGTTACTAGTACAGTTACTACGCTTACTCGCATCATTTTAATAAATAAAAAAATATAAAGTAATCCTCTTTAATTCATGAAAACTAAAACCTCCTACAAACCTACTTTAAATATTATTATTTTTATCACTTTCTTTCAAATTGGTAAATTAGTGTAAAAGAAAGAGACAAAACAGTTCAATAGCTAAAATAAGATTAAGACAGGTTTAATATCTTTATCAATAAGAGGGTAAGTGTATAATTAATGGGAATAGAAGATAGAAATATACAATAAAGTTACTATCATAATAAGTAAGGTGTCATAAAAATAAGTTTGGTTGCACAATTCCTAACTTTAATCTAATCTAAGAGACAGTTTTTGTTTTGTGATTAAAATGTAAAAAATCTACTTTAATAGCACTGAGTGATTATGGAACAGTTTTTTCTCCCTTTCTTAGTCTTGTAATTTTTCTGTTGACCAGATACAATTTTAATTATTCCTCTCCATCCTAAAGTTGCCTGGAAGAGATCGCTATTTGGCGATAAGGCCGCCCATTGTTACCTCTTTATCTTGCTTTTATGTAATAAAGTTTACGTAATTAAGTATTAATTTTATGTAAATATTGCTAATCTTTATAATCTCTATCATTCTTTACAACAATAAAGAGTTTTCATTCATTTATTCATTTCAGTACAATAAATATATAAATTAAAAACATACAACCCCAATATTTACTACTTCCTATGCCACTGCGTTAGGTTGACTGGAAGAAATCTCTGTTAGTGATAAGTTCGCCTTCGCTAACATTGTTATTAACTTATTGTTGTTATTGTATGTTTTAGTGCAATAAAGATATATATATATATATATATATATATATATATATATATATATATATATATATATATATATTTCTTAAAGGCAACGTATTACAAAAAAATATAATTGAAAACTTAGTTGAATTATCGTATTAAATATAACAGTAAGCATAAAACTCGCTGTACACCTAAATATTTTCAAAACCGGTAAACAACGATGCATACATAAATAGCTAGAAAAGATTAACGCCAAATTTAGGTGAACGTGGTACACTTTCAAAATTTGTTATCTCTAATGAATAAACTCAAATAATACCAAACTGATTTTAATAATTTATTCATCTATAAAAAGCATCATTTATTAATGAGCCAGTAAAATAGAGTTTTTATTTTCAAAAAAAATAAAAGACCCCTACAGTATTTTGTTTACAACACGGTGGGCAAACGGGCGTGCGGCTCACCTAATGGTAAGTGACTACCGCCGCCCATGATCACCCACAACACCAGCAGCATTGCAGGTGTGCTGCCGGCCTTTTAAAAAGGAATATGATCTTTTCTTGAAGGTTATAATGTCGTATCAGTTCGGAAATACTGCTGCTGGAAGATAAATAAAATAAAATTAATTAAATTTCCATTTACTCTTGATGCTGACTGTACCCGATCTATTGAACAATGATATAGTTGGATAATAATAAAGCAGACAGACTGACGGTCTAAAAATAATAAACGATCCATGATTAAGCGATTTTGCGTAACAAATTTTTTGTTTACGGTTTTTTTTTTATATATCTAACTAGATAATCACATCAAGTGTTTTCCGGAAACTAGGATATTGAGTCTAGTCAATTGTGAAATTGTACCATCATCATCATCATCATACCAGTTGTTCACTGACCACTGCTGAACATAAGCCTTCTCTATAAAGGGAGTTTTGCGAGTAGTTGGCACGCTTGGCAGGCAGGTTGGTAACCACAATTAGGCTTTTAGAGACGTTTTAAGAGGGACGTTGCTGCTTATCCCTTGACCATTAAGTTAGTCGCCTCTTACGACACCCAAAGGAAAGGAAGAGGTGGCCTTTTCTATTCCGGGACTACACAGTGAAACCATATACAGTATGATTTTTTTTTATGGGTGAAAATGGAATGGTAACCCCGCCTGCGCTAACGGGATACGCTGGCGGAGCACCACTGAAGGGTGATAGATGAGAATGAAAACAGGCCAGTTAGCCCATCATGATGAATTCATCAGGAATTAACCATGATAGTTTCCAGGGGCAACCGCGAGGAGGTCGACCTGGTTGGGTATATTGCTACCAATGGGATTCTTAGTCCCCATTGCTAACAATCCCTTTCCCCCCATACAGTATGATTACACATAGATTAATAAAAATTAAAACGGCAAAGCAGAATTCTTGGATTAAATATTACTTTATTTATGATTCAAATTGTATATTTTGTACTCTATAATTTAAAAGATTTTAAAGTGTGTTAATTAAAAAAAATATATGTTGAATAATAACTATCGTGACTCGTACTGTAACTGCGTTATAATTATTTATTACGAGAGTAAATAACTAGTTTATAAACGTGACTTTATCCATGTTAGCAGAATTTTTATTGAACAATATAAAAGCCTATGTCCATCTCCCTTCAAAATATTACGTGTTTGCAAAAATTTCATGACGATTGACATAAAATGAAGGATGATTGTAGTATTAAAACGAAGTACTAAAATTTGGGGGGGGGGGCAGGTCGTCCGTGTCCACCCGAAGACTGTCTGATGCACACACAAAGTACAGAAGCTCTGTCAAGTCTGTCAAGTCTTTATTCCAAGAAGGCGCCCTGAAAAACATATCTTAAATAATAAGGAACCTGGAAGGATGATAAAAAACATATGCGGGTATTTAATCTATTAGTAAAAATGCATTAACACAAACTTAGAAATATCATTTTAATGGGGGGAAAGGGATTGTTAGTAATGGAGACTAAGAATCCCATTGCTAGCAATATACCCAATCAGGTCGACCTCCTCGCGGTTCCCCCTGGAAACTATCATGATTAATTCCAGATGAATTCATCATGATGGGCTAACTGGCCTGTTTTCATTCTCATCTATCACCCTTCACTGGTGCCCCGCCAGCGTATCCCGTTAGCGCAGGCAGGGTTACCATTCCATTTTCATCCAATAGAAAAAAAAATATCATTTTAAATAAATAATAAATTTCTTTTAATCAAATATGTAATGAATGTCTAGAAAATAATCGCAATTTCTCCGTAAACAATACTCCGTGATTGTTTACCGTCTATGAATATTAGATTAGCTTGTGAAGTATGTGACACCCATTCCATCATTGTTTGCGGAGAAAGTATGCAAGCGCTTGACGTAATTCATAGGCGACAAGCGATGGAAGCAGTGACCAAAATTATTATCGAGTTATTTACTCGTTTATTATCCAAGAAAATGTAATATGGACAGACTTTAATAAAACGACAAAACACAGAAATCCCTACTCACGTACAAAATCATTATATTACTGTTATAAACTAAACGTTTAGAATAAAACACAAATTAATTAATAATTATAAACACTAGCAATTTTTACAAGTTGCTTAAAGAGAATTTATTTAAAATATATATATATAAATATTAATAAATATAAATATAATATATATTTAAATTTATTTACACGGAATTTTTTTAATATAAGTAATATAATATTTTATGATGGATTGTAGTTATCTTATATTCATTTATATATAGCTAAAACCACGGAATATAAATCTAAAATCGGCGTGGTTGCATCCAACACTAAGCCGATTCAAAAATGATTATTTTTCAAAATTATTCATCCTAAAATCGAACCTAGGTCTTTATTTAGACAAGGCACCTAACTTACTCACTATGTGCGTTATTGTATTGCAATATAATTTTATGACGATAATCTCTTGAGACCTATACAATTAATACCCTAAAGGCAATGTCACATAACGCTTATGACTCGTTCCGTGTCCCAACCACGTAACAACGCAGACTGGATAACTCCACTGCACTTATTCCTAATTTGCGTATTGGTATAACGGAATACTCGATTAGATGCTAATGTAACTTGTATACGCAAATCAGTCACGATTTCTGTACGCACGAAAGATTCAACGCAGTTTTGCAATTTATGTAAGAAAAGATTGATTCACGCACACTTTTCGACATACTAATCGATGAAAAATGTAATAAATAAATCACCTTTACCTATTTAAAAGATAAATTGATATTAAATATATTTTTCTCTTCTTTTCAGAATGCCAGTTATGTGATCAACAGACGATATTCGAAGGGCAAGATGTCACCGGTATGCCACAACTTCGTCCAGAATGCGTGGAAGAAAGATTTCTGCTCGAACTGTTTCAAATCGCGAGAAGAACACGTTAAAAACGAGAAAGTAACAGAGGGCAGTAAATATTTAGCGACGCCATTCCAAAACAGAGGTGCATTCTTCAAAAAAACACCACCGAGCATACTAAAGATTCATCCAAAGAAAAAGGGTAAACGAAATGTAAGGTTTCCTGAGGAAGTATGTAGCGTTATTGGTTTCGGAGGTGATGATTGGTCTGATGGGGAAGAATTTGAAATTTCTGAGGAAAATGAAGATGATGATATATTCCCGGACACCGAAGAAGAGAGGGAACTTTATAAAATCACAAAGTCTAATACAGACTTTAATACAGTTAAAGCTAACTTATTAGGAGAATCAGTAGCCAAATCGTATACTTCGCTGTTATTAGGAAAAATGCAAACTGATTCTGATGGCAAAAAGAAAACTTTATTAGTATCAGTAACTCCTTTCGGACAAGACAATAAGAGTCCAACTATAAAGTCCCACGTTCGCAAACCCGCCGTTCATTTAGCAGAACCATCATCTGAAAATTCCTCGAATGGTTACAAAACTAACATAGTTCTTTCGTCATATATTAAAGAAACGGAAACTGTTATCTGTGCTGAAAATTCTACAGGTAATATACTATGTACAGAAAAATCTCTACTCGAAGAAATATCAGAAACATTAGGACACAAATATAATAGAGACTCGAATTTAACAAAAGAATCAACAAAACCTACAGTTATTGAGGAGAAAATGAAGGAAAGCATGCAAGATGAAATTGAGAAAAAAGACAATAATGAAATAAGAAAGAATAGTATCGTTAGAAAATCACCACTTACAAAAACGCAAGATAGACCTAAAGTAAATCTTAGTCGATCAGAGTTCAAATTTTGTAAGATTAATATTGAAAACAGTAGCGTTGATTCAGCTGTTAGTACTTTAAACTCTACTGCAAATACTTCATTAGCTTCAGATGATGAAAGCTTTAGTGGGCGAACAGACTCAGATAATGATGACAGTGGCCATTTCTCAGAAACACATAAAAATGAAGAAACTGTTAAAATTAAAGTATTCAATGAGAGTGATAAAAACATTAAAATGTCCCCGATTGGACAAATCAGGAAAGTGGATGGACAAGCTAGCACTGGTTATTCGACATTCCAAAGTCCAATAATCGATTTGCCTCCGATATTGCCTAAACAGCCCGATACCATTTTCTCAGCTGAAGCTAGTCGTGAATTAGCTGGTGAACCTGATGGCCGAGCTGATCCTGATGAAACTAGTGAAGCTCCGGCTTTACCTCAAACTCCAATTCCTCCAATGGATCCTCGACCATCATTTCTACATGGTATGATAACTGATATAATACCTTCTTCTAAACCAGCCTTACCAGAAAAACCAAAGTTGCCGGTCAAACCATTAATTAAACAAAGTACTAAAAAACCTACAGTCAACACACATCATCAACAAATAGCTATGCATATACAACATACAATGAAAAATGATGAAGACAAAGTTATTAAAATAAGCGAAGAAAAAAATAATGAAATAAATGAAGTACATGAAGATAAACCGGAATCAATTTATTATGCTAAGCCAGTATTAACAAAACAAGATAGCGATACGTCATTAAACAGTCTTAGTAAACGTAAAGCTCCAACTCCACCATCATCGCCTTCAGTTGAAGAATATTCCAGTAACTTGTACCAAAGAAATCATAGCGGTTTCGTTAAATCCGATTCTCCTGTTGTAAGGGAAATGGAAAAAAGAGAAAGAGCTACAATGTTATCACCTAAAATAAAACCTGTAGAAGATGTAAATAAAAAAACTGAATCTGTTCCGGAACCAGCACCACGTCGGAATATATCCCTTTCTCATGACAACTTACTTCTCGATGAGAAACGGAAAGGCAAACTGAAATTCTCAATAAAGAAGTTACTTCGTATAGGATCATCGAAAGATTTGGATAAAAAAGAATTGAGTGTCGCCCCAATAGCAAAATTACCCAGCAAAACGGAGGAGATTTACGATTTAACACCAAAACCTAAACCTCGGCTTGTTATTATACATCCTTTGGACATAAATGGGTCGTCTGTCGAGGTAGTGAAATCAAATTGCGAAATCTCAGATTTAAGAAGAATGAGTCATGACGATAATTCTTCAATATATAGTGGAAGTAGCTCTGCAACTGATGTAGAGACACTAAAAGTTATAAATAAACCTCCACCTCCTCCAAGACATTCTAGTGAGGAACACAAGACTGTATCCAACGTGCCAAAACCAGCTCGACCACCACCTCCAAAATCTGCTTCTTTACAAAAAAAGCAAAAACAACAAGCCTGGGCTACTGCGCCGAGCAAAACTGATAATATTTATGCAAATTTAGGTAAGAATTATATGTAAAATCAATGAATATATACAATTACTTATATTATATATGTCATGATATAAACATTCCAATATCTTTATTTTTCAGGAGAAATCAGATCAGCGTTAGCACCAAGAAAGCCAGAGCGCACCGCGAGTATGCGTGAACGAGAAGCACATTTAGAATTACCGAAACGTAGAACGTCAATAGACGACGACAAGGACGAAATCGATGACGGTCCGCAAGAAATTGTGCAAGCTACAAACGAAACAGTCATACATAATTATGATGACGTATATAATTCTGCTAAATATGAGGAAGAAAATTGTGATTCAGCTAAGAATAGCGACAGTGATTATGAATATGTGAACCATGCTCGATCTAGTTCACCAGAATGTGACACTGCTATAAAAGCAAGTGAAAGCACTTCAGTAAATAGAATAGAAACAAGAAAGGTAGAAACTGAATCTTCTGAATTTCCTAAATACAACAATGGAATGTTTAATCGGTCGTCTCTCCCTTATTGTGGCAGTGAAACAGAATCTGAAATTTATTCGCCCTACAGTTTCTATAGTTCGAATGACACTATGGACAGTCCTGGGAATGAAGACTATCAAAACGAAATGTCTTCTAAAAATACTACAAACAAGTTACGAGTGAGAAAGGGACGGAGCGTTGTGCACAAAAACTTAGAAGACAACTATGGTGCTGTCGTTATTGCAAATCATGAAGCTCTCGCCCAAGTTTTAGAACAGGTAATCTAAACAGTTGATATAATATTATTTTACTTTAATGTCATTGTTATTACTACAGACAATAGTTATGTACGATTAGTATGTTAAACTAAAGCAAATTTCTTAAAAAACTCTTTCCTAACGGATGGCTAGGTTACTTATGGATTGCATATGTAAAACCAAGTAATTTTTATTGTATCTTTATAAATCATTCAAAACTTTATCGCCCCTTACGACATCCTAAGGATAAAAAGAAATCTAAGACATTGTTTGCCACCATGACACATTTTGTGTTAGTGATGTCATTTGTCTTAGATTTCAAATAACACAATGACTTGCATACTACAGAAATATACCTATAAATATTATATATAATATAATAATCGATGCGTATGAACTAGGTGTTTCACATAAAACTATTGACTAAACCCTAACCGAAGAAAAAGAACTTAATATATGACTTATTTACCCTTCAGGTCCAACAAAGTGCAACTATGCTGCCATCTCTCAGAGGTTTGAAAGCTTGCACCAACCTACGATGGAACGATTTTGCAATCCAATCATCTGCGAAGAATAGCTTTGTTAAAGCTGGAAAACGGGTTTTCTACCCCGCCATATGGAGTTCCAACCAAGGACCAGTAAATGTTACCCTAATGCTGTACAAAGAACAGATGGCTTCACAAATGGTTTGCCAACAATCAGTACAACCACAGACCTTGAGTTTGAATGCCATAACTGAATTTTGCGACTTAGTACCGTTACAACAATTTGGTGAGGAAGGCGAAGACTTAGTACAAGGTGTGTATTTACCTTATTACAATTGTATGGTAAACTCCTCATCTTCTCATATCAAATCTTATCTATAATTGTTATATAATTAATCTAGTTGTACTACATTTTAATAACATCTATGTATGTATAAAAAAATATCTTAATCATAATGAAATAAAATTTTCAATCATGAACATTGTGATACTTCTTCGTTACATTTATCATCATTATTTTAATTTTTTCAGCCACCATTGTCGTCTTAGCACAAGCTCAAGTGGACACCATCCAATCATACGGCGAGAATCTCCACGCAGCCGAAGGTCTCAGCACCAAGGAATATCAGTTAGTGCAGACTGAACAGATCCACGAGGCTATCTTCATGATGCTTCAACTCATAAATGGACTGAAGTGTCTCCAAGCGCGAGGTCTCGAAGAGATACCAGAGAGTTTGTCGTCCTTTATAGCCTTGAAGGAAATGCAGCCTCTGGTATCACACGGGAGTACCCTCAATTTGCCATCGCCTGATGATAGACTCAATTCATTATGGGCTCCAAAAACTAATTGTTATGGACGACTTTGCATATTACAAGGGTAAGTTGTGTACAATGTTCTTAAAGTGGGCATGCTGTCATGCCTGAATATATATGGTAATTACCACAACTGTAGGTTTTTTTATACAACATATAAAGCCAAACAAGCTGACGGCCCACCTGATGTAATGTTTTTTTTTTGATTGGTGAAAATGGTATGGTAACCCCGCCTGCGCGTAATGGGATACGCTGGCGGAGCACCACTGAAGGGTGATAGATGAGAATGAAAACAGGCCTGTTAGCCCATCATGATGAATTCATCAGGAATTAACCATGATAGTTTCCAGGGGAAACCGCGAGGAGGTCGACCTGGTTGGGTATATTGCTAGCAATGGGATTCTCAATCTCCATTACTAACAATCCCTTTCCCCCCTGATGTAATCTGTTATAGACATGATCAGGACTATGCATATAACAGAGTATAACTGTTTCGTCTATGATACTCTTCGTGCGTTGGTATTCCTGAGGACTAAGATGTTATGTCTCTGTACCCTGTAATTTCATTGCCAAGTGCCAAGCATTCCAGGCTTCTGTATTTACTAACATCAATCTATTATCGCACCCTTTAAAACAAAATATAGTCATAAACACAATTCGCGACAGAAACACAAACTGAATAGACTTTAAAATTACTTCAATAAGCAATATTTTTTTAATGATACTTAAAATGGCAAAGAAACTGACAGTTCATCTGATGAAAAGTGGTAACCGTCATCATCATCATTATACCAAGCTTTAACTGTACACTGCTGAACATAAGCCTCCCCCTTCAGGGATTTTGGCAATAGTTACCACGCTTGGCAGGTAGATTGGCAAACGCAGTTAGGCTTTAGAGATGTTTTAAGAGAAACGCTGCTGTCCATCCCTCGCCCTCCCTTAGTCGCCTCTAACGACACGCACGGGAAAGGAAGGGATGCCCTATTCTTTACTGGGGCCATACGACCATTATAGAATACGATTAATAATATTTATAGTTGTCATAATTTGCCTGTTCGATTCCAGATTGAGCGAAGAGATCAACTGCAAATCGGCAGAGGAGGAACATCTCAATTCTCTATGTAAATGTGCTATCAAAGCCCTCGAGATCCTGCTACCGGGAGAGAAGCTCACGCCTCTACTGAAGGAAGTGCTCCAGGAAGAACGGGCCGTATCCTTGAACCAGGCAAAGTCCGTACTGGAGTTCATGTTATGGGGCCCCTTAGATGTGGTCCAGGGTGTTCCAGTGGATGAGAGGGAGTTGTCTCTGCAGAGGTGGTTGGACTTGGAGAGGGCGACGGTGTTACACGGGCTAGTGAGGACCAGGGTCCACCTGAATGTCTTCGAGCAACTCCACCTGATGTTCTTAGTGCGTTCAACGGCGAAAGTCATGTGTGACGCATCGGTTCTTCTGGAGAAAGCCAATGTATATTGACTTGTAAAAATCTAAGCTTTACTCGATTAAGTTTATGTGTATCGTTAGTTTTTGATGTAGACATTAACCCTCTTCTTCATACAAATGTTAAATCCCTCAGAAACCTATTTTAGCTATTGAACTGTTTTGTCTCTTTCTTGTGTGTTAAATTCCCAATTTGCATGAAAGAGAAAAAATATTATGGTCAAAATAGGTTTGTAGGTGATTTTATTTTTAATGAATGATTTTGAGCTACTTTTAGCATCTACATATACTTTAGTATATTTGAAAACAGTTTTTTTTTGTAATAAATCTCTTTATGTGGCCAAATACAATGATGTTCTACATCACGAAATGTTCAATGATTTCACAATTTCATTGAGTCTGTTATTTAAGTTAGAATTATAGCTTTAAGTTTTGGGCACCTGAATAATTACGTATAGGTCCTTAAAACAAATTGTTCCATCGTTATTTTATTTATACATTAAAAAATATTATTTTAATTGTATAATAATATTCTGCAATTTATTATAATCTTCTGCATCGTAAATTATTTTAATCAAGTCTAGTTTTTTTTTTTTATTTTTATGAACAGTGTTTTGAAAACAATAGTGTCTCTAAATTATATTTATTGTGATTAATTATTAATTACTGTCAGTAGACAGAGCATAAAAGATACAATTCATGTGTTTAATTACATTGAACTTTAAATCAATATCATATGGTTTAGTTTGTCGGTATTTTATACAATTTATAACCCTTGAAAAGGGGCATATATACTCTCTGCTGGGGTGATGACCAGACGATTCTGGAGTGGGCACGACCCCTCTAAATATGCCTATAGTGGCCCCACCGTCAACATCGTTATCGAAAATTGGTTAAAATGAGAATTATTTAAAAGATTCCTACCTATACATATATAACATAGACGTAATACTATAGTGCTTAGAAATGGCAGTGTGTTCTGTGACGTCCATGTTGCTGTTCAAGTCTATAGACAGCGGTTACCACTTTCCATCAGGATCACAGCTTATAAAAAAAAAAAATGAAATACTGTTATTCTACAAAGGAAAATACAATAAATTAGACTATATTAGGACCTGTCATTACCTATATATAGTTAAATACTATTCCTAGTGACTGCCAATAGTTGGAGATTGGGGTCGATTCTAAAACGTAACCTCTTTACTTAATGTTTTAATTCGATAGTTTCACGAATTTACTGTTTATAAACCATCATTAACTAAAATTTATGATAATTTTGACTTAAACCCATTAGAAATATAGTTCATATTGGTCTTTACAATAAAGATTTCGCTCTAATATAAAATTGAAATTTCATTTATATTGATAGGTTTAGAACGTTGGCGCCTCAGAATCGACCCCGTTGATAAATATATTCATAATTTAGGTGCCAATAAATAGAACTGAAGTTATATACTCATTAATATACGTACTGGTGCCTTATATACTTGTAATATACTTATTGTATTGTAAATTAAAATGTAATTTATACCTGTGAGCTCTGTATGTAACCGTCGAGTTCAAAATAATTGTTTAATTTTAAGTTGTTCGTCAAATAAAAATTACAGAATTCATATACGTAACATATTTGTTTTTATTTTTAACTATTAACTCACCTTGGCTTTGCTCGAGTAAGTCTATGGGAATACAAATTACATATAGTGTTTATTTAAAATTTTTGGTACTGTGAATGTGAATGTGAAAAAGAATCTACTTTCCGCGCTTAACCTCTCATTTGGCGTTGTGCGTATGAGTCGTGGCTAGCTATAACTTTTGGTACTTTATATATTTATATTTTTAATTGTAATTTTCGTACGAATTTAAATTTTTTTTAAAATGATATATATATGGCACGGATTTCATTTTTTTTTTTAAAGTTGGCCTACATTACTCGCTGATAATCTAGCTATCTATGGATGACAGAATTTTTGCAATCAGTTAAGTAATTTTTAAATTTATTTATTACAAACAATCATACAAAAACACCAATAACCTCAACAAAAAAAAAATATCTTTATAATATTTGTATAGATACTAGAATCGTATCATATTATCTGTGGTATAAATAACAATCTACGCAGTGTGTAAAGATATATATCTACTTCTTTCGCAAAGTAGCGTAATCATTTTTAACGTGACTACAACAATATAAAGAGTTGCGCTGTACAGACAAGAGACTTTGTACAAAAGTCGATTGCTTGCGTACCTCTGTCCCATTCGTGTTTCAACCGTGAAGCAGTTGTGTTTGCATGGCTGTGTTTCGGTTTGAAGGGTGGATATGGCGTAAATTTACTTGGTACAGAGGAATAACATCTGCGTCCTCAGGAATGGCAACGCATGGGTGGTATCATGGGCGAAATACATGGGAGTCTCGATATATTCATTGATGCCCATATTCATATTTATAGGCAAGAGGTACCACTACACAACAGGTTTTTTTTAATGGACGATAATAACATAATAGTAGCCCCACCTGCGCCATCGGTATACACTAGCGGGGCACCATAGAGGATTGGTGAGGATGAAAAAAAACAGGTCAGTTAGCCCATCGTAAATTAGTCACGATAGTTTCCAGGGGGAACCGCGTGGAGGTCGACCTGATAGGATATATTGATAGCAATGTGGACTAATCTCCCTATTACTAACAATCCCTTCCCCCCTATATAACAGGTTAACAAGTATGGTCTTTTCCAAATTGCATAAAAAAGTTAGATATTAGAAAATAATATTAACAACTCAGTGATTCTGTGATTTAATTGATTTTATATACAAAATTCATATATATTATATAAATACTATCAATAGGTTTCAAATTTTTATTTCCTTTCTCAATCGACTTAACAAAAGAGGAGGTTTACTCTCAGCTCCGTTATTAAACACAGGTTTGGAAAATTCTTTTTTTTATTTAAAAGAATATACCTACGGATTGGTTTCATAGAAATTTTATCAAAATGGATTTAGTAGTTTGGTATTTAAATCAAAATAAATGGGTTTGCCAAGCGTGACAACTATTGACAAAACTACGCTTTTGTGGAAAGCCTATGTTTAGCAGTGGACAGTTAAACGCTGAAATAATAACTGGCTTTTCCACGATTGAATTCGGTTTTTCTTTGTGGCACAATACCTGTTTATCAATATTTTGCTTTTAGCAATAAGGCCGTCCATTGTTTTCTCAGTGTGAACATTTCTTATAATTTTTTTTTATAACACAAGGGCAAACGTGCATGCACCTAATGGTGACTACCGCCGCCCATGATCACTCACAACACTAACGGCATTGCAGGTGTGCTGCCAGCCATTTGTTTGTATCTATAAATTTACTACTGTAGTCTTTTGAAGGAAATAAAGAGTATCTATCTATATATTAGATATATTTATAACCTATTTATTCGGCCATCATCATCATCACTGCAGCCAATTTGGCCACTGCTGGACAATAACCCCCCCTCCCATATATATTCGGTATTAGGAAAGAAATAAAAACTACAATAATTTATTTATAATAATTTATTGTTTTAGCTTCAGAAAGCAACAAAGAACGTTATTACTATTCCAATGATTCATTTAATACGCTTTTAAGTTACTACCAAACTAAATTAGTATGACCTACTAAACTAAATAGTAGGTCCTACCGGTTCGGAAGCGCAGTAGTACAAAGAAAAGTAGTTTATACACATTGATGTAATTATGCGACAAATTAAAAATATTATCTTTGTTTTAGCTTGAAAAAAAAATTAACTTATGCACTTTTTATTTATTAGGAGAGACAAAAAATATAAACACGTCCATAACGTGTACAAATAAAGAACTTTTTTTTATACAACTTAGAATGGCAAACAAGCTGACGGCCCACCTGATAGAAAGTGGTAACCGTCACCTATAGACATGAGCAGTACCTTCAGTTGTTCTAACGTCCTAACTTCGACATTAGGATAGTGGCCACATTATACAAAAGCTGAGTTTTTCTGAATTAAAATAGTTTGCAAGTAGTGTGTCCTCAATAGAAGATGACTATAAGATTATTAAATGACCAAGACAATCATCATCATCCTACATCATCATCATTTTCACCTACACAACATCTATGTACTATAGAACAGTTTATACCTATACTGTTCACCTACGTACCTTACATGGCAGTGTTACTCCAATCTTTTGTCGTTGTGTTAACAAAAAAAAAATTGTCTATTCGTACCATAGACTGTACTAAAACATCGTGAGATATTTTTATACCATCAACCATAACAACTAATTAATAATACACCATAAATTATCAAACAACTTTAATTATTGCTTATAATTCCAAATGTGGCGTTAAAACAAGCATAATTCGTTAGCAACATAACAAAATTAAAATGTTTTTTCAAACATTTAAAAAAGAATGCCAATCTTACAATTTTGGTGCAACATTTCTACTCGATTACAAAATTTGTTATTTTTTCCATAAAACAAAAACTAAATTGAGCGTTACAGCAAATTAAAGACTAGACTTAAAAAAAATATATTTAAAACCATAAAGTGAACAAAAACGGAATATTAAAAAGCGTTCGCAAGGCGTTATTTGGAATGTACATCATGAAAAAAAAAATAAAAAATATATGACACGAATATTAAAAAATGACCAGATCTCATGATTACAAAAAAAACCTACACAAGCTTTATATACAACAAAATAATAATTAGTATAAAAAAATAGCACTAGAGCAAGAAAACATGATGTTGGATAATGGCCTTAAGTCCCAGTGTGGAGATACATAAATCAGTGCCAGATCTAACAATTTGGCGCTGTAAGGAAAATTATTTTGCCGCCATTTTTAAATTTCGGTTAATCTCTTTTTTTATATAACATTTTAAGTTATCATCGTCACTATAAATCGTTAAAATGTTTAAAAAAAAAAACATTAGAATAACACCCACATTTTTTAATGGAATTTTCAATAATTAGTCGAAGCACCTGATCTAAGTACCACCAAATCACTAGACCAATAGGCGTTAACAATTTCTTAAACATTTTCTATTTGTACAATGAAATAATTCTATACTCTTGACACAATATTACAGTTTTTCACATAGATTTATTTTTATTTTTCATTCAAATGAAATGATTCCGCCGTTCATGCGTACCTTATTCTAATTTAGGCTGTATGGGTACAGAGCCTTGGTTTTTCTCACTGGGATAATAGAACAAAAAAAATATTTATCGCGCAATTAGAAAGAGATAGAACATAAGGTTTTTGTTTTGTATTTGTACAATAGAAAATTTATTACAGATAAAATACAGATATATTACCAATCTGCTTTACACAAATGCTTTCGTATTTTTTTAATAATAACAATATAAAATTAACATGCAAGTATGTATGAATAAGTATCGTGTTTACGAACTAGCAATATAATAAAAATTCGTGTGAATCAAGACTAAAGCATGAAAAAAAAACATTCCAAAAAACCAAACAATTGAAAAACAATAAAAAAAATATTTAAAGCTTTAACAATTAAAAAAAAATAGTTGAAACTGTCCAAAACATTCCACTATTTCACGCGTAAATTTTTCAAAATTAAAAAATAACTCTCAATGACACAAATCACGAAGACTTAACAATTTTTAGAATAATTAAAACTTAGTAAACAAAATAGCTACGATTTGGCGCGTAAATTCATAGACATCATAAATTTTATCTCTGAATTTCTAGCACTTTTCCCGCTTTTTTAAAACCATACAAATGAACAGTCATTTTTTTTATTGATGGCTTGTCCCTTATCTCGTAAATTTTTAAAAGAAAATTTGACTCATAGATTCTAAAATTTCCTTACTTTTAGATCTACCTATTAAAATCTTATAGAAATTTCCACAAGACCACAACAAGACAGAACAAGTAACCACTACCTTGTTTAAGAGTCAACACTTCCCTTATATAGCGAAACTGGTAAATGAATCTATGTAACCACTTGAAGTATGAACAATTTACAATAAATTAACACATTGACTGCCACGGCAATATTAAAAAATCCTAAAATGTGACAATTTGATTTTATCACATTAAATTATTAAAACCTGTAATTCTAATGCATATTATCAAAAAACAAAAAGAATTAAACAAATGTTAAAATATCATTTTACTTTTTGAATTTGAATAAATTTATTAATTATATATTTTTGGTTAATTTTTAATAAATTTTCTGTTTACACAATGATTTTTTGTTCCTTTCCCAGAAGCCATCTATCGATATTAGCACTGGTATATTCCAAGTTTAATCATAGCTGCACAAAAATGGCAAGAAAACACAGGACGAGATAACTCGTAGTTGGCGTCCTAGAAAAAAACTCAATCTACGAGTTATCTCGTAGTCGGCAGTCAACGTGTCAATATTCATAGTGTTGTGCAACTATTTATATTACACTTCTACCTTAAGATCTAGCTACTTTAAATGAACTGGTTGAACCTATATTCATTCCGAAAGAATATCGCATTGTTCAAGCTCACTCCCATCACTATTTAGTCTCGACCTGTCTAGACTAGTTCATTTTGGCAAATTTAAAAATTAGACCGTATTTCACTTGAAAATTACAAATTATTAAATATATCGACATCAAATCTTCCGAAAGTAAATCAACAACAACTACTAGTAAAACAGCCAATTGTCAATGGAAACAATAACTCCATTACTTATCGCTAAATAAATTAAAAAAAAACCTAATCAATGAGTGATGCCATCATATGATGACTGACATTTAACGTCAAAATAATGACATTAAATGTCGAATTAGACATTGTTAATATGGGAGCGTATTTTTTTTAAGTAAGGGGATATTGTAGCGTATTTTAAATCCTACTTACGTGACTAATCGTATTACTTTAACAACATATATTCATTTACAAGCCCTTGTTGAAATAAACATACTCCGGCGGGTTTCCACCTGTGTTCTTCACTATTTCATCGTACTTGTCCTTCTCGAAACGCTTGATTGTGTCTATGGACAATTTACTGGAAAAAAAAACATATCTCTGTTCACAATCAAGTTTTTTTTTAATATATTGTTAACGGTTATTAAAAAATATTGGCAATTCCATTTTCAAATAGTAATTTTAACAATAAAACAGAACATAAAATAGTAATACACAATAATTATTTTTTTATATATTGTTAATTTTTATAATCTGTATAATTCTTTGAAGGGAACTATAAAAGGTTTTCATTCATTCATTCATAATTTAATCAATAATCAACTAATGCAAAAATCTTTGTATTTCTTTCAGTGTTACCCTTTTTTACCCTTAAAGAAAATAGTAAATTTTCTTTAAGGGTAAAAAAGGGTATGATAACCTAGCCTGCGCTAACGGGATACGCTGGCGGAGCACCAGTGAAGGGTGATACTATACCATATATATATATATATATATATATATATATATATATATATATATATATAATTTTTAAAAAACAAAAAATTGAGTAAAAAGTGAAAAACAAATAAAATTATTGATTTTTGAATGGATTAGGGTGAGTTTAAGGGACAAAAACCTTGTTCCCTTATTTTTTCCAAAATTTCAATCAATTGGTCCGGGAAAAACCGTTGAACCGATCGCTCCAGGGATTTAGTGGGTTCTTTAAGGAACAATAGACTGTAAAATTTTCCTCAAACCTTAGCTTTCCCGCCCATATTAGCGAAGATACAGCCAAGTAACCAAAAAAGGAGAAAAAGTCACTTTTTTTTTTCAAGTCACTTTTCAAAAAAAAAAACAAGTAGACAAAAAAACATTTTGTTACAAATATATTTATAAGATGAACTCTACAATTATATATACGTTACAGCCTAAATGGTCGCGTACAAAGCGGTTGCACAGATGTTTTCTCCCACGAACGCTCAGGTTATGGAATGAGCTCCCTGCCGAGGTTTTCCCAAGAGACTACAGCATGGGGTTCAAAAGGGGGGTAAAGAGGTTTCTTCAGGGTCGGCAACGCGCGCGTAATACCTCTGGTATTGCAGGCGTTCGTAGGCTACGGTAACCGCTTACCATCAGGTGGGCCGTATGCTTGTTTGCCACCTCAGTGGTATAAAAAAAAATTAATCCTACAATTTCAATAGAATCCATATAAGTTATCAATCTCAAGAGAAACTAATAATAATAGCGTTTAAATATTGACAGTCGGATGCACACTACTGTTAGTGGAATGAATATAGATAAATTACTACATAGTGAACTTACCATCTCTGTGGGAACAATGCACACGCAGTGGGCACCATGAATGTGAGGCTGAAAAAATTTAACATGAGATATTAAAAAAAATATTAATTATATTTATATAAATACTAACGCCCCGATGCAGCTTTGCCACTTATTATAATAAAAACTACTCAATCTCTCAAGTTCAGGGTTGCCAGAAGTGTTTATCCAAATTTCATAATATTTTTTTACAAATTCATACGATTTCTTTCACTTTTTACCCAATCATAAAATTGTATCAATTTTCAATACATTCTGCCCTGTACCACAAAGCTAATGGTAACAATAAAAATCTCTTACTCCCTTTCTCTCTCTCTCTCGCCCCTCCTCCTTCCTCTCTCTTTCTCTCCTTCCTCTCTCCTTGTGCTTCTCATCGCTCTCTCTCTCTCTCTCTCGCCCCTCCTCCTTCCTCTCTCTTTCTCTCCTTCCTCTCTCCTTGTGCTTCTCATCGCTCTCTCTCTCTCTCGCCCCTCCTCCTTCCTCTCTCTTTCTCTCCTTCCTCTCTCCTTGTGCTTCTCATCGCTCTCTCTCTCTCTCTCTCGCTTCTCCTCCTTCCTCTCTCTTTCTCTCCTTCCTCTCTCCTTGTGCTTCTCATCGCTCTCTCTCTCTCTCTCGCCCCTCCTCCTTCCTCTCTCTTTCTCTCCTTCCTCTCTCCTTGTGCTTCTCATCGCTCTCTCTCCCTCTCGTCCCTCTCTTTCTCTCTCTTTTCCTCTCATCTATCTCTCTCTCTCTCGCCCTTCCTTTCCCGTGCCCTCCACCTTCTCTCACACACTCTCCCTCTCTATGACGTGACAGCGCAGCACAGTGTACTCACAACATGCCGACGATGGCGGTCTGTATGCCCACGTGCGCCCACTTGATGCGCTGCATCCACGGCCGGTGCTCGATCCTCTCCATGATCACGGGCAGCAGCAGCATGCCCGGCGCGCACATCACGATCCTGGTGGGTTTACCACGTATAATTTTTCTAAGTAACGTCACATATATCATCCAATCTGAGTATTTGCAATCAAGCTAACAGTCCGCCTGATGGAAAGTTTTTTTTTATACAACTTAGAATGGCAAACAAGCTGACGGCCCACTTGATGGAAAGTGGTAATCGTCGCCTATAGACATGAGCAGTACCGTGAACATAACAGAGTATACTGTTTCGCCCATGATACCCCCATGCGTTGCCATTCCTGAGGACTCAGGTGTTATTCCTCTGTACCCAGTAAATTCACGCCATATCCCACCCTTCAAACCGAAACACAGTCATGCAAACATAACTGCTTCGCGGTTGAAACACGAATGGGACAGAGGTACCCAAGCAATCGACTTTTGTACAAAGTCTCCCTCTGGTATAGTAGTGGTTACCTTACATACCTGGAGGTTACGACCTGCGATATCCCCTTGGCGGGCGCCAATTGCGACTTCCCTATTACTTTATCATTCTCGTCTGTCACATCCAAACCTGAGAACAAATGTAATATTTTACTAATATATTAAATCTGGGGGGAGAGGGGATTGGTAGCAATGGGAATTAATAATCTCATTGCTAGCAATATACCCTATCAGGTCGACCTCCACGCGGTTCCCCCTGGAAACTATTGTGATTGATTTCTTGTTAGGCTCGATAGGCCAACTGAACTGCTTCATCCTCACATATCATCCCTCACTGGTGCCCCGTCGGCGTATACCGTTAGCGCAGGCGGGGTTACCATTCCATTATCATCCATTAAAAAAAATATATGTTAAAACTATAAATAGACTATATCTATACATACATAGAGGATGTTTAATATATATAATATAAAACCAATAGAAGGCATAATAATAAAATTTTAAAAATTTGTCTGTCTATACGTATATTTATTCCCGCATATATTATATTTAATCACGCAAAAATTGCTGCACCAAATTAGATGCGGTTTTCACAACTGTGAATTACAATGAAATGCCTTTATTCGCATTAAACAGCCTTAAAATTATTAACACACGCCACATAGTACTAATTTTGACCTTACTACCTTAAGACAGGGGTTCCCAAACTTATTTTGTCTACTGCCCACTTTGAGAATAAATTATTTTTTAGCGCCCCCATTTTTTCACCTACACAAAAAGCACTATTCAAGATCAACAAATCACCCCCCAAGCGTCTACACAACACCCCCATTATTTTATCTGGGTCTCTTACCACCGGCCCCCCATTAGGCCTACAGCGCCCACAAGAAAGCGTTATCGCCCACTTTGTGAAAGGCTGCTTTAAACGATATAGGAATGGAAATATTTATATTTTATTAAAATATAGCGAAAAATAGAATTATGACGCACTGTTAAAGCATTAATAATATGCCATAAATGTTCATCACTCCTGCGTACAATGAAGCGTTTTCAGCGGTAAAGCCAATGGACGACTGCTAAGTTATTAATAGATAATCACACACAACATCAACCAGTCATAAGAGTCGCTCATCACGACATCGTGAGAACGCCAATCATAACGCAGGAGAAATTTACATGACCTTTCAGGTTTCAAACTATAACTTATTTGCAAAAGAAAACTTAAACGCATTACATCAAATTTATATTACATCAACGCTTCAAAATTATTTATTTTTTATTTACCCTAGTTAAAACGCTTCAAATATTAGGTGTATTTATTCATCATCATCATCTTCATCATATCATCCGTTCATCATCAAAACGCAAACGCACATCATTAATGTGGTACTCCTCCTACTATCATAGGCTTTTTATCATCTAAGCGATCTGTCATTAATAACTTATGTCACGATTACATTAACATTAAATGATCTACATCTATTCTATGTTTTAATATTATATTGTTATTACAACAATTAACACACACTCATATATTATTTATCGCTACATATTAAACATTAAATTTATATTAAATCGTTATACATAATGTCACTTATATAAATTATATTTGCAATGAGAATAAAAGAGAATAATAATTAATTATTCAAATATCGATCGACTATAAAAAATAATACAATAAATTTACAAGTGAAGGAAATGTCAATCAGAGGGGTCTTTACTGCTAAAATTAATGACACGTCAACAATAATATTGATATATTGCTAAAATAAATATAACGCTATTTCAATTGTATGGTTTTTCTATTTCTGAAATTCGCGCATAAGAAGTTGCGGGCAGAAAACTAATCTATACTTATAATAAATCTGTAGAGAGGTCAATTCTGTACATGAAATATATTTCCAAAATAACCATCAGGCGGTGATTAGTGATCGATACTGATGCCAAAAATGCAATCAGTAAAATTTTTGTCTGTCTGTATGTTCGTTATAGAAACAAAAACTACTGGACGGATTTTAACGAAACTTGGTACAATTATTCTTCATACTCCTGGCCAGGTTGTAGTATACTTTTCATCACGCTACGGTCAATAGGAGCAGAGTAGTGAAGGGAAATGTTAAAAATGTCCACAGAAATATGACATCGCGCTTTATACCTTACTAGCTTTCTTGCTAGCTTTCTCTATTCTTCAGTTCCTGGATGTCGTATCGTTAAACGCTTTTGCCATTGAATATCAATCAGCTATATTATATAAATTATATATTTAATTACCTAATATAATTTCGTTTTGCCTCATCAGCGGAATGTTGACCCAGTTGGCCGCAGCCACCGCCACGAATGGTACAAATCTCTGAAATATAAGTAAATAAATTATTAACTGACTTCATTAAGGAGCCAGTTATTAAACGAGTAGAAGAAAAAAAGCTTTATTGCATTCACACAAAACAAAACAAAAAATAATAATATTAATATGTAATAACCAAAGATTTCGGAATAGAATAGATAGGATGCATAATTCACATAGTGTGTTGCTCGTTGTATTTACGACGTTGCCAATGCGTTAGAGAGGGATAGACATATAAAAACGCATCCGCCTTTCGACTAGTCCGTAGAAGTAAAATTCATCAAGATATGTCACTTGGTTCTATTGGCCGTATAACCCTACCAAATTCACATACAACCTGCTTGCATACTTTCTACATAAACTGTGTCGAATATATAATCTAGTAATGCATGATTTGTTATTGACAAATAACTGACATATCAATATGAATGAAAATTTTACATACACATTTTCTATACGCTAGCCTGTTATGAATTGAGAAAAATAGCAACTGATGGTGTATCTTTCGTCCTCTTTTTACTAATTATATTTGCATAAGAAGAAAGGAGGCAACCATATGATTTACAATTTTAATTTTATCATTTATTCTATGTAATTCCTTATTCTTCTTAGTATGTAACAATTTGTTGCCAATATGGCCAACACTCAGCATTATGCTATGGCAGTTTATTTACCGCTACAGCACTGTTATTTTATATAAGCCAAACAGTAACTTTATAAATAGTGTCATCTAGTCCGAAATTAAGCTGATTTTGTTCTAGTCAACTGTCATACATACAATATATTTTTTTTTTTGTAAATACATACATATATGGACAACAACCCAATCCAATGTGTTAATCTCAAAATACCTCCAATATGTCTCTTGTAGTATCGACAGAGCAGTAACTGATAATAATGATAGAATCTTGTATCTCAAATGTCATAAAATTTTTCATACAAAAAAAATATCCTTAATAAATGTAAATTTTTCACCCTGTGTAAAAAGTGCCTTTTAAAAAACGTTACGCTAAAACTGACGAATACGACCAACAATGTAATAGAGAAACGTATAGTTATGAAGATGTTTTACAAACAATAAAGAAATTTAAGTATTTTATAATTTTATTTTTTTTAAACAATTTCATACTACTCCGACATGAAATTTCTTTTTTATCGTAATGTATATATCTAATACTATGCCCTGTAGCAGGGAACGCAGATAATTTGGTAACACTTTATATAATAATGTCATACAGAGGCAAATAAAGGCAATACTTACAGCCAGAATAGGATTCGTAGCGCGCTTCTGCACCACGAATTTAAACGTTAACGCCGTGGCCATAGCGGCTGATGTCGCCGAAACGTATGCGACGCCCATCTGCGTCGTCGTGAGCGGTGAATTCGCGTTTCGGTTCGTGTAATTCACGAGCGCGTTGAACGACTGGTTCACCCATTGCCAGAACACCACGGCCGTCGCGGTTCTGTGACAAATACAATGCATCAGTACAAGTGTCTGATCTAGCAATTTGCCGCTGCGGAAAAAAATTACCGCTATGGGCAAAAATTACTGATATGAGCAAAAATTTACGCTATAAGCAAAAAATTTCCGCTATAGGCAATAATTACCGCTATGGGCAAAAATCAGCGCTACGAGCAAAATAACCACTAAAAACGGAAAATACTGCCATGGACCAATAACGCCGCTAGGAGCAAAAGTCATTGCTATGTGCAAAAGTAATTGCTATGGGCAAAAGTCATTGCTATGGTCAAAAGTCATTGCTATGAGCAAAAATTGCCGCCCAGATAAAAAAACAGTTTACTAGCCTTTTAAACTGCCAGCAGTCCTAAATTTTGTCGCTCTGGGCATTTTTGACCGGATTTTCCCGAATTGTTTTATCCCCTCGCAAAAAGCGACTAAAGGTATTAAACCGTCCCTTTAGTCCCTCTTAAAACGTCATTGCATCAAACCCTAACTGGCAGTTAGCAATCCGCCTGCCAAGCATGGCAACTACTGGCAAAACCCCCCAAGGACACCCCCACAGTTAAAGGCTGATATGATGATGATGATATTATTAATAATATATACAAAAGTTTGTAACAATTGATGGATGGATGTTCTGTTACTTCTTCATGTAAAATCACTAAAGGGAATTCAATAAAAATTGATACACGGGTTGGTTATATTCTAACATATGCTATGTTAGGATATAACCAACACTGTAGGACACTTTATATACATATCCAGGCGGGTGACGCCGCGGTAATCAGTTAGTCATATATAAATATGAAAATTTGAAATTACAGATGGATGTCTGTTACACTTTCACGCAAAAACTACTGGAACGGATTTGATTGAAATTTGATGTACGAATAGGTTGCATCCCAACTTAGAAGATGGGGGGAAAGGGATTGTTAGTAATAGGTTAGGTTAGGTCGACCTCCTCGCGGTTCTCCCTGGAAACCATCGTGATTGATTCATTAGTGATTTGTCACGATGGGCTGATTGACCTGCTTCATCGTCACTTATCATCCCTCACTGGTGCCCTGCCAGCGTATACCGATAGCGCAGACGGGGTTACCATACCATTATTATCTATTTACAAGAAACTTAAAATACAGGATTGCTTGAACATTGTTTCAACTGTGAAGCAGTTGTGTTTGCATGACTGTGTTTCGGTTTGAATGGTGGGATATGATAGTAAATTTACAAGATACAGAGGAAGAACACCTGAGTCCTCTGGAATAGCAACGGATGGGGGGGTATCATGGGGGAAACTGTATACCTACTCTATTATGTCCATGGTACTGCTCATGTCTATAGGCAACGGTTACCACTTTCTATTAGGTGGGCCGTCAGCTTGTTTGCCATTCTAAGTTGTATCATCATCACTTATCATCCCTTACTGGTGCCCCGCCAGGGTATACCGATAGCACAGGCGGGGTTACCATTCCATTATCATCTATTTACAAGAAACTTACAACATAGGACACTTTATATAATATTTCGCGCAAGTGAAGCCGCGGTACACAGGTAGTGTATAAATAATATTCATATCTGTAATAGATATGAATATATCTATTATATGCTACTTAGCCTTTGTACCTAAATAACATATTATCTACTTATCTGGTCGTATTAAGTTTACATGGGCATAATTATATAATTTAATTGTATTGTTGACTTATTAAATATTATGACTGCACGAACAATAAGTTACTTTAAGTGGTTTTTGTTTGTCTTGGCATTACACAAAACCTAATAAAAATATATATATATATATATATATATATTTGTACAAAACTCGATTTTGCAAGCAATCGACTTTGTACAAAAGTCGATTGCTTGGGTACCTCTGTCCCATTCGTGTTTCAACCGTGAAGCAGTTGTGTTTGCATGGCTGCGTTTCGGTTTGAAGGGTGGGATATGGCGTGAATTTACTGGGTACAGAGGAATAACACCTGAGTCCTCAGGAATGGCAACGCATGGGGGGTATCATGGGCGAAACAGTATACTCTGTTATGTCCATGGTACTGCTCATGTCTATAGGCGACGGTTACCACTTTCCATCAGGTGGGCCGTCAGCTTGTTTGCCATTCTAAGTTCTATAAAAAAAAAAAAAAAAAAAATATATATATATTCCATCAGGTGGGCCGTCAGCATGTTTGCCATTCTGAGTTGTATATATATATATATATATATATATATATATATATATATATATATTTTTATTTTATTGTTTATGTCTGGTAATGTTTTTATTTTTTTGATCTTATCTTTATAAATATATGTTGATACATAATTATACATGTATGTATGTATTCATGACCGACTATCTATAAATAGTAATTATAACTATTTCGAGTAAAAACCATGTTTTATAATTATTATAACAGACTCTTTTACATAATTTAGCTTTTTCACGGGCATAGACAATTCTATACCCAGTTTAATACTCTTTACTTCATTGAAATGAAATGAAATGAAATTTATTTGTTATAAAAGTAGTACATAATAGATGGTATGGTTATTTATGTTATATAGATCTCACTTTTAGTCCTTACAGACATGCAAATACATATTTGAATTAATCTATTATTATTCTTTATACAATTCAATTAAAATTAAATATTATACATTTATTATTATTATAAAAAGTAATAAAATTATTTTTTATAAAACTGTCATTATATTCATTACGAATGTTAAAATCATGTCAAGTTCGTATTGTCAACATATTATGTTTTCTAATAATTATAGTTCAACGTCGTTTATACAATCACATATTGTATAGTAACATTTGTGAATTAATATCATTTCCGTTTTCTACTTTTTTATTTATTTTTATGCTTTTGTACATTTACTTATAGTACAGATATTAGGTTATAATAAAAATGTACACAGACGGACTTATACCTTAAAGGGATTACTTCTACCTAGAGAACTCAAAAGGAGGAAGTATCTATAGAGTTTGTATATAAAGCATAACATATATGGTGCAAAAAATATATCATAAATAATATGATAAACAATTAATTATTATTAGCTATATAGTAAGCAACAGAGGATAAATAAATTAAATTAGAAATATATAATATGCATATAAACATATTAATATATATATATATATATATATATATATATATATATAGATACATATATAAATATAGCTAAATATATATATATAAACATAGAATAACTATTATACATATAAGTAACACAACTGTAAATTGTAATTTTTTTTGTTTGTGCTTGTTTGTTTTGTTTTCTTTTAGCTTTTCAAAGGTTAAGTGTAAGAGATCCCTTTGTGGGATAAGTCCGCCATTGAATATTAAATCATTTATCAGTGCTCAATTTGAATTATGTGCAATAAAGACTTTACAATACAATACAATATGACGGTGCATGTATTCTGGTATCATTTGGGAAGGAATACCAGAGTCTAGCAGCTTGCACTGTGAAGGATTTGGTATAGGAGCGGGTGTTATTTTTTTTTTCCCGATTATTAAATATACGATTTTTCAAATTCTTTCCTAAATGTAAAGCATGAAATTAATATGTAAATAAAGCCGATATAAATATAATACATCTGGATCGTATTAATATTCATTACATTACATTACGAGTTTTAACTGATTTGGCCGTGACAAGTAACTATTATGATATAGTCCCTCTATAAGGATGCAGAAGCTAGTAGTGATTAAAATATCTTCATCATCATCATCATCATCATCATCACCATATGTCATTAAGTCCACCGTTGGACATAGGCCTCTCCCCGTTGGAGTATTTTGCTAGTAGTCGTCACGTTTGGCAATCGAGTTTGCTGTCGCAGTTAGGCTTTGATGATGTAAAACGTCATCAAAAAAGGAGGACACTGGATTCACACGCCTCGACCATTTTTTTTTTTTGTTCTATGTACTGGATTTGGATTCCCAAGCACTTGCGGTTGCGCTTTTGATGTACGCTCGCATATGCCAAGGTTTGCAGTCGATTAGGTAATTATATGGGTAAAGAATTTGGGCTTCATCATTAAGTGGGTACTTTTTTTTTTTAAATGGATGATAATGGAATGGTTACCCCACCCGCGCTATCGATATACACCGGCGGGGCACCAGTGAAGGATGATAGGTGAGGATGAAGTAGGTCAGTTGGCCCATCGTGACGAATTCAACAAGAATTGTTCACGATGATTTCCAGGGGGAACCACGTGGAGGTCGACCTAATAGGGCATATTGCTAGCAATAGAACTGTCAAACTCCATTGCTAACAATCCCTTTCTCCCCATTAAGTGGGTACTAAGAACATAACTTTTAAGATAACCTTTCTAATGCGGACTGATGGGCGGTGAGTTATCGTAGTGGAATTTACGATTTACAGGTTAACAGTTGATGGAGTCAATAGAAAATTTTGGAAAAGGTTTGAGACCTTTTGAAGAGGGTGAGCATACGCCTCGACCATTAAGTTCCCTTAGTCGCGTCTTACAATACCCACGGGAAAGGAAGGGGTGGTCCAATCTTTGCAGAGGTCACACGGCAGTATGGCAGTAGGGCAGATGTGGTGAAAAATATGTGATAATTATAGTAACACATTAAGGCAATACACAATATAAATATAATATACACATAAGAAATGCACATATAATACATAAACATTACTTTTAATATATATGGATAAACTAATACATAAGAAATATATACATATATATACATACATATATATATGTATATATATATATATATATACATATACATAAATTAAAACAACGATAAGCATTATGAGATATAATAACTATTGAGTAACCTGTAACTAGAGATGGTTTTGTTGACTCAACAAATAATTAAAAAGTCTTCATACATATCTATCATTTATATGCAAATAGCGTTCTAATTTTGAATTACTCAAAAAATATGTGAACAATTAGTAACATACTTTTAAATTAGGTTCTAAGGTTAGCCAGAAAACTCATAAGTGCTCATATTCAAGGCAAACGACCTATTTATAAACAAATTATCATGTAAGCGATTTTATGTGACGGTAGAACAATTTTTGGCAACATACCTAATATATGTATTTCGCGCCAAAACTTATTTTTACCTGACTACCAACGAGAACTTTTTTTTTTCGAATAAGAAGGTATGTCTTATCTTTTGTTTATGACATTATTTGGGAAACAACCTTAGTAAGTTTTTTTTTATCGAAATAATAGTGCTTAAAATAAATAAATAGGTATAATAAAAACTTTTTGTTATATTCGATTATATTATGACTGTATTACATATTATTACATTTTTATCTTATTTTTTAAAGATCCATCGTCGTTACATTCTTACAAAAACATAATGACTCCATTTAAATTTAAATAATAAAAATAAAATAAATGTTATTATTAAAAGTTGCGTAAATTATAATTTAGTTTTAACGGAGTTTCGGTCTCGAATTCAAGTCTCGATTAAGATTTTTTTTATGGTAAATATAATATTAATGAATTTATAGAGAATAAATCTCGTACGTCCTGATTACAAGGTCATTTTACAAGCTAATACTTCCGTATTGTTTTGTACTGTTGCATACTGTTTCTTATAGCAATGACGGTAAGGATCAAAATTGAACAAATAATAGAATAGCTATATAAATGTATATATACCCGTATCAGAGGTAAAATATTAAAATAAAATAGATCTTTTGCATACCGACACATAAATAGGTAACTTTCCACACTATCATGCATAGTAAGTACAGAATTTACATACAACGCGTTCGTTTTTCGACCCTGGACCATTTAAGGATGTATTGTATAAGTTTTTATATCAAAAATGTGGAGTGGCAATTTTTTTTATTCAAATATATATATATATATATATATATATATATATATATATATATATATATATATATATATATATATAATTTAAAAGTTAATATATATATGAAAATATATACCCTATACAGTTTGTAAATAATATTTATTGCGAATACTTTTTGTTTTTCTTTTTTTTGCCTTAAAAATTTTTCCTTGATCATCACTTCTTATGGCATCCTTTTAAAAAGTTGCCAATTTTGTTTTTTATTAATCAAACTGTGTCAACTTTACAAAACGTGTCTCAGAACTTTGTTTCTTGGTAATTGTTAATCTGCTTAATAAATTAATATGTGCGATATAACTATATACTATTGTATACCATATAATATATACTAAAATAAGTTTATAACGCTTGCTTTTCGAAAATAGAAAAAAAAACCAATAAAAAAAACAACAAAAACATATTAAGAAAAAAAAAATAGGAATCAAATATTACCTGTACCACTGCAACATGGCTCCCGTAACAAGACACCCACCAGGCATCTGGAATGACATCCTTCCGAAGACATTCTGCAGCTCACCACTGTCCGGGTGGAATGCTGATTCATAGAGCTGCTTTGCTTTTACGACCTTTTCATAAGGCGTATCCTTTGGCTCTTTTCCTGCTCTAAAAAAAAAATATGAAAGATGTAAAAAAAAAAAACAAAACTTAAACCTAATTTTAATGGCCAAAATGCCTCATGAAACTTTTATTACTATATCAGCCGTTAACTCCACTGCTGAACATAGGCCTCCCCCTATTGGGTTGTTTTGCCAGAAGTTACCACACTTGGCAAGCGGGTTGGCAACCTTAATTAGGTTTCAGTGATGTTTTAAGAGAAATGCTGCTGCCTATCCCTCAATCATTAAATTCCCTTAGTCGCCTCTTACCCGCAGGAGAAGCAGGGGTGGCCTATTCTATGCTGGGACCACACAATAATAAAACTAGTTTCACGTAAATTATAACTTTCATTGACGGTTTCATAAATCATGTCTATAGGCGACGGTTACCACTTTCCATCAGGTGGGCTGTCAGCTTGTTTGTCATTCTAAGATGTATAAAAAAAATCTCTAATTTTGTAAAATATTAAACTAGAAACTAGAACCAATATTATTAGGCTAAGTTGATCTGAATAAAGGCTATAAATAAAACAAATAAAAAAAAACATACTTCTGTAGATTTCTCAATTACTATATATAAAGCATAAAAAAAAAAAATAACAGAATCATTTATTTTATCTTTACTGAGTTTTACTTCTTATCTGTTCAAAGGTTATTGCCAATCATAAATTTATTATTCTATAAAATGTATTTATAAATACTTATTATTGTTTACCAAATTGATAACATAAAATAAGCCCTTATTAAAGATAGTGTCTGCTCTGCTTGGACCTGACCTAAGGGACTTCGAGTTCTTTTTTTATGGTAGATGATGAAATAATTACAATTACCTATTCTAATAGCATATAATAGCAGGACACCAGTGAAGGACAAAACAATAATAATATGGCAAAGAGGAAATAACAGACAGTAACACAACAGTTTTCAAAGTGAACCAAGTGGGAAGTGGACCTTCCCATCCTCCTCCATTTAAACACATTAAACAGTTAAAAAAACTGTTCTAGGTGAATGAAATTAACATAATTATCAGGATAAGGGCTTTGCTATATATAATTAAGGCATAATTATATAATATTAATTTTATCGCCATATAATACTTTTTATAATAATTTCAAAGTTTTTCTTAGCATTATAGTTTAAATACATATTAATCGTGGTTTTTATTGTGAACATTGTATTACTACATAATGACAGACTATATATTAGTAGCCTACATAATAATACCTTTTTCAACAAAAGTTATAAAAGTGAGGGTAGTTTTTAAAAACATTGCCATACACAATTATTGATATGTAACACTTAATTTTTAGTAATGTTACAGGTGTAATATTAATGGACTCAGATAATTCGTTATATATGATATGAAAAAATTAAGCACTTACTTTAAATGTGAATTATAAAAAACTTACTTGTACTGAAAATACAACTCTTTGGCTTCATACAACTCTTTTTCAGGCACCAAGGACAACAGGGGATTGGAGATGAATGCAAAATGCCTGAACCTCCCAAAGAATGTGCTTTGATCCCATAGAGGCTGTGTGATGTCTATCCTTTGAACTGACATTATCTAAAAAAAATCTCATTATAGAAATAAGAAACTAGCATTGCAGGGTTAAGATGTTGTTTTTTCCTAGAAACTAATTGATGAAACTTTATTATATAATATTAAAATAAATTGAATAAAATAATAATAATAAAACTGTGTATTATTAATACATAAACAAGGAGTGTAAAGAAAAGATAGAATAAAGGAATATTCATTACATTTTCTGTGCCTACCCAAAAAGAAATATAACAAAATAGCTTATAAAACCAAAGTTTGTAATTAGTCAAATTAATCTTATGAATCTATTTATTTATTTTTTTATTAAGAGGGTATCTTTAGTGGCAGTTTACAGAAGAAACACGTTTAATATGTAGTTATACAGTTTTTTTATATACATATATTTAATTATTATGATTCATGTGGTCAGCATGATATTATTTTACATAAAAATTGATCAAATAATCTGACCGTTTAGTTAACTCGCTGATAAAAATAAATGGTAATAAGGTATATTATGAATAACAATATGAAAATTATATGGGTATTTTACTAAACATATTCTATTTTATATTTATTACACTTAAATAATAAAAAGATGTACCATTACATTATAAAAAAAAAAACAGTGGTTTAAACATATATGGAATTGTAAATACACTAAAATAAAAAGAAACAGATTATGTAAGTTACAAACTTATAACAGATGTAACCTTCGATAGTAATGAAAAATAAGTTTGAAACTTACAATACTTAATTGCTTTCTGCTTCAAAAGAATTTGTATTTCACTTTTTAAATGAAATATGAGATGCGTACGAAAGACGTACAGCGACAGAGTGGTTTATTCAAGTTTTATCTTATCTTTTGTAGGTATAATTATTGAATATTTTTTTGTGAACTAACATGTCAACTGTCAAAGTAAAGAACTTGTGCATTGAGCTGTGATTTGTCATTGTCAGGTGTCAACGATCAATAAGGTATATTTTGATATTCCAGACAAATTATCTTTTTGAAGACTAGGCAGCATGGTCTCCGACCTTAGCCTGTTCCAAACGGAACAAACGTACTAAAAAAAAAAAAGTATATTTTGAAAATTTTTCTTTAACTTTGAATTTAGGAGTCGTCACCCGAAAAAGTAAATGTAATTTTAAAAAAAAAAGTTTGTTACAGGCTAAAAAGCTAAAAATAAAAAGCTTCATGTGGCTTTGTTTCCATTATAACTAAGATATAAGTGTCTTTGTCTTTTTTCTTTTCTCAATGTCCTCTATCCAAAGGTTGTCTGGAAAAGATTGCTTAGCAATTAGGCCGGCTTTTGTATCATTTCTTATTAAAATTAACTGTATTTACTATTTTATAAATGGTGCAATAAGGTGTAAAATAAATAAATATAATGACACTCCCTCCTTAATTCTTAATGTACTTATATTGCTTACCTATTGTGTTATAAGACTATCTGTTTATAGTATTGCAATAGAACAAACTAAACTATACCGCCAGTAGGAAAACAATATCTTAATATTTTTATCATTAGCTATGAAGTCTAATATGATGAACTCCTTTGGCTTATTTATTAGTTAAGAATCTTATTTATTTTTTAATGATTTCAATATGTGTTTTAATTAATCCTCAATAAACAAATTCTTCACGATCGAAATAAAGCAGTCTAAAAAGATTATTCTGGTTTACTAGTGGATAATCTAAAAAAAGAAATTAAATTATCTTTGGTGATTGGTCTATGGATCGAGTTAATAAAAATATGGCGGCTGTCGTTTCAACAGCCGATATGACGATTCAGAAGAATTCGCAGATTTTAGTAAATGTTGAGGAAGCATTGTCTGACTTAATAGTTGTTTCATATTGTAGTGAAGACAAAAAATTTCAAGGTGTCTTATTAGACTCTAACAAAGGGTAGGTACCAGTATTTAATGTCGAGTGCTGTCCATATCGATTAATAAAAAAAAACTGAAGCCTAAATTTTATAATTTTTGCAGTAATTTACCGTTCGGGGTGTATAGTCTACATCCAGCATTTACTAAGCAAAGTGTATCCACCGATAGTCAAGATGATAAATTACATTCCGCCAGTCAAAGATTCACATATCAGGAGCCTCAATACGCTACTGAAAATGCACAGAAATCAAAGAAACCTGGACCCAAGGGTAAAACGCAACAAAAACAAAAGATGACGGTGCGACTACGACCTCGCAAGGTATTGTGTTCCAACTGCAAGGGGATATGTAACGAAAACAGCGAAAATGTGGACGTGTCTAAGAAACGGAAGCTAGACTCAGACGACGATACCGCCCATAACACTGAGTCATCTAACGTGGAAAAGAAATACCTAATGGGCAGTATGCTTATACCCAAACTGTCCAGATTACAACCCAGTGAAATAACGAGCGCGATTAAGAGCGCCCCAAAAAATTCCAATAAGGCTAGTGATAAATCTGTAAGCAAAACAAAAAGTGAAAAATCTAGTGAGAATATGCGGGCAACCCGTGAACTCGCCTTCGTCAGTGTTTCTGAAGGAGATTTATGTGATAGATCGGATCAGAGAGATGAAAGTGGCAATGATATTTCATTTAATTCTATGTTTTCGAGTGCACGAACTCTTAAAATATGTTTCGGCGAAGGAGAGGGCACGGTTGTGAAGATTCCACCCCTGTCAGGTGACTACAATGAGGATTCTGGTGTTTCCTGTGACATATCTAAACCAGCTAAACCTGATCTGAGGGCTGCAAAAAAAGCGCTGAAGAAGGCTAAGAAACAAGCGAAAAAGAATAATACTGTAGATAAAAGTGATGTAGATGTGTGGATGGAACAGTCACCGAAGCACATTGGGGCTCTATCACCACGCAATAATGTTTCCAATCACCCAATGACTGATCCATTAGAGAAAAAACACAAGCACAAAGTGAAGCATAAAAAAAAGTATAAATCACAAAAGAAACGAGATGAGAATACAAGTAAATGTGCTGATATTGAATCAGTTGATTACTTTAGTGATATAAAAGACAATTGCCTCAATCAGAAGCTGTCTATTAGTTTGAGAAGATTGAGTAGAGACTCTTATGAGAGGCGAAGTGAACAGGAGGTAATGGAGAGTGGATCTGAGGATTGGGAAAGTGAAGTTGTGCCAGACTTCCCTGAGAACAGTACAGAAGGTGTTGGTGGAAGATTGTTACGGGTATCTCCTGGGGACATTGTTTGGGGGAAGGTAGTTGGGTTTCCATGGTGGCCGGGCCGAGTTCTAAGTGTTACACCAACGTCCAAGGCTCATGTTGCATGGTATGCTTCTACTACATCTTCACTGATGCCATGTGATAGCTTGAGTCCGTTCTTAGAAGACTATAAGGTATGTCAACTTTCCCTCATTTATATTTTTAACAATAGTATACTTTAGAAGATAAATTTATAAAAACTACACAAAGTGATTCATATTAATTTCTCTACTGATGATTCTGCTGCTTTAGAATTTTACTTAGAATGTCAGAGATTTGCAATAGCTTGTATAAACTACCTACCTAATTCAATTAATTAATGTATTCATACTTATGACCTCTCATGAGTACATTTCATCTGGTATGGGTTATTTTCATTACATGTTGTACTTAAATTATTTTAATTATAAGCATAATTGTATAGTCTATTCCAAGTTACATCAAAATCTGATTAAGTAAAAAATTGTCCTAATTTAAAACTCATCACTGTTTTTTATGAAAGTCTGTCTTTTGGAATAATATTAACTTTTGTTTTTAAAGCAGAAAAACTAAAAATAAATAATCATTTATTTTCATCTACTTAAATTTTAACACCTGGTAAAATTCTATGTATATTTGACACACGCACGCACACATGTACTCACCTTTTTACATAGTTTTCCTTATTTATTTATTTATTTTTTTGCAAATAAAGTGTACTAATAAATAGGTAATCACACTCAGAGTCCCCAAGATACAGGTCTGACCTAGTTTGGGGACTGATGGTAATGCAGATATTTCCTCCTTGAATATAAACTTAACACCGGACAGTGTAGTCAACTGTTGGGAAACTGAGAAATAAGTATATATCCTGGTTTCAAACAACATGTCTTTCAAGATCCTATTTAGTTACAGCATTTAGGATGTGATTTGGCCTTGTTGTACTTGACAATTTTTTTTTATCTTATGGGAGTTAAGCAGTCACCAAATGGTACATATTGTAATAAAAGACCTTTTACATTTGCCGGTGGATTGTGGTCGGAATTGCAATCTGAGACAACAAATTCTGGGGGATATACTTCTATATGTATAATGGTAACATTAATGTAATTCTTTGTCAATTTGGCAGTCGATGCCAAGTGTCTATATCTGTGGGTAAAGGTGTCATTGAAGAATTGACATGACAAACCTAACATTTAGACATTCCCTATAAGGCTGGCATAGTCACCTAGATGACATAAAATTTGAATATATATAATTAAAAAGTAAACACAAAAAAAAGTCGCTATTTATGTAAAAATGAAAACGATGTGTTCATTGCAATTTCAGATACGCTTTAATAAGAAAAAGAGGGGTCCATACAAAGATGCTGTTAAGCAAGCTACAATTGAGGCAAAGAGGAACGAATCTCTACTAGGCGATCCTCTAGCGAGCCCCACTCATGCTGCTCTCACCATGTCGCCGCGCCCCATAGATGTGTTCTCTTAAAAGTTAATTAGTATTTGAGGTAAATGTACAGTCGAATTTATTCAATTTATGTGATATTATAAGGACATGGAACAAGCACAAATCTGGGACTACACCAAGTGTAAAAACAACAATAGACCTTGAAAATAAAACTTTTACCTAAAATTCTTTTATATAGAAGTTAACAGAGCCCAATTAAACTCTTTTGCCTTTCCAGGCAAAAAGTAACATTTGGCCCACTGGTGGGGCTCAATCAGGCCCTGTTAAATAGGCTCTATTAAGTAGGTTTAACAATATGTTTACCACTTAACAACCTGTTCAATAACAACTTCACTGTTCTAATATTAGTCTGGTTTATTGGCATGTGTGTGTAAAAAAACATCACAAAACTCATCTTCTAGATTTAAACTACGCATAACTGTTTACATAATTTATTAGATTCAGTAAAATCAATGAGGAAACTGCAATTTGCTGTAGTCGTTTTAGCATAATTTGCAAATAACCTAATGTCAAAAGTTTTGTATATGTTTATAACTGAACTATGCGAATTTAATGAACTTTAGGAAAAATCATTATTGTTTTTTATTACTCTTTTTATAAAGGCATTATTATCTTTATTTACATTTATTACGATTATATACTTAATATTTTTTATATGGCCACTGACTAATTTCAGTTTTGTTACAAAATTGCAAAATCTAGTTAAGCACTAGTCACAACTCTGCGCTGTTTTATGTGGTAGTTTATAATTCATTATATTACTAAATTACAAAAATTCCAGAACAGCATTTTTGAGTCACATAATTAGGAAAATTGGCCCCCCATAAAGTAAGAACATGCTAAAAAATAATAACTAATTGCCAAGTGTCTGACTATAAATAAATTTAAATGTAGATCTGTTCATTCAAATTGCTATAAGTGAAGTCCCAGACCATTGTATGTATTTCTTATATATATAAATGTATGTATAAATGTGCACAATTTCTATTGCACTTTGCGCTAACATTACAATGAATAAATACATACAATGGACTTTCAAAAGTAGAATTTTAAGATTTTACAATTAATGTTACAATAAAAAATAAATTGATATTTTCTGGGTGTTAAAATATTACTCATATTAGGTACTTATTTCAATGTTTCGAAGGTCGAAAATCATGTAAATGTAATACAATATCTGCCATGTCCTCTTATATGCTTTGTTCTAAATTATGGAGTATTATAGTTCTGTCATTCATTTTTACGATTTGAAACAACAAAACAATTACAAGTATTTGTATTTATGTCTTTACATGTATAGTAAATTAATATATAGAGTTTTACACATATTCAGAGACGAAATAGTTATTTACGGTCTATAGAAAATTATAGCATCATGTTCAAATTCAACCTGTGCCATTTTTGCTTACAATATAATATTATAACTCTGACTCAAGTTTACTTCTTCATTCTGTAGATGCTTACATTATTTATACCATAAAGTACTAAATTCCAGCATCACCCTTTACTATGATATCTAATAATATTTATATGTAAACCTTTCATCCACATGAAATGATCAGAAATCATAGATTTGCAATCACAAGTATATGTTATTATATAAAAATTAAAGTTAATTTTATTACAGTTATTTTCCAAACTAGAGAGAAGAAAAAATAGGTTAATAGATTCTTTCAAGTAACTCAATTTCAAGCATTTTTAATAGTTTTTTTTTCTGTGTTAAATTCTTAAAGTGATTTCGACTAACAAGAACGGGTTGATCAATTAAATGACATTACTGATGATATCTTGTCTCCAATCATGTAATTTTATATTCGATAAATTTTAAACTGTTATTCTGCCTAAATTGTGAATTTGAGTCAACTTTGTCTCTAAAGTGTGTGGTAGCAAAATTTTGCAATTTCCAAGTGTGTACTTGTGTAATTCCTTTGTTTTAATAAAATATTACGCAATAACGAAATATAATGGTAGGCACATTTTGAATAGGTAACAATATGTTTTCTGAGAAGGCTTGTAAATAGGTACTTATGTAATTATTCTTTTCTGGCACTGTCAATGTTAAAACACACTGTGTTATGTTCATTCCTTTTATATATATTTTTCTCTTGACTTTGAAGCATTTTTGTATATTTGCTTTATTACTTATTATCATCTATTTTGTACCTAACTTTACACATATGTATATATTAATAATTGAAAAATAAAAATGTTTTCAAATAATTTTTAAGTATAACATATGTCTAAAATTTTTTTTTTTTATATAATTCAAAGCCAAGAGAATAAAGTTAATACTTCTTTGTTGTTTATTTTTAAGTACTCTAATTTTATAAAAACAAGTTATTTTTTTTTTGTTTTTACGATAAGTGGTTTTGGTTACTGTACACAAAAAAAAATTCGTTAAATCAAAAGTAACTGAATATCTCTCACGTGTCATAGACAATTTATTTTGTAGAATCCATAAAATATATTTTTTTATTGTTAATAAATATCTGTTAAGTTTATGTCATCGCAACTAAATTGCTTATTAAAAGAATCTTATTTGACTAAGTACTTGAAATGAAATTTTTGTACCTAAAATACTATGTCATAAAAAAATCTACAGTACAGATATGGAATATTGAGAAAGATGCACTGCTGGTATTGATTCAGTTGATGGTCGTAACTAAATAAAAAGAAACTGGAATTTCTTATTTTTTATTACATGATTCCTTTATTTTTATAATTACTTGTGTATTTTTATGAGAAAAGTCACAGATTTCACTGATATTAATAGCTCGCATATTGCATATATGCTTGCATCATATATATATATATATATATATATATATGATGCAAGCATATATATATATATATATATATATATATATATATATGATTCTCATTGACTGACTGATCCATATATCAATACACAACCTACACTGCTAAATCTTGAATCTTGAAATTTTGCAGATAGGTTCATTATATGACATAGGTAAACAATAAAAAAAGAGTTTTGAAAGTTTAGGGGTTAAGGGGGTATAACGGAGGTTGAAAGCTTGTATGGAATTTGATCAGTTTAGAAGTGAGACACGTAAAATATTATAGAACAAGAAATCTAATACAATATGTGAACGAAGCCGTGGGCAAAAGCTAGTAATGAATATAAATTACATTCAATAATTTTGGTAGACCAATATTTGCCACTGTTGTCAATAATTTTGGGGACCAATATTTGCCACTGTTGTCAATCAGGTTGGAATTCGGCTATATATGGTTATCAAGCCACCGATACATCTAGTAAGTTTACTAGCAATGCTTCTTTTTTAATATTTCAAACCCAATTAAGTTGGTAACAATATTTTTGTTTTTTTATTACTCTATACATATTGTAGTTATGACAATATCATGTAAGCAAAAATAAGTGGTAGTTTACTTAAATGATTGTTGTAGTGAAACCTCGATGATATTAATTTTATTAATTATGTTTCGTAAGTACATATTATATTTTAATGTTGGTAATAAGAGTCAGATTAACTTACATCTATATTAGTCGAGAAAGCTCGACTAGTTTCGAGACCATCCGGGACCCTTAGTGATGAGCGGCCGTGACGCGTACGCAAACTTGGTACGACTCAAATATACGTCAAACCGGTTGTTATTATTTTAAATTTGAATAATTTTTCTAACAGCCATATTTTTACAGTGCTCATGTTGTAAACACAATAATAATTCAGTGCAACTTTATATGAAGGAATATTTTATTACCACAGTAACACTCTCTGAATCAAATTTGTAACAAATCGAAACATTTAATAATTTATTTATTTATTCTTTATTGACCACAATACAAAATAATGTTTGGTACAAAAGGCTGACTTAATCAACCTTTGGCAACAGAATTATGCAGTGAAAAATTGAAAATTGTTTTAGATAAACTTATTATTAGAAATGGGCTATTGGTCCCCAAGTCGACAGGTAAATAAGGTCGATTAACAAAACTGCACATGAAGCAAAGTGCAAAAAAAAAACCGTGCAAACTCGGTAACTTACATTTAGACATCGAGGTTTCACTTTAACTATGTTTATATTTTTATTCCATCACTTTTATATTGTAATATACAAAAGAAATTCTGCCAAAGATCCATAATCTTTGTCTTAAAAACTGTTGATCATTCTCAATGTGATCATTTAATAGGTATATTTAATGATAATGTAGTTGGCTGCAATGTATCGATATTACAGGAACTATGTATATTTTTAAAACTGAAATAAGGCATTCGAATTTAATATCTTTTATTTATTCCTTTATTTCTAAACTATACGACATTATAACTAGTCCCTAAAGGGGGGAAAGGGGTTGTTAGTAATGGGATCAAATAGCCCTATTACTAGCAATATACCCTGTCAGGTCGACCTCTACGTGGTTCCCCCTGGAAACCATCGTGACTAATTCTAGTTTAATTCGTCAGGATGGGCTAACTAACCTACTTTCATCTTCATCTGTCATCCCTCATTGATGCCCCGCGAGCGTATACCAATAACGCAGACGGGGTTACCATACCATTATCACCCATTAAAAAAAAAACTAGACCCTAAAGGTTGTAAGATCGAATTTAGAATTAAAAACTGTACGAATAAAATTAGAAACAGACTCTGGCATTGGAAAATTTAAAATTATTTTCAAGGAGGCTTCTGTCATACTCATGATTCGCTTCCATACTATACATTACTACATTCAGTACTGACACCAACACATTTTTGCTTACCATAATTGAGAGCAGTGCACTGTTAATACTGTCCCGCTTTCACTCTCCTTTCAATTGAATTCATTATCGTACTATATATCCATCGACAGTTAAATTCTCTTAGTCGCTTCTTACGATATCCATGATGGAGGAAAGGGATTGTTAGCAATGGAGTTTGACAGCCCCATTGCTAGCAATATGCTCTATTAGGTCGACCTACATGTGGCTCCCCCTGGAAACCATTGTGAACAATTCTTGTTGTATTCGTCACGATGGGCCAACTAATCTGCTTCATCCTCACCTATCATCCTTCACTGGTGCCCCGATAGCGCAGGCGAGGTTACCATCTATTATCACCCATTAAGATATCCATGACAAAGGAAGTGAAACAACATGGATAGAGATGAAACAAATGGAGGCGTTTGGGTGTTCCCCAGGAACCTAAAGCGGTTCCCGCTTCACGGTCCAATTGTCCACCATTGATTCTCGACGAAATGTAGGCATATTGAATGTTAGGCAATAATTATTAATGTAAGTCATAGCAGTCATTACATCCTTCTGACAGCTTTGCAATTCGAAAATTAAAATTATGAACAAAATAATACATTGAGTAGAAAAAAAAATTAGAAATTACCAACTTTTCATAAATACCTAACAACAACAACAACAATATATATATATATAGATCAATAAATATATAGAAAAAATACTAAGTCACTACTTAATATTCGGCAAAACTTTATTTTAATCGTAAACATTTTTTCAAATATAATTAATTATTAGATTAAATCCTTAAATTGCACTCATATCTCTACTACATTTACGTATACCTACCTTATCTAATACATTATTTTATTTTGGCAATAATTTTGTTCGTGTTTGACAGCCTTTTGTTTTTTCCGTTTGAAGTTTTAAGATTTCAATTCTGTATATCATAAAACATTCTACATTAATTTATTTGAATAAACTTAAATTTTGATTTTGTGAATAAATATACTTAAGTAATTAACAGAATGAGGCGTACATACAAGTCAAAAAAGGAAATAGGTGGAGCTTTAGACCACAGAGATATGTTGTTTGCAATGGATGAGAAAAGTTCGGCTTTTGACGCATTTTATATTCAAAATATTAAACAAACTGTGCGAGAATTGTCGTCGATAAACACAGCAAATCATCACGGGTTTACTGCAAACAAAGTACGAAAGAGAAAATACGTAAAACGAATTCATAAAGATATAGAATCTACCACACATCGGGAGTCTCTAGCTGGATCTGCATTTCTTACACCGGACAAATCTATACGTGTTAATAAAGTGCTTGATCCATTCGACCAATTATTAAACACACCGTCGAGAAATAATGACTCGTTGCAGGTCAAAAAAGATAATTTGTTTGATAAACTTCAGAAGTGAGTTCATTTAAAGGACCTGTTGTAATTTATATTTATGGCGACATTGTTATTTTTAATTGTAAAGATGTTATTTACCTTATTTTATTAATCATCAACTTATTTCATAATATGGAATAGTTATTGTGTTGATTCTTATAAATTTCATTCTTAAATCTTGAATATAAATAAAGTAGATATATTGCTGTAGTATTGAGTACATATCTCTCCACTTGTTCTTCCCTCAACAAGCTCTGACAATCTTTAGAAAAAATAATCTAATATTTTATTTTTATATAAACTTATCAAAAATTTAGTTTATAATTATGTTATGTCCATGGTACTGCTCATGTCTGTAGGTGATGGTTACCACTTTCCTTCAGGTGGTCCGTCAGCTTTCATTTTCAGTTGCATGAAAAAAGTAATAGAATTTTTTTGCATATAATATTTACATTCACCTAAAAATTTGTAGATACACATGTTTGGGTGAAAATACACAAACTAATTAGTTAACTTATTTAATAAAATACACTTGTAGACTGTTTATTCTAATTATTATAATTTCTCTATTTTTAGCAAAGGAAAAACCTATTGTAGAAAAAAAGTTCCTAAAATAAAAAAATATTCAAGCAGTGACACAACAGGTAATTTATCAAAATTCAAAATTCAAAATTCAAAAATCATTTATTCATGTAGGACATTTTAGCCGCTTATGAACGTCAAATTTTTACATTATAATTTTATATTTACCCTACCGTCCAGTTCGGTATATAGATCCAATTGAGAAGAACTGGCAAGAAACTCAATTGAATTACTTTTTTTTTTAAAGCCAGTTTATTTACAATGTATATTTATATAGGTGTCTATGTCTAACATTAAATGAAAATTCAGTGCATGAACAACTATTGCCATGCACACTCGTCATTCAAGTAATCGTTTAGTGAGTAATAGGCTTTGCTCAGTAAATATGATTTAACAGATGTTTTGAATTTATTTAAGGGTAATTCCAACATATCCTTTGGTATCTTATTGTAAATTTTTATACCTATTCCCATAAAAGACCTATTAACTTTTTCTAAACGATACTTGGGGACAGCAAGTTTGTCTTTAAATCTAGTATTAATATTATGAATATTGCTGTTTTTTGGAAATAAGTCAAGATTTTTATGAACATATAGAATATTTGAATATATAAATTGAGAAGCAACGGTGAGAATATTTGCCTCTTTGAATTTCTCTCTTAATGAGTCACGACTCTTCATACAGTAGATCGCTCGAACGGCACGTTTTTGTAATATGAATATATTCTTAATATCTGCCGCTTTTCCCCATAGTAATATTCCATAAGAGAGTAAACTATGAAAATAACTAAAATAGACTAATCTAGCAGTATCAGTATCAGTGTACTGTCTAACTTTACGCACGGCAAAAGCTGCTGAACTTAGTTTCGCTGCAAGGCTTTGAATTTGTGCACCCCATTGTGTTTTATTATCTAGTGTGATTCCTAGAAAGACAGTAGATTCTATAAATTCGAGAGATTCGTCATTTAATTTAATTTTATCACATTATTTTGTAATGAATCTGCAGAATCATTTGTTATTGGTTTCACTAATACTATAAATGTGAAAGTGCATTTGTTTGTTTGTTACCTTCTAGCACCTTCACGACTTGACCAATCACTATGAAATTTGGTATTCACCTACTATGTGGAATGAAGAAGGTTATAGACTATTTTTTATTTCAGTCAATAAACATATCTTGGTTATGCAAATGAAGTCACTTTTAAAAACACTTTTATAATATTTTTAATATGTGTATAATAGTAATATTTTTGTGTTACAGATTCAGATAAAGAGAACACTATTAAAGATTGCAAGTCACAAAACTTAACTGATATTGGAATGCATGAGTTAGTAATAGAAAAAGATAAAAAATCTAGCCCTAAACATTTTGATGAATCTATAAATAACATAGTAAAAAATATGTCTATATTGAAAAGTCCTAATGCCAGAACAAATTCTATTGGAAAACCAAAATATTTAAAATACAAGAAAAATAGACTTACCCTGAATATTCAGTCACCATTATTACAAAATTCACCTATGTGTAGTACACCATTTAAAGAGAAATATAGAGGTGCATCTATCTATAATTTTTCTCCAATTAGTACAAAAAATAATGAGGATAGCCCAACCTTTATGCCTATATATGAAGAGAATAAAGAAAAATATTGTAACATATATTTAAAGGAACAGAATGATAATAAATTCTTATCACAAGCACAAGATATTGATGTGCAAGTATCTCCAATTCTTATGAAGACTGTTAATAGCATAAAAAAGATTTCTCCTTTGGCCAATGTTTCTTCATCTCCTATTGATTATGTCTCTACTTTCCAATCAATAAAAAATAAACAAGATCATCATCTTGTAGTTGAAGTTCCACCAGATGAGGCTTTAGTACCAAATTGTTCATTAGTAAATAAGAAAAAATCTCAAGAAAATGCTAGTAATATCTTACCTGAAATAGACAATATAAATAATGAAGATAATATATCTAGCATTGAACTTAGCTCTTTTCAAATAACGTCAGAACCATTTTTAGGGTTTTCTAACAATAAATCTCTAGACAAAAGCAATGTGAGCAATAATAACGATTCATATGTAAATAATTTAAAGACTAGTACACCCTGTGAAATTTTCAATATTGTTGATATTTTATCTGAAAGTGATAATGATTCTAAATCTGAGGAGAATAAAATGTCCAAGAGTTTATGTAGTGTAAGTAGTACTAGCAAAGACAACACATCATTGAGTTCACAAGAAAATGAATCTATGTATGATACATGTGATAGTGGTGAACTTCAAGATGAAGATTCGAGAGAATCATTAGTCCATGAACCATTAGTCGTTTTACAGAGAATGAATGATTCTGTCTTCCAAAAATATTTTGAATTAATGCCAAATTATGATGATAGAGAAATTAGTGAAAACAGTTTTGATAATATTGATAATGATAGCAAAGGTAGTTATCAAGAATATGCTAGTCTTGAAAATGATAATTCATCAAATGATCATTCCTGTACATCGCAAAATATAGATAATAATAATTTGTGTGAAGTTAATACTGAAACTGAGTCAGAAGATTCATCCGATGAAAATACAATAGATTTAAATACTAATACAGAAGAGGAAAGGTGTATAAGTTTTGTCACAACAAGAAGGCGAAATGAAGTTACAAATGATTCTATATTTGTATTGAATGATTCATATAGCAGTACAAGTAGTATTGATTGTGATAAATCTGTACTTAGTAATACAGTTAGATTTGAAGAAAAGCTAAAATTAGATAACATGCAAAATTTGCCAATGGCTAAAGATTTCTTGTATGAAGCTAAAAACTCTGATAATAATAAAGTTATTGAAAATAGGTCATGTCATTCCAAATATGATGAATCTAAAATATCCATAACCACAGCTACGAAAACGGAAAGTATAAGAGACAGTATGTCGAATGTTTCTCTAGATGGTAGAAAAAGTAATTTACAAAACAAACCATCCATAGTCTTGCAGCCAGGAAAGAAGTGGGAAAGGTCCTTGAGCATTTATAGAAGAATAACAATGGTTGGCTCTGATCACTCTCTTTTAGAAGAAGAGCCTCTTCGTACTAAAGGAAGGAAATATAGACAAAGTGTCATCAGTACTATAGAAATGCAAGATTTGTCAGGTACTTTTAAATTATGTAAAGAGTTTTTATATGAATATATAGAATATGTAAATATTGATGTGTATTCAAACAAATTATACCTTAAATTATTATAAAGTAATTCTATCTTGTAGGATTACCACACAAGATAGAATTTTTAGGTATTTCATTATTTTTAGGCAATTCATACTCTTTAAATGATTTTTTTTTATAAATGAAAGATTCTGTTAATGTTACATCTGTCACATCCATCCAAAGTTTCAGTGTAATGTCAGGTGTGATATTTTGGTTTTCACTTATTATCTTTTATTTCTAACTTCTTATTATGATTTTTTTATAATATTGCAGATTCACTACACAATGAATCAATTATTAGCCGTAGAAGTACTTTTGTTTCCAAACCAAACAGATGCACAATTAGGATTGTAAAGGTATGTTTTTGTTATCATGTGTTTATGCCCATAACAATAAAGGTAAAGGTTTATTTTAATTTTTAACCATAATTATTACACAAGTTAATATTTATAATATACTTATAAACTGCGAATATTTATTCAATTATATGGGTAAATAAAAGAAAAATTCTATTGTTTTAGGAAGCTAATAATCCCAGACTTAGTGTATGTTCAACTGGAATAGAAGATTTGGGAGGTGTGTATAATGAATATTTTCATTACTTTTTTTTTAATTATGTACAAAATAACTTAATTTATATTTTATTATATGAGAACTGTCCAAGTATTTATTTAGGATAAAAAAATCGGAGATGTTAAATATTTTTTAAATGGTAATACTAGAGAAAAACTACCATCTATTACTTTTTCGGATCTGTGGCACTAGCAATAATCTATGCTCTGTGCATTACATCGATTTCGCGGAAGAAGACGCTTTGTTGGGTCTTTGTCCATAATTTTTATTTTATTTTTATTTAACAATCACGTGTTAAATACAATAAGTGGTGTTTTATAATATCTGTTATTATAAAATAATAGTAGTTTAAACTATTATATTAGTGTGAAACTTGTGTTACATTAGGTACATCGATTGACTGCCATTTGTTATCCCTAACGGGATAATAGCTTGGTTCTGCGCCTTTGTCCAAAACAGTGTCTAAAGCCAAGTGCATGCATCTTTCCCTGCAATACACAGGTTCGTATGTTACGAAATCGTATAATTTGACGGCGATTTCTCGTCTCGTATGATTTCCCAGTAGAGCCTACGTAACGCGATTACGCGTAGCGAAAGTTCGTCATACTCATTCACTTCCTCGTATGTGTCACGCTCGCGACGCGACCTCTGATGCCAACGGATTATTTTCAGGATTTCTGACCGAAGACTGTGATGATACGATTATTGAGTTATCAAAACTATCGATCGCCGATTCGGAACCCGAGGTCACTGTGCTAGAGCATTTCCATGATACAACGGGCCGCGTAGCTACTGCCAGAGACTACGTGTTGCGACGCTGCAATCAAACAGAAGCAATACTGTTTGATGAATGCTATCCAGATCCGTAAGTCATATTTTTATTTATACAATCAGTGGGTACTAGACAGGTCTAGGTAGGTAGTTGCAATATTATAATTATTTTTTTTATTAAATATATTTGTGGATTTTGAACTAAATTATAGGTACTATACAATACATGTGTAGTAAATTAGTATTATTTATATGTTAGCAGGGTACCAGTGAGTAATGATATGTTAGTATGGAAACAGCTCAGTTAGCTTATCATGACAAAATCATCAGGAATCCCTATGGTTTCCAGGGGGGGTCTATGTGAAGATCAAACACATAGAGCAGTGTTTTTCATGTCATGACTCCCCTTAGTATGAAAAAATATTTCATGACCCCTGACCCTTCGCTTATTTTTTTTTTTTTTTTTCATGTATTTTATATTGTTACAAAGATGTTGTAAGGACTGAATACTGCAATCCATACATTTTTTTGCATTTGCATAATTAGGTTTCAGATAAATACAGAATTAAGTACATATTTTTACATCAAATATGTAGCTAAATTGATATCATGATGTATGCTCGTAATGTATGACCAAATGTGATCTCGGTTGTCCAACCTATGAGTGCGTGGCAAATCTTTCTATATAACTTTTTTTTGCTACCCCTCTGGGGTTGAAAAATGCTAAAATATGACTAGTAATGAGGGTGATACTATTCTATATTAACAATCCCTCCCCCATGGGATATAACAGAATGTGAAAATGTATAATATTTATACATTTTTATATGTTTGTTATTCAAACACACTCAATGTATTTGGTATACATGTATGTTGATGTTGTTTACTGATTCACGCAGACAGAGCCATGGAACACAATTAGTTTTTTTAATACTAGCTATTGTCCGCAGCTTTACTTGCATGTGGTATTCATTGTCTTGTTCTATAAAATTTCACATGTCTAACTTCTAAAGTGATGAAATTCTATGCAAACTTTCTTCCCCCATTTTACTCGCTTAAGAATTGAGTTTTCAATATTCCTTATTGTTCACCTATGCTATATAATGAATCTATTTGCAAAATTTCAAAATTTTACATTCAATATTTTCTGCTGTGTGTTGATATTTGGTTCAGCTATTCAATAAATTTTATCATTAATGTGTGCCAGGGAATGCTAATTTAGAGAGAACACGTGTTGAATCTTCTACATAAAACTAGACTGAATATTTATTTACAAGTACCCTCAATCACAATATATGACATTCATGTTATGTATTTGCTATTTTTTTTTTTTTTACTATTTAGATATCGCTGTACTACAGCACTATTTATTTCATAGTAGCATATCTATTTAAATATTTTTTTTTTATATAAAGAAGTTTAAATATTCACAGATTAATTTTAATAATGTAGGTAATAACAACCAGGGTTATTATACTGATGCCTTTTTCTATCATCATCTTTATATCTGCCTTTAACTGTCCACTGAACATAAGCATTTCCCTTGGTGGGGTTTTTGCCAGTAGTTGCCAAGCTTGGCAGGTGGATTGGCAACCACAGTTAGACTTTGAAGATATTTAAGAGGGACATTGTTATCCTCCTTTAGTCACCTCTTATAAAACCCACGGGAAAGACAGGGATGGCCTATTTTATGCCGAGCCTTGCAGCCTTTCTCTATACCAAATACTGTTTATATTAGGTTGGGCTTGTATAGTTGTGTATCAGTTTGAAGATATGGCAGTGACATTCTCTCTTCAGTTGTACACTCTTGACAGAGTGGTTGTGGTTTTCACAATGATAGTGGATCGTCGATGAGGCTCTCCTTTGCGATTGAGGTCCTCGCAATATGTCTCCATCTAATTCTATTCGCCGCCGAGCGAGAGCATTCCACAATAGACTGCTGTGTGGCTGTTTTGATGATGTTAGTCCATCGTGTTGATGATGTACCTTGAGAAGGTTTGCCTTGTACCGCTCCTTGGACAATTAGACGTTCCATACAATTGACATTGCAATTGCAGTGACAATACAAAGAATTAAAAAGAGATATTATCATAGAATATATTGAGATGCTGGCCATTTGTAATACATTCGATCAATACAATGGATGAACGGTTACAGTGCTAAGAGATAAACAAACTTCCTTTCACATTTATATTCTTAGTAAAGATTTGTTTAGATACATATAACCTAACCTAGTAAGACCTGATTTACATTACTAAAACACTTGTTGCCTATAAAAGCACTTAATTTGCACTTAAATGTGTTTTACAAGTAAGAAACCTAAAAGTGAGTAGTGCATACTAATAAATTGAAAGCTGCCTTAATATTCTTCTATTGAAGCATTCGTGACAATGTATGTTTATGTTATATAAAGAGAGCTTTCTTAAGTTACGACAATTCTTTTTACTTAGGAAAACATAGGGAGACTTTGTACAAAAGTCGTTTGCTTGGGTACTTCTGTCCCATTCGTGTTTTGACCGTGAAGCAGTTGTGTTTGCCCCCAACTGTGTTTCAGTTTGAAAGATGGGATATAATAGTGAATTTACAGGGTACAGAGGAATAACACCTGAGTCCTTAAGGATGACAACGTATGGAGGGTATATTCTGTTATGTTCATGGTACTGCACATGTATATAGGCGATAGTTACCGCTTTCCATCAGGTGAGCTGTCAATTTGTTTGCCATTCTAAGTTGTATAAAAAAAAATATATGAATATTTAAATTCTTTATACATTTACCCCCTATATAAATCTACATTGATAATTTATTACTTAGCCGTGACCTGTGACAATGTTATTATTATTTTATTACTATGTAAGCAGGACAGCATTATTGATAAACTTATACATAATTATATTTCATTGTTGAATAAATTATATTGATATTAAATGTCGATCGAGCACATTATGCTTGTTATTAAAAAAATAAAGTTATTGTTTAAAATATGCAAATTATAATTTGTAGGTAATTATAAAAAAAAATTCTGTGATAAAAATTAGAAATTTTTGTGAAATAGACATTATTTACATAATTGTTGTTCACTCCTAATTAAAAATACATAAATATAATTTTTCGACACTGGTAACTTAAGAATAATAATTCTGTTCTTTAGTATGGCAACTCTTAGCCCCTCTCTCTCTCGTCTTTTCGAATATGTCGTGATGTGATTGCCAAAAGTTTATCGCTCTCGTAAATTAGAAGTTTATCTATAATTTATTGATATTTCATTGAATAAAATATATTTATTTACTATATTTAATAAAATACTAGCTGACTCGGCAAACGTTGTTTTACCATATACATTATTTCTAGAACTATACATGAAAATTTATCGTACTACAATTATTATATTCGATTACCATCTTGCAACCCTATTGCGGCATATAAAAATCGCGATTAAAAAACAGGGGTTGATCGTAAAAGCGTGTAAATTTGAATTTGTATGTATTTTTCAATGCTGAATTATAATAAAATGAAAATAAAAAAAAATTTACAAAAAAATAAAAAAATATTTTGGGGTGGGTCACCCTTATCACTTACGGGTATGAAAAATAGATGTTAGCCGATTCTCAGACCTACTCAATACGCACACAAAATTTCATAAAAATCGGTAAATCCGTTTTGGAGGAGTTTGGTAACAAACATCGTGACACGAGAATTTTATATATAAGATATTTATATTTCAACAATATAGTGTATAGTAAACTTAGATTTCCGATGGCAACAATCGTGGTAAGTCTAGCACTTTAGTCTTAGCCTTTGACTTTTTGCTTAGGAAATCTAGATGTCTACCTGTAGTGTAATAGAAAATTAAAGTCAAATTAAGTAGTTTTCTTTTAATTTTATATCTTCCCGTTATTTTGTAATAAATTATAAATTTTCAATACACTTCTGCTTTTAAAATACTTTTCATAATTGAAGGAAATTTAATTACATATTATATTTTTTATATATTATATATATAATAACATATTACATATATAATTCTATGCACTTATACATATGCATATATATTTATCTATTTACGTATTTATTTACATATTTATACACAATAGAGTTTGATGTATTTACATCATTTTCACTGGCACCTTTCCTGCACTGGATTACCCAAATTAAATCATTTTCTCTCTAACTACACTGGGTTGGCTGGAAGAGATCTCTTTCAGAGATAAGTCCTTCCTTGCTAACAAGTTGTTAAACTAATTGTCGAATATATTGTTTAAGTGCAATAAATAAAAAAATAAATAATAATAAATTACTAAACGCATTGTAAATGGGTAGAACTACTTTAAATTGGTCAACTTGAATCTAAGTGTTGAATCATTTTCATTCATTACTTTTTATATTGAGTCTAATATATTCACTTTTTTTTTTATTTATTTACAGTTTATTGGATCGCATTTTTGTCTGTTTTATTTTTATATTATTGAGTCCGATAAGACAGTCATGTAAAGATTATTTACTAATGCCAAGTATATATTGGTACCTATTAAATGGTATTTATTTATTATATATTTGGCGGCGTAGCGGGCCGGGTCGTTGGGCTCTCTATAATGCTGTTGAACACAACGATGACTGGCTCATTCGTCATACTCGTTAACGGCTGCTTCTAGTAGGAACTGGTCTGTTCAAAAATACTGCGATTGTTGCTTTTTTATGGTTGAAAAAAGAATGGTAACCCCGCCTGCGCTAACGGGATACGCTGGCGGAGCACCAGTGAAGGGTGATAGATGAGAATGAAAACAGGCCAGTTAGCCCATCATGATGAATTCATCAGGAATTAACGATATTGTTATTTGTAGATTATTGTTGTTATTGTTGTTTTGTAGATTTTTATTCTCTTTTATTTATCAATACGAAGTTTGAGATAATTATTTTATTCTGTAAATTTTTATTGTTGTAAACTTATTATTAATAATAAGTTAAATTTACAAATTTGATAATTATTTTAAAAAAAAGCAATAGCTATGTTTCTTGCCTGTTTTTCTCAGTTGAAATTGCTTTTCGGACTGGGCGATAGATTTATAAACAAAATGACTATTCAAGAATGCTTATTTATTAAGTTTACTTGAATAAAAAATATCTATTATTATTTTGTTTATATATATATATATATATATATATATATATATACTTTTAGGTTATTAATATGTTGCACTTGTTTGTACATATTTTCTAGTTGAACTATTTAAACAAGCTCCGGATATTCACATGTGGTTCCCAAATTGTGATACCGCACATGTTATATATAAACGAATTTAGGCCAATTCAGAAAAGTATGCTTCATAAACAAACCAGGCTTTCATTTATGTAAAGAAATATGTTTAAACGCTGTATTTTACAAAGGTCGATTTTGTTAAAGTGATTAATCTGGCTCATGTTTATATTTCTTTCGTGTTTAAATGGAGAGGTACATTTAACACTGCTTTTTTTTTTTTTTAAACCTTGCGGCATTATTTTGCGTTTACATCCTATAGCTTTAACTGTGTGGTCCTGGCGTAGAATAGGTCATCTCTTTTTTTCGCGTGGGTGTCGCAAGAGGCGATAAAGAGAGAGAACGAGAGATGGGCAGCAACGTCTCTCTTAAAACATCTCCTAATCCTAAATGTAGTCGTCAATCCGTCCGCCAAACGTGGCACTACCTCGCCTCTTAGGACACCCACGGGAAAGGAAAGGGTGGCTTTTTCTATGCCGGGACCGTACGGTATTGTAGTTACATGTCATGCTATATAATAACGAAAAACCAAGTCATTTTTTGAATCCACATAAATATCCCACTTGTGGTCACTATAGGTATTTGTTTTAAGTCAATCGAGATTTTGAAATATTTTTCTATCAGGTCGACCTCCACGCGGTTCCCCCTAGAAACTATCATGGTCAATTCTAGTGGAATTCGTCACGATGGGCCAACTGACCTGCTTTCAGCCTCACCTATCACCTCTTCTGTACGCAGGCGGAGCACCTGTGTGCTCCGCCTGCGTATACCGATAACTCAGGCGGAGTTACCATTTCATTATCATCTATTAAAAAAAAATACGGGCAAATAAGCTTAAATTATGAAAATAAAAAATAAAGTAATACCAACTGCACAAAAATGTTGGAGGGTAGATTTGAAAATAATAAGTCACTGCCGTAAATGATATCAACCATGGAGTTCGCAGCAACAAACATAAGTTAAAATTTAATAGTGTTATAAGAGGGTAGTTGTAGATTACCAGATAGCGCATCGCGTGCAGTTTTTTTTTATGTTGTTGCCAATTACTAGTCTATACAAATATTAAAGATTTGATTTTTTTGTTTGTAATGTAATACTACTCAAACGATTTGAAAACTTTTCACGTATAGAAAACTACATTATCAGTCAGTAATATAGGTTGTTTAAAAAAATTAAGTGATCCATATCTGTCACGCCTGTCTCCCATTAGGGTAGGCAGAAACAATGGAACGCCAAATGCTTCGATTCAAACAAACCTCTTTCGCTTCCTTCACATTCATCAATCTCTTTATACACGCTCGCCGGTTACGGGTATTTTTAATTTGGCCCTTCATCAGCACGTCGCCTATTTGGTCAACATACGTCCGTCTAGGGCGGCCCCTACCGACATCTCCATTCATTCTTGCTCGATAAATCTCTTTCGTAATTCTTCTTTTATCCATCCTCTCCAAATGACCAAATTAAGTGATCCCTACGAAAAAATTACAATGACCTAACTCGATACAGGTAGGGAGGAAAGCGATTGTTAGAAATGGGGATTAGTAACCCTATTACTAGCACTGTAACTCTATCAGGTCGACCTCCTCGCGGTTTCCCCTGGAAACAATTGTGATTGATTCATTAGTGAATTTGTCGTGATGGGCTAACTGACCTGCGTTATTCTCACCTATCATCCCTCACTGGTGTCCCGCCAGCGTATACCGATAGCGCAGGCGCAATTCCGTTATCATTCTGTCCACCTGTGTGAAGCTGCAGCGGAGCGGCATTGATTAATATAATTCGACAGGGTGCTGAAGAATTGCCGCAAGATCGGCGAAGGCGTATACGGGGAGGTGTTCCTGTGGCGTGCTGGAGATGGCCGCGCTCGTGTGATGAAGATAGTCCCCATCGCTGGCACCACGAAGGTCAATGGAGAACACCAGAAGGATTTCAACGAGATCATATCTGAGATTGTGATTGCTATGTATGTATTAAATTAATAAGTAGACACCTATCAATTTATTAGTTGTCTAGTACGGATAATGTACTTATAACTTTGCTTAGTTTGCATTTTATATATGACAATCAAGCATATGGCCTGCCTAATGGCAAACGGCCTTATTGTCGTTACAATTTGCTGTAATATTTAAGATTGTTTCACAAAAAAAAAACCAACTTCAGTTGTGGCAAAATCAGTTATTTTGATTTTAAAACTACTTTTTTTAAATTTGATGATTTTGTACGGAACCCTCGTTGCGTGAGTCCGACTCGCACTTAACCGGGTTTTTTTTTTTATAATTGTTTGAAAAGAAAAAGAAATACAGTCCCGAGCCGCTTGCATCAATCAACATCCTGGAGCATGCAAAGTCGTCGCCTCGTCTAGTATGGGGTCGCCTATACCGCGTTTGTATGCAAGAGTTCGCCACTCGAGAACTTTTCTACCCCAATGATCTGAAAGCCTTGAGTTTGCAACATACATTATTCATTCATGTATAATATTATGATATAATTTATTTTTAGGGAATTGAGCGCACTACGCGCTCCCATAGCTGATATCGAACGCCATTTTGATGAAGGGAAAGACGTCGAAGCATTGGATTTACATTCTGTAGTGAATGCCACTGACATTTTTAATGAGGTAAGTTTTTTTTATACATTTATTATCTATTATTTCTTATCCTTATTAATATTATAAATGTTAAAGTGAGTTTGTCCGTTTGTTTATTACCAATTAGTGCCTTTCAATTACTATGAAAATACTATATGCGATGTATATCCCGTACGCAGACGAAGTCGCGGATAAAAAGATAGTATTGAATACACAATAAAAGATAGATACTCTTTATTGTTTCTTCCAAAAGATTACATTAGTAAACTTATATATATATATATATATATATATATATATATATATATATATATATATATATATATATATATATATAAGAAATAATCACAATGAGAAAACAATGGGCGACCGTATCGCTAAAAGAGATCTCTTCCAGGCAACCTGTAATAAGAGAGAGAGAGGAATAATTATAAACAATTTGATCGGCACAATTTGACACAATGAAAATTCTGATTCTGAAAATGTGGATTTGACACAATGAAAATTCTAGATAGAAAATTTTTAAAGGCTTGAAAATCTTAGATTTTATTTACTTTTTTCTGTTTTTATTAAATCGACTTGTATTTTGAGAATGTAACAGCAATAATACAAAATTAACTATTAAAAGAAAAACAGATATTGAAAAATACCTGACACATTACTATGTATTTTATTCCTCGTGTAACGTTCCTTTATAAGTTCACCACTCCCTACCTGAACTTGGGTTAAGGTCACACCTATTTCTATTACAATCCGTTCTTTTGTTACACCGCTATAATTGATCTCTCTACCTGCTTTTTTTAGACACATTCTTGTATTTTTTTTTTTAATTCAGTCTATATAATTCAAGTTTTTGTTTTAACCTTTGGTAAAATATATTTGCGGTTGCTATGCAATAAGTAACACGAGAGAGTAGCGTTATTTTTGGCGTATTTATTAAACAGTTTTGGGTTATCACCTTATCAATATTGATTTATGGCATATAAAGTGAACAAAATATGGTTGATGAGAATTTAACCTTTTGATCGCTTGGTTCTTACTTGGTAGTTGGTAGTCATTTTACTTTTTTTTTTTTTTTATTATTATTTCTGACTACGAGCAATAATGTTATTTTGTTTTATGTTCTATCCCTATGTAAGTATTATTTGAAGATCTTGTTTTTGATATTTATAGTACAGAAATATAAAGTTTTTTATTTAATAGATAGATTATATTTTTTACATAATAATATATAATATAATTATTGAAATTGTATATTTAAATAATATAATAAAAATATCGATTTTGTCTGGGAATAGAAAATTATTTGAAGATTATATAGGTATATAATATATAGGTTGTGAACACTTCGGTGGTCGGTCAGTGAATCATTCTGTTCATATACGGAATAGGCCCCTTTGTGTCCCGTACTATGTACTATTATGATAACACAACTGGAGCAGTGTTATCACAAGACGGTTATCTTTACACAGCTGCATTATAGCTCAGTACGCTAATTACAGCCATATATACATATATACAATTATATATGTATTTATCTAGTGGTTATTTATTTCATTAAAGATTGATGAATGTAGATGAAGTGAAAGAGGTACGTTTGAATCGAAGCATTTGACGTTTCATTGTGTCTGTCTACCTTAATGGGAGACAGGCGTGACAGATATGTATGATACGTGATAGATATGTGACAGATGTGTGATTAAAAATTCTCGTGTGTGGCCTATATCTCTTTCTCTCTCTCTCGATATATATATATATATATATATATATATATATATATATATATAATATATATATATATAATAAAAAACTGCTATTTCTAATGACAGTTGTTGTTTTTGGAGGTTTAATTTAAAATATGATGTTTTATCTTGATACACCATCTAGAACTAGTCTACTGCATTAGTTTTCCTACTTTTGAAATTACGCGTACTAAGTAATAGGCAAAGAGTTTGTAACGTATATAAATCCTTACGTAATAAATCCACCAATAAATATGTCATTAACACACATTAAATTAATAATATTTGAATTTAGAATATTGTAACGTGTTTCAAATGTATATAGAGATATGGATACAATTGCTGCACAAGTCAGTTTAAAAAAAAAAAAACATTAAAAAATGAATATTTGAATTGAGAACACATCGGTGAAGGATTACATAAAAAATCACTATCGATTACAAAAAGAATAATCAAAAGTTGCGAAGATTTGCGTAACGTACAGAAAAATACAGGACGAATTGAGAACCTCTTTTTTCAAGTTGGTTAATAAATACAAATTCATATAATTTGATACGTTGTTTCAATATATATATTACTCGTCTCAGTACATAAAGATAATAAGTTTATCTACTTGTACTTTTATGTACATATAAATAGCTATATTATGCATATATACCAACACGTGCCTAAGATTAGCATTGTCACAACATTATGAATGCGTCAGATTTAATTAAAGGAAAAAAATATTACAAAAATATATCTATACCTATCATTGCCCCAAGTTTCTCACGGGGTAAGCAGAAAGAAACGTCAATGACCTTGCATATATGACTTACTTTTTGCGTTCATAACTCGTCTTATGCATGCACGCTAGTTTTGGAGACTTGAAACCTTCTTCAAAAGTAACGCGGTAGACCGCGTTCTTTCAGATAGACCTGATCATAATAGGTTAGTCTAGGACCTTTTCCTATTTAAGAGCTGCGTCTTTGTCGGTGGAGCTCTTGCCTCTCACTACGATTTTCAGCGAGTCTCTTCAGCTATGACACGACACCAACTTTTTCCTTGATCTGCCTGATGTAACTGTCCAAGGCCCCCCCTTCCCTTCCTTCCTTCTCACTTTTGTTATAATGTTCACAAGTGAAGACACGTCGTGTCGTATCAAGTGTCCCAACATTTTCCCTTTCTGACCTTAATAGTTCTTATAATTTGTCTCTTTTCTTGAACCCTAACTAGGACCTCCTTATTACTAATTCGATCTTTCCAGCCAATTTTCTCCATCCTAACTTCTTACTTAATCTAGGACCTAGATTGAGTAATTTGTTTACCAACTTACCAGGGAAGACTATTTCTAGGTCTTCTCTGGTACCTACAGCTTTCCACATTTGCATTTTATATCTGTTTTGTCGACCTTTCATCTTGCATTCTTTATATATATTTCTATTGCACTATAACATACAGTAATAACAATAAAAAAAAAAAACAATATAAGCATAGATGAACGTACCCATTGCTCATGGTATTCTATGGGGGAGGCTTATGTTCAACGATGGACGTATAGCAGCTGAAATAATGAATAAGTATCGACAATTTTAACACATATATGAACTGATCTGAACGCTAGACAGAGTACTTCAATATAATAAAACTATATATATAAATACCTATTTTAAAATTGTCATACTTATCATTATTTATATTTACTAAGTTGTCGCCTTTACAATAACTGTATCCGTTACTGATGACAATCGAATTTGTACACGTAATTGAAGCTATGTCAATGCAGTTTGCGGTTTCTTCATTTATAAAACATACCCACAAGAACGTTGATTTTAATTTGTTTGCATTTTGTACCTTATGAAATGTAATTAAACCACTCTCACTTGTAATGCCAGAGGGAGACTTTGTACAAAAGTCGATTGCTTGGGTACCTCTGTCCCATTCGTGTTTCAACTGTGAAGCAGTTGTGTTTGCATGCCTTGTTTCGGTTTGAAGGGTGGGATATGGCGTGAATTTACAGGGTACAGAGGAATAACACCTGAGTCCTCAGGAATGGCAACGCATGGGGGGTATCATGGGCGTAACAGTATACTCTGTTATGTCCATGGTACTGCTCATGTCTATAGGCGACGGTTACCACTTTCCATCAAGTGGACCGTCAGCTTGTTTGTCATTCATAACATTAATTGGTTACCTTGTTTTTGTGTAGTCCACGGAGATGGGGCACTGTTGGCTTGTAACACAGGTTCTTCAAAACCTACTGCAAGCACCAGTCTCTTACAAAATTGGTCTTACATATCTAATTGTACCTCAAGTTGTCACATTTTTTTTTTTATTTTAATATTACTTCTGAAATCAACAGCTTATATCTAGAATTAGAAAAAAAAAAAAAAATTATTTAGTATTAAATATTATATACTTTGTATACCAGACAATATTACGCTTATTTTTGAAGGGTAAGTTAAATTAAATAGAAAAAAAATAAAAATAATATCTGTGGAGATACTTATTTGAAACGTCGTATCACTGGGAGTTCTTTATACTACTTTTTGTGAAAAGAAAATAAATCATTCATCCATTAATATTTTTCCTGTCGCAGGTACTAGCCGTAAGGTGTGTATACGGCGGCTACCCATCTCGCTTGCTTGACTTATGGGAACTGTACGACGAGTGCAAAGGCTCTGAGAACGACAATCCGGCCATACTGCCCGTAGACCAGCAGTACATTGTGCTGGAGCTAGCCAACGCCGGCCAGGACCTAGAGAGCTACCAGTTCAACAGCGCTGAACAGGCACACGCGCTGTTCTTGCAAGTGAGTTGTGATTTTTTTTCTTATCTGTCTACGTGAAGAATGGAGTGTAATGTTTTTCAAATGTTTAGTTTGGTTAGAACGTTGATTTTTTTTTATATTAGACTCTAAACCCCTGCCCCTGTTGTACAGTAGTTTATTTTTAATAAAATGCAGTCCGTGTTAGGCATTGATTTCTATACATAAAAGATTTTTTTTATAATCAGTTAAGTAATTTTTGAGTTTATTAATTATAAATCAAAAATTAAATGTTTTTATAATAGATGTTAATTTAGACACATGGCAGCCATAGTCTATCAAATTTAAGTCGACTTTGTATTGTAATGTATTGTAAAATCCCAAAAAAAGGTACCCAAGCAATCGACTTTTGTACAAAGTCTCTGGTATATTTTATACATATAAAAAAACTATGCTATATACATATATGCTTTCATGGCATTTATCGTTCGGATATTCGGCCTATTCACAATTTTTATTTTTTTAATTAAAAGTTTTTATTTCACATTAAGTTACATTAATACTGGAGGTCATCATATTAGCCTTTAACTGTCCACTGCTGAACATAAACCTCCCCTTTGGGGGGGTTTGCCGTAGTTATTGTAGTTGCCACGCTTGGCATGCGTATTGGCAAACGCAGTTAGGCTTTAGAAATGTTCTAAGAGAGACACTGCTGCCTACCCCTCGCTCTCTCTTAGTTGGTTTTTCGACACCCACGGGAGAGAAAAGGGTGGCCTATTCTATGCTGGGACCACCCGGCCTTCGTGGAGATGGCTCATATTAAATATAAACAATAGTTGAATCACGAATTGTTTTTAATAGATAATAATGAAATGTTAACTCTGCCTTCGCTATCGGTATACACTGGCGGGGCACCAGTGAAAGATGATGGGTGAGGATGAAGCAGGTCAGTTATCCCACCGTAACGAATCTAACAATAAATCAATCACGATGGTTTCCAGGGGGAACCACGAAGAGGTCGACTTGATATAGTATTAGCATTATTAGCAAAATGAGGCTACTAACCCCCATTACTAACAATCCCCTCTCCCCCCCCTGTATCACGAAGTTGACAATTGCAGTTTATGACTTAAAATCCCTCATCATATCATATGTATAATAATTTTATTGTATGCACACTATTGTGGGGTGATATTTGCTAGCTAGTTATAAAGATAATTTTCAGTGTAAGATTATAATACTGCCAGCGAACGCCCCGGCTTTGGATTTTTTAAAAATAAATACAATAAATGTAGCTTTCTTTAGGTGAAAGATTGTTAATAACTATTTTTTATTTTATTTCTCTACTACAAACAAAAAATAAATCTTTTCTCCTATATATTAGATTACGTTGCCATTTGGTGTCAGCATAAAATAGGCGATCGCTTTCTTTGGGAGGGGAAAGGGATTGTTAGCAATGGAGTTTGACAGCCCCATTGCTAGCAATATGCCCTATTAGGTCGACCTCCGCGTGGTTCCCCCTGGAAACCATCGTGAACAATTCTTGTTGAATTCGTCACGATAGGCCAACTGACCTGCTTCATCCTCACCTATCATTCTACACTGGTGCTCCGCCAGCGTATCCCGATAGCGCAGGCGGGGCTACCATTCCATTATCACCCATTAAAAAAAAGACCCCTTTTCCGTGGGTATTGTAAGAGGTGATCAAGGAAACTTAATGGGCGAATAGAAATGGGCAGCAGCAGCGTCCCTCTTAAAAAATCACCAAAGCCTAATTGCTCTTGCTAACCCGCCTGCCAACGATGGCAACTACTGACGAGACCTTTCCCTTATGGGGATGTCTATTTTCAGCAATGAACTGTTAATGCCTGATGATGGTAATTTATTACATATTTGATTAGGTACCTTTTATTAAAAAATATCGATTGCATCATCAAATAAAAGTAGCTCAAAAAGATAACTGATTTCACAGTCCAAAGTCAGATTGTATCGTACAGATATCGATTCGAAATTTAAACCATTTCTTAGTCATTATATTATTGATTAATGGAATGAATCATTAATCATGACTTATTATTTACAATTATTATCTATGGTGATATAAAAAATACTCGCGTTCGTAATTTAATACTATTAAAGGTAATACTTGAAATGTCTCCATTCATATGTCGCCCAGATTCGAACCCATGACCTTTTACATACTAGTCAGTCAAGGAAATAAATTAATTAGGACATGACGTCGTGTTATATAAAAAAATAGATAGTCTCGTCTCTATCTCTAATGTTCTGATTTAATTTTGTTTTTTTTTTTGACGTTACTATAGCAACAGTGATGTTCCACTTATTTTACTGTCTCCGATCAGCGCAAATTATTTACTTATCTGAACATTTACTCGCGGATTCTGACGGAGTTATGAGGTAACAAACATAAAAAAAAATACAAGCGAATTGATTACATACTTCTTTTTTTGAAATCGGTTAACAAATAAATCAGGTCATTGTATTAAATGACAGCCAAACATTGCGACTCGAGTTACTGCGAATTAAGACACGTGGCGTAACGAAAATTATACGTTTTTTTATTATAATGACGTCAATTAAAATGACGTCCGATTTAAACGAGTTGGCGTGAAATGCCTACAATAAAAGCATTAACTTTTATGTTTATTTTAACAGATTGTATGAATGTATGGAATGTTAACATTACATTTACAATAGATTACGCAATCGGTTAATTATATATTGTAAATGTGAAAGTGAGTTGGTTTCTTTTTTTTTTTAATGGATGATAAGGTAATGGTAACTCCGCCTGTTCTAACGGTATACGCTGACGAGGCACCAGTGAGGGATGATAGGTGAGAATAAAAAGGCCAGTCAGTTAGCACATCGTGATGAATTCGCCTGAAATTCAGCACGATGGTATCCAGGGGGGACCACGTGGAGGTCGATAGGGTATATTGCTGGCAATGGGACTGGTAGTCCGCATTAATAACAATTCTTTCCCCGTCACGATAGTAGCCATACATTTATTGTTTGGTAAAAAAGGCATAGTCTACTTGTAATCCTGGTTTTATTAAATTATTTCTGGTCACGAAGACGAAATCGCGGGTAAAGACTAGTTTGTTAATAAAATAGAGATTTTTGAGAGAACAAGTTGCAAAAGGCTGAGAACAGCATTGATTGAAAGGTATTTAGGGAGGATTTAAAGAAAGTAAATCGAAGTAGATTGGTTATGAATGAATGAATAAGAGAAGATACGTCATCTATCTCTGTTATCTATTCCATAAAAACGTAGCATAAAGATATGTTCACAATGATTTGTTTTTTGTACTTGGACAATATATTTAATAAAAAATCTTTTTTACACAATGATTGTTGGAGTTTTAATACGGGGTGTTGACGTTGAGGTTTTTTAGAACAATGTATTATTTTTATGTTTGTTCTATGTTAAATTTTTATAAGACATGTCTTGTATTTTTTTTCACTAAACTTATTATTTTATATTTCAAATACATATATGTTTTATTACTGCATCCTGCTATTTACAACAATGATAAGTACTTAATAAATCAAAACAGAAGAACTATTTGATTTTCAGCTATTTTGTAATATAGATTTGTATGTATACATACATAAAGATGTGTATTCACTGAGAGCATGCTAATATCACATTTTCAGTTCGTGTCTACTATTAACTGATGTGCTCATTTCTTAGTTGTTTATTTGGATTTATGCTTTTAAAATGTTTACCTTAAACAAAAATTGGTAAAAGTAAGACAGCTTTATTTAGAATATGTTCAATATTTAAAAATTATGTTTGTATATATTGTGATTGCTAAGCGAGCTAATTTGGAAACTGTCAAGCTTCCTTCGTTGGTAAATATAAATAAATAAATAGACATAACATGACTTGCTGGTTTGGTCTGAACGCATTTCTATATACAAATGGCTTTAATGAATAAACACCTTTTTTTTAATTGTCTACCAAACTGCTTAAATCTAGTTTTGATATATTTGTTATTCATATCTACAGTTTGTTAAATTCCTAATTTGAATGAATGAATGAATGATTTATGAAAAAATGTATTAATTCAAATACTTAATTGTAACTTAGTGTTTATTTTTTTTTTTTACTTTTTAACAATTGGCTTTGTTTTGTTTTTGTGTTTAAAGGGTGCCGTACTAACCAATGTTAATAATGCGTAATAAATCTTATATTTATATAACAATTAACATATTAATTGCGGACTAAAAATGGTCTAAAGGAGTACATCCATTGACTGAGACTCCAATAAATGACTTGGCGATACGTCGTTTGTTTTAATCGATTTCGCCAATGTGAATACAGCTTTACGAACCTAACATTTTGAAATGCTACGCCAATAGTGTTAATCTTTTGGAATCGTGCCAATAAACACACGTTAAAAATTATTTCACTAGACTCAAAAGTTGAAATATATTTCTTGGCTTGTATAACATCCCATAGAGAATAAAGTTAGTACGGAACCCTTAGCATTTTCCTTTTTTTTTCAGCAACACAGCATGACACGTCGTTTCTTCGGGCGATAAGTGAATTTCTAGTTCAAGTGTTATTGTTTCTTGACTAGATTTTCACTTATCCTCTGCAGAGACGCTTCCAGCTTTTGATGTTCACCGAGTTTCTTTTTTTTTTTAATTGTGTGTACAGAGTAGAGATGGGTGAATGTGATGATTTATTCGAATTACGTCACTAGTACTCGTTCGAGTGTTGCCCTATCGTGTCTAGAGTTTTTAAGCCACTATCATTGTATACGAGATTTCTGGTTTTCTTTACAGCGCGATGGGCTTATCCCCCCTTTCCTATTATTCTTTTATGTGCCCTCCAAAGCACAGGACACAAATAATGTTCAGAACAGACTTCAAAAAGAAAGGTTCTCAATTCTGTTGTATTTTTTTTTCCTCATAGCTTTGTCAGCGATAAACTGCTTTTTTTTTTCTGAAAGGATATAGTTTCAGATTGATCCAATAGAAATTTTATCAAAATCAGTTTAGTAATTTAGTTTTAAAAACAAAATAACTGGTTTTTCCACGATTGAATGAGTTTAAATATGGAACAAAATCTTAATTAAAGGATCCATTCTAAATTTGAAAAACTCAAGGTTTGGAATTCGGTAATGGCATTCCCGAGCCGCCGTCGAGCATTATCCGATTAACCTATCACCGCTCTGACGATGATATTAAAGTTACAACTATTCGAATAAATAATTAGAACGATTAATAATTCTAAATTCGAATATATTGTTTTGGCACAATCACCCATCTCTGACGGAGAGTAACAGATGCGTTGTGTAACGTACGTCTGCTTTGACATTGTATTTTTTTGCTAGTAGACAGTTGAACAGCCCGTCTGTTTACACTCGAATGTTTATATTTTTGTGTTATTTGGCATGTTTTTGTATTCTATCATAAGTAACGTCAGGTCATTGACGCTGTACTGTTTAGTTTTTTTTTTTTATATTTATTTTTCTATACTGTACTGTTGTAAATACTTTGTACCTAACTAGGAATGTAAAGTTTTTATGTCGCGTGTCTGTAGACAATGAAAGATTACTTAGAATGTTTTGTCTTATTGCTAGCAATATGGTATACTTCCGCGCGGTTACGCTTGAACCTGTGTGTTTACAGAGCTAGACACTTTACAATTAAAAATTTTTGAATCATTGAGTAGAAAAATAATTTTATACTCGACAGAGGTCTATGTCAGCTAGGAGTTAAAAGTTTTGTATTCACGCTTTATTCACGTTTTCATTATTCACGGATTAAAAAATTCGCGGCTAAAAAATCTATATTCGTGGATCTAATCGGTACATATTATTAAAAAGAATTAGATATCCTTTGTGAACGCGTCGGCAAATGGACTAATAAAAAAGTAAAACGGACCTTATTGCAACTGTGCCTAAAGTATGTTGTCAAATGCTATTGCCGCTGTATAAAGTGGTTCGGTTTTCCATATTCACGGTTTCTGTATCCGCGGTATATTTACGGAACGGTATACACCGCGAATAAAGAGCTTTTATTGTATATTGTAATTACAATATCTATATATAAAATGAAGAACTCCATCGAAGTAAATGTAAATATTTGATGGGTACGGACGATATCGAAATGGGTGATGACCTTTTCTTCTTATAAATGCATCTTATAAATAACAGATGAACCCGAAATATAGATATCGGAGTGCTGACGGTATTACCATGCCTAGCGTCAGTTATGGGATACAAAAAGTTTTTTTTTTTTATTGGAGGCAAAGAGCAAACGATCGTACGGCAAATCTTTCTAGTTTCTTTTTTTTTATGAAATTTAGAATGGTAAAAAAGCTAACGGCCCACCTGATGGAAAACGGTAAACCTCGCCTATAGATATGTGAAACACCATGGATAACGCAGATGCAGCATATTCATAGAGTCTTGGAATTGTAAATCAATATATTAAACAGATCATGATTCATCGCACACTGACACTATAGATAAAAAACAGTTCAGTCATTATTTATTATATCCATATGATACGAAAGTGATATCACGTCTGTCATTTGATATGTACTTATTATAGTACTAAACTATGTATTTTTTTTTTTATTGGATGAAAATGGAATGGTAACCCCGCCTGCGCTAGCGGGATACGCTGGCGGAGCACCAGTGAAGGGTGATAGATGAGAATGAAAACAGGCCAGTTAGCCCATCATGATGAATTCATCAGGAATTAACCGTGATAGTTTCCAGGGGGAACCGCGAGGAGATCGACCTGGTTGGGTATATTGCTAGCAATAGGATTCTTAGTCTCCATTACTAACAATCCCTTTCCCCCCAAACTATGTATTTAGGAGATATTTTATGGATGATAATGGAATGATAACCCCGCCTGCGCTAGCGGTTAACGCTGGCGGGGCACCAGTGGGAGATGATAGGTGAGAATGAGAAGGCAGGTCAGTACATCGTGATGAAAACATCTGGAATTCAACACTATGGCTTCCAGGGGGAATCACGTGGAGCTCGAACTGTCAGGGCATATTGCAAGCAATGGAACTAGTCCACAATGTTAGCAATCTATTTCCCCCTTAAACCGGGAGATACTGACTGACTGGAATAAACGCTAACCTATGTCTTTTTGCACGTGTGTATCAAATTTCATTACCATTACTTGGAACTGATAAAGCGCCAAGAGGTAAAAAAACAAACACACTTGCACATATATATTATTAGTTGATTTTTAATACTAGACTTTGTCCACGACTTCGTATGCGTGAATTTTGGAATTAGATAACCATTTCTAAATGGCGTATCAAGATAAAACATACACCATATTTTAATCTAAACCATCAGGTACATAAATGTGAAAACTCCATTGATTTTGGTGTAGTCATATTTACATAATGCCCGAATAAAATATACAGACGAGAATTCAAAAATATTGTTTTGTCATATTATTCGTAAATATCTCCTATCAGTATGGTCCCGGCATAGAATAAGCTACTCTTTTCTTTCCCGTGGATGTCATAAGAGGCGACTAAAGGAATTTAATAGTCGAAGGATGGGCGGCAGCGTCCCTCTAAAAACATCCCTAAAGCCTAACTGCGGTTGCCAATCCATCTACCAAGCGTGGCAACTACTGGCAAAACTCCTCTTATAAGGAAGGCTTTTGTTCAACAGTGGGCAAGTTAAAGGTTGATGTAATAAATAATAATTACGTGATGTCACTAAAGTATGATTCGTGGAAAACGCTGCACAATCAGCCGGCCCCACACGACGCGTCATACCCACCTGCATGCACACAGCGCCGAGTCAGCGCAACGCGCCGGCGAATTTTCAAGGAAACGACCATTGTTCACGGCTTCACATAATCGCTTCGCCAATAGACATCACTTTATTTTGTAATCAGAATCAAGTTTATTGTTAAAATTAAAGTAGTTTTATAAATGCTCCTTCAGCTGTAGTCCTTTTATCTAACGTTCAGACAAGAATTTTAAAAATATTGTCAATTATTAAATTATCTCTTATAATAATTAATAATAATAACAAATAACAACAAATAGGTCTACGAAAAAATCTCTACATCTCCCTACAAAAGGCTGCCATATTAAATACTTGCAGAATAGTCAGAAAATTCTTAGATATAGATGAGGATGAAGTAGCCACCCGTCATACACAAGCATAACCTTCCATACAAGGGGGGAAAGGGATTGTTAGTAATGGAGACTGAAAATCCCATTGCTAGCAATATACCCAACCAGGTTGACCTCCTCGCAGTTCCCCCTGGAAACTATCATGGTTAATTTCTGATGAATTCATCATGATGGGCTAACTAGCCTGTTTTCATTATCATCTATCACCCTTCACTGGTGCTCCGCCAGCGTATCCCGTTAGCGCAGGCGGCGGGTTACCATTCCATTTTCATCCACAAAAAAAAAACCTTCCATACAAACATACACACTGCACTTACTTGGTCACGTACCCGTAAGTGTAGTATAATTACCAGCGCTAAAAGCTGAGAAATATAAAAGACAAGTACAATAATATGATACCTATATACAGATATTGTTTATATCTATGCTCTGTTTCTAACTATATAGCTACTAATATATTATTTATCATATTATTTTTGCACCATATATGTTATGCTATATATATAAACCCTATGGACACTTCGGGTTCTCAATCTTGACTGGAAATAATCCTTCTAAGGGATAAATAAGTATCGTCTAAATACATTACATTAGTTTATTATTATATATAATTTTCGCCTATTCGACTTATGTCGTATCGTATGTTATTCTTTATATATATATATATATATATATATATATATATATATATATATATATATATATATATATATATATATATATATATATAAAACAATGTTAGCAAGGGCGAACTTATCTCTAACAGAGATTTCTTCCAGTCAACCTAACGCAGTGGCATAGGAAGTACTTTATGTCCTACCTTGCCCTCTCCTTTGTTGAGTGTGTACTGAATTTGTGTATTATGTAGGAATACGTTGTCTCCTAATATAATTATTTTATTATTATGTTAGTAAGACAAAAATAACATAATTGAATTGTCCATATTGCAGGTGGCCTTTGGTTTGGCGGTAGGAGAGGAGAGCTTCCAATTCGAGCATCGTGATTTGCACTGGGGGAACGTGCTGATCGCTCCTACTGATCAGAAGGTACTTTATAAATGTTTATCTGTATATAGTATTTTTTATGCTTAATAAGGGTTTAATAAGCATACAGCCCGGCTGATGGTAAATGCTCATTGTAGCCTATGGACACCTGTAACATCAAAGCTGTCACAAGCGCGTTGCCAACCAGAAATATTTCAAACCTCAGGATTTTTTTCTTGGCTATATTTGGCTAAGTACTGCGTTTAAGGGTTTGAGTATATAAATATACTCACTGAGTGCTAATTACACGCAAGAGGGGGGGGGGGGGGGAAGGGATTGTTAGCAATGGAGTTTGAAAGCCCCATTGCTAGCAATATGCAGTATTAGGTCGACCTACCCCTGGAAACCACCGTGAACAATTCTTGTTGAATTCATCACGATGGGCTAACTGATCTGCTTCATCCTCACCTATTATCCTTCACTGGTGCCTCGCCGGTGTATACCGATAGCGCGGGTGGGGTGACCATACCATTTTCTCACATCAAAAACAAAAAAGTAATTCATGAATACAATTCCTTCCAAACCATTCTGAGAAGACTACATCATTTACTTTTGTGAACAAACAACAATGGCAAACTGTTTTATTTCTGTTTTATATTCATACTTTGCGATTGTGTGAGCTCATTAGCATATCTGCTGTCTTCATGCAACAACAAACGTATGTGTGTCGTGTAAATATTAAATTTAAAAAATTAGAACCGTATATACCAATATACGGATAGGAAATGATGTTAAATATATTTACTTGTGTCATGTATGTCTCGTTTGTTAACAATTTACGTTTCGCAATTGTTGTAAATATTTAAATAAAAAAGTGACTTGTATCGAGTTATCAATATCAATAGGAGCGCCCAGTAACTACGTGCGAGCACGTCGACGGCACTTATTCGATGTTCCATTACGAAGAACAGAGTTCGCTAAGCAGGCTCCCCTATCTCTTGCATTGAAACTGCTCAATGATATTTTGAGCCAGTATCCGCAATTGGATGTATTTGCCTCCAACTTGCTGGAGTTTCGTCAAGTGACCACAGTGTTTCAGTTAAATCTTTTTATATTATTTTTTGTTTAGTATTTTTGTGTAATATTCCTTTTTGTACATTATTGTACTCATGCTTTCCTGGGTGAGCGTATTGGAAGACTGTAAGGCTCACCCAGTGGATGTAATAAATAAATAAAGAATAATATAATTGAATTGAAATTTTATTTTTCATTCATTATATAATAAATAGATAGATTAGATAGATAATTTATTTACATTACTTACAGCACACAAATTACAATAAAAAAAAAAAAAACTATGTTTAAGTAGTTAGTGACAGTATAACTGTCAGTGTTCGTGGTGCGATGTAATAACTGTACAAATGACTTTTGGACAAATGTTATTACTCAATTAAGTACTTGTTGGACTAAAGAATAATTCTACTTTATAAGCACATAAATAATATTTTGTTAATAGTATTAGTAGTAGTAGTATTTAGTAGAAAAGAAGTTACCATAATATTAAAATTTTGTATGCTATTGTTTTGGCAAAACACGCCTGTTCCTAACATATTATTGCTAACATCTGTATACCGTGTTTTTCAGCAAATAAATTATATTATTATTATTAACATAGCGTGACTTGTTGGCAGTACGCGACCTTCGTGCTGGGCGGGCGGGCCCACCGCGTGCTGCGGTGCGGCGTGGCGGCGACCATAATAGACTACTCGCTGTCGCGGCTCTCGTTGCCGCTGGCGACCGACTGCGCGGCGCTGTACAACGACCTCGCCGCCGATGAATCGCTGTTCGAAGCCGTCGGCGACTACCAGTTCGAGGTGTACCGCCTCATGAGGGAGAAGTTGGGGTGAGACTTTTTTTTTATAATACAGGGGGCAAACGAGCATATGTGGCTCACTTTATGGTTGTATGGTTTGGTTTTTTTTTTTATACAACTTAGAATGGCAAACAAGCTGACGGCCCACCTGATGGAAAGTGGTAACCGTCGCCTATAGACATGTGCAGTACCATGGACATAACAGAGTATACAGTTTCGCCCATGATACCCCTCATGCGTTGCCATTCCTGAGGACTCAGGTGTTATTCCTCTGTACCCAGTAAGTTCACGCCATATCCCACCCTTCAAACCGAAATACAGCCATGCAAACACAACTGCTTCACGATTGAAACACGAATGGTACCCAAGCAATCGACTTTTGTACAAAGTCTCCCTCTGGTGTATGGCCTATCGCCGCCCATAAGCACCCGCAATACCAGAGGCATTGCAGATATGCTGCCGGCGTCTGTGTTAAGTATGAATAAATTTATATTAACCATCTAGGGTTTGAAGAACAGAAACAGTCGACAAAGAAACAATATAAGATACATTTTGGTGACATTGGGGTCGATTCAAAGACAGAATTCTCTAAATCTACCTTAAAATTTAAATTTCAGTTTGATATCACTAAATCTTTATTCAAAGAACTAATGTAAACTAAATTTCTAATCTATACTTATATAAATATAAATCTGTAGGGAGGTCAATTCTGTACATGAAATATATTTCCAAAATAACTATCAGGTGGGGTGATTAGTGATCGATACTGATGCCAAAAATGCAATCAGTAAAATTTTTGTCTGTCTGTCTATATGTTCGTTATAGAAACAAAAACTACTGGACGGATTTTAACGCAACTTGGTACAATTATTTTTTATACGCCTGGACAGGTTATAGTATACTTTTCGTCAAGCCACAATTAATAGGAGCAGAGCAGTGAAGGGAAATGTGTCTGTTACATCAAAACCACTGAACCGTGAGGAAGGACATAGGCTACTTATTTTACGAAAAAAAAAACGACGGAAACACGGACGAAGTCGCGGGGAACAGCTAGTCTCTAATAAATATGTTATTATAGTAAATTTACTTTATGATAGTTCATAAAGTACTATTGAAAACTATCAAAATGTTAGTTTTAGAGATATTTTTAGACAATGACACCTTGGAAAAGGACCTCATAGCTGCAATCATAAATAAAATTATTGTTTTTTTTTTAAATATTAGTTTCATTAAGTATTATTTACCCTACATGAATATAATGAAACCAACACGTGAATTTGAAAAGTTTGGTAGTCGGACATAATTTATGACAAATTGTAGACATGGACTGTTTAATCCAACGAAACGAACACTGTTAGCCTTGTTTGTGATGATTTTTAATAATTATGTCCCAGGATAATCCTTATTATGGACAAATTACCAAAATAAATAAATATAAAAGTCTTTCTAATTTACCTTAATTTTCTGTATTCTATTCCATCTATAGAATTTGAAACAATCCAGAAACAATTAGTATATTTTAGTTGTGTAATTGACTTAATCATACTAAAATTTGAACTTTTTTAATAAATTTTTGTTCACAGCAATGATTGGAAGAATTTCGAGCCATACACAAATATACTGTGGCTGCATTACACTGTGGATAAAATGATAACGGCCCTCCGGTACAAGAGGACTAACACGAAGATTCACAAGCACTACATAGCCAAGCTGAAGGGAATCAAAAACAGGATCCTCGAGTACCGAAGCGCTGCACAATTTGTACTTACAGACAACGAATTTTAAACGAACAAATTATGATAATAGGACATTCATTATTGAAAATTGCGAAGGAAATTTAATATTTTTCTCACTAGTAATTAATTAAATAATTAAATTCAAGATGAATCTAGTTGTTAGCACTGTTTGCTGTTGTTATAAAAACAATATTATGACGATAAATTGCATAAATTCAAATGTAAATAGTTTTTGCTTTGGGATATTTGTTAAAGTTATAGAAGTTAAAATGATTATTTACAATACATTACAACAATATCTGCTGAAAGGTGCCTTCTTAGCTAGGCTAGTGCCTTTATTCACAATACTAATAAATGCATACATCATATTTAACATAATTTGTTTTATTAAATGTGTGAAATACATTTAACCCACAGCTATCAGACTAATAATCAAGATTCAAGATAGTATCTTACACTGAGTACACCCTGAATGCAAAAAATACCACCCTCACCATAACTTTTATAGAAAAAGTATAATACCAATATCACCAAATTTTTTTAATAGATTACAATTTTTTTTTATGATGGGTGATAATGGTATGGTAACCCCGCCTGTGCTAACAAGATACGCTGGCGGAGCACCGGTGAAGGGTGATCGAAAACAGGCCATTTAGCCCATCATGATGAATTCATCAGGAATTAACCATGATAGTTTCCAGGAAGAACCGCGAGCAGATCGACCTGGTTGAGTATATTACTAGCAATGGGATTCTCAGTCTCCATTACTAACAATCCCTTTCTCCCCAATAGATGATAATGGAATGCTAGCAGATGAAAGCAACTACTGGCAAAACCCCCTAGAAAATAGAAGAAGGCCTATGTTCAGCAGTGAACAATTAACGGCTGGTATGGAATGGTAGCCCTGTCTTGGCTATCCGTATACACTAACACCAGTGATGGTGATAGATGGAGATGAAAGTAAATCATTACGCTCATAATGATGAATAAATTAATAAACGAATCGTGAAGGTTTCCAAAGGGAACAACAAGTAGATCGACCTGTTAGAATATATTTCTGACAATATAACTTCTAATCCCCGTTATTAACAATTCCTTCTCCCACTAATATCACCTTAGCTTGTCACACTGTTGTGGTTAACATTGTTTTGTGGGCTTCATCATGAAGAACGATCCTACAAAATAGTATAAACAATACCAGCTTCATAAAGTCCTAGAATTTTTTTTTTTTTTTATAGAATGGTAACCCATCTGCACTATCGGAAGACACTGGCTGGGCATCAGTGAGGAACAATGCATGAGAATAAAAGCAGGTCACTTAGCCCATAGTGATAAATTTCATAAGAATTATTCGCGATGGTTTCTAGAGGGAACCACCTGGAGATCAATCAGACAAGGTATATTGCTAGCAATGGGACTTTAAAACCCCATTACTAACAATCTCCCTTCCTCCTTCGATGTAGTAGGCTTGTGAACTAAAAAGCAAAACATTCAAATTCAGGCAGCTCAAATTATTGATGATCAGCGCCCTACTCGACCCACTGAAACTGCGTAGAGACGTTGCATCTCTATGCATCTTTTATTGAATTTATCAAGGGGAGTGCTCTTAGAAATTGTTAGATTAATATCTGATTTTTACCATCGTACTACCCGCTACAAACTAAATTTGCATCCCAAACATCTGGATGAGTGGCAATCTTCCACCTTGCGTTTTTCAAGGCAATTTCTTCCACATTACTACCACGCTTTAGCATCAACTTTTAATTGCAATATTTCCGAACCGAAACAACATTGTAACCTTCAAGAAAAGAGAATAATATTCCTTATTAAAAGACCGACAGCACACCTGCAGTGCTTCTGGTGTTACGGATGCTCATGTGTAGCGGTAGTAATCATCAAGTGAGCCGCTCTCCATTCTCAAAAACCGTTCTTTGGCTTTGGCGATCATAGGAAAAACTTTGAATGTGCGCCCTACCCTAAAAATTAAAGTTGCCGAAAGTGAGTCAATAGTATTTTCGATACATCAGCAGAAGTACTGATTACAAATTTGATGCTACACTTTATATATGGCTTCTAAAACCCTTGGCATCTATTAACTTATGGCATTCAGAGCGCTGTTAGACTATTCTTTCTATGTTACCCGCTAACTTTTTAATTTCGAACGGATTTTGCAAATTAATGTCAAATAAATATAACTTATTAAACTTATAAAATATTTATAATAAAGTAATAAGGGGAAAGGGATTGTTGGAAATGGTATCGAGCAACTCCATTACTAGTAATATATCGATTTTTTTTAATGGATGATAATGGAATGGTAATTCCGCTATCGGTGTATGCTGGTGGGATACCAGTGAAGGATGATAGGTGAGAATGAAAACAAATCAGTTAGCCCATCGTGACAAATTCATTAAGAATTAAAAACAATAGTTTCCAGTTGGAACCGTGTGGAGATCGACCTTAGTGAGTATATTGCTTGTAATGAGGCCGGTAGTCCTTATTACTAACAAAATATACCTTATTACATTGACCTCCACGCGTTTCCTCTTGAAAAACATCATGATTAGTTCTTGTAGAATTTATTATAATGGGCTGATCTCCGTCAACCTCATCTATCATTTTTAACTAATGCCTCGCCAGTGTATACCATATAGAACAAGAAAGATTAGCATTTCATTATCAGAATTAATTTAAGGAGGAAAAACCACCTTAAAGACAAGGCTGCTTGTTTTCTTTGTTTTATAACCAAAATTTTGAAATCGAAGCATCATAAAATGCTTGTTTAATGACCGTGTGCGGTAGTCATAATTCGTCATTGTCACTATTAAGTTGTCAAACAACAGGCTGTCAGTTTCACTGTCAATTCTTATCAATTTTATTTATCACAACAATTGTCACAATTTGACAATTGATCATGCAGTCAAATTGCGATTGACGATTTTTGTTCGGTTCTCTTTTTCTTCTGTTCTCAATAACATATGAAAAATGCGCAAATAAATAGTGTAAAACTTTTAAAATATATTTTAATAATGTATTTATTTTGCACGATGGCTTTCTAACAAATTGAGAACTTTAGGTTCATATGATACGATTCGTGTATTAAAAAAATCTTTAAATACAATTTCCCTCTATCGACTTTAAATCGTAATATTGTTAAAGAATGGAAGGCAGCACAGATTCTCTTTCTGGTAAGTAAATTTTTCTATTACTCTTCAATTATTCTAAAAATATCAAACCACTATTGAAAGGTTTACATAATTTACGATAATTCTAGTTTTGTCGCCACCAATGAGCGGTTCTCCTGCTGTTTTATTGACTCCTGGACGGACCAGAAACATCGCTCAGGACATGGAAGCCCTCAGGCTATCGAGACAGGATAATCCGTATTTACAGGTGCGTAATGGAACATTAATTATTTAAGTCAGTAATGGTTACATGACACCTAATTACAACATTGATTATTTAATACTTTGTTATGTAGTAGTTTTGTTGTATAATTTTACAATAATTTTAAAGAACATCTTTAAATTTCATTTTTTAACAATAATTATACAATTTATTGTATAAATTTTTAAAAACATTTTGTATTCTATTTTTAAAATAAAATTTTGTTACAGCAAGTAATGGCCAGTAGAGAAAGCCTAATTGAGAGTCACACAGACGAGTGTGAGTCAGATGATACAATACTCATGTCACAGGTATATCATATTTCTCAATTATTTAAGTATATATAAGTAATAATGTTAAGTATATAGAAATACGAATAGATGGAAGTGTATATGTGTATACTTATAAGTTCTATAAGTATAGTTTATTTTTGATGGGTGAAAATGTACTGGTAACCCCGACTGTGCTAACGGGATATGCTGGTGGAACACCAGTGAAGGGTGATAGATGAGAATGAAAACAGGCCAGTTAGCGCATCATGATGAATTCATCAGGAATGAATCATGATAGTTTCCAGGGGGAACCGCGAGGAGGTCGACCTGGTTGGATATATTGCTAGCAATGGGATTCTCAGTCTCCATTACTAACAATCCCTTTCCCTCCTCTATAAGTATAGTATTATGCTATTTATGTGTATACATACTAACAACTATAAATTATAGTGTAGTAGGAGAAGGGATTGTTAGCATTGGAGATCTAACAGCCCTATTGTTAGCATATACCCTATCAGGTCGACCTCCATGCAGAAACTAGCTCCTTGGAAACTATCTTGATTAATTATTTTTATTTGTTATTATGGGCCATCAGAACCTGCTTTCATCCTCATCTCTCATTGATGCTCTGTCAGCATATACCGATAGCGCAGGTGGGGTTACCATTGCATTATCACCCATTAAAAAAATATTATAAATTACAGTAATTGAGTGTAAATATAAGTTATGTTAATATGCACATAACACCTCCATTTATAGAATAACAAAAATCTGAAAATGTGACCTTCCATTCTTGTCTTAAGTTGTTCATACAGGTGATCCGTGCATTTTTACTTTCTATGGAATTTAATATTTACAATTATGTATTTAATCAGGTATAAATTAACTAAATGGGCATATAGCAATATCTAAATAAAATATTTTTTGCATCCCTGCTGATATGATGCTACCAAAGGGAGATTTTGTACAAAAGTCGATTGCTTGGACACTTCTGTCCCATTCATATTTCTACCGTGAAACAGTTGTGTTTGCATGGCTGTGTTTCAGTTTGAAGGGTGGGATATAGCAGTGAATTTACAGGGTGCAGAATAATAACACCTGAGTTCTCATCAATGGTAACGCATGGAGGGTATTATGGGCGAAACAGTATACTCTGTTATTTACCTAACTTAGTATGGCAAATAAACTGATGGCCCACCTGATGGAAAGTGGTAACCGTCGCCTATAGACATAAGCAGTACCATGGACAACAGAGTATATTGTTTCGCCCATGATACCCTCCATGCGTTGCCATTCATGACTTTGAAAAAGCCAGTTTTTTTGGGGCCATTCATTTTAAGGTAGGGTATTGGGCCTTTTAAGCTAGAGCATTGCTTCTCAATGCCCTCCCCCTCCCCCTCAGTTACGTCCATGGTCATAATATATGTTACTGTTTTATTGTAAACTAAACCATATTAATTTGCAAATTATGTCATAAAATAACGTCACCCCGTTAGATTTACAATTGAAAATTGACCTGTCAAATTAATATATGTTAATGTTTAGTTAAAAGATTCATGGCTGCTATGGGATTTGTAATTACTGTTGTAGGCTTTTAAATAGGATTAACTAAGTGTTTATATGCTACAAATTAAATATACTTACCTCTCTCCCTTCGTCCACTTAATTGCTGAAGGTCGTGTCCTTGAAAGGTGTATATACTTACCATTGAATGGTATACATCAATAATCACATTTATTTTATGTACATAATTGGATTTAGGTATTAACTACTAGGTATTTACGAGTTAACTTATTATGGTAATGCATTTTGGTTGATTGGTTATTGTTAGTATAAATTCATATATTTCTACAAATTACTTTCTAAACCAATTCTGTTTAGATTTAACCATTTCACAGACATGGTGAATTCATTTGAGCTCTTTTTTTTTAAATGGATGATTATAGAATTGTAATCCTGCCTGCGGTATCGGTATACACTGGTGGGGTACTAGTAAAGGATGATAGATGATGATGAAGCAGCTCAGTTGTCTTATGACACAATGGATGAAGGGTATATTGCTAGCAATGGGATTGCTAATCTCCATTACTGACAATTCCTTCTCTTTTTAAGTTTATTTGAGCTGTTCTCATATTCTTATGATTTACCAACTGTATCCTGCGACTTCGCTCGCGTGAATTAGTATATAAAGAATTCTATGTGTTAGGTTTGGATATAACTTACCCATAATTGTATTCAAGTCCGTTTGGTAGTTTTTGAGTGAATGAGTAATAAACATCTATTCATCTATCCATACAAACTTTTGCATTTATAATATCAATATGATACTAAAGGTTTTTTTTTGGTGGGTGAAAATGGAACGGTAACCCCACCTGCGCTAACGGGATTCGCTAGCGGAGCCCCAGTGAAGGGTAATACATGAGAATGAAAACAGGCCAGTTAGCCCATCATGATGAATTCATCAGAAATTAACCATGATAGTTTCCAGGGGGAACCACGAGGAGGTCGACCTGGTTGGGTATATTGCTAGCAATGGGTTTTTTAGTCTCCATTACTAACAATACCTTTCCCCCCCGATACTAAAGGTTATAATTTTAATATAGTATGATAGAAATAGCTAATATCCAAATTGTATTATAAAAACCATGTGGTCCCGGAATAGAATAGGCCCACCTTTCCCGTGGGTGTCGTAAGAGGCGACTAACGAGAGCGAGGAATGGGCAGCAGCGTCCTTTTTAAAACATTTCCAAAGCCTAACGACGGTTGGCAACCCACCTGTCAAACGTAGCAAATACTGGCTAAACACCAGGGCTCCCCCTGGTGTTTAGCTTACGTTCAGTAGAGGACAGTTAAGAGCTAATATGATGATAGTGAAGGGGCCGCCTGAAAATCAACGCTATATAGGTACATCTCGCTGGAGCTGTACATATATAGCAACAGCTGAGGCGGCTCCTATTACCAGCAACATTAATTGTTTTTTTTTCTTTTTGTTGTTTTAATTTTTATTTTCTTAATACTGGTAATAAAGGTTATCTATCTATCTATCTAGTTATAAAAACACCATGTCTTAAAAAAAAAAAAAAAACAAAATGTCTTCAATTTTCATAATTCTTTTTATATTTATTGTGTATATCTTTTTAAAGCCACATATTTGTTAATATTACAGGAGTTCGGTAGCACCGCGCTGGACTTCGTGGAAGACGACCCGCTCACTCTCAAGGAGGTCCATGAGCACATGATCAGATCACCGCCACCAATCAGCAGCTGGCCGCACGGTAACAATTATATTTTAAAAATATTCTACAATTACAATCTTGTATTTATTTAATAGTAATATTTTGTCAAATAGCATTGTGACTGATTACCTTGCTTCCTTTTTACCTAGTTTGTTTTATGTATGTTTTTTCATGATGGCAAACAAGTGTAGCTGTGTATAACGTGTTTATTTACAACACAGATTAATGATAAAAATCTTAAAAATACACTTGTGACTTTGAACTAACATTTTTTTTTTAAATGTAGCTCAATGTAGCTTTTACCAGAGGGAGACTTTGTACAAAAGTCGATTGCTTGGGTACCTTTGTCCCATTCGTGTTTCAACCGTGAAGCAGTTGTGTTTGCATGGCTGTGTTTCGGTTTGAAGGGTGGGATATGGCGTGAATTTACTGGGTACAGAGGAATAACACCTGAGTCCTCAGGAATGGCAACACATGGGGGGTACTATGGGTGAAACAGTATACACTGTTATGTCCATGGTACTGCTCATGTCTATAGGCGACGGTTACCACTTTCCATCAGGTGGGCCGTCAGCTTGTTTGCCATTCTAAGTTGTATAAAAAAAAGAAGCTTTTTACTACTTAACGGATTTTAAAGGATTTTCAAAATCGATTACTTATTTTACTTATTTTTGATATAATGGTTTATTTATCTATTATATTGTACTATACAAACAAACATACAAAATATATTTTTCTCCTATTTATAATGTTAGTCTAGGTCTACAAATTATAGTAGCTTTATGAATTCTGTTATTACTACGATATTTTACTACAATTTCATTAAAATTATATTAATTTTTATAATAGTACATTTTGCCAGTGATTGTTGCAAATAAACATTTGGTAACCTCAAAAGTACAACGATAAATTAATTATTACTAATACTTTATTTTCCTCCAATAAACCAACGATCGCTTCACTGGAAAAGGCGGTTAAGAATACGCGGGACAACTGTCTCTCGTCTTGAGCAAGCCTCATACTCTCTAGTTCAAGGGTGGCCAACTTGTTAAGACCCAAGTCTGTTTATTAAAGACTCTATGTGCGATCTACCAATACAAAAAGCGGTCAGTCCAAGTCAAAAAGTTGGCTACCCCTGCTCTAGTTATGTAGTTTATTTGTACTCCTTATGCTAACTCCATTAACCCTTAAAAGCCTGATTTTTTTAAATCAAATTAAAAAATATATAAGTGTACCCTTTACTGTGTTTACTAATGGGGAAAAATAGTAAAAAAAAATCAAAACGATATTTTTATATATTTATTTTGAAAAAAAAAAACCATTTGGTAACATGCAAACAGCCAAATATTAAAATAAAATCGATTGTAGGCGCCCAATGCGATTTATAACCCCGGTATCAAATTTGAAACTTCAGGTATTTAAGGGTTAACTTTCCAAGCTTTACAAGTCTTGATGCCTCATACCTTGCTATGCAACTCCTTACTACGTGCATTAATACATTAATATTTGTACCGACACGCTTACGAAGATCCGCTGTCGTACCGCGCGTCGAGTGCGTTCGACTTCGCCGACAGTCCAGTGTCGTATAGCGCTTTCTCAGTCAATTCCCAGGATAAGGTTACTAACATATATATATATATATATATTTGTGTTGTCCTCTATGTTAGAACTAATCGCTTATGCACTATGGTGGAACAAAACGATGATCAACTGTTGGTGAAAGAATAGAAGAGTTTTTAATGAGAACATGTTACGACCTCCATGGGGCAGTGTCGGTATATTGTTTTTTTTATGAATGATAATGGATACTCCGCCAGCGCTAATGGTATACGCTAGGGGGGGGGGGGGAACCAGTGAGGGATAATAGGTGAGAATAAAAAAGCAGGTCAGTTAGCCCACCGTGACGAATACACCTGGATTTAAACACGATGGTTTCAGAACATGTGGAGGTCGACCTGAAAGGACATATTGCTAACAATGGTATTAGTAGGGGGGAAAAGGATTGTTAGTAATGGAGACTGAGATTCCCATTGCTAGCAATATACCCAACCAGGTCGAACTCCTCGCCGTTCTCCCTGGAAACTATCATGGTTAATTCCTGATGAATTCATCATGATGGGCTAACTGGCCTGTTTTCATTCCCATCTATCACCCTTCACTGGTGCTCCGCCAGCGTATCCCGTTAGCGCAGGCGGGATTACCCATAAAAAATGGTATTAGTAGTTCGCGTTACTAACACTTCCTCTATCTTATTTAGGTGAAGTTAAGTTCATTTTAGAGGTTATATAACTTTTTTTTTATGAATGTCCATGAAAACGTTAACGTTTTACTATAAACATTTTGATATAGTGAATAATATAATTCATAATACTCGTTAAAAGTAGGCATCAGTAATATGGATACCGATGCAATATTGCCTTCCTCTGGACATTGATAGGGAAAAATAAAAATCACCAATTTCGATATTACCTATATCGGTCTGATATCTATTTTAAAATGTATTTAAAGTCTGTTAATCCCTATTATTTTTTGGATAACAGACTTTTAACATATTCGTTATTGGACCAATACATAGATGTTTTTTTAATGCATGATTAATGGAATGGTAACCTCGCTTGCGTTATCGGTATACGCTGGCGGGGCACCAGTGAGGGATGATAGGTCAATAATGAAAAATGCAGGTCAGTCAGCCCATCGTGATGAATACACCTGGAACTCAGCACGATGGTTTCCAGGGGGAACCGCGTGGAGGTCGACCTGACAGGGTATATTGCTAGCAACGGGACTGGTAGCCCGCATTACTAACGATCCCTTCCCCCCCAATATATAGATATTGTAACTAAAATATTGTTGTATATTACCCACCCCTAGTTAAAAGTATCGATTTGTTCCACTTTTTTTTTGTTAATATAATGCACAATAATAATTAAGGTAATGCACAATGTTTAGTAATAAATAGTTATGAAAATATTTTTATTATACTCAGTTACAGTTGAACAGAATCTCTCGATAATTTATAATAATGTGTAATTGACAATATGAATTCATATAATTGAATAGAGAAGAGCAAAGATTTTTGTTTCTTTTCAGTCCTTAGTGACTGACAAGTCACTAAGGACTGAAAAGAAACTAACTAACTCACACTAGATATACAGGTTTTATTTACCATTACACCAGATTTATTATACCAGAGGGAGACTTTGTACAAATGTCGATTGCTTGGGTACCTCTGTCCCACTCGTGTTTCAACCGTGAAGTGTGAAACAGTATACTCTGTTACTGCTCATGTCTATAGGCGACGGTTACCACTTTCCGTCCGGGCCGTCAGCTTGTTTGCCATTCTAAGTTGTATAAAACAAAAAAAAAAAATTCGTTGCTCTTTCGATTGACAAGTTCGACCCTAAATACTACGATAACTGAGTATGATAAAATATGTATTAATGTAATACAATTATTTCTTATCTCTTTACTAGATTCGTAGTAATTATCTCAAATAATCTCTTGAAATTATAATAATCATATCTCTATATTATTTTGTATAAGATTACTGTACCTATTTATAATATTTTGTATTATTTACATTCAAATTGGTATGACATGAGGTGACGAGATGAGTTGGCAAATACAGGAGCTACTAGGGCCTCGTTCGCCTCGACGAGGCGCACGAGGAGATCGAGGCGAGAGAGGAGACGAGGCGCGGAACAACAATTGGGGCGGCGGCGGGCGACCGCGCTCTTCGCGATCGGTCTCGCCGCGCTCGCACGATCTCACGCTCTGCGGCCGACCGCTCTCGCTGCCGGGTACGTTATTCGAAATGACCACATTTTATATTTATTTATTTAATCAATTAGTCGAGCTTTACAGTTTCCCAAGGATCATTACCCTTATCATTGAGCACCCTCAAGTTTAAAACGTGAGTAAAGCTGAAATGATTACAATACAATAATTATTATTCAAGTTTTATGTTACACTAGCGATCCATCCCGACTTCGTACGGGTATATATATATATATATATATATATATATATATATATATATATATATATATATATATATATATATATATATATATATATATATATATATATATATATATATATATATATATATATATATATATATATATATATATATATATATATATATATATATATATATATATATATATATATATATATATATATATATATCATTAATAATACATATTAGCTTTATTAGGCAAATTTTTGATACCTTAGGTTATATTATTGATATTTTCGTAAGGATCTCTAACTTCTTTTATTTTATTATATGCTTATATTATTCCCTAATAATGTAGCTTTTTATACGTATAAGAATATTTAAAATTTATTAAGTAGTTTTTGAGTTTATCCATTACAAACAAATATACAAACAAAAAGTCTAAATCTTTCCTCTCTATAATATTGATCTTGATGTATTCCAGGTGAGACGCATCTCCGCAACGCTCTGAGTAAAAAGCCGGGCCAACAAAACGACCGATTCTCGTTACTGCAACACCCGCGCCCCCTACGGAGGCCTCATGCCCGACGCGACGATGACAGCGAGCAGCTTGTCCCGCAGTGTGATAAGTAACGCACATATACTACCCAGTGCGGATAAGATTACGCAGACGCGTGGTGTCACTACTGGCGGTAGGGAGTAAGATTACGCAGACGCGTGGTGTCACTACTGGCGGTAGGGGGTAACATTGCGCGGACGCGTGGTGTCACTACTGGCGGTAGGGGGTAACATTACGCGGACGCGTGGTGTCACTACTGGCGGTAGGAGGTAACATTACGCGGACGCGTGGTGTCACTACTGGCGGTAGGGGGTAACATTACGCGGACGCGTGGTGTCACTACTGGTGATAGGGGGTAAGATTACGCGATTATCTATGCTCTGTTTAAAAATGTGAGAGGTAAGATTGCGCGGAGGTGTGCCATAGATGTGTAGTTATTTGGAAATACTGGGTAGATTACGTATGGATGTGCCATCTTTATCTATTGATTTAGAAATTGAAAAGTGTCTAAGTGTAAGTGTGTAGTGGGTCCAACCCATGCGGAAAAGGATTGTAAATATTAATGTACTTAAATGAGCTTTTGCTCTAGGAAACAAATTTCATTAATATGTGTTTTTATGTATGGATCAATGATCAAGATTTGTTATAATAGAACTTTTGTTCTTTGTTTAAAGTAGGTGGAAAAAATAATGGAATCGAATACTAACATTATAATAGTTATTGTTAAAAAAAAATTAATAGAATATTATCTATACAAAATTTATAACTTGTTTAGCAAATAGCATGTCACCTAGCTTGTCACACTCAAACATGAAATAATATAAATATGTTATTTTTTTATTATTTTTTTTTTTTTACAAAGGAACAAACGCCCAAAATTCCAATCTGTGAATAATCTATGGGTTCGCTCACACAGACGTATTTTTTTTTCGGTCGTGAAAAATTGAATATGAAGGAATTATTTTTTATTTTTACAATGTCCTCTGAATTTCTATGAACATACACATAAATACCAATATTTGTATGTCCTTGTGTTAAATTGTAATTTCTGGACATCTTTTTGTCTTGTATGGGTTGTCATTAAATTACGTATGTGTGAATGGGCTGTAAGATAATCATAAAATAAAAAAAAATCACTCAATTTACAAAACGAGAAGGTTCTGAATTCGATTTTTTTTTGTACGTTACGCTATATGATTGGTAATTGTGGACCGATTTTAATCATTCTTTTTCGTGAGAAATTTGCATATTCTACTCACGTATTTGTTCTATACTAGTATTGTCATAATTGAAGTTGGTTGTTCATGAAAGTTATTCTTAAATAATTTGAACATATCTCGCAGTGAAACATGTAGTTGTTTACATAAATTCCTAATAAATGCTCACATTAGTATTATTTATTGCTATTAAATACCAAATGTATAGACATGTAGCGACACGTTGTAACTTAGTATCGAGGCTGCGCAAATGAGGGGCTTTTAGTTCGCGGACGAATTATCCCTATAGATACTTTCTCCTTTCGAGTTCTGAAGGTTTTTTTTTATTGGATGAAAATGGAGTGGTAACCCCGCCTGCGCTAACGGGATACGCTGGCGGAGCACCAGTGAAGGGTGATAGATAAGAATGAAAACAGGCCAGTTAGCCCATCATGATGAATTCATCGGGAATTAACCATGATAGTTTCCAGGGGGAACCGCGAGGAGGTCGATCTGGTTGGGTATATTGCTAGCAATGGGATTCTTAGTCTCCATTACTAACAATCTCTTTTCCCCCCGGGAAAAGGGATTGTTAGTTAGAAGAGAGAAGTCAATCTGTGTATATTTTCGTTATAACCTGAGGACCTACGATGAAATGTTTTCCGAAATTTCGGAGCCGAAAGAAACACAAATTTGATGTTAAAATTACATAATACTTACCGTTCAAAAACATAAAAAATATGAAAATATTATTCCTTTGGACTTTTATGGTAGGATTTATGACGAACAAAATGTTAAGCTCCATTTACTGGGCCGATTTGGATATGAAAGAAAACACGAAATTGATTTCGAAACTTCGGAGTTTCATTTCATGGTAGGCTGCTAGATATCATGGTACTGCTCATGTCTATAGGCGCCGGGTACCACTTTCCCATCAGGTGGGCCGTCAGCTTGTTTGCCATTCTAAGTTGCTTAAAAGAAATATATATATTATAAGTGAATCTTTTATAGTATTTTGCAAAAATTGAAAAAAAAATTCAATTCGGTTGTGTTTTCTTTTATGTTTGTTAAATCATAACTCCGTCAATTGTAAACCGATTCGAAAAATTCTTTTCTTTATCTGAAAGGTTTAAGATTGGTCCCGTAGAGTGTTTAACAAGATCTTTTAAGAGGGACGCTGATGCTCATCCCTCGTCTTCCCTTAGTCATTTCTTACGACACCCACGGGAAAGGAGGGGGTGGCCTATTCTATGCCGGGTTGACACCGCAATGTCTTTAATTCTAGAAAGATTATGTGTGCCTCATCAACAAAGAAGATATTTGTCCGCGGACTAAATGTCCCTCGTAGTCGCTGGCCGTTATTGTTGAAAATAAACATTTTTTATTAATTACAGTAAAGGTGGAATCACGTTTATTTTGAATTGTTCAGTAAAATACATCCGGTGGAATCAGTCCTAACTTACAAGAGATTTCATTATTTTAATTTTCGTGTACGACCTCCATGGCGTTGTGGTGGGCATGTTGCTTTGCCTAAATGAGGTCCCAAATTCGATTCCCGGTCAGACAAATTTAAGAAACAAATTTTCTCGCTTAAATCGGTCCTGGGTGTTCTGGATTGTACCCCTAGGTCAGGGGTTCCCAAACTTATTTTGTCTACTGCCCACTTTAAGAGTAAATTATTTTTAGCATCATTGGCATCAGTATCGATCACTAATCACCCCCTGGCAGTTATTTTGGAAATATATTTCATGTACAGAATTGACCTCCCTACAGATTTATTATAAGTATAAAAGATAGATAGATAGATGAACATAAATTTTAAAAATAGTATTTTTTTTTTAATATTTACAAATCGAAAGTACCGATAACGTGATTCCTTCTTTTTAATAGATATTATTCTAAAATAACTAATAAATATTTTAAAATAAATAATAATTCATGATTAGCTACATGGGACAGATAAAGGAAACACTAGGCGTCATGTCGTATAGGGAGATAAAGGATATGGCCTGGGATAGAGCTGGCTGGAGGAAGATGCATGAATTAGCTGCACCGACAAGAGGGAACTCTTAAATGAAAAATGAAATGAAAATATTTTTGATGGTAAATGGCCAATGTGCGTACAGTGTGTGTTGTGCTACTGTAAATATTGTTAATTTATAATGCTCGTAATATTTTGAATCAATTCAATGTATTTAACTATCATGTTTGATGTAATATGTTTTTGTAGATTTTTAATTTCGATGTTGGTTGAATATAAATAAGGGGCTATTCACATTACAATGGCTGGGTACTGGCTAACTTTTGGACGCGCGTCAACTCGGCCAGTTTTTCTCCGCTAAATAAATTTTATATACTCGTACTTATAGGTATGGTTCCATAGAATTTTTATCAAAATTGGTTAATTTTTTAATAAAAAGAAAACAACTGTTTTTTTATCAAAATTTAATACGGTTATTTTTGTGAAAGACAATCGAAATTGTATAAATTGGGCTTAAATATTATATTGTTTTTTTTTTTTTTTTTAAATATTCTACACTTACATTTTTAATTCATAAATCTATAAGCAGAACGGTAAACCGTCTGTGCTATTAGTAAAAGCTCACCAGCTTATACCAATAGGATGAAGTGAGCATGAAGTTGGATCAGATGAGCCGTCGTGTACCATAATATAAATACGCTGATATCTCCCCCTTATAATTAATCCATGTTCAATAATGATATATTAATTTGATGTTATAAATAAATTTTAAAATTACTCGCCGGCCGAAACTGGCCGTCTATTCTCCACCCGTTGTAACATGAATAGCCCCTAAAGAATTTAGTGTTAAAGTTAGCAAAGTAAGTGGCAAGTTTTAAACCCCATTATTAATAAATTTGGTATCTCGATGTAGGTACTACCTTTTAAATGGCTTCGATGCGGCATTCCCGCTATTTTTAGATATATAAGTTTGAATTCTAGATTTGCACACTATAAATATAGTAATAAAAATAATTTTATATCGGTTGGCATTGGCAGGGTTCAAATAAAAAAAAATAAAAAAAAATCGGTTAAAAGATACGAGGAAAACCATGGGGAATATAAATTTATTAATTATCTAACTAATTTATATTAATATGAAAGATTTTTTATTTCTATTAATTAAAGTAATTGTATTTAAAAATTAATTCAATAGTAACTAGTAAGAAGGTAAACAATCAAATTTAGACACAAAACAGGAAAAAAAAAAATTTTTTTTTCAATTAAACTTAGATTAAAGCATTTTGGAATAGTAGTTTTTTTTTTTCACCAATTATTTATCTATTTGTACCATATTGATTAACCTTCTTCTTTCGAGTCAATAGACAACTTAAATATATTTGGACCGGAACCTGGCAACTAATGCTACTAATTGGACAACACTCGATTGTCTATGGTCTGTTTAATATGAGATTCGTTTACATTTCACCTAGCTTCTATTGTAATAAATTATAGAACCACGAAATCGTTTGTAAACATATTTAAAAATGGAATTGATATTATAAAATCAGTGCCTCGACAAAGTGGCAAGTTTTTCTAATTCCATACATTGTTCATACAATAATAATCTTTATTTTTATAAGTGTAGAATACAGAATTGTCTAAAAAAACACGCGTTCATAGTTGAACGAGATGGCACATTTGATATCTTGTTCTCTTACATTATATAGATAGAGTATCTCCATACAAATGTTACGTGAAAAGCGGGTCAACTTTTTCATACAATTTTGCATGATTAATAGTTATGAGAGATTCCGTTATAACTTCTATATTTATTTTGTTTTATAATTTCTGCATCCTTTTAATGCGTAAACACTCATTTTATTTATTAAATAATACGTCAAGATACATTTTATGCGTACGTATGTGTATAGAACACTGATAAAAAAACGTGTCAGCTAATTTGACAATTAGATGACAAAAAGTTGACCCGTTTTTGAGGCTCGATGCTCCATCTATATACCCTAAGCTTGTTCTCTATAAAAACTGTGGATAAATTCTGTTCCTGCACATTTTAAAAATGACTTGGTGTTTAGATATTAGTACCGATTGGACTTTACCAGAGGGAGACATTGTACAAAAATCGATTGCTTGGGTACCTCTGTCCCATTCGTGTTTCAACCGTGAAGCAGTTGTGTTTGCATGGCTGTTTCGGTTTGATGGGTGGGATATGGCGTGAATTTACTAGATGCGGAGGAATAACACCTGAGTCCTCAGGAATGGCAACGCATGGGGGGTATCATGGGCGAAACAGTATACTCTGTTATGTCTATGGTACTGCTCATGTCTATAGGCGACGGTTACCACTTTCTATCAGGTGGGCCGTCAGCTTGTTTGCCATTCAAAGTTGTATAAAAAAAATGTCTGCATAATATAATACAAAAAATTTATGTCTTATCTAGTATAAAATAGTGTATTACAATCATTCATGGCGCGACCCCCATAATATGTAAATTATTTTCCGACCTCCTACGGTTCCTAATCTGTAAATATTGGAGGGAAGAAATTGTTAGTAATGGGGAGGATAGTTCCCATTGCTATCAATATACCCATCAGGTCGACCTCCACGCGGCGCCCACTTCACTATCTTTATTAATATTTTAAATGTAAAAGTGAGTTTATTTGTTTGTTACCTTTTAACGCCTTAACAGTTTAACCAATTGCTATGAAATTTAGTATACACCTACTATTTAAAATGAGCCTATATTTTATCACGCTCATATCCCAAGTCAAACAGACGAAGTCGCAGGTAAAACCTAGTATTGTCATAAAAATATATAGCAAAGCTGTAACTCGAAGTTGCTTTAATTTTTTTTTATCGCAAAATGTATGATTTGTTCACGTTTTCTAACGACATTATTTGCCACTAGTCAATAGAAATGCATAAAAATTTAATAGACTTTAGATGTCATTAAACATATAATAGCAGGGTGTAACATAGTTCTGCAATGTTTGTGTTCATATTTTAAATATATTAATATTGTTTTTTTTTTTTTTTTATTAAATAATATATCTGTGTTTATCACTAGAAGTGATAGATTTTATCGTTAAGTGTCCGTATATTTTGCTGAAATTTAATTTTAGCATAAACTTGTCTTCGAATTGTTGTATAAATATATATGTATGTATGTATATGTAATTGAAGTAAGTGTGTAATGGAAACCAAGTCAAGTGTGTAAAAAAAGTGTAAAAAAGTTCATTGAACATGAATAGGATTTCTCCTCATTCGAAATTTAAATAATAATCACAGATATAGATGATAGTAGATGACGCAGTCACGATTTCAAATGGTATTTTTTTAAAGGGCTCGGTACAGAAGAGATTTCTGTCAATAAATAGCTTCTAGAAACCCTGTTAGCCGCATCATAACTGTAAAATGACTTGCTTTGACTTCCACGAGACGGGCTTTGCCTAGTGTGTGGTGATAGCTATATTGTACCATAGGCTAATTTTGTTAAAGGAAATAAAGATATTCTTAAGTCACAATACAAAATATGTAAGTAATTTAGTAACGGCTATATTTTGAATTTATTCTTGATGTTATTGTTACCTCAAACTATTCAGTACTGTAGCACTGAGATTTTAACATCTATTGTTCTCACCTTTTCTTCAATTCATGTCATCCTAGTTTTCGTATAAGTTAAATTATAAATTCAATTAAAAAGTATATATATATTAATGTTTTATATACGCTACAAGAATAAATTGTAAAGTTTGGTGTAACAACAATTTGAAACTTTATTATTTTTAACCAATCTGATCTTTATTAATAAATGAATTTACATGCGTCATCTATCTTTATTTATATCTATGTTATCATCTTTCCATAGGTAGAAAAAATGTTTATTTGCTGCTTATAATTTTAATTGTCAAATATAATAGTAATATATTTATGATATTATGTGATGATAGGCCAATTTCTGAATGAGGGACAGCGTAGACGAGCTACAGTCTTAGGAAACTGTTACTGCGGACTTTATTCCTACAGATTAGAAGGAATCCTTAAGAGTATTTACCTCTAAAGATTGCTTATCACTATAATTTGAATTTTAATTCAATAATTTAGCAAAACTATTATGCTATGACCATCGAGAATTACATATAAAGTGTTGGCACTTATTAGATTATTTTCCAGGTGACTGGCCATTTAAAAAAGGTGATTTTAGCCCATAAATGAAAAACTACTTATATCACTACTATTGAGATCACCGTCCGGTGTTAAGTTCGCCAAATGTACAAAGATTTACAATTTTACTGTGCATTAAAGTTTAAATAAATATATACATATATATCTTTCGTAACACATTTAAAGTTATTATATATAGAATAATTTTATAGTAGTTTTTGTATGCGAGACAGCTTAGAAGCCCTGGCATGGTTAATCCGGTCCTCCAAGTTCTTTTAAGGTAAAATCTACCAAAATGACAGCTGTCACTCGCACTTTGCCACAACGCAAAATTATAAGTGTACTGTAGTGGAGATAAATTCTGTTTGTTCTCCTTTAACAAAAGGTTGCCTGTAAGAGATTGGCCTAGCGATAAGACCGCCTTTTATACCTTTTTATTATATTTCATTATTTATTTTTGTTTCTGGTGCATAAGAGCTAAATAAATAAATCGCCTGAGGGACTGTCTCTCGTCTACGCAAGCCTTGACGCGTGTTTCTGTAAATGTATTCTGGTCCAATTGCTCTGCCCTGTCGTGTATTATTTCTTGAAAGTCATAAATTGTGTGGGCAGATCAAGGGGATCGATTTTGTAAAGTTTTATGGTGCTGGTAATTCGCTGGTCGATATTTCCAGATTGTGTCGATATAGGCAAATAAAATGTTTTGATCCAGAACTAGTTGTTTTTATTTCATCATAACAGCCGTTGATTGTCTGCTGCTGATCATAGGCCTTCTATTATTGGGTGGTTGGACCAGTAGTTGCCACGCTTGGCAAACGAATTGACAAGCACATTTAGGCTTTGATGATTTTCTAAGAGGGACGCTGCTGTGTATATATATACATATATATATATATATATATATATATATATATATATATATATATATTATATTTTAGAAATTATGTTACCATAATTAGTTCAGCCGTTAATTTTAATGTAATCTCACGATGAGTCTTATGCACTCGCAGAGAACTTAAGGAATAAAATAATACAAAGTGGATTTTATTTATAATTTTATTAAATTAATTCTATAACTTTTTTTACATATAATAATTATGTGCCACTTTTCATCAATTACATTGAATAATGCTGCCAAGTCACATCAGCAGTGTCACAATAGTACCTAATGTTTGCCTCTACGTCCAGACAACGAAAGACTGCAACTTCGCCGACACTGTTGGTACAGGCAGTGTCTAGCGCTCGGCAAACTCGCGTGTTACGAAACAGTCGCGCGATCGTCGGCCGATAGTCACGCGATCGACGGTCGACAGTCGCGCGACCGTCACCAGTGATACGCGAGCGGCCGCATCGTTCCGCGCAGTCAACCCGGCGACCGCCGCTCCCCACGCAACTTGGTCCAAGAATATATTTATGAAATAATTTGTATAAAAATTTTGGCTCCAATATTTACAATCGCACTGATATTTTAAAACGCCGGACTAATAGGGAAGCCGGGCTAAGGCTTGGCATAGTTGGCGCCACACGTTAATTTATTTGTCGCATATCTAGAGTCCTAACATCTTAGTTGCAATATTTAGCAGTCATTTTTGGCGCCACTAGCGGAATAAGTCTATCCGACTTCCCCATTTACAGCCACTAAGTTGAGTAAACAGCCGGGGAGCGGCGGGCCGCGGCGGCCAAGGAACAATTTATTGCAATTTCATTTCTAATAACACATTTCTTATCTAATAAGAGGTGCGCGCGTACAGTGCAACGCACATTTCCATTACCCTATCGTTACAGTGAGATAGACGACTGTCGACGCTCGTACGTCGCTACGGAAAGAGACGAATAGTTGGGAAGTTAGCAAATAAAATTCACTGTAGCAATAGGAAATAGATAGAGTAGATTTAGTTAAGGAAGAAACAACACCGAAGGCAGAGTTTACTGGATCCGTTGGCCATAATCGCCCGCGCTACATTTACCTACAATACGTAACGACGGTACATTCTCCCTGTTCCATTTAAAATTAACATTTAGTAATAGGGGGCTTATACAGAATTTGTACTCTGGAAGCGTCCCGTCGCCGCTTGCACCCGTCTACACTCGGTTGCAAAATATTCGGGTTCGTCATTATATACATTATTGACACTAGAATTAATGTGATGCAGTCTCGAATGGAGTATTAAGCAGGCATGCGATGACGGTGATGGAAACACTGGTTCCACTGTAGCTGTATCAGTCGATATCCACTTAGCACGGTACTGGGTTTGAAGATTTGCGATGACTACACGAATGATACGTTGGCGCTAATGAGGCAGGATTTACTGGGCGTTGTGATTAGCTGATGTTTAGCATCGGGCACGGGTCCCTACCGTCGATTCGCACTCACTGGGACCGATTCTGAGTTGCCATAATTTCGCAAAATTATCTACTATATTATTTTATAGACCATCATAAAGTAATTTAATTTTACAATGAATTTGATCTAAATTTAGCAGAAAATTAATTCAAATTAATCCTTATAATAAAGATTTGGCTATGATGTCAAATTTTAATTTTAAAGATAGGTTTCGATTAATGACGCCTCAGAATCGACTGTCGCTTTATTGAAAGTGTACAAACACTATGTTACTATTTTAAGTGTATACCAAATATAGATTAAGGGTCGGCACATCTGAGCATTCCGTTCACCACAATAATAAAAATCTAAATAATCATATTTATTAAACTATGTTTGAATGTAGAACAGTCCTTATTCGTGCAAAACTGTATTCTAAAAAAAAATATACATGTTTTACCACTTTGAAATAAATATAATTCTAAAAACATACAGAGACATGTTTGATCGAATTAAATTGAGATAAAAATGTCATAATATTTATTTATGACGATTTGTGATGTTATAGTGATGTGAAGACTCTCAGTGCGAGTCGACGGCGAGCGCGTAATATTTGCGTGGCGCTGAGTGCGAGTGAGCCCGACGAGACGGCCGCGCCACGCCGGGCGGCGCGCCTAACTTATCACGCATTACTTTAAGAGATCAGACTGTCATTTCTAAAACAAATGTATTACTTACAAAAAACAAATGATACGTTTACAACTATCCTTATTATAAACATCCATACCTAAAACAATTTACAATCATATTTATGAATATATTAAAAAAGAAATATACACATTCAGCTGGGCTGTAGAGGAAGGAGGCGCGAGATGACGCGTGACGCCCGCCGAACGTCGCATTCAATGTATATAATACAATGTACTTCAGTCATGCTTATCTAAGAAATGAATCAACAATTAATTAATTATAAGATACAATATTAATTAACAAGATACGCGTACCCTCTGGTTGTTTTAACATGTGCGTGCATAGCTTGTGTTCCCATGCGTTTATAAGTATTTTTTGGTACATTTAGGTCCACATATAACGTATGTCATTTACGTAATTATGTCATTCCTTCCATTAAATAATAAGTTGGTTTTATCTAACAAATATAAGTAGGTAGGTACAATTATATTTTTATATGTGTGTATATACATTGTAGTACCTAAAATTAACACTTCGTAGAGTTGATTTGAAAAAAAAAAATTAGATATGATTTTTACAATTGTAATTACCTACATAAATATATTTAGTAATATAAAATGAATACAGAAAAAAAAAATTAAAATATGCGAGTAAAAATATACAGATATTATTCTAAATATATTTTAATTTATTAAAAATTATATTTACTCGCATGTTTTTTACAAATTTCAAATTTGGAACATCACTAGTGCGTACCCACATATTGCATCAGAACAGCGTGAAATGACATATTACCAAAATTGACGTGTGACAATGACGTGAGATCATATTCAACATTAATAAGTACTTAACAATACGATGGTTAGTAGGTAGCGAACGTGTCGCCGAGTCCACGCCCACTGTCATACACACGAAAAGTAAAATAATGATGGCGAAGCATGCTTAAATAATATAAGAAAGCATGCTATGAGTGAGCAAAAATAAGATGTTCAAAAAATGGTTGACTATTTGGTCTACCTATGTAAGTCTCGAACGCACTTCGCCTCGTCAAGTAAACAGCTGATAGTGTTGCGCTGAATACAATTAGTCTATCGATAGTATAAATTATCGATAATAAAAAAAAATAACAAGTAATGTAAAATTACTAGTACAAACTTATTATAAACCTAAGGATTATAGACCTATGAGGGTGTCATAGTATAATTTGTGACGATGTAATGTGATGATCTGTATACCGGCGACGGTTAGCATTTCCAATCCTGGCGGGCTTTCAGTCATTTTGGACCATTCGTATTTGTTCTTTCTCTTGTCAATCCTTTTAATCATATGTTTCGATTGGTCATTGTTCGTTCACATATATTCACTCCTGCCGTATCCGTATCTTACATTAACGTGTGATTATGCTATATTTAAATCAATAAATAAAATTGCTTGATGTTCGAGACGTGGGTACATTAAAAAAAAAAAAAACATGATCTCTTTGAAATTCGTTAAAAACAGAACAAAATACACACTTCAATATTAATATATTTAGGCATATTTGGCCTAAAATATCATACTAAAACAATTGGAATAAATTTAATTTATATTATTTTTATGTATAAATAAAGAATTCACTAACCTAAATTTGATAATTATTTTTTTATACAATAATTGATAAAATAATTGCGACTCGCAAATAATAATATATTATCTTCAATAAATAAATCTAGAGGAAATTGATATAAAAAATAATTGATTTCATATAAGTAATTCTTTTAAAATGTTAATAGAATTTTATATTTATATTAATTTGTATGTACATATGTATGACAGTGATGGACTATTGTATACGGACATTAAAATAAACAAAATCTATATGTATCACTTAGGGTTCATAGCCATAAAAACTTTTCAAGAATCTGCCACTAACTGTGATACCTAAGGTTAGGCACTACGATTCTTTGCAGTGAAAGCTATTTACTAAATTATGTCCACTTTCTTAATTTAAATTTGGAAATAAAATTTCACATTTGATTATTTAGGCTGTATAATAAATTTAAGAAATTAAACAGTAAATCAGCTAACCTTGTACACTGCAAAGACCGTATTGCTGCACGATAGGCGATAATCGATAGAATACCAGTACTCAGCAGTAAAACAACAAAATATTGTAATACCATCGATGATTTGCAAAAGTATCGCTTTCTTGATATTAAAATATCGAATATCGATAGCAATGTCACCCTATCGGGTTCAATAGCAATGATAATAGTGAAAGTATAGAGATTTTTAACTATCATCTATCGATAAGAAACGAAATTATTATTGTTTATAGTTAAAGCCAATTGTAAATAATTTTATTAATTGCAAACTTATACAATATTTTAATCATGAAAAGATAGAGAATCAATCATTTCATCACTATTGACACTATTGTAAATTATCGACAGTATTATTATATTTTGCAGTATTGATTACGTATAAAAATATCGATACCATAATTGGTTTTAGAAGTGAATCGGATTCGCATCACTAGTCAACTGTAAGTGTAGGTAATGTAGATACGTACGCGGTGCAGGAGGGGAGGATGCCCCCCTCCCGCATCCCGCACACTTATACCTACTATAATACCCTATTCCAAATACGCGTAATTTAACTTAATTACAATGAAATAAGATTTAAAATAATTTTACACATTTAAATTATATAAACTTTTTTTTAATGTTTGCGTAATTGGAAAAGAGAATAGGTAATGACGCAGACTGGTATTTCTTTTTTAGGATTCAGATGGCATAATAGATCTAGATATTTAAATATAAAATTTAGTGGGATCCTCTTATATCCATGGATGGACTCAGTGAATCGTGGGAGAGGTCCGCGATACGTCCACAGATCTGACGTTTACCTGATTAATTTATACAAGAAAATAATTATATACAAAATAGAAAATAGATATATCTATACAACTTTCGTTACAATAGCAATTATGTTTTTAAAAAAAAAAGAATCATTAGCAGTAAGTACTTAGAGAGTTTTTTCAAAACTTTCTCCCAATGTTTGCACAATTAGTGTTCGAATGTGCCAATAGAGAATTCGTTAAATACAAAAATAACATGATCTCTATATAAAAGAAATGATATCATCTATATTAAAGGGGCGCCACTAACGATCGATGGGTCGTGCGTTAAAAATGTCTATGAAAATCGACCCCTGAGCGGAATACAGTCATTCTTACATTCATTACGTCAATACAGTAAAACATCAGATGTATAATTAATATAGTAAAATAATATATTATTGAACAAACATATTTATTTATCGCACATTTTAAAAAGTGTTTAACACAAACATGTGACAAAGATGCGGAAACAAAACGCGTGGAATATGACATTTTATACGTCAGCTATAATATTGCAACAGAGCAGCGAGCCAAGCTCGCTGAAAAAAAAATACAATTTAAATTTATCTGAAATGTGAAAAATAAATTGACTCTAAATTTTTGGCAATTTTGTACTCAGTGATGGTTCGCAGAGGTGTGTTGTTTACAAGTGTTAGTGTGTTGGTGTAGGCGTGAGCGGCGCGGGCGCAGGTCTCGTCGACGCCAAGTCACTCTGTCACATGGAACTGTCACGCAGGCAGTCACCGTTCCGATCAGTCACAGAAACAACATTCGCCTTAGTACATGTATCAACAAAATGTTCTACGTTTTTACGTTACGAAGTTGAAGCGCCAACGAGCGTCGGCGCGCCCGCGCTCGCCCCGCGCCACCTCGCGCCCCGCGCCGTCATTGCCCACCTGCAAACCGACAACGGTGACAATATATTAAGAGCTCTTTAAACGATCAAGTGCATTAAGTCAAGTAAGTTGAGACTTAGTTGCAAGTCAGTTCGAAATTTAAATAAAATCTTTTATTAGTTACCTCCTTGGTAGCCATGTTTCGAAGTAAAAGGCCATTCCATTTTTAAATTACAGGACAGATATGAGTTTACATAGTAATTTATCTGACCGCAAAACACGACAGATATGGATTTTCATACAACTTTTGCCGGCCGCTGCCCGCATGTATCTGGCCAGTACGGCAATTTTGATTTATCTCGAAGAAGATTGTCGAAATAATGCTCACATTTCCAAGCATGTTTGGGAAAATATTATTATTAATTAAAATTTGGTTAAAAATAGTACATTACTGCAGCGGCCAGCAACTGAGGCATTGATGGACGAACGTGCAAATGTGGGCAGAGGCGTAGCCGAGGCGCACATCTGTGAGTCCATCAATGCCTAGTTGTGGCCAAAGCTTGTATAGTACTTTTCTCAAACAATGCACAAAAATCAAAAACAATTTTACTGTTTAAGTTCAATGACGAATAACGAATAATAATAATTTTTCACGTGCCATAATGTTCCTTTGTTTTTTTTTTCAATAAACAGCTTTCTATTTGCAAGCCAGTTCAAAATTTAAATAAAACCTTGTATTAGTTACCTCCTCGGCAGCCATGTTTCGAAGTAAAAGGTCATTCTATTTTTAAATTACAGGACAGATATGAGATTACATAGTAATTTATCTGGCCGCAAAACACGACAGATATGGATTTTCATACAACTTTTGCCGGCCGCTGCCCGCATGTATCTGGCCAGTACGGCAATTTTGATTTATCTTGAAGAAGATTGTTAAAATAATGCTCAAATTTCCGGGCATGTTTGAGAAAATATTATTATTAATTAAAATTTTGGTTAAAAAACATACAAACCTAAACCCTCGTGGAGCGCGCGGAACGGCGCGGGCGCGCGGTCGTGTAGACGGGGGCCGCGGGCGCCGCGGGGGGCGCGGGGGCCGCGGGCGACGGGGCACGCGCCCGCCGCGCCCTCACCACCCCCACGCCGCTGTCGCCACTGTGCCCGGACACCAGGGACTCGCTGTCGCTCTGGTTCGACGTGTACCCAATAACGTCCACCTCATCTGGAATAGAAATGAGCGCCTTGTCAATTTAAGCGAGAACACTACCATGCACGACTTTTTACAATTAACTATAAAAGTAAGTGAAAAGCGACTTGGTCCGAACGCTACCGTGCATAATTTTATACGTTTTATAACATAAGTAAGAATTTGAAATTAGGTAAGTTCCATAAAAAGTAACACACTTTGATCTCGGTAAGATTTTGTAAAAGAATCGTCATATTATATAATAAAATAGGTGTTTTTGTTTGAAGGACGCGATGTGGAAATTAAATTACATAACACCTTAGTCATACACCTTAACACGTTCCTCAGGAACGGCAACGTATGGGGTGTATCATGGGCGACACAGTTATACTCTGTTACGTCCATGGTACTGTTATTGTGTAAAGGCCACGATTACCACTTTCCATCAAATATCGCGTATCACAACATAAAAATACTGTTCAAATTAAAATCTCGTCTTTTTCAAATTCGCTAAGACGTCAATTGATGAAAAAAAAAAGTATTTAAATTAGCCAATTATATCCACAACGGTCCAAATAAGAGGATTAGTGCGGGGAAAAGAGTCCAACTTACATTAAATTCCATTACATTAGCCAACTATCTAACGTTATCAATATTGTTGATCTTTCCCTCTATAAATTACAATACTAATAGCCATATCGCGTATCATACATAAAAATACTGTTTAACTAAAAAAATCTCGTCTTTTCCAAATTCGCTAAAACGTCAATTGATGCAGAAAAAAGTATATAAATTAGCCAATTATCTCCACAACGGGCCAAATGAGAGAATTAGTGCGGGGAAAAGAGTCTAACTTACATTAAATTCCATTATATTAGTCAACTATCTAATGTTATTAATATTATTGATCTTTCCCTCTATAAATTCCAATACGAATAGTCACACGCACAAAACACTGAAACCTGTTCTGTGTTTAAAGCCAACAACAATAATGTTGACCTAAAATTAAATCAGCCCCTTAATATGTACACAAAAGGGGAAGCCATCGCAAACTATGCGAGCGACTTCTGCGTCCTTCAATAGGCGATTTAGGCGGTGTTTCCATAATGGCTTGTCACATTAACGGAATTTAATTTCCTTTGTACGTAACGATAGATTATCGGCTGGAAAATGATTACACTGAAGACCAGCATCGAGTTGATTTGAAGCGGGAAATGTTGATGTTTTGAGGCCTTAAAGAAAGGATAAGACCGAGCTCACCATATGAACTCTTCGTCTCTTACATTTTATATAATTATGTAGTTGTATATATATAATCCTTTATATTTTTTATATGTATAATATAATTATCATTTTATGTTATTTATGTATATATTATTTATTTCGTATAGATATACGTTATTAGTTGTTATTATCATTTCCTATCCCAATAATGAAGTACCGCGTTTGTGTTTCACTGTTCATGCCAAAGGTTGACTGGTAGACAATGCTACTAGCATTAAGTCCGCCTTTTGTACCATATTTTTTTTAGGTAAGTAATAAAGTTATTCACATTAAATAAATAATTAAGATTCTCAACACAATTGTGAGTTTGTTTTTTAATTTATTTCTTCGCCAACTTTGATTTTATTTGAAAACATTCAACTAACATAACGTAAGTATGAGTAAGACCGAAATAAAAAAATATATAATATCCCTTTTTTTTTTAAATCGTTTAAAAATAAACACAACACAAAAAGCGTAAGATAATATTTGAAAAAAAAATCGCTATTTTTTACTATAAAATTAACCGGTATGTATGGACAAAAATAGATGTAAGTCACAGGAGTAAAATATTCAAATAATATGTACCTATACAAGTTTTATCAATACTTAATGTTTCAGTTACATATATTTACCTATTTATATATTTACAAGAAACCTCAATAACCTTCAGTTATTATATTGTACGGTTCTCGAATTGTTTTTATATTAGCAACTTATATTAACGGTTCAGATGAAAAATGGGGAATATTTGATGAGAGCAAATGGAAGGGTCTTTGTGAAATAATCTTATTGATGATTTATATTCGTATATGGTAAGAGAAGTTCGTGGAAAACACACAATTTTCAAGCTTACTGCAACGGAATAAAGTTCTATTTTTGATATTTTGAGAAAAGAAAAAAATGTCAGTAAATCTTTCTACACAAATTCACAATAGACATTGGCGAGTTGTTCAGAAAATGATTTCTTTTATTGTCCGGTCAATTCCGTTGTACACAATTTTGAATTCAGTTTACACGTCAGAGACTAGTACCATTTGAGTTTGGTAAGTACTTGTTTATGAAACAAACAACCATTACAGTTTATTAATTAAACTTTTTTTTTTTATACAACTTAGAATGGCAAACAAGCTGACGGCCCACCTGATGTAAAGTGGTAACCGTCGCCTATAGACATGAGCAGTACCATGGACATAACAGAGTACTCGTATACTGTTTCGCCCATGATACCCGCCATGCGTTGCCATTTCTGAAGACTCAGGTGTTATTCCTCTGTACCCAGTAAATTCACGCCATATCCCACCCTTCAAACCGAAACACAGCCATGCAAACACAACTGTTTCACGGTTGAAACACGAATGGGACAGAGGTACCCAAGCAATCGACTTTTGTACAAAGTCTCCCTTTGCATGAAAAAAAATAACTTTCTTATAAAAACATCACTTATAAAAATGTTTTAGCTGCTGAACTGTGTCGTCTGCTTCTTTTGAGTTAAATCTTCAATTAAAAGAGAGTGACAAAACAGTGTTAAAATTATTTTCGTAGAAATTTTTAGTTTTTACGAATAATGGAGTAAGTGTTTAAGAAATGTAATTTTTTTTCCTAGAATCTACGTAATGAATGAACGAATAAATAATTTAATTCAAAAAGTATATTGTCTATAAAGTTTTAAAGTTTTAATAATAATATTCTTAAGATCTAGTATTAATATATATATATATATATATATATATATATATATATATATATATATATATATATATATATATATATATATATATATATAATAGTTATTCTATTGTTATTATACGACTAAAATATTACTAATGATCATGGCGTATTCTCTTATAGTGTTTAGCGACGTGTGGGTTGTGACCCCCTGGGGGGTCGTGAAGTCTTTATAGGGGGTCGCGAAAACTATCTCAGTGAAAAAAACAAAGTCTTAAAGATAGATACTATTATACTTAATTCTGTATTTATCCGAAACATTATTATGTAAATGCATAAAAATGTTGTATGGATTGCAGTATTTAGTACCTACAACATCTTTGCAACAATACATAATACATGAAGAAAAAGCGGAGGTCTTAAAATTTTTTTTCATTCTAGGGGGAGTCGTGTCATGCAAAAGTTTGAAAAACACTGCTCTATAATATATAAATCTAATATCAAGATAGTTTCAGTGTAAAAAAAAAATGCTAAGAAATTCATAAGTTCAAAAGGTTCCATTGTAATACGTATATATATAGTTCAACATAAGCGTACGTCGATTGAACGCGCGAATGTACGTACAGAGAGTAATTACAGCACAAGCCGCTGCCAGCCATAGGCCCGGAATGGTGGCGGCGTGTTCGCGCCAATTTCCTGCAATACATGTTAAATGGCGGCCAATCGAACCCCACCCGGCCCGGCACACTCTCACATATCGACGTTAATACTCAAGTACGTTTCACATACGTAAAATTTTTTCGCAAAAAAAAAAAAACTTAATTCAATCCTGACAAAACACGAATTCAATTTAATCGTGACAATGAACGATGAGATGTTTCTTAAATACATATTGAAAATAATAAAATTTAAAACGAATCCGAATTAGAATTAGAAACCGCTAAAATAAGACTAGGATCTACGATCAAACGACCACTGTCTGACCTAACTAAGAAAGATTCAAAGATATGAGAGAAACGTCTATTAATAAATTTCCGAAAGAGAAATGGCGTCTTGAAACGTCAAAATCAATACACAATTGACGGCTCAATCGTGCAGAATAGCCAAAAAAAAGGTGAATTTAGAAATTGTTTTGTAGTCGCTCAAAAAGTTATTACCTAATATTTTATAATTATTGTAGATGGCAATTAAATTGGATATTTATAATTAATTAAATGTCATATTTAATAAATATAATGATTACTTGTCAGCCTATTCATTCATTCATGAATAGACTAACAACTAATTAGGGGGATTACGGGAGAGCGAGATTATAACATTAAAGTTACATTTGCATTCAACGTGGACCGAACGATGCGAACTGGACAAATGTGCAATCGATGCGGGCGCAAAGCTAACACGTGGGATCAAAGCGCAATGAATAAAGCAAATGCGACATCGGCGCTGGCTATCTTTGATAGCACCATACAGCAGACAAATGAACGCAAATTCCACATTCAATAAACCGTTTCCTGCAAATGCTTGCCGGTTTACAATTTGCGGCACAATATTTCGACGGGGGAATTTATTTTCATTGTGAATTGAATGGGAACGCAATGCAGGGGTTGTCTAGTTTGTTAACGTACGAGTATTTCAGAAAAAAGCTGTGAAAAGTCCGGTTGGCTGTCTCCGAATGTGTGAAGTTTTTCTTTACTATAAATTCTACAGATAAGGTAGAGAATATTAATATAGCTTCGATGAAGAATGAGAATATTGAATAATCTCACTTCGATTTGATAAGATTTTTTTGAACTAGATTTTCTGAGATGAGTCTCGAGCCTCATTTACCTCTTAGAACCAAAATATTTTTGTAAATGTTTTAGATATAAAATATCTATTTTAACAATTTCCCGGATATTAGCGTTTTAACAGCTTAACCAATCATTCTGAAATTTAGTATATATGTACTATATGGGATGAAGAAAGAGATAAGCTACTTTTTGTCTCGGTCAGTGATCATATCGCGGTAACGTGGACTAAGTTAGTTCAGAATAAACAGAATTGTAATTAATATGAGAATAAATTATAATTATAAAAATGATTAAAATTGGAAAAATATAATGTATAGTATTTTGTTTTATGCAACTTAGAATGGCAAACAAGCTGACGGCCCACCTGATGGAAAGTGGTAACCGTCGCCTATTGACATGAGCAGTACCATGGACTTAACAGAGTATACTGTTTCGCCCATGATACCCCCAATGCGTTGCCATTCTTGAGGACTCAGGTGTTATTCCTCTGTTCCCTGTGAATTCATTGCCATATCCCACCCTTCAAACCGAAACACGAATGGGACAGAGGTGCCCAAGCAAACGACTTTTGTACAAAGTAATAGTAGTGAAAATAAGACAGAAAAAAGCAGACGATTTGGGAATATCTTCCTTTTGACGGTCTTTTGAAAATAGAATATTGTGGATTAATGCCAAGATGTCTTATACATTATACAAGACATTTGTATAAAATGCAAATTGTCTAAACAAAATTACTGTAATGGGGTGTGATGGGGTGAGAATACATTGTGTTTCGCCCCAGGACGTCGTGAGAGGTGAGTGGGGACACGCACAATAGGGTACAAGAGGCCAGTGTTTAGACGTTAATTGATTGATATGACGACAACAATGCACCTTAAGACGGTCGCCTACAAGGCAGACATTTAATAACCATTAGATATTTACTCTTATGTCTTAGACCTAGTATAATATCGATAAATATATATAGATATTCAAACACATAGATATTCATTTATAGTGCGATACATTGCTATGGAGGAGGGGGGGGGGGGAATAGGGTTAGTAATGGGGTCTAACAGCCCCATTGCTAGCAATGTACCTATCAGGTCGACCTCCACGCGGTTCCCCCTGGAAACCGTTCCGATTAATGGGCTAACTGACCTGTTTTCATACACACCTATTATCTCTCATTGGTGCCCCGCCAACGTATATCATTAGTGCAGACGGGGCTACCATGCCGTTATCGTCCATTAATAAAAAAAGATACGTTGCTACGTAAACATGAATATTGTAATCATAAAAATAAATATATGTTTTATCCTTACATTATGTAGATAGAGTGTCTCCATACAAATGATTCGAGAAAAGCGGTTCAATTTTTTCATACAATTTTGCGTGATAATTACCTGTGAATGGGGGGAAAGGGATTGTTAGTAATGGAGATTGAGAATCCCATTGCTAGCAATATACCCAACCAGGTCCTCCTCCTCGCGGTTCTCCCTGAAAACTATCATGGTTAATTCCTGATGAATTCATCGTGATGGGCTAACTGGCCTGTTTTCATTCTCATCTATCACCCTTCACTGGTGCTCCGCCAGCGTATCCCGTTAGCGCGGCGGGGTTACCGTACCATTTTCACCCATCAAAAAAAAATACTTGTGAATGTTTCCTTTATAACTTATATAATATAATTATTTTGTTTTATAGTTTTTGCGTCTTATTAATACATAAAAACTTATTTTAATTATGAATATAAATAAAGAAATAAAGATACGTCAAGATACATTACGTGCGTAAATATATGGAACATATAAAAAACGAGTCAGCTAATTAGCTGACAAAAAGTGGACTCGTTTTTGAGACTCGATGCTCTATCTATATAATGTAAGGTTTATCCTAATGCACCATCTACAAATAATCTATTTCATTAGTTTTGCGACTTCTGAAGTCCGCGCGTACGAATCAGGGGATAAAAATCTAGTGTGTGTGTGTGTGTGTGTTAGGTATTAGGGGGGAAAGGGATTGTTAGTAATGGAGACTGAGCATCCCATTGCTAGTAATATACCCAACCAGGTCGAACTCCTCGCGGTTCCCCCTGGAAACTATCATGGTTAATTCCTGATGAATTCATCATGATGGGCTATCTGGCCTGTTTTCATTCTCATCTATCACCCTTCACTGGTGCTCCGCAAGTGTATACCGTTAGCGCAGGCGGGGTTACCATACCATTTTCACCCAACGAAATAAAAAAAAAACGTTAGGTACTAAAAGAGAATACAGTTTATAAGTAAGGCAAAGGTATTACTTGGATGTTTATAACTTTGGGGGAATGCTAATAACACGGTTATTCACGCTCGTTGGCTTGTGTCTGAGAAGTTAATAAGTCGCTAGAAGACAGAACTGGAGTCTACCTGAAACTTGGACTTAGTAGTTTGGTTCGAAACCGCTCATTTCATAGTTATATTTAATTAATTATATATATTCTTTATTGCACTTGTAAGTTACATATAAAATAATCTATTTATAAATGTTGTGAGCAAGGGTAGACTTATCTCTGACAGAGATCTCTTCCAGTCAACCCAGTACAGTGAGAAAGCATTTCGTTAGCGGGCAGCTGAAGTGCTACAACTATTAATACATAAACATATATACAGTTACATAAAATATATAATAAAATATTACATAAATATATACACTATAAATACATATAATACCTACCTACTTATATAATAAATGTTAAAATAAATGAATATACTTTATTTATATACAAGAAAACCAGGGCTACACTAGTGTAAATAGAAATAGTCCAGGATTATAAACTGAGCCAGTAATAAGTTTTATAAATAGTAACAAAATAGATTAGAGGTACTGCACATGAAGTAGGAAACACAGGAATAAATAAAAAATTGTGTGTTTGTTAAAACACTGAAATGTTTTATAATACATCTTTATTTTTGTCTTTATAAATTTCTTCATGATTCCCAACCTTAACCTTAAATATTTGGCATAATTCCTATGCCACTGCGTTAGGTTGACTGGAAGAAATGTCTTTTAGAGATAACTTCGCCTTTGCTAACATTGTTATTAACTTATTGTTGTTACTGTATGTTTTAGTGCAATATATATATATATATATATATATATATATATATATATATATATATATATATATATATATATATATATATATATATATATATATATATATAATATTAAGATTGCCTCGTGGTCCCAGCATAGAATGAGCCACCCCTTCCTTTACCGTGGATGTATAAAGTTGTGTCTACATGTAGATTTTACTTTCCAATAAAGTAATTCCCAGTAAGTGCTTTATATTATTCTCAATTTCGTGTATAATATAGTACATATCATATATGTGTAAATATATTTGTTATTCATATATATTTATTCGTTTATATATGTAATTTTAGTATGTATGTATATCAATAATTAGTAGTACCGCATCCGAGTATTTCCCTATGGTTGACTGGGAGAGAATGCTTTTAGCATTAAGTCCGCCATATACACATATTTGTACTAATGAATAAATAAATAATAATAATAAAAAAATAAACATGATATTAATCAGCGTAGAAAAAAACAGTTTTAATCAATACCAAATAATTATGGGACCAAAATCATTCAGCTAAAAAGAAATATCAACCTCGATTCAGAATTGACGAAAATATCATAATACAAAAGTATAAGCAAATAAATTACTGGTCTCCTTTTACAATATAATCATTATATTCGTTTAAAAATTCCATCATGAATAAATTATAAGAAAAATAAAATAAACGTGTACATATTTATTTTCCGATAAAAATGCGTCGTATTATACGTTAAAAGGGATGGGGACAATCTTTTCCCCACTTCGGGGGCGCCATATCTCGTTAACTTGACGTTCAATCAATCGATTGAAATATTCCAATCAATTTAAGAACACCTCTAACAGCACCTCACTTTATGATATTCCTAAATATTATTTATTGTGCTTAGATATAAAACTGAATCTATTTAAATATTTATTTAACAAATTACTATCGTTTAGATGGAGTTAAAAAGTTTTCTGTGGTTAAAGGAAAAGGGGATTTGATTGAAATTAAAAACTATTAAAAATGTATTCTATATACATTGTAAGAATTCAATCACTTATGAATAAGTCCGTTTTCAACCGACTTCAAAAAGGAGGTTTCCAATTCAAATTTGCGTTCCACTAACTAAATCGACTTCAATGTTAGCAAAACAAGTAATTTTGATTTAAAAACTCAACTACTGAATTGAGTTTCATAACATTTCTGTGACCAGGACAACAGGGAGCAATTTGTGTTTTTCCAAAAAAATTAAAAAGGAAATTTACATCCTTTTGAACCGACTTTAAAAAGAAGGAAGTTCCCAATTCCGTTGTATTTCGTATGTTTGTTACCATACACCACATAATTCGGTACCTTATAAACTGATTTGGATTTTTTTAAATTTTTTGGAAAAACACTTACAAATTGGTCCTTGTTGTCCTTGCATAGAAAATTAATTTTAAAAAAGACATTTTTTATCTGTCCTTATAAAAATTTGTCTTCAAAATTTCGACCTTAAAAATTCAAAGATCCAGGTCCAAAAGACGGATCCTTAAATCGAATCGAGATTGAAAACCAATATCTACGGAACAAAAAAATATGGGGACTTATGGTCCAGTCACATCTATATACAGAAATGTAGGGTAGTCGTGAAATTTACACCTGTGTGCGTGGACGCCCAATAAATCTGGGGCCGATAATTTAGCGATCGTTTGTCTCCGAGGCCTATAAATCCTTGGGCCTTGTTGCTGACACCACAAGTATGTAAGTTTGTTCGTTCGAAACTTAGTAATATATATGTTTGCTCACTTAAATTACGATAGTTCGAGACAATAACTGTGTGGTCTCGGCATAGAATGGGCTACCCTTTCCTTTTACGTGGGTGTCGTAAGAGGCGAGACTAATGGAACTTAAGTCGAGGGATGGGCAGCAGTTTCTCTTTTTAAAAATCTCCAAAGCATAACTGCGGTTGCCAATCCGCCTGTCAAGCGTGGCAACTACTGGCAAAATCCCCAAGGAAGAGACTTATGTTTAACAGTGAACAGTTAATGGCTGAAATGAAGATGATGATGATGAAAAATTTCAAAGGATTTGAACCGAAAATTGAAAACCTGGAAAGTGCTCTGTGGGCTATAAAGGAAACCAGGAATGGAAATTGGAAATATATGTATAATGGGTCTAAGGAACTTAGAAGACTAGGGCCGAGAAGGCAAGCCAAAAGGAAATTAAAGATAGATGGATAGATGGATAGATCTATATATCTATCTATCTATATAAAAGAAAACTATAGATATGCGTGTCAATTTCGAATTTGGTAAATAATAATATATAGCTATAAATAATATATGTGGCCTGTACTCCACATGCTCTTAAAGTTTTCAAGCGAATACAAAAAGAAGGGGTTTTCCAATTTGGTTCTAATTTTTTATGTTTGTCACTCCATAACAGTATCAATTGTAAACCAATTTGGAAAATTATTTTTTTATCTGAAGGGATACAACTTATAGATTGGTGACATTGAAATTTTTACAAAACCAGTAGTTTAGTTTTGTAAATCAAAACAACAGAATGAAACATATTTTTTTTTTTAATTTTAGTTAGATAGATAGACATATAATTTACTCTTATTGTTACGCACCCACTTACGAAGTACGGATGGAAAATACAAAAAAAAAAAAAATAAGAAAAAAACAGAAACCTATTTGCGTGAAATTAGGATCTCATAAGACTTTTGACGCGTAAAGAAATTCAATTCCGTATAAATTGAAGGGCAAATTAGATCCTGCAGAAGGTTTTAGCCGCGGGTGTAAGGTGTAGCGGGCGGCCTAGCTATCTCTGATAACGCGAAATAAATATATTCACCTAGTAATGAGTAATACGACTGAATAACTTTAGCCTTTTTAACCAACTTCAAAAGAGGTGGACCATCTCAGTTCGATTGTTCTTATTTAGGTTGGTTATTTTAGAATTCGGTCATTTATAAACGGGATAAGTAAACTATTAAAATTGATTTTGATATTTAAATTTCTATGGCACCAATTTTTAAGTAAACCCTTTCAGTGAATTAAAAAAGGAATTTAACAAATCGGTTTAGAAATGACGGACTTATGAGGTAACAAACAAATAAGAAAAATACAACCAAATTGAGATTTTCCTCATTTTTTGAAGTCGGTTGACAGTTAATATTTCGCAAAGACATGTCTAAGATTATATGTACGCCTTTTTTGGAGCCAGGTCCTCCTGGAAAATAATCTTAAATACATAAATGGTTGAAGAGTTAAGCGGAAAGAGGTAACAAACATACTTGGGGGGAAAGGGATTGTTAGCAATGGGGTCTAATGAACCCATTGCTAGCAATGTACCTATCAGGTCGACCTCCACACGGTTCTACCTGAAAACTGTCGTGATTAATTCTTGTGGAAGTCTTCACAATGGGCTAACTGACCTGCTTTCATCCTCACCTATTATCTCTCACTTTATATATTACTGGCAACACTGAAAAAAAGCACGTTTTGTATTGATTTAAAAATATCAAACTTTTCCCTAACAAAATTTTGACAGGTTTATGACCACTCGATGCTCTATATCTAATATATAATCTAATTACGAATTATTCAGAGGCTATGCTATAGCTGATAACGTCCATAATTCACGTAGGTAAAATAAATGGCTGCCAGGTATTTCCTAAATGCCAATAGCTTTATATTGGGTTAGTTCTGAGTTTACTGCGCCGGTGGGAGTGTTAACGAATATGTCGTACTAATTTTCTTTATGATATTTAAACGGTGTGCCGTAAAAATCATTATGACGGGCTTACACGCGATACTTATATACGAAACTATATATATATATAGTATATATAAATATATAACTAGCTTTTACTGTGACTTCGGCCGCGTGACCGGGATATATGTGTATGTATGTATGTAGATATATGTATTTATGTGTGTGTGTGTGTGTGTGTATATATATGTGTATATATATAATTATTTGTAATTTATGTAAATATTTATTTAAATTTCTGTCTTGCACTACTACTGCCCACTCACTACTTCCTATGCCACTGCGTTAGGTTGACTGGAAGAAATCTCTTTTAGAGATAAGTTCGCCTTTGCTTACTGTATGTTTTAGTGCAATAAAGAATATATATATATATATATATATATATATATATATATATATATATATATATATATATATATATATATATATACATACATACATATATATATATATATATATATATATATATATATATATATATATATATATATATATATATATATATATATATATATATATATATATATATATATATATATATATATATATATATATATATATATATATATATTGATTGCGATTAAAAGCCTATTGTGTAGCCTTTGTATATGTAGATTTGGAATGATCAGGATCAATTCGGTTATTTTTTGAAATTTAAATAAAATGGCGGCCATAGGCTACAGTGAGCTTTTACCATCAGAGGAGCTGTATGCTTGTTTACCACCTTTGTGATATATAACAAAAAAAAAAACAAAATTATAAAATATTATATATTTTAAATAGTAACTTATATTTTATAATCAAATAAGAGAATGCCCCATTAATTATTAAACATAACATTTTCTCATATGGAACATGTGTCAAGAATGGTAAAAAAAATCGTTTTCCTTTCTGAATCAATATGAGATCAAATTTTTTTGTCATTTTTGAGAAAAAAGAATAGTCGTGTAAAAAGATGCTAATCAGTTTAGATACACCCTGTACATATATATAAGTACTATACATAAACAAGTGGGACGGCTAGTTAATCTCCCACAGCTAGTCACGTATCCCGTTTGGTCTCTCGTCATTAGAACATGTTAGGGTAAGCATATCTAATCTAGTTATCTTATCCGTATGTGAGCGAAATTTGGCGGGAACTTTGACGTTTCATAATTATGGGAATAGACAATAGAAAAGTTATTTTTTTTATGTGTTGTACGGTTTAGCATAGGTATGCCGTAGTCTGACTATAGGTGATAGCAGAAAACCATTTTTTTTATGCCACTTAGAATGGCAAACGAGCTGACGGCCCACCTGATGGAAAGTGGTAACCATTGCCTATAAACATGAACAGTACCATGGACATAACAAAGTATAGATACTGTTTCGCCCATGTACCCCCCATGCGTTGCTATTCCTGAGGACTCAGGTGTTATTCCTCTGTACCCTGTAAATTCACGCCATATCCCACCCTTCAAACCGAAACACAGCCATGTAAACACAACTGCTTTATGGTAGAAACACGAATGGGACAGAGGTGCTCAAGCAAACGACTTTTGCACAAAGTCTTCCTCTGGTAGTGTTTTGTCCAAAAGGGCAAAGCTACACGCTGAGTTGTGGTCTTTTTATGTTACTACGGCACACACATGTATTTTTTTCCTTAATGTCATTGTGGAAACTCTGATTTCTTTGTTTTTTTTTTTTATTTTATTTTACACGTGTACAATTAGCTTACAAAACGTTTTTATTATTATTTAAGGGTCTAAATAAGTTTATATTAGATATTATTTTACATTTTTTATTAAACTTGAAAAAAAAGATACGGCGATTAGTTTAACAACTTGTTAGCGAGGGTGGGCTTATCTCTAAGAGATCTCTTCCAATCAACCCAGTGGAGTGAGAGAGAAAATGATATATTTTTTGTTTTATTAAACCTAATTAATCTATTTCAAAATTTCGTGATAAGAATCATTAATTGTTATCTATGTGGTAGGCAATTTTTTTCAGTTGTTTTTATGCAGAGGGAGACTTTGTACAAAAGTCGATTGCTTGGGTACCTCTGTCCCATTCGTGTTTCAACCGTGAAGCAGTTGTGTTTGCATGGCTATGTTTCGGTTTGAAGGGTGGGATATGGCGTGAATTTACTGGGTACAGAGGAATAACACCTGAGTCCTCAGGAATGACAACGCATGGGGGGTATCATGGGCGAAACAGTATAGTCTGTTATGTCCATGGTACTGCTCATGTCTATAGGAGACGGTTACCACTTTCCATCAGGTAAAATCGAAAAGAATTACCCACAATGGAGTCAATACTCCGGTACTGACGTGAAATGATGAGACAAGATATAAAAATGGATGGGACAAGAGCATATGTATTATATATACGAGTATTGTATGTATAAGCAAGAGCTTTAACACTTTCCATCAGGTGGGCCATCAGCTTGTTTGCCATTCTAAGTTGTATAAACAAAAAAAAAACTCACTGTACCAACTCCGCATAGAACTTGGCGTGAAGATATGTATACCATCAGGTGCATCAGTATCGACTATTCCTTTTATGTGATATGAAGGAACGTCAAAGTTGAAAGATGTGGCGATATTTATACGGCGTTTTAAAGGCAAAAATAGGGTTGTCACGATCGAATTTTCTAATTATGAATTTATTGAAACTGTTTCATAATGACTTGTAAAACGTGTAATATCTCACTTATTTTATTTCGTTTCTATATTTTCAAGTAATAGCGAATAATATGAAATTTACTAAGTCCTAAAGTGACAAGGAGAATGAAGGTTTGAAGTGCATAACGTATTTTAAACTGACTTCAAAAAAAAGGAGATATTTTTTTAATATTTGTTACCTCATAACTGTGTCAGCTGTAAATTGAATTTGATATTTTTTTATTTGAAAGATTGGTTCAAGAAAAATTTTGTTAAAATCGGTTCGGTAAATTTTGTTAATATATATATATATATATATATATATATATATATATATATATATATATATATATAATTAGAGAAAATTTTATATATATATATATATATATGATAATATCTGGATTTGCCCCAATTGAAGTCAGTTTTTTTGTGAAACAAATTTTAATTATTGTTTTTTTTTCTATATAACCTATTAATATAATATATTATAAATACACTATCGAGACTTAACGCAACGAAAAAATGTGCAAGTAAATAGTACCTACCTACATACCTGCTTTTTTACTGCCGACTTTTCGACATGGACTGCACCACGTCGTGATCACAAAATAGTATTAAAATATAGTATTTAAAATATGTGTCAACAACACGAAAGTTTAAAATTAACTATTAATATACTGTTTTTAAGTTCTAGTTAGTAGTCATTATAAAGTATTCATAAAATTTTATAAACAAATTGATTAATAAACGAACAAAACTATTGGCTCAATTTTAAAATTAATAATAAAGAAAATTAAAATTTCCAAATTGGCAACCCTGAAGCAAAGAAGAAATTCCCCAGTCTGTTGTACAGGGCTGTAATAGGTTATTGTTGTGTTGCCATCTTTGATGTTCCTTGTGACTGCTTTGCAGAAATGCATTTTACTATTTCTCTGTGGAAATTGCATGTAATAGTTATAAATCTTAGAGAAATTGTAGCTTATTTCAAAGCATAGCGAACGAGTGCAGTATATTAATTTTTTTATGCAACTTAGAATGGCAAACAAGCTGACGGCCCACCTGATGGAAAGTCGTAACCGTCGCCTACAGACATGAGCAGTAGCATGGACATAACAGAGTATACTGTTTCGCCCATGATACCCCCCATACGTTGCCATTCCTCAAGACTCAGGGGTTATTCCTCTGTACCCAGTAAATGGCCACAACAGTATACTCTGTTATGTCCATGGTACTGCACATGTCTATAGGCGACGGTTACCACTTTCTATCAGGTGAGCCGTCAGCTTGAATGTAATTCTAAGTTGTATAAAAAAATCTTTTCATCATTACAAATAAATCATGGTCATACAGACAAAGTCGCGTAAACTAGTGAATATAAAAGACAGGAATTCAAATTAAATAATCTAGTATTCACAACTGCTAGAACTCCGTATATAAATCAGCACAAACTTGTCATGGGCATTGCGTGTTCTACTAACGACCTAATTAAAGTTGATTGTAATTTGCGAGGAGTTACCGTGATGCCGCATTATCAGATACCAGCTGTCCTATGTAGTGAACCTAAAGATTACGGCGGCGATTGCCTGGATTTATCTCGATAAATGTAACGAAGGAATGCCTCCTATCAATTTAGGTTAACTTTTTTTTATTATTATTCTTTATTGAACTTGTAAATTACATTATTAATGCATTTATAAATATTGTCAGCAAGGGTGGACTTTTCTCTGACAGAGATCTCTTCCAGTCAACCCAATGCAGTTAGAAAGCATGTTGTTAGCGGGTAGCTGAAGTGCTACAACTATTAATATTTAGAGTACATAAACAAATATACATTTAAATAAAATATTAAGATACATAATAAAATATTACATAAATACATACACTATAAATATATACAATACCTACCTACTTATACAATGGATGTTAAAATAAATAAATATACTACTAAAAATAGAAATTTAGTTAAATGATTTTAAGATTTGACAGTTTTAATAGGTGATAATAGAATGGTAACCCCGCCCGCGCTGTCGGTATACGCTGGCGGGGCACCAGTGAGGATAAAAGCAGGTCAGTTACCCCTTGGTGGCGAATTCCACTAGAATTAACCACGATGCTTTCCAGGGGGATCCGCGTGGAGGTCGACTTGATAGGGTGTATTGCTAGCAATGGGTCAGTTAGACTCCATTACTAACAATTCCTTTCCCCTCATTTAGGTTGGCTAACGGTTCTGTTTGGTTACCGTCATACATGTACTGTAACGTACTCATGTGGTGACAGTCTGGAAATCCTATGGCAGAGACAGGCCTTAAGATAGAACTAATATGGCAGAAATATTTATTAAAATTGTAAAAATAAGTAAACAAAATCAGTGCAGAATTCATGATTTGCTAGAAAAAAAAAACTAATATTTCCATTCCAATATGAGTGGGCTAACAATATTTAAAACTACATATTTTATTTCGAATTCCAAAACTATATAAGCATTAGTATTGTGTACTGTTGAGCTATATTGCTGTGACAAATAGACGGACAGACAAAGTCCCACCACAAGGGTTTCTTTGTATCTTTTAGACTCGGAATCCAAATACAGACGAATTGCGAACTTTCTTTACTTGGACATAATAAATACTGCATTAAGAAAAAAAAAATCATTTTAAATATAACCCTACTGTTATTGCTGAATGTGAACATTTGTTACTATCTCATACAAAAACTACTAAACGGATTTGAATGAAATTTGATACATGTATAGGTCATATCCTAATTTACTATATAAAATACTTTATTTATTTATACTTTAATGCACAATAAAATTATATGTACATATGGCGAACTTAACACCGGACGGTGTTCTCTACCAGTCAACTATTGGGCAAACCGAGAAATAAGCACTGTTTTTTTTTGATGGATGAAAATGGTATGGTAACCCCACCTGCGCTAACGGGATACGCTTGCGGAGCACCAATGAAGAGTGATAGATGAGAATGAAAACAGGCCAGTTAGCGCATCATGATGAATTCATCAGGAATTAACCATGATAGTTTCCAGGGAGAACCGCGAGGAGGTCGACCTGGTTGGGTATATTGCTAGCAATGGAATTCTCAGTCTCCATTACTAACAATCCCTTTCCCCCCAAATAGGCACTGTTAGACGGGTGAAGCCGCAAGAAATAGCTAATCTATAAAGTCATACAGTATCCGTTTCATCGATCTACAGATAGGATGTCGTCTCAACGTATTGCAGATTGGTATCCTTGATATGCAGACTGTCTTCCGCTCGATTCACGATCTGTTTTGATATGAACACTTCATACAACTGTCCTACATTATTTACGCGTAGATCCTTCTTAATTTTATTTATTTATTCATAATTTAAAGTCTTGACTATGAGTGTTAAGGAAAACATAGCCTGTTTTTCTTCTTGGACATAAAATTAACATGTCTTATGGTTAGTTATTAAAAAAAAACAAAGAAATTTAACATAGAATCTTTTTATTACAGAACTTTTTTCAGGTTATGTTTTACTGCATATTTTCTGGTATCTAATATATATATAGTAAAGTATCCTAAGCACAGAAGTTGAACATAAAACAGCAAAGGCAAAATGCAACAGTATCTCTCTTAAAACATCAAAGAAAGCTAACTGCGGTTGCTAATCCGTTTGCCAAACGTGGCAACTATTGGCAAAACGACCCTTATGGAGAAGGCTTATGTTCAGCAGTGGACAGTTAATGGTTGACATGATAATGATGTTTAATAGTAAAGAATTGTCAAGTATTTTAATTCTAATCATAGATTACTCAAAAAAACTCCCATTAAAATACTTATAATAACTGATAGTTATTATAAGTTTTTTTTACTACTAACTGTTTTTTTTACTAAGAAAGATCAGATAAGTTATCATGATCATTATCATCATAATCATCACCAGAGGGAGACTTTGTACAAAAGTCATTTGCTTGGGCACCTCTGTCCCATTCGTGTTTCTACCGTGAAGCAGTTGTGTTTGCATGGCTGTGTTTCAGTTTGACGGGTGGGGGATATGGCGTGAATTTACTGGGTACAGAGGAATAACACCTGAGTCCTCAGGAATGGCAACGCATGCGGGGTATCATGGATGAAACAGTAATTCTGTTATGTCCATGGTACTGTTCATGTCTATAGGCGACGGTTACCACTTTCTATCAGGTGGGCCGTCAGCTTGTTTGTCATTCTAGGTTGTATAAAAAAAAAAGTTGCCACGTTTGGCAGGCGGGTTGACAGTCGCACTTAGACTCTGGTGATGTTTTAATAGGGATAAATAATAGTCATGTTTAGTTTTAAATAACTTTTTACCAAAAAAAAATAGTGTTTAAAACAACTAGAACGTAAACTCTGTTTTTCAAATTAATAACATTCCATGTGGAAAACGAGAATAAACGTGAAATTTTTGCTAGAAAAAAAAACATAGTGTAATCGAAAAGCAGACTCGGTTTGATTTATTCGCCGCATAAATTGGCGGTCGTAAATTAACAAAAAGATTTGTTTATTCAAACAAAGGGCAGCGGCAGCGTGCTTTCATTAAATTGGGATACTGTGGGATTGATATTCATTTAGGGGATAGGAATTTTTTTCCCCCTCACTTTTATTCTAATGAAATTATAATGATCTTTAGACATAGAATTCAATTTTGCGAATTCAATGGATTTGTTATTTCTAATTTCCAACCACGGTTATTATGTTTTCCTTTTCACTAATTTTATAATAATAAATTGACTTGTCCATTTTTAACAATTTTTTAAAACTCTTTTGTATTACACGATATGATCGCCAATTGTGAACGTTTTTGTTTTTTTATTTTGGTCTACCATGAAAAGAACATTCCGAATTTTCGGACTCAATTACGTGTTTTTGTCCATACTGAATCGATCCAATAAATGGAGCTTAATATTTCGTTCGTCATAAATCCTTCTATAAAAGTTCATAAGAACGATATTTTAACATTGTTCATATTTTTAAATAGTATAAATTAATATTACGTAATTTTAACATCAAATTTGTGTTTCGTTCGGCTCGGAAATTTCATGGTAGGCCCTCAGTACGGTTTAGTCCAATCTTTACCATTATCATCATTCGTATCAACCGTTCATTGTCCATTGCTGAACATAGGCCTCCACTTTAGAATTTTGTAGTTGCCACGCTTGGCAGGTGGGTTGACAACCGCAGTTAGGTTTCGGATATGTTTTAAGAGGGACGCTGTTGCCCATCCCTCGACCATTAAGTTCCCTTAGTCGCCTCTTACGATACCTACGGGATAGGAAAGAGTGGTCCATTCTATACCGGGATCACACGGCAAAAATATCCAGTTAGACCAGTGTTATTGGTCACATATTAAAATTGTGATAAGGTATTGAAATGTTTTGCCTGTATTTGAAATTTAAACTGTAGTTTAGCTTTTTTGTTGTGAATATCTTTGCCATAGCGGGCCGAGAGGGCCGTGCCCACAGCAAAACTGTCAGATACCCACCCCATGATCTGAGCGGAGTTTTCAGCTGTATATACAAAGATACATCTGAAAGCACCTATGCGTCTTTTTAAAAGGTCAGTCCCCTATGGAAATTAATTTTAAATACGTCAAACATTTTCGCCCATTCAGAAACATCAAAGAACGAACAAACGAACTCACTTTAACATTTATAATACATATTAGTAAGGTTTCATCTATTTGACTTCAATATTCGTATTACCCCTTGATATTGGGGGTATATGATTGTTAGTAATGGGGACTAGCGGCCCCGTTAGTATCAAGTCGACCTCTACGTATTTCTCCCCCGGAACTATTTATTAATTTTTTTAAAGGAACACCAACAGCGTATTGTATAAAGTCGATTGCTTGGGTACCTCTGTCCCATTCGTGTTTCTACCGTGAAACAGTTGTGTTTGCATGGCTGTGTTTCGGTTGTGAAAGGTGGAATATGGCGTGAATTTACAGGCTGCAGAGGAATAACACCTGAGTCCTCAGGAATGGCAACGCATGGGGGGTATCATGGGCGAAACAGTATACTCTGTTATGTCCATGGTACTGCTCATGTCTATAGGCGACGGTTACCACTTTCCATCAGGTGGGCCGTCAGCTTGTTTGTCATTCTAAGTAGTATAAAAAAACATACAACAAACATTAAATACAATACAATATTAATGCACATGCCTATTATAGGTATTCACAGCATTTACTTTAACATAGTTATACAGTGCGAGAAAATGAAGTAACAATTATAACGAATTAAATAACACTAGACTACAAATATTTTAAAAGTTGCGTTATTAGTTACAGAAATAAACGTGTAACCTGAGTTGTGAGCAATATCAGAAAATACGAATATAAGTGAATTAAAAAAAAAAAATATATATATATATATATATATATATATATATATATTATGTAATATATCATAATATATATATTTTTAGAGTTACTTTTTATAAGATTATTGTACAAAGTGCTTCAGCAATTTATTCCTGTAGGAATTCGAGCTATCATGCTTTATATCAATTTCAGGTAATTTGGCATTAATTTCATTGTATGACGCACTAATCCTGGCCAGAGGTTAATGAAGTCCTAGGTTTATTCTGTAGCGCGGTAAGCTAAATGTTCTAATTATATAACTATCGTAATTATATAGATAGATAGATAGATAGATAGATATTCTTTATTATTTCCTCGAAAAGATTACAATAGCAAACTCATTATAGATACAAACAAATTACAAGAAATAATCACAGTGAGAAAACAAATGGGTGACCTTATCTCGCTAAAAGCGATTTCTTCCAGGCAACCTTTGGATGGAGAGGAGTAATTATAAACAGTTTGAAATTAAATTAATTAATTAAATTAAATAATCGATTCTATAATTTAATTGGTCAAGTTTTAGATTATATAGACAGAAAGTCTCCACACAAATGGCCCGAAAAAAAAATTAATTCTTTCTTTTTAAATCCCTTCATCTTTAGATCTTCACCTATCATCCCTCACTAATGCCCCGACAGCGTATATACCGATAGCGCGGACGGGGTTACCATTCCATTATCATTCCCCAAAAAATCTCTTGATTTTCGCAACAAAGGGTACCCTACGGGGTGACATATTTATTTTTAAACGCTCCAGAAAGCAGTTTGGGGTCTCACTCCAACGGAACGGAGGAAATAAACTGGCGAGAGGCGACACAGCGAGGGGCATCCGCGGAACGGTGGCGGCGCACGGCGGTCGCCTTGTTCAGAAATTATTTCGCTTTTGGCAGCGGGCGGCCGGACGTGGGTAAAGGAAAAAAATTGCCACAATATATCCTAGCGGACGCAAAGAGACGATCCTGACTAATATTATAAACTGGATGTTTCTCGCGTCTTTGCCTGTGTCAATATATAAAATATGTATTTTTTTTTTATACAACTTAGAATGGAAAACAAGCTGACGGCCCACCTGATGGAAAGTGGTAACCGTCGCCTATAGACATGAGCAGTACCATGGACATAACAGAGTATACTGTTTCGCCCATGATACTCCCCATGCGTTGCCATTCCTGAGGACTCAGGTGTTATTCCTCTGTACCCAGTAAATTCACTTAAAAATTAATATAATCTCTAATGTAGAAGTGCATATTTATAGATATCTTTCACTCGACATACTTATTGAGGAACATCAATAACACCACATATAGGGGAGTGTTGATTGCCGCAGCTCACCCGGCGCCCACCCGAGCCGTGGAGCGGTATAGGTGGCGCTAGTGTCGAGCACTAGGTGTAATTAATAAACGAGAGAGCACGATAAGCCGCGTGCCCGCCGTAAATCAACCGTGCTAATGACGCCGCGCTTACGTCGTGCTGGAACGGTTCTTAAAAAAAGCAGACTAGCTGGCTGAATGCTTTTATTTTTCGCTAATATTCTTGTTGAACATGTGACGGTGAATAGCTAGTTATAATTATTTGTTACGTTATTACATAGGTTTAGTTTAGGTGTATCATACTAGCGAATCGCCCGGCTTTGCACGGGTAGATACGTAGAAGAAACTTTTTTTTTCTTAATAAAATACAGAATATGTTACTTGTGGATAATATAGCTTTCTATTTGTGATTGTTTTTTTTATTATTTTAAGTTTTTTCCTTACAAACAAAAAATTAAATCTTTTCTCTTCATAATATTATCGTGGAGTCATTAGCGAGTAACATGAGCTAATATTTGAAATAGTGTAAAAATTAGAGATCTACCTGTTTAAACGTGCGAAGTGCCGTGAGTTGCCGTATGGTCTCGGTGTAGACTAGGCCACCCTTTCCTTTCCCGTGGGTGTCGTAAGTGACGACTAAGAGAGGGCGGGGAATGGGCAGCAGCGTCCCTTTCAAAACATCTCTAAAAGCCTAACTACGGTTGTCAACCTGCTTGCCAAGCATAGTAACTACTGGCAAAACTTTCCTTATGAGGAAGCCTTATGTTCAGAAGTGGACAGTTAAGAGCTGATATGATGATGTTATGATAAAACGTGCGAATCCGGAGGAGTTAGGTGCTTTTTTTTTACAACACAGTGGACAAACGAGAATGCGGCTCACCTGATGGAAAGCTTATATAATAAATTGATTTACATACTTAAATTTATATTGGTTACACTATTACGCTATACAATTAAACGAATTTCTATGCAATTTAGTGCATAGATAGATCATAAGGCGCAGATAAAGTCACCTACACACCATACTAGAACGGATCTTGTTTTGACATGAAAAAAAAACATATATTAGCTGTAAATAGTTTCTATTTTTATAAGCTAAAACTTGCAAAGTATGTTAGTTTGTTCATCTCTAATTTTGTAATCTGAATTAGAAGGAGTCCGTCCTAAACGATTTTGCTGAAATTTTAAGTAATTGTTGAACAAAAATCACTTACATTTTAAAATCACAGCTTTGATATTTTCACAGTAAAAATCACTATGTTAATTAACAATAAATTTATTAAGTGATCAAGCATCGATCATTTTTATGCCCTGGCCCATAAGCTTATTCAGTTCAACACTACATCTGTGGCCACTTGGCTGAGCTTTGCCTCTGCAGCTCTACTCCGGCGAGCACAAACAAACATACCCTACCGCCGATATGCAAACAAATATGTATATACGAGCATATGTATAATCCTCTTAACGTTTTATATACAGGGTGGTATCGAAATCATTAACATCGTTTTAAGAGTGAGTAATATACATATATCAATACTAGCTGACTCTGCAAACGTTGTTTTACCATATACATTATTTCGAGAACTATACATGAAAATTTATCGTACTACAATTATTATATTCAATTTTTGCAATTTTGCAATCCTATTGCGGCATATAAATATCGCGATTAAAAAACAGGGGTTGATCGTAAAAGCGTGAAAATTAGAATTTGTATGTATTTTTCAATGTTAAATCATAATAAATTAAAAATAAAAAAAATTGTCAAAGAAATATTTAGGGGTGGGTCACCTTTATCATTGAGGTGTATGAAAAATAGATGTTGGCCGATTCTCAGACCTACCCAATATGCACACAAAATTTCATAAAAATCAGTAAAGCCGTTTCGGAGGAGTTTGGTAACAAACACCGCGACAGGAAAATTTTATAAATTAGATTTATTTATTTATATTTTTACACGTATTAAAATATGTCTACAGGGCGGACTTAATGCCTGATGGCATTCTCTACCAGTCAACCGTTACATTAAACAGAGAGAATAAATGGCTGTGCACAGATTTAAAATGAAATTGTAAATATCTATTTATTTATCTCTCATATCAGCTCTTGACCGTCCACTGCTGAACATAAGCCTCCCTTTTAGGGGGTTTTGCTAGTAATTGCCACGCTTGGCAGGCAGATTGGCAACCTCAGTTAGGCTTTGGAGATGTTTTAAGAGGAACGCTGCTGCCCATCCCTCGCCGTCCCTTAGTCGTCTTTTACGACACCCACGGGAAAGGAAGGGGTGGCCCATTCTATGCCTGAATCACATAACAATTAATATATAACGTGGCAATAATGATCATGTATGATATTTATTATATAAACGTCGCATGCGGGCGCCGCGCGGTCTTCTCACGTCACTACGCTCACTAGATTACTGTAATGCGATTGCCGGCGAGGACGTGGCAGGAACGCGGCGGGAACGTGGCGTGCACGCTGCGTGCACGCTAACCGTATTCATTAGCCGGTTATGTGCATAGTGATGTGTCGATTTGGCCTTTTATATTAGTCGAGTGTTTTAGGACTCGATAATTTTTTTTAACGAGTACTAAGTAGGTAGGTATTATATGTATTTATAGTGTATGTATTTATGTAATATATATATGTATATTATAATATTATTTAACTGTATATTTGTTTATGTATTAATAGTTGTAGCACTTCAGTTGCCCGCTAACGAAATGCTTTCTTACTGTACTGGGTTAACTGGAAGAGATCTCTGTCAGAGATAAGTCCACCCTTGCTCACAACATTTATAAATACATTATTTTATATGAAACTTACAAGTTCAATAAAGAATATATAAAATATTCGATTAATTAATACTCGTTAAAAAAAGTATCGAGTCCTGATTCGAATACTTTTTCAATTTATTTCTAAAGTCTACTTTTAATAAACATAGTAAATATTCAATAATTGAGCATTTTTTTAAAATAAGTATCATATTAATAAAATTATGAGAAAAAAACAAGATCTTACAATAAACTAGTTATTTGTCCGCTGTTTCTTACGCACGGATTTCAGAAGTAGGAAAATCCAATAATCATTTCTGGATGATGTATCAAGATAAAATATCAGTTTTTAAATAAAACCTTCAGAAACATAACTGTAACATAACAACAGACAAAATTTCTAAAAATTAACGTATTAACTTCTATTGTCCTTATATTTTCTAAAATATCTTTATTTATTTAAGGAACACCAACAGCATATTGTATTATAACATATAGGTGTAACAAACATTAGATACAGTACAACATCAATGCACATGCCTATTATAGGTATTCACAGCATTTGTTGTAACATAGTTATACAGTGCGAGAAAATGAAGTAAATAATAAAAACAAACATGTAACCTAAGTTGTGAGCAATATCAGAAAATACGATTGAGTGAATTGAATTAAAAAAAATATAAAAATATATATATATATATATATAAAAATATATATATATATATATATATATATATATATATATATATATATATATATATATATATATTATGATAATGAGAGTACAGTATAATTCATGTACAGACATCGTTAAGTTACAATTTTATATCTTTATACTTATTATTCGTAATAAGATACACGATTCGTATTCGAGTACAGTTGTTACAGCGAGTATTCGAAAGCTGTTATCGAACATCACATATCCGAATTCTGTATATTGAGTATTCGAATACCTGAGTATCTAAAAGTATTCGATTTATTACACGAGTCCGCCTGACTCGGCACATCACTATATACAAATTGTACAACTCATATAGAATACTGAAGTGTACACAAAAAAATGTTCTGTACAGTTAAGAAGCGAGTTAAAGAAACCGTCGTGTCACGATCGTATATTGTTCTGGGAAAACTCGCCTCTTTTTCCCTGTGGTATAATAACTAAGTTACCGAAACTGCACCAACGTCGGAATTGTATGACAATTTTCAAAAACAATTCAACAATTTTCAATTATTTCTGATCAAATTAAAAAAAAAAAAATGTTATGCCAATGTTCGGTAGTGGATACTTAAAGGCTGATGTAATAAATATATATTCTTTATTGCACTAAAACATACATATGTTAAATACAACATATAAATATCAAATAAAAGAGAACACAATGATGAAACTCAAAGGGCTGACTGACCCGCCTTTATCCTCATCTATCATCATTCATTGGTGGCCTGCCAGTGGATACTATCGATATCCAGCGCGAGCAGGGTTACAATTCCATTTCCATTTCATTAAGAAAAAAAATAACAATATTGTATTTATCAAAACAAAAACACATTCTAAAATCTTCACACGACGAATCAATACGAAGTACACACCGCCGTTTATAGACAGAAAGCGACCTATTTACCCTAAACATTCGATAGAGATGCAAATATTTATTTTTACGACATCCGAATCTGCATGCAAACGGCCCGAGCACAAGCCTCCCGATAGGTCATCATAAATACGGCGTCGACGCAAATTATAAGGCCTAATGCGGTATAAGCCGGCTTAATGAGACAGTTAATCGCCTCCCACAACTATTTATACGGTCAATAAAACCCGCTTGTTTACCATATCAATCCTATAGGAACGGAGAATACAATGAAATAACTCGGCGATGAGGAAAGTAGGCATGGAAATTATTGCTACATTTAATTCATTATCATTTAGTGAAATTATTATTTTTATTATCACTGTGATAACGTCAATGTCAAATGATATAAGTGATTTTCGGTCGCAGTGATTTAATGTCACAATTGCTACTATTTTGCAAAAGATTGTGAAATATCAAGTATGATTTATACGATAAGAAGCAAACGAACTAGCGAATAGTGCAGTGTGAAAAAACTCTATTTATCTGTACGGTCCAGTCGGTCGTTTGCTGAGATTTCACACATTTAATTTCACTGCTAAACGAGCGCAGTCGAATAAATCCGAACGCAGCGATTATCTGCGATTTCATTTAGTGCGATTTGTAACAGTCTATATGAAGCAACAAAGCTGGAGTAACATATGATTTTGCATAGCATATGATATTTCACTTGAGACAGTGAAATATTCCAAGCCTAGAGGAAAGTAAGTTCGCAGGGCGGCCGACAATGGATCAGGAATTTATGTGCGTCCGCGAATCCCCGGAATAAGTGTGCCTCTGACAGTTAAATTGCAAAAGTTAATGCATAAATAAAAGGTAACAATATAGGCGGGTGGGCCTATTTCAGCCCCTGCGTAAGCCTCTCACAATGCCGCTGTTTTTCCGAGGCTTCGTCTTTTCGTGTTATGTCCGAATCAAGAATGTCTATTACAATTATTGTTTTGACATGTTCAAGCTAGAGAATAATGTAACTAGAAGGGGGGAAAGGAATTGTTGGTAATGGGATCTAACGGTCCCATTGCTAACAATATCCCCAACATGTCGACCTTCACGGGGTTCCCCCTGAAAACTATCATGGTTAATTTTTTAATGAATTCGTTACGATTGGTCAACTAATCTGCTTTCATCTTAACAACTTAGAATGGCAAATAAGCTGACGGCCCACCTGATGGATAGTGGTAACTGTCGCCTATAGACATGAGCAGTACCATGGACATAACAGAGTATACTGTTTCGCCCATGATACCCCTATGCGTTGCCATTCCTGAGGACTCAGATGTTCTTTCTCTGTACCCTGTAAATTCACACCATATCCCACTCTTCAAAACGAAACACAGCCATGCAAACACAACTACTTTACGGTTAAAACACGAATGGGCAGGACTTGGAATATCAATATTTTTAGAAATCAGTTCTATTGATCTTCGCTCTGCATGAATATACAGGTATTTTCAAATAGGTACCTTTCTAGTATAATACGAATGCGAAGCAGCAACGTGGAGAGATCGTATTTGCTTACCGGTATCTTTTATGGTAAAGTACCTGAACGGTTTATTTTACCGGTATTAAAATAGTGAGGCTTGATCTAATGTATTTACCGCTTTCGGAGACGGATGAAGGTGATCGCTCAGCGGTGGATACGCCCGATGATGACTCGAGTGATGATAGCGAGTCCGCTCGCGTGGCGTGCGCGTGCGTCATCGAACTCTCTGAGAGGCTTCGCGAGGTGATGTCCCGTGGGGACGCTCTGAGCTGAGCCAACCGCCGCCGGAGGAATCGCTGCTCTCTCGCTAATTGCTCTTTGTGGCTCGAATGTCGTTTTTCTCTTTCTTCCAAACTCTGTAACAACGACATGGTCCGTTATAGGCAAGTTTTTGTCAAAGGCTATTTTAGCGCTTACTGTTGTGTATTAAGTCGTTAGAAATGGTGTAAACCTTATTTACATGTCCGTAAGGCATAGAATAGGCCACCCCTTACTTTCCTGTGGGTGTCGAAGAGACGACTAAAGGAACTTAATGGTACAGGGACAGGTAGCAGCGTTCCACTTAAAATATTTTTAAATTGTTTTTAAAAGCGTACTTGGCATGTGAGTCGGTAACCGCAGTTAGGCTTTTAGTCGAACGCCGACTAAGGTAGGGCGAGGGATGGGCAGCAGCGTGCCTCTTAAAACATCTCTAAAGCCTGACTGCGGTTGCTAATCTGCCTGCCAAGTGTAGCAACTACTGGCAAACCCAAGGGAGAGGCTTATGTTCAGCAGTGGACAGTTAAAGGCTGATATGATGATGATGATGATGAAAGGTTTCGTTGGACTATTTCGGTATGAAACTTTTTTTAATATAAATTTAATGTTTATGACATTGTATCGACCTAAATGAATAAAGTTTACGAGATGCGATTACAAAATACGTATTCAACACAAACCTTAGGAAGTGGATAGATTACAGAGCGGTAGTGAACTTCAAAAATTAGTTTTGTTTCGCCCACACCACTCCCCCGAGGTGTACGCGAGAGAAGTTTCAAATTAGAGTAATCTGTGATATGAACTCTATTACAATTCATAATACGGCTTCATTTCAAAATAACTATATGTGTCAATCTAATATTATTGCTGTTTGTTTGTTATTTATCGAACATAATTTATATTTTAGACGAAAAGGGTTATTAACGGGATACGCAATTTTCCGAATATTATGTTTATACTAGGGGTGGGTAATATATGGTAATATCTATATATCTTAGTAACAATATTTATATATTTGCCCAATAACGAATATGTTAAACGTATGTTATACAAAACATAATATTGGATAACATATTCAAAAATAGATATTCGATCGATATGGGTGATTACCTTTTTCCGCTATCAGTGTCTAGAGGAACCCAGTATATAGATATCAAATCGGTATCCAAATTATCCATGCCTAGTTTATACAATACCATATCACTTTTTGAGTTGTGACTTTTTAATGAAACATTATATTTTTGGCGACTTCCGCGACTCTACAAAACGAATACAGTTTGGCGATAATATGGTCCCCATAATAAAAAACAATGCAACATTGTTTTTATTATATCATTTAGTTTATTCTTATTTTAATTTAACATTACTTTTGATACTGTTGCTCTCAATGGTGTTTTTAGGAGTACAAATTACTTTATACGACCAGAAATATTGTAACAGATATACTTTAAGTCAAGAGTCATCCTGGCAGATTATACGGAAACGGATTATGTTAACACAAGACCTGAGATAAACAAATGCGAAATCGATAGAGCGACATAATTACTGAGGGCACCGGAGTGAACATCCCTAAACGAGGCTGTGTGAAACATTAATATCATCGTTGATTGGGTACCTGCCTCTACTCGGGGAATACTACAAATAATAAGGTATTTACAGAAGTCTGTTTTGTAATATTTACAATAGTAGTAAATATATATATATATATATATATATGAAACTATCTAAAAACTGTATAAAAAAAAGACATAGACATGAGTCACACCTATAGACATGAGCAGTACCATCGACATAACAGAGTATATGTTTCGCCAATGATACCCCCCATGCGTTGCCATTCCTAAGGACTTAGGTGTTATTCCTCTGTACTCTGAAATTCACTGCCATATCCCACTCTTCTAACCAAAACACAGCCATGTAAACACAAACGCTTTACGGTCATGTTTTAAGAGAGACGCTGCTGCTCATCCTTCCACCATAAGCTCCCTTAATCGTCGCTTACAACACCCTTGAAAGGAAGGGGTGTTCCATTCTATGCCGGGATCACATGGCAAACTGTATACCTAGATTGTATCAACACTACGTCTAAATAGGAAATCTAATAGCAGTGAACGTTGAGAGAATTTCAATCTAGTTTTTTTTTTACGCGAGCCTGTAGAGGAAAAATGGATTTTACCATAACATGCAGATGACCCACTTTCGCGAATCGAGGACAGGTTTTCCATGTGGTCGTATGAGGTAGTTAGCGTAAAATGTTATTTTTTATGACGACCACTTACCGAAATATCGAAGTAAATGCAGTTAACTTTATTTATTTACTAGTGGCCCGTCCCGGCGTCGCACGGGTGGACATTTTCAACATTTCCCTTCACTTCGCTGCTCCTATTGATCGTAGCGTGATGAAAAGTATACTATAACCTGCCCAGGAGTATGAAGAATAATTGTACCAAGTTTCGTTAAAAACCGGCTAGTAGTTTTTATTTCTATAACGAACAAACAGACAGACAGATAAAAATTTTGCTGATTGCATTTTTGGCATTAGTATCGATCACTTATCACCCCGTGATAGTTATTTTGGAAGTATACTATTTCATGTACAGAATTGACCTCTCTACAGATTTATTATAAGTATAGATTAAATGAAATAAATAAAAAAACTACTTCAATTGTGACAAAACCAGATATTTTGATTTAAAACCAACTGAACCGATTTTGTTAGAATTTCTATGAGTCGAATCTGTAAGTATAAGGTGTAAGTAATCTGTAAGTGATATATTATTTAAAATAAAAAAAAAAACAGCTACGGATTTATAACTACACCGGCTCAAAAAAGACGTCATTTGGGTCATGGCCTTAAAATGACTAAAAAATGACGTCTTATTATAGTCACAGACGTCACCGTGCTACCTAAGTCTTACAATTTGAACTACTGTTCTATGGGAGGCCCGTCACGAAGTTTGTGTTTCACTTCATGCATAGACATTAAAACATCGCTGTTTTAAGGACGCTTAACCACTTTTTTAAACGTCCAAGCTTTGGGGTGGTTAGAGTGGGGGTCACGGGGGGCCGGGGGTCACATCACGCTATCGCCGCTGGCCGCAGATGAAATATCCGCTCATAAATCTGCCGACTCTCGCCGCCCTTCGCCCACTCCTGTCTACGTTTGGTAGGGTTTAAGCGTCGCATTATAAAAATGTCGCTTTTGGTAAGCGTCCTGATTTACTACAATATCGGGTGACTCTTGTAACTTTTTAAGTGACTTCCGGAGGGAGGAGCCTCTCAATTCGTCTGTAATCTTTCTTCGCTTGAAAACCCTTTGAATATATACTGCATACATTTGAAATGGTTAGTATAGTTTTAATTTTTTTACTGTAAATGTGACATTGTTGATTTTTGTTATATAATTGCGAATTTGTATACCTCGATAGATGGGGTTGATCACAGAAGACTTATCTTGTTTTACCATCCAATGTTACCTATGTATCACAAAATATATAAATAAAAAAAAATTGTATCTTTTTATCGAAGTGTACTAGCAAAGAAAATGAACATTTTCAGTAAAAAAAAAAATGGGTCGAAAACAATATAAAAATTTTTGAACACTCCATATTAGCACGACGCGTTTAGCTTTTAAGTTGGTATAAATAAATAGATAGATAATTTATTTCCATCACTTACAGCGCACAAATAAAAAACAGACATAGACGCCGTGTGATTCCGGCATAGAATGGGCCATCTTTTCCTGGGTGTCGTAAGAGGCGACTAATGGAACTTAAGTCGAGGGATGGGCAGCAGTTTCTCTTTTTAAAAATCTCCAAAGCATAACTGCGGATAAGCTTAATGATCTTGAGGTGGTCAGCAGCGTTCCTCTTAAAACGGTAACAAACACTAACTGCGGTTGCCAACTCGCTTGTCAAACGTGGCAATTACTGGCAAAATTCTGCAATAGGGGGAGGTCAATATTCAGCAGTGGACAGTTAACGCTGAAATAATAAAAAATAAACGGAAATGCACAAAACGAGAGCAAAAAAAAACCGTCAACCGTTACTGGTAACATAACCACAACAAATTCAGACAAAGGAAGAACTTTTTGAAAGTAGCTAAAAAATAAGGATCTTTTCAAATCAAATGGTTTTATTGTAGAAAAACATAATAATGATATAAATAATGGACTAAAAACTAAAAAATGCAATGATACTGTATATATAATCATATTGTTATCAGAATTCAATGTATGTATTAAATTTCAGATCAATCGATTAATAAGAGGCGGATAAAATTTCAATTGTTAGATTGAAATTACACGAGACACAAACAAAGCAAACTGTTCAAAAATACGTAATGTTCAAACGATATTGTAGCTGGTACACGAGCATTAAGTAACAAATCAGTCCCCAACGAAAGAATAAATGTACATTTCCCCGTTGCCACCAGATATCTGAGAATCTCCAGTTAACAAAGTAGAAGAAATAAACATGTAAATTAGGTGGCTGATGAATTTTAAACATTGTATTCTCGAGACAAGCGAAGTATCGGCGGTTATAATTTAATTGGTTATTTGAAAACTTTTCCAATCTGCATGGGGAATGGAGCGGTGGCTCGATTTCTGTGAGCTGCGCTAAATGTACGGAGCATTGTTGATTTAGGTGGTTACACATAATGGAATCACCCGCCCGTCGGTCGGAAAGCACCGCGGACTTTGGCAACGTTTTTAGTATCGAAACAATTATATATTTCCAAAACAAAATCAATAGAAAACTGAAACAAGTAAAACTATTCAATAACATTTTGAAATTTTTAGAGTATGAAATATTAATGGGCATATCTATTGAACCGATGTTTAAAATGGTATTGATTATGACATTGATGTATATTAAAAGAGGAATCAAAGAAAACATGGATAAACTGTTTGAATGATATTATTAGCAAAAGATTTGACTATGACTGTTGGTGAGATCAATGGAAAAGGAAAATACATTTCTAACGATGTGGTAATAACGATCAACAACTGTATGCAAAAGACAAAAAAATATAAAACCAAATAGTGACTGCAAAATTAGCAAAGAACAGTAGAATGAACTAAGGACGCCGTTTATCCAGTAGAATGTTTATGGCCTCGTAAACAAGAATTAAAAGGGAACTATTAAAGACCAGTTACATTAATCTGCTTGTAAATATCCTTGTCCTTGGAGATTAAACACAAATACGAGTTCAAATTAATTTCAGTACTATCAATGATCAGTACGACGCGGATCCTGTTAGTTGATTGGACGTATTTATGATATAAGTTATATGTGTATGTATCGACGGTATGAAGCTCGTCTCTCAAGTTGCTGGCAATTCAGCCGGCTTATCGGCTCACATGGGACGAGGCGAGGAGAGATGAGGAGTGTTGAGGAGTGAGGAGGGACGGAGCAACCGCGTGCGCTCATTAAAACCTTCGCAGGGGAACGTAATCGCGGATTTACGAGGCGACACGAGACGCCAGTGTGCGCCTCTTCACGTACATACGTATATCCCGACACCCTATCATCTTCATCTTAATTATTTGGGTCGCTTTTAAGTGTAGGCTTTAAAATTTAGCCACCGGAAATATATTGTGATACGAAAGATAGGGAAAGTTCATGGTCGCTTGATGCTCAATGGACTTTGGGATAATAGTTTCTTAGTAACATTAGAAAGTTTAGTATATATATACGAGGTTTGTCCGGAAAGTACGTATAAAAGTTTTTTAAAAATTTTATTTTACAATTATTCAGGTAAATCAATTTTATCCCCTTCAAAGTACTCCCCCTGTGACATAATGCACTTGTGCCAACGCCGTTTCCACTGTGAGAAGGCTCCTTGAAAGTCCTCTGGTTGTAGGTTTCTCAGCTGCCCCGTCGTAGCTTTTTTTATCTCATTTATGTCCCCCAAATGCCGCCCCCGAAGTACCAATTTGGTTTTTGGGAACAAGAAGAAGTCACACGGGGCCAAATCCGGCGAATAGGGGGGGTGTTCGGTCACCGTAATGGAATTTTTACTCAAAAACTCACGGACAACAAGAGAGGTGTGGGCAGGGGCATTGTCGTGGTGAAGAATCCAACGCCCCTCTCGCGCCAATTCTGGACGAACTCGTGCCACACGAGCTTTGAGGCGTCTGAGCACATCGACGTAGAATTTTCCATCAACTGTCTGGCCTGGAGGGACGAATTCTTGATGGACAATCCCCCGAACATCGAAAAAAACAATCAACATTGTCTCGGCCCTCTCTGAATCTTTTTAGCCACTTGTGGACGGTTGGTTCCTTCACAGCATCATCCCCATAAACTGTTCGGAGATCGGCAAAAATTTCACGGCCATTCTTGCCGAGTTTCGAGAGAAACTTGATTACGACGCGCTGCTCTTCAACGGAAGCGGGCTCCATGCCGACGGGGTTTCGTTAAGAGGTAACTTCACAGATGGCGTGACAAGCCAGTTCGCACCGCACGGCGGTCAGACCAGAACTGAAGCATTGTTAGGGACATAAGGAAGGGGTCCTGCGCTTACCTGGCCTCCCCACTCCTCTTTCTCGCATTCCAGAACACTTTTATACGAACTTTCCGGACAGACCTCGTATATACCGCAATTTTGTGCTAGTCAAGTAAGATAAAAAGTATCTGTAAATATACGTGGTCCATTGGTGTACTAAATTTTTTTCTATTTAATTATTTTAGTATACTTCACTAACAAATCCATACATCTATTTATCAAAATACATAGATACTAATAGAGTTTAAAAACACATATGATTTATTGCACTTAATTCACAACAATCTAGTTATTTAACGGTGTAAGATTACGTAAGATTTAGTTGCCGCTGATGTTTAAATCACAGGAACCAAAAAGGTAAACAACATTAGAGGCGAACGTCACCCATCGCGGGGTGTTTAAAGTCACCCGCGGACTTCCGTCCGCAGTTGTACCTATAATCCTCTTAATTTTAAAGCCACCCGGCCCTGCCGCATAATTTACTGGCGCTCAACATTTATTCGCCGAGCAAAACATTACCAGGTGAAATGACGTAAGCTTCGAATTCGCTACCGGCCCTTTTTACTGTAGTTTTCGCAACTTAGCTGAATAGCTTCCGCACATTCCTTTACACAAATGAAAAGTGCCCGGCTCCCATGAGTTGCGATGAGCCTTCGTTCAACGATGCCTTTTAATTAGTCCTGCATATTAATCAGGCGGAACGCGGGGAGGGTTACGAACAAATTGGCCAAACTAAATAAAGTATCTACAGAACCGTGCCTATTAACATATTACAGTCGTTCCATTGAGCAACCTTAGAGAGCTCTAATTCTTTTGTCTGGAAATAAACTGCGGTGAAGCATTTCGTACGTCGTTCCCGACCCATTTTCTAGTCGCGTGATGCCGGTACATTGGTTATTTTGTTTATTGAAGTGATCCGCAGTAACGACTAATAGAATATCTGAAATAAGACCTGCGTCGGATATATTTTTACTTACAATTCACGAGGAAAGTTATGTACAAGGAAATACATACACTTAATCAGCAAATTAATGAAATTCGTAAATGTGGATATCAAATTCTTAGAAACCTTACCAGGTAATTGATTTTTCATGCAATCTAATTTAATTAGACGAGAACTTACAACTTCGTTGAAAATATTGTTAATAACGTATCAGAATATTGAAGAGCGTAAGTAGCTTTAATGGAAAACACGACCATGGAAGCGTTTGCGCCGAGCCAACACAATAATAGCCAAGAGAAGTAAGTTTGGTTTAATAACAGCCTTACTCTAGCGACAGCGGTTTATTTTACACTCAATTAGTGAAGCCTCACACGTGACGCCTCTGTTGCCCCCAACACCCCAGACGCCTGCCACCCGGCTCCCCAGTTCCAGTCGTCGCTTGTTCCGAGTTTGTTCCGGAATTAATGCCTGTGGGAACAACTATCTAGCTATGAGGTGCGCGAAACGAGCCTCTTTTACGATATCTTCGAATTGTCAAAGGGGTTGCGTTATTTTTGTGTGTTCGTAAGTAAACGTTGAAAGGAATTGGCACAATGAAATTATCAGTGATCTACCATAAGAAAACAGAAGAGTTTATTTGAAAAACACAGTGATGTGGATTTTATTTGTTGAAAGAAATTTCAGAAAGAATTCAGAATTTAGAAAAGAAGATTAAATAAATAAAAGATCTGTACGAATTAGAGTAATAAATTCTAACATGTGTGCATACGTAGTATTTAGTATTTAGTCACGCTTAAATGGTTATAAAGATTTGAATGAAATTTGACACACTGGTAAGTTAAATTCTAACTTAAACCATGTAAGAACTAACCTACTTCAGCAAGCTCCCTTAACTCATGCAGTACGGTTATAAAATAATATTATAAACATCATTGATATATTTAGTAGTAGCCTGCCAAAGATATTGGAAGCGGCTCAGACATATCTCGAGTCGGGTTAAATACATTTATTATAACTTTGTGTGTTAGCACACTAGATTTATAACATTGATTTGGCTTTTGCTGTTATAATGTTATAATTATTTTTAATGAATAAATAAATAAATAAAAATATTGATTGACTACGAAGCAGGAAAGAGCTTATAGTAGTTTTTTTTTTATATACAACTTAGAATGGCAAACAAGCAGACGGAAAGTGGAAACCGTCGCGTATAGATATGAGCAGTACCATGGACATAACAGAGTATACTGTTTCGCCCATGATACCCCCCATGCGTTGCCATTCCTGAGGACTCAGGTGTTATTCCTCTGTACCCTGTAAATACACGCTATAATTATCACTACAACCCTCTATATGTACATCAAGTACAGTTAAATAGATGTAACATTTATTAAGTTAAATTGAAGTTATTGATCCGTTAGCATAACACACCTCATAGGAAACGACAACAAGTCTACTAATTCTGTTCATACCGTTGAGCAGCTGCGCTTGTATGTTTTGATTTGTAGGGGGAATAGGGCGGTGAAATTACAGGGCGCGGAAGGCATAACACGCTAGTCTTCAAGAATAGCAAATCATAAAGGGTACCCCGTGAGGGGTAACTTTGTATTTTGTGATGTGCAAGTGGTTATTGCTTTTAAATTGGCAAATCTTTACCACTTTTGATCAGTCATTAATAGATTAGATTATTTTTAAAATATTTCTACCGTGTATTGTGCTGTTTCATATTGTTTGGCTGCTATGATTTAATAAGATTAATGCTACAATATTATTTCTGAAAATTTTAAGAGCGTATGTCTAATGTATGCAATTGTTAAATATTTTACGCCTTAAAAGGTATATCATGGATGAACTATCTAAATTGTAAGACCTTGTACAATGCACCCATAATGAACAGTAAAGATTTAAAGTATTTTCTGCCTTCTTTTATCTGCTGTTCTAATTTATCATAATTAAAATTATAGTTGCATATTATATTATACACACACACACACACACACACACATACACACACATATGAATGTATGTAATATGTAATAATAATATTTATTATACATATTTTAGTACTTAATGCACCGTCTACTTAATTTTCTGCTTGCCTCATGGTTGACTAGTAGGGAACGCCATTAGGTGTTAAGTCCGCCATATGTACGCTTATTCATTATGTAATTGTGCATTATAGCTTAAATAAATAATAATTAATTAATAATTAATTAATTAATTAAAGATAATAATAAATTCAATATTTCCAGTTGCATAAAAATATTACATCCTTACTAATATTGTACATGTGAAAGTTGATTTGTTTATTATCTAATAAACGCGTTAATAGCATAACCAATTATGATGAAATTTCGTATATACTTATTATATGGAATGGAGAGTAATTCTACATTTTCCAGTCACGCAGACTAAGCTGCCGATAAAAGCCAGTTTCAAATAATTAGAATCTAAATCTGACAATAATAACTTTTTCGTCAGTAATAATAAATGTTCGATTTTCAAATAATATTTTTAATAAGTTGTCAGGTATTCTAAGTGGTCTGCAGTCGATCCACATGTACAGTATTATTGTGTCTACAGTCTCAATAGCTTTGCTCTGTTCCAACGGCCCCGCGAGACGTCTAAATTTGAAGATAGGCAGCCACCGGCTGCCATTTCATGCAAACGTGCCTAAGTGTCAGATGTCCTATCTGGGGACAAATCTCTCCAATTATAATGGCCGATTTTATCTCCACTTCCTTGTTTACGAATTTATTAAAAATAACGCGGTTTTTATATAGAAAGATTAGGTAGTATAAAATATTTTATATTCATTCATACAATTTTTTTTAGATAAATACATTTATACTTTTATTATTTTGTTTTTTTTCAATTATTTTTGTATCAAATCTTATGAGTAATTTTGAACAAATTACTGCGTTTCAAATGGATCATGTTGCTGAAAATGATGATGTAAAAGAAGAAAGTTTACGAATGATTTAAGATGAATAAATGATGAATGAATGAATATTTAATGAAGTGAAATATAATATTAATATTTTTAATATAAAAGTTACAATAAAGTTTCTTTACTGGATAATAAAAGTAAAAAGTACTTACATTACGAATAATATAATTGAAACACATACAAACTTAAACCAATTTTCAGGAATAAGCATCAAAAATAGTATTATTTTTTTTAGATTAAAACACTAATTACTTTACAGGGCATAACATAGAGCTCAAATTCCTAGGCTACATAGAAATATATCCATTACACAGGTGCGAAACCACCAATTATTTTTTAATAGGCCTCGTAACTAGTAATTTTTGAAATGTTCCACGTGCACGAAACACAGTAGAGTATTTAAGCAAATAAAGCTTTTACAAGTTGTACCTACTGCGAACATATAATTTCAAATCAAATGTATGCAACTACGTTGGAACAAAAATAAACCATATCGTCGTTAAGGGAGAATGATCGTAGAGTGAGGAAATATACCAAACCAGCCACCCCTACATCAGGCATAGCGCAAAAAAAGAAAAACGCTTAGTAGAAAGTAGCCATTTTGTATTGACTACCGACGAAATTAGGTTCATATATTTTTGGTAAGCGTACTTTAATGAATGTTAACGGCACTAAAAATATCTTTAGTGATGGGAGGTGTCTCGTTTGATAGAATAATTGTTTCTAGGAAACATTTAATAGGTGGCGTGTCTGGTCTAGACAAATAGATTCATCTATGCTATTTTCAACTTAAAATAGCAATGCTTTGTTCTATATCGTTTTACAGAATAATAAAGCTAGTGCTGTACATTAATATCTCCAATTAATGTTAACCACTTGTAGTTTGCTACAACCAGTAGTATAAAATATTGTTAGTCGTTTAAATACGCTAGTAACACTTTCGACGTTATGTAATCATAAGCCTATCTTATACAATGACTATATATGTATGAATACAGAGTAGCTTCTAAAATAGACAGTATCCTCCCGTTGTCATTGAATCTGAATATTATTCCCGCCAATTTTGACAGTTGTGAATTCTAAAATGGCGGACATCGGAACGTCAAGATGTGTTTTTATGACATTTGTTTCATAAGATTAAACACTTCATTTGTCAAATACGAGTATTTTAAGACAGTCAGGTCTAAAGATTGGTTTTCCGATATAGCAAAAATATATTACATGTTTTTTGCATAAGATTTGTTTAGTAAGTGTTCATTTCTTATGTCTTATGAATTACATGTTTAATGCAATACAACTAATGTCTTATTTGTTTGTACTGATTTGAGATTAATAATTCCTGATGTTGCGATGGATCTAGACTTAATCATACAAATTGTGATGGTCAATGTGTATTTATGATAATTCCGTATTATTATTAAAGATAGAAGACAGACTCTTGAGTGGCAACCCCGTACGGGTAAACGCAGTGAGGGACGACCCCCCACTAGATGGAGTGACGACCTCAGATACATTGCAGGAAGTCAGTGGACGCAGATGGCTCAGGACCGTTTCTTGTGGCAGTTTATGGGGGAGGCCTATGTCCAGCAGTGGACGGATAATGGCTGAAATGATGATGATAATGATTATTACTATTATTATCAAAGATGAGATTGTTATACTCCTGCCTTTCATTACTATCCGTATTAAAATTCTATCATTGATAGATGAAATACGATAGTGTAAAATTTCGTTTAAATCCACACAGTAAACACAATACTGGTTAGAAATCAATAAACTAATTATCATCATATCGAACGTCAATCACCTACTGTTAAACATAGACCTCCTCCCCCATAAGGGGGGGGTTCGCCAATATTATAATTACCTAGTCCATATTATAATTTCCACTCTATATCAGAACAGCTATGCACTTAGTTTACACTACAATAAATTACTTTCAACTATACCGTATTTCAGTGCATTAAATATTCTATTTAACAACATTCCTCAATTACGAGAAAATGCACCAATTATATTTGTACAAGCGAATATTTTATCATGTGAATATCATACTCGTATTTTTACACGGCAAATAATAAACAGAGCCGATAGCATGGCTGAACAATGCCAGTACGTGTGTTTACTTTGCACACATGCTATATTTCTCTTTTAAAAAAAAATATATCATTATTTTTATACTCTATGGTATTAAAACGATTATCGATATAGATTAAACAAACACCGTGTCGAATAGCACGCCAACCATAGATAAAGCACTTTTAATTTTAAACGAATTTCAAATATGGAACGAGAAATACAATGCGCCTACGTCAATCTTAATGACTTTCGAAGAGATTGGAACCTACTGACATAATGTCTTTCGTGGTGTAATTGGAAACGTGGCTTGAATAGCAGAGGGATACAGATTCGAGTCCCGTCGGGAGTACAATGTATCAATCTAATATTTAAGATTCCATTAGCGTTATTTGGCTAAGCACTTCTGTAAGGCCAGTTGGGACAACTCCAGTTTTTATCGAGAAATTTATTCTCTGCCACTTTTTGTTTATCCAACCTGTTTTCCTGCATACCTTCCCTATTTCGAGGGTTTGGTATATACGGTCTTGCTTTCCAAACATTTGTTTTTTTATAAATTCTTTTTATATGGGTATATGGAGGACTTAATGTTCGAATACGGTACTAGTAATTATTGATATACATACATACTATATATATATATATATATATATATATATATATATATATATATATATATATATATATATATATATATATATATATATATATATATACGACACACACACACACACACACACACACACACATATATATATATATATATATATATATATATATATATATATATATATATATATATAAAATATATAAAATATACTACATTGAGAATAATATAAAGTACTTACTGCTCGGATAAAGTATAAAAATTAGTATAAATGTTTTTTTCTTAAAGACTTTAATCGATCACTTAATGGTATCATAAAGCGCGTTCCAGAACCATGAAGATATCATCATCATCATCATCATATCAGCCTTTAACAGTCCACTGTTGAACATAAGCCTCCACTTGGAAGGTTTTAACAGTAGTTGCCACGCTTGGTAGGCGGATTGACAACCGCAGTAAGGCTTTAGAGATGTTTTAAGAGGGACGCTGCTACCCATACCTCGTCCTCCCTTAGTCGATTCTTACGACACCCACGGTAAAGGAAGGGGAAGATATATATAAATACTAGCCTAAATATAGATATACCAATTAGTGTATTACCTATCTAGGCATAAACAAACTCATACAATAAACACTCGTTAAATGTGATTATTGAGCCGGAATAATTTTTTGTTCCTCTCTTCAGCTTCGTTCTCGTGAACGTATGGGTGGAGGGGAAATATATGCTATAATTATCATACGAGATCATAGATCAATAACATATAGATGGAGTAATACATTACAAATGCTTGGAAAAAACAGCCTTCTTTTTTTAAATGGTGCGATTTTAAAACTGTATTATACTTTTTATTAGTCTGCTACCATCTGCAGAGGTATCCATATTAACAACTTTGTACCAAATCGATTAATAAATAACTATAATAAAAGAGATTAAACATGTAATCGTTGTGTATGATAATAATTTAGTTAGTGTTAAAAAAAACTGTCTTCAAATTTAAAAACTAAAATACTCAAACGATTTTGATAAAATTTCTATGACAACAAACTGCAAGTACATCCTTTCAGAAAAAAAAAATAATTTCCCAAAACAGTTTACAATTGACCGAGCTATGAGGTAACAAACATAAAAAATACATGAGTGAATATACTATTTTTTTTAGTCGAATAAAAACGAGTCATCTGGCTGTTTTTTTTTCTTTTTTTTTTTATACAACTTAGAATGGCAAACAAGCTGACGGTCCACCTGAAGAAAAGTGGTAACCGTCGCCTATAGACATGAGCAGTACCATGGACATAACAGAGTATACTGTTTCGCCCATGATATCCCTCATGCGTTGCCATTCCTGAGGACTCAGGTATTATTCTTCTGTACCCAGTAAATTCACGCCATATCCCTTCAAACCAAAACACAGTCATGCAAACACAACTGCTTTACGGTAAACTGTTTTTGGAACATTTTCTCTATCTAGATGTATAAGATCTATCATAGATATATACAATTTTATTTATATTCACGAGTTTTCCTTACAAACGTCAAGAAGAAGACAATTACTAGAAAAGTATTTTTGGCCGCTTATTTTTCTTTATGAAATGCCTATGTTTCCTATAGAATTTTCTGTTTATTGATAACTAGTTGTATCCTGCAGCTTTGCCAGAGTAAAACAGTATATAAAGTATAGAATACTTATACTTATGCTAAGTTAGGGGATATAACCTATTCGTGTAATAAATTCATTCTTTTTTTTCAACACAGGGGGGCAAACGAGCATGTGGTTCACCTGATAAGTGACTACCGCCGCCCATGGTCACCCACAACACCAGCGGCATTGCAGGTGTGCTGCCGGCCTTTTAAAAAGGAATATGATCTTTTCTTGAAGGTTATGTTGTCGTATCGGTTCGGAAATACTGCTGCTGGAAGTTGATTCCAAAGAGTGGTTGTGCGTGGGAGAGAGTGCCTTAAAAAACGCACGGTGTAGGACCGCCACTCGACCAGATGGTCCAAAAAAAAACTATTGAACAGTTTTTGTGTGAAAGACTAACAAATATCCATACATCCATGCTTACAAACTTTGGCATTTATTATACTAATAGAATTAACAGGATTTCTCTTATAAAAAGTAATTATAACCCATTTCTTTTTTTTTAATTCTTGTTTTTTCTTATTTTTTTTTTTGCTTGGTGATTCTTAATTCAAATTTCTTAATAGTTTAGTTTTTGTTAATTCTGTACCGATATTGATTATTGTTTTTGCAGCCCATAAGAATATTTTTACATTCAAGTGCGACGGGCGGTAAAATCATAAAAAATGGCAGTTAAAAAAAGAATAGTCAATTTTTATGACGCTACCCGCCTAATACGGAATGTAATTTCAGCTGAGAAAAATGGGGAAGAAACTCAGCTGTTGCATTATTCGAGCAAAATTTGATTTTACTGAGTTTATTTACGGGGAGTGAATAACTCAAATTTTGTAATCTTAGTAATAAACAATTTAGTACGCGGATCGTTTACATTCTAAGTTAAAATATAGGATCCTAATTTATTATTATTATTATTATTTCAGTCGTTAATTGTCCACTGCCGAACATAAGCCTTTCCCATAAGGGGAGTTTTGCCAGTAGTTGCCACGCTTGGCAGGCGGGTTGGCAATCGCAGTTAGGATTAGGATTTTAGAGATGTTTTAAGAGGGATTTTGCTGCTCATCTCCCGCCGACCTTAATCTATCTATACTTATAATAAATCTGTAGAGAGGCCATGAAATATATTTCCAAAATAACTATTAGGGAGTGATTAGTGATCGATACTGATGCCAAAAATGCAATCAGTAAAATTTTTGTCTGTCTGTCTGTCTGTCTGTCTGTATGTTCGTTATAGAAACAAAAACTACTCGACGGATTTTAACGAAACTTGGTACAATTATTCTTCATTCTCCTGGGCAGGTTATAGTATACTTTTCATCATGCCACGATCAATAGGAGCAGAGCAGTGAAGGGCAATGTTGGGAAAACGGGAGGAGTTACTCCATTTTTAAGCTTCCGTTGCGTGTGCTGTGCAGCCTTAATGGCCACTTTAAATGGACAAACCGCTACGCATTAGTGAAAACCGCATTCGAATCGGTTGTCGTTCTGGGATTGACATGCACAAACGTATAGGCAAACAGAAAAAAATCTAAAAATATATTGTTTTGAGTTCTATTGTGTTTATAAAGCCCCCTATATTAATATTCTTATATACATCTTTAATGTACAGACAGAAATCAGTTGCCACTTTATAATATGTATTAATACGAACAATTACATGTAATGATCACAGTGAGAAAACAATGGGCGACCCTTTTTTTATGCAACTTAGAATGGCAAGCAAGCTGACGGCCCACCTGATGGGAAGTGGTACAATAACCTTATCCAGTATATTGTCGGATATCTACGTTCATTTATACCAAGTGCCTCATTTCGTTATTACGTTTTTTTTTTTTGACGAGCGAAAATAGTATGGTAACCCCGCCTGCGCTAACGGGATACGCTGGCGGAGCACCAGTGAAGGGTGATAGATGAGAATGAAAACAGGCCAGTTAGCCCATCATGATAAATTCATCAGGAATTAACTATGATAGTTTCCAGGGGGAACCGCGAAGAGATCGACCTGGTTGGATATATTGCTAGCAATGAGATTCTCAGTCTCCATTACTAACAATCCCTTTCCCCTCCGTTATTACGTACTGGATAACTGTTATTTAACGAACAAACTCTTTTTTTCACATTTAGAATATTAGGATAGAAAAAGCGAAGTTTTACAATCACTCATAACAATTTTCGAATAACAAAATTGACAAATACGAATGTTAATGTAAATGTTACTTTATCTGTACGTAGTAAAATCCATTTTAGTACATTCGCATACAAACACGTTTGTACGCAAGAAATGTTGCAGCGTGCTCGTCACTCGACTACATCCGAACTTCGAACGCCTAGGTGTCGGATGTCGGCCGTAATTGTACCGTCTCTTGTGGCGAAACCCTGCCGAAATGAATGATGCGCTGACTCAGGTCGATTCCGAGTATTGACTCGAATATCTAATCGATATTAATAGTACTCGAATACTATTCGTGCAATTCATAAAAAATGACAATTTAAAAGTGTTCGTAAATAAGTCTATTTGAATAAACATGTTTTGAGTTTGAATTTTTATTATTCCGAATGAACGAAAAAAAAAAATTATAAAAAAAAAATTATAAATGACAGAGTTATGAGGTGACAAATATAAAAAAAATACAACCGAATTGAGTACCAACTTTTCTTTTTTGAAGCCTACTGTTCCTTTTTGAAGTCGATTGAAAATGCGTAGACTCAAGTTTATTTAAATAAACATTATTTCTTTTATTCAGTTTAACTGTTTTCGTTTCAGTGTTTTATTAATATTTTCCTTAAATACATCACTGAACATTTATTATTTTCATAAAAATAAACTTCGGAAATCAATTAAGAAATAAGTATTTGTCCGATTCCTCGGATTCGAGTCAGGATTTGATATTATTTTAACGTGTATTAAAAAAAAAGCTTGAATATCGAAAACGTCCGACTTGGCACATCACTAACCGAAATGAGTGGCCCCGGGCGGGCCCCGCAGTCCCCGCTCCATTCAAATTGGCGTGCTTATTAAATTTCCCTGGGTGAAAAAGTGACGTACGCAACTACGGTTGGAATATTAGTCAATTATTTTTTTTTCAACGTTGAATATTTCAAAGAACATTCAAAGAGGGAGGAGATTAATGTTTTTATTTTATGAAATATGCAAGTCATTCTTTTGCGATGTCCCACTATGTCCCGTATTTATATTCGCCATGATTCAACCGCGACGGTTTCCAGGGGCAAATGGCATGAACACGTGGTTATATTGCTAGCAATGGACAGTCTCATTGCTAAAAAGTGAGGAAAGGCTCTTGAGTTCCATTGCTAGCAATATAGCATATATTGCTCATCAGATCATATCAGATCGACATCCACGTGGTTCTCCCTAGAAAGCATCGCGGTTGATTTTTGTTGAATTCGTCATGATGGGTCAACTGACCTGCTTTTCTCTTCGCATAGGTGATGATAGCATCACTCTTTGGTGCCCCGCCGGCGTATACCGATAGCGCAGGCAGGGATACCGTTCCATGTACATCCATTAAAAAAAAATTAGGTAATGACTAGTCCCCATTCTTAACTCTTCTCCACCATAAAATTCAACCATGTACGTTCAGGTTACGGAATGAGCTCTTTATTAAGGTTTTTCCAAGGGACTACAGCATGGGGTTCTCCAAAAGGGATAAAATGTTTCTTCAGGGACGACAACGGGCGTGGGGCATTATCTGCGATTACAGGTGTTCATAGGTTACGGTAACAGCTTACCATCAGATGGGCCGTATGCTTATTTGTCACCTCAGTGGTATAAAAAAAAAAGAATAATTGTGATTATGAACTAGTAACTACTTGTGATTGTAAACGTAACGTCACAATGCGTCGAACACACTTATTGTAACGTACTCGACGATATGGGTTCCATTTCGATATCTATCTGTTTATATTTCTAGAAATGAGGCAACTAGTCCCCATTCTTAAGAATCCTCACCCCCAACAATCAACTTTTGAGTTTATTTGTTATTGCGTGAACGTAACACATTTCGCCGAGCATATTCTCATTAGCGTATTTAAGATTATTTCCCACGGGGAATTGGCCCCTTGAAAAAACGCACGTACTTAAGGACATGTCTTTGTGAAATTTCGCTTAGGGTGGGCATTAGACAATTTGAGGTAAGCACACCCACTCGGCCTCCCTCTATATACGTCTTACATATTTAGAAATAGGTGATATCTGATATCTATATATTGAGTTCTTCTGAACATTGATGACTACCCATTGCTTTTTTTTATACAACTTAGAATGGCAAACAAGCTGACGGCCCACCTGATAGTAAGTGGTAACCGTCGCCTATATACATGAGCAGTACCATGGACATAACATACTGTTTCGCCCATGATACTACCCATACGTTGCCATTCCTGAGAACTCAGATCTTATTCCTCTGTACCATGTAAATTCACGCCATATATACATGAAAAAAAGGAAAATATATAAAACAAGTAACAATTTTTTCTATCATGCGTGCACCACAGTAACAGTTCCTATAGTGTATATATATAGTAACAGGTGCCTATCGATTTACTCCCTGTGATTAATTAACACGTTATCCATATTTGGTTGGTCGCGTAATCAATCAAATTGTGACGTCACGACATGATAATGCAGTTGTGCCGAAGTTTGATTGCCAATTCTACAATATATAGTGAACACCATGGATATAATGGGGTCATATGCAGTAATTGGTTTTCAAGTCAAATATTACATTATGTTACTGCATAATCTATGGTTGCTGAAAAGAACGTGAAGTGTGAAGCAAATTGCGACGACCTACTAAGCAGCAGCCACATTCACGTCATTCGTTACAATTGAATTGCATTATATATATATATATATATAATGCAATTCATATATATATATATATATATATATATATATATATATATATATATATATATATATATATATATATATATATATTAAATATTGTAAATTTATATATATAACTAAATTTAGTTGCAATATTTTTATTTTTATTGGATGAAAATGTAGTGTTAACCCCGCCTGCGCTAATGGGATACGCTGGCAGGGCACCAGTGAAGGGTGATCGTGATGAAAACAGGCCAGTTAGCCCATCATGATGAATTCATCAGGAATTAATCATGATAGTTTCCAGGGGGAACCGCGAAGAGGTCGACCTGGTTGGATATATTGCTAGCAATGGGATTCTCAATCTCCATTACTAACAATCCCTTTTCCCCCTAGAATGCAATGATTATTCAGCAGTGGACAGATAATGGCTGAGACGACGATGATGATTTAAGACCTAAGTATATCTTTAATTAATTTTATTGGTCACAAAATCTTTTGAACTTTTTAAATAACATATTAAAAGATTCAGCTGAAAGGGTCATTCGAATATATTTAAAAAAAAAGGCAAACTTGCCATTAATAAGTTTGGGCTATAAAGAAAATTTCAGTAATAAAGCCGGTGAGGACTCCCATGGGGTCGTAGGCGGACATTAACGGTGTTGCCATAGTGCTAAATTAATTCCATGCCGTACAATATAGCCCAAGTTTATGAGTGATGCCCTTTTGTTGGTGTAAGAATAATTGTTATATTGAGTGTAATTATCGAAATTATTATATAAAGACCGTTTATAATCCTACACAAAATGTATATATTCATCATCATCATCATCATCTCAGCCATTATCCGTCCACTGCTGGACATAATCCTCCCCCATAGACTGCCATAAGGAACGGTCCTAAACCACCTGCATACTAACTCCCTGCAATGTATTTGATTTCGTCTCTTCATCTAGTGGGGGGTTGTCCTACACTGCGTTTGCCCGTACGGGGTCACCGTTCCAGAACCTTTCTTCTATAAGAACCATATTTTAATAGTAGTTTATTTAATGAGAAGTCTATTACCCTAAGGTTGTCTTGAAAAGATTGCTCTCAACAATAAGACCGCCTTACTGTACTTATACAATTGTATCGTTGTGTTTGTAAATTGTCTTGTTTATTTGCTATATTGTATAATGGAAATAAAGTATACTCGTTCATTCATTCATCATTCTCATCAACGAATGACACAGAAAATAAATATTAACAATTTTTTTTATACAACTTAGAATGGCAAACAAGCTGACAGCCCACCTGATGGAAAGTGGTAACCGTCGCCTATAGACATGAGCAGTACCATAGACATGACAGAGTATACTGTTTCGCCCATGATACCACCCATGCGTTGCTATTCCTGAGGACTCAATTGTTATTCCTCTGTACCCTGTAAATTCACGCCATATCCCACCCTTCAAACCGAAACACAGTCGTGCAAACACAACTGCTTCACGGTTGAAACACGAATGGGACAGAGGTCAAGCAATCGACTTTTGTACAAAGTCTCCCTTTGGTATACGCTTTACTTTTTATTTTTTGTTATAATAAAGTGTACTAAATATTAGGTAACCGCACTCTTAATCCTCAAGATACAGATCTGGCCTAGTTTAGGGACTGATGGTAATGAATGAATACTTACCTACTTACTATATTTAACTATATAAACTTAATTACATAAAAGCAAGACAAAGAGGCAACATTGCGTGGTCTTATCGCTAAATAGCCATCTCTTATATGTATTTATTTAAATGTACTATGTCTAAAATTACATGGTCGTTAAAAAGTCCACGCATGATCGACTAACACCATGCACTTAGGGGGAAAAGGGATTGTTAGTAATGGGATCTAACTAACCTATTGCTAGCAATACACCCTGTCAGGTCGACCTCCACGCGGTTCCTCCTGAAAACCATCGTGGTGAATTCTAGCGGAATTCGTCACGATGGACGAACTGACCTGCTTTTATCGTAACCTATCATCGCTCCCTAGTGCCCCGCTAGTGTATACCGATAGCGCAGGCGGCGTTACCATTTCATTGTCACCCATTAAAAAAAACACCATGCACTTTTGTCATTCAAGTAATCGTTCAGTGTGTAATTGTAGAGTTAAAAAATAAAATACGAATACATGGCGAACGTCCTTTTGCTTTTTAACTGAAAGCGAAAAAGGTTTTAGTGCCTTTATCGAGAATAAAACGCCTATTTTGCCTTTATAGACAATTTTCGTGTTTATCATACAAAAACGCTGTCTATCGTACGGACCTCGCTCTAGGCTAGGATGGGACTTGTTCAACACGACGCAGTCATATTGTTAGGTGAAATTTTGAATTTACTTGGTGTTGTACAAAAAAAGAAATAAAAAAAAAACTGCAATTCATCTATATATTAATCGAGTATCGTTATCGTTATATTAGCCCTTCATTGTCCATTGCTCCCTCTTGGTGAGTTTTACCAGTAGTTGTCACGCTTGGCAGGCGGCTTGGCAACAGCAGTTACGCTTTGGAGATGTTTTAGCAGGGAGAGTTGCTACCCATCCCTCCTCCTCCCTTAGTTGCCTCTTATGATATCCATGGGAAAGGAACGGGTGGCCTATTCTATGCCGGGACCACACGAGAATTCAATTCTTCAATATTTGAATTTAATACATGTGGATGGAAAAAAAAGACGACTTTATTGAAACCTTGCAATTTATGTAATTTTTGTAAGGCCGTTTAATAAGCACTAACTGATTTCTGCGGTGTTGCTTGCGTTTATCATTAGATAAAATATTATTGGTATTAAGTTACGATATAAACTACTTATGTATCAAATTTTATCCAAATCCGTTCAGCCGTTTAAGCGTGCCTGAATAACAAACATCAAAACATTCAAATAGTTTGACAAACAACATTTATAATATAAGTACGGCTTAATAATTACTATAAAAACATGGCAAGTACATCAGTCAACGCGGATATTTTTTCCGCATGCAACCCAATAAAAAATGAAACCCGTAATTTGATGTTGACATTAATTGGTCAGCGTTCCCGTACTGATAGACGTAACTACATTTTGCATGCGACTCCATATTTCTTTTTTGCTCCAATAATTTAAGATTGTATTCCATAATATTCCATTTCTCATTGTGATTATTTCTTTCTTGTAATTATTTATATTTATAATAAGTTTACTATTGTAATCTTTTGGAGGAAACAATAAAGAGTATCTATATATCTGCTACTAAGCAAAATAAAAATTCAGTAAAATATAAACAAAATTTCAGTTACTTTACTAGATAAACAATTTCATTGAATAGTCAGTCATCCATGCGTATATATTATGTATGTTATGGTAAAATTGTGTTGATCCACACCATGATATGGGCACGCTCAGCACGTCAATAGGAATCGATATCACATAACATTTTGCCAACAAGACGGAAGGATGAACGGCAATGAGCGTCTCATCTCTATCATTTCTTGCCATTTTCCTCGACAATGCGTTTTCCACTGATTTATCTCGGATTCATTCCATTCATCGATACATTGCACGCTTGTCGAATAATATAGAGGTACGACAATATATTATTGTCCTCCGGAAATTTGTTTTATTTGTTTATTTAAGTATAACATTATTGGCAAATAAGAATCTTACTATAATAATATTATAAATGTGAAATATTGTAAAGATGTATGTAACTCATACACGTGTGAATGGTTTTAATAATATAATTTATAATTTTGCTCTAAAGAAACAAAAAACATCACTTCTATCGTGGCGAAATTTGTTATTTTGATTTAACTACACTTTCTACGAGACCAATCTGAAAGTGTATACTTTCAAATAAAAAAATATGTTTTCAAATAGTAACTATAAGCAGGTATATGGAGAACTTATGGAGAACCGAATCTTATCAATGGTTTAAACGAAATCCATCAAATTAACGGATCGTTAACTTTACATTGCCGCACAGTTTTGATATTGTAGCATTTTTTCATTATTTAAATCCATAATACAAATGATCCTACCTTCCTTTCGTGTTTACTTACGTTCCCATCGGAAAGGAAAGGTAAAAGATGTTAGAAACGGGCAGTTAGGCTTCTAGTGATGTTTTAAGAGAGACACCGCTGCTCAATCCTGGACTATTAAGTTCTCTTAGTCGCCTCTTACAACGACCAAGTGAAAGGAAGCGGTGGCCTATTCTATTTGGGGCAACACAGCGAAATCTTGGGTATAGGCTACTTTTATTCCGGTCAATCAATACATATTACCAGAGGGAGACTTTGTACAAAAGTCGATTGCTTGGGTACCTCTGTCCCATTCGTGTTTCAACCGTGAAGCAGTTGTGTTTGCATCGCTGTGTTTCGGTTTGAAGGGTGGGATATGGCGTGAATTTACTAGGTACAGAGGAATAACACCTGAGTCCTCAGGTATGACAACGCATGGGGGTATCATGGGTGAAACAGTATACTCTGTTATGTCCATGGTACTGCTCATTTTTATAGGCGACGGTTACCACTTTCCATCAGGTGGGCCGTCAGCTTGTGTGTCATTCTAAGTTGTATAAAAAAAAAAATTGTATGAACCGTTAACTATCCTCTACTGAATATAGCTTCCTCCATAAGGGGAGTTTTGTCAATAGTAGCCACGCCTAGGCAGACGAGTTGGCAACTGCAGTTAGACTTTTCCCATTCCTCGACTATTAGGTTCTCTTAATCGCCTTTTACGATACCCACGGGAAATGAAGGGATAGCCCATTTTATATTGAGACCACACGGCACTATGGGATATATTGATTGATTTAGCCAAATTTTATGACGATTGGATCGTAGAAACGCCAAGACAATAAAGAATTTCTTACATTTATTTGCAAAGATTCATAACAGAATAAAGAAATATGCTCTAAATCTTAGATATTACATTTTAGGCATCTACTGTCATGAATAAATATATATATATATATATATATATATATATATATATATATATATATATATATATATATATATATATATATAAAAGTGTGATTGTCACAATATTTGACAATCGACGACTGTTGTCATTTTCCTTGTGAGGATTACGTCGTGACTGATTCATGGGATACTGTCACATATTTGAATGGAGCACAATTGGGTTGTCAGTGTGAATAAAATATATTTTCTTGAATATCATATTTTGGACGTAACTTCGTTAGATTCAGTAAACCTTTGAAATTGCTTTTCTTGTATAACAACACTAGTTTGTCTTTACACAATTGTTTTTATTTATACATATATAAATAGCTAATTTTACAGACGTCTTTTACCAATTTATATTTTTTTCGTTCTCTAAAAAGCTATTAGGACTATTAAAAATCGACCAAACTTTTTTTCAAATGTTACATTTACTAAAGAACAGTATTTTATTATTAAATAGATGTTGTATCAAAATATAAACAAAAAAATGTTTACCAACTATAAACATTTATTTTTTTATTTTCATAAAATATTATAATAAAAAAATCTCGTGCCACGATGTTTCTGGTCGAACTCCTCAAAAACGGCTAGATCGCTATATTAATGATTTTTTATGTATGTATATTTAGTAGGTATGAGAATAAGTCGTAAAGTATATTTCATACCACTAGGTGATTAGGATGGCCCTATACAGAAAAAAAAATATTTATATGGCAGAACAATATTTGTCGGGTCAACTAGTGTCTTTATAAATTTGAAATTTATATTAAAATATCCTAAGTCGTAAACGATCTATAATCAGTTATCTCAAACAAACAAAAATGCAATACTTTCAATATGGCTTCAGTTTGTTTATTCAATAATGTTCCCCCTACACGTTTCGTTGGTTAACATTATAAGAATTTAAATTAAAAATATTCCATTCCATTTTTAAAATTACATAACCAACGTTACGGTACACGGTTACAAAGTAAAATGATCCTCGTTATATGAATACCAAATACAGCAACGTCTGCGGCTTGTCACTCACAGATACGAGATAAATCCTCGAGCGCCGATAATGGCGATGCGGGAGCGGGTATATTGTACTACGAACACTCGCGAACGACCGAAACGTAATAAAAGCACGTATAGAGAGGTGCTCTTTGAACAAAGGACTGTTCTAAAAAGAAATATACAACCATCAATATTTTGAAAAGAGAATTTGTATTTTTTAACAGCGTATTCTGAAATTGAAAAAATATGTATACTTGTGTGAGAGTGTGTGTGTGTGTGTGTGTGCACGGCAGTCTGGGCTATGTCTTTGGACTACTTGAGTGTTTTTGGCGGGAAATCTAAGACTTTAATTAATATAATAACAAATTGGTATACTTTTGTGGTAATATAAGATTTAACTATGCAAAAAAATGACCATTTCAATTAAGTCAAAATACAGAAGTACCTGATGTAAATATATAAGCGACCCTCGATTTGAAGAACAGCTATTTTCCAAATTAGCTGACTAGTGTACATGATTATCATCAATGTTCCATATACTTACGCGTACAATGTACCTTTTTGTATCTATATTTAATTATTTAATAAATAAGTTTTTGCGTATCAAAAAGATGCAAAAATTATAAAACAAATATCGAAGTTATAAAGGAATCGCTCATAACTTTTTATCACGCAAAATTGTATGAAAAAGTTGTCCCGCTTTTTTCGAAGCATTTGTATGGAGACACTCTATCTATATAATCTAAGGTACCGACATATATGATAGACTCATTCTTATATTTTATTTATTTTATATTTTTATATATGTTTAAATTAATCTAAATAATATACCGTTTACTTATTTCTCGGTTTGCCAAATGGTTGACTGGTAGAGAACACGGTCCAGTGTTAAGTCCGCCAATTGTACATATAATCACACTGTACATTTTAAATAAATATATTTGTAATATAAATTTAAAATTCCATTTATCCTAATGGGTGATAAGCGTGATAGATATGTATGTATAAATGTGAAACCGATTTTTTTTTTGTTTCAGATATGAAATTCTGGTTATATACGAGAAAGGAGATATAGACTACTTCTTGTCTCTGTCAATCAATATATCCTGATCACGCGGACGAAGTCGCGGCGAAATACTAGTAAATTATAAAACAACCATTTCATTGAACTTCACTAGATGTCAATTCTCTTCACCTTAAAAAGAATGATATTAATCACAGTCATAATTAACTTTAGGGCAAGCGTGGATCTTGGGTTACGGAGGTCGGGACCTCTGCTCGCACATAAATATCGACGGCGAACCTAATTAGGATGCCGTTGCAAGGAAAAATGTGGCCAATTAGGATGTCGCCACAGTAATAGTAGAAGCGTAAGCGGGGGCAGATAATAGGCGATACTCAAATTACGTTGCTACGGAAATTTTTCATAAGCATGTGCTTACGAAAAAATTCCGAAATATTACATTTGTAATACATGGCAGTCAATAATGTCTTAAAAGATATAAATAAAAAACATTACGTTCTGAAACAATAAAAAAAAAAACAACGGCATTGAGAAATTTGAATTGAAAAAGTCCTAATAAATTTTGATGTAATTAATATTATGCCAATTTAGGAAACAAAGCTTTCTGAATTATCTCGGGTCTGGATGTTTCAGGTTTAGCCTCCAGGTGTTCGTTTCGTGGTCGTACCGTGCCGTGCATAGCCAGTGATCCCGGCATAGAATAGGCCACCCCTTCCTGTCCCGTGTATTACGTAAGAGCCGACTAAGGGAGAGCTAGGGATGGGCAGCAGCGTCCCTCTTAAAACATCTTTAAAGCCTGACTACGGTTGCCAATCCGTCTGTCAAGCGTGGCAATTACTGGCAAAACCCCCCAAAGGGAGAGCCTTATGTTCAGCAGTGGACAGTTAAGGGCTGATGTGATGATGATGATGTTCGTTCCGTGGTTCTTTATAATAAGAGTAATTTTTTTTTATAATTTTATTTTTTGATTAATAATTTGAGGAGCAGACAATTAGTGCGACTGTTGGCACTCATTATTATAATTATTTTGAAAATAAAAGTGCAAATTTGACTAGTTTCACTAGTTTTACATGAAAAACAGTTTGCTTTTTAATTTTTTTTTATACGACTAGAATGGCAAACAAGCTGACGGCCCACCTGATGGAAAGTGGTAACCGTCGCCTATAGACATGAGCAGTACCGTGGACATAACAGAGTATACTGTTTCGCTCATGATACCCCCCATGCGTTGCCATTCCTGAGGACTCAGGTGTTATTCCTCTGTACCCCGTAAATTTACGCCATATCCCTTCAAACCGAAACACAGCCATGCAAACACAACTGGTTCACGGTAGAAACAGGAATGGGACAGACGTACCCAAGCAATCGACTTTTGTACAAAGTCTCCCTCTGGTAATAAGAATAGTTCAATAATAAAAAGCATACTGTTCAGTCTAAAGTGACCATATTAGCTCCTTACTTCTGTATTTAACAATCCGCTGTCGCTACAGCTTATTCACTGTACTCACATACTCTAGTTACCGCCTTGTTTTTCGTAACTAAGGACTAAAAGTCCACCGGAATATTCCAGACTTATATAATTTGTACTTCCCAGATGAGGGTCAGTGCGCCTCGAGAGCTCAACGAAAGACCAACGAATTTATTCACGAACTTATTTACTCGTCTAGCCCGAAGTGTCCGCCCACAATTTCGACTGATGAAGACTTCATGATTTTAACTGAATTGAAATTTCTAGAAATTAATGATTAAAGAAATCAATAAGCCTTCGTTTATACGTATATTATGCTGCTTCAAATATCGTCAACATATCAGCCCGTGGGTGTCGTAAGAGGCAACTAAGGGAACTTAAAGGTCGAGGGATAGATAGCAGTGTCTCTTAAAACTTCATTAACGCCTAACTGCGGTTGCCAATCCGCTTGCACAGCGTGGCAAATACCCCCCTTATGGGGGATGCCTGTCTTCAGCAGTGGACAGTAAAAGGCTTATATGATGATGACGATGATGGTGATGGATGATAAATAATAAGCTTTAGGATCCAAATATAATCGTACAACTTTTATATAATATCTAGCCATCTCGATTTCAATTTATTTAATTCTTAGATAGATTCGGCAAGACGTGTGCTGAGTCAGTGGTTCTTTGATAGTTTATCTTCGAACGTGTGATTTCAACTTTTTATTTTGCATGACTACCTCCTTAAAATGTTTGTATCTGTTACTTCAAGTTTAATTTAGTTAACTGTAAGTATTAGCGATGTCATATGCATTTAGTTAAATCTTGTTTTTATTTGTGAAAACCAGAGGGAGACTTTGTACAGAAGTCGATTGCTTGGGTACCTCTGTACCATTCGTGTTTCAACCGTGAAGCAGTTGTGTTTGCATGGCTGTGTTTTGGTTTGAAGGGTGGGATATTGCGTGAATTTACTGGGTACAGAGGAATACCACCTGAGTCCTCAGGAATGGCAATGCGTGGGGAGTATCATGGGCGAAACAGTATACTCTGTTATGTCCATGGTACTGCTCATGTCTATAGGCGACGGTTATCACTTTCCATCAGGTGGACCGTCAGCTTGTTTGCCATTGTAAGTTGTATAAAAAAAAACCTTTTTGGCTAGTTTTATGTCTTTACTGTTGTTTTTTATCAAAATTAAGATTATTATCGTTTGGTTTTACTTTAATAAATAATTTAATTAAAACAGCATTATTTTTACGCATATTTTAAATAAAGGCAAATCAATTTAAACCTTAACTTTCTGTAATGCTATAGCCAATAGAATTTATATGTGTACTCGAGTAAGCAATGAGCTGTGGCGATATTGGTGGTGCAACTCAACTTCCGAGGGCCACAGGCTCGTATGTATTATTCAAGAGTGGGCCAGGCTCGCAGCCTTATTCTGGATATATCGAGTACAATTCCAGTAAAGTATTGAGAAGTGTGATCGAACTTATTGTGGATATATCTCTAGTGACTTTTCAAGTGAACTATCGAAACACGTAATAATTTTTTTTTTTCATTATTATTATTTTATCAGTCATTAATTGTACATTGGTGAACATAGGCCTTCCATAAGAGGGGGTTTTACAAGTAATTGTCATGACAGGAGGATCGGCATCTGCAGTTAGGTTTTAGTGATGTTTTAAGAGGGTCACGCTGCTGCCCATCTCTCGGTCATTAAGTTCCTTTAGTCGATACGATACACACAAGAAAGGAAGCGATGGTCAATTCTAAGCTCGGACCATAGGGCAGTAATATAACTTATTTTAGATATATTAAGTTTTTACAGCAAACTATCGAGACGGGACTAACAAAAGGAAATCAGCCTTATTTTGAGCATATGAAAGGATTTTTTACAAATAAACTATTGAAACGAAATAAATAAAATGTAATCAACCTTATACACGGGTACATTAAGTAGTTTTTACAATAAACTATAGAAATGAAAAGAAAGCTGGGTTTTACCCAGCTTTATTCTGCTTACAACGACCGATTTTTACAGCAAACTCTCGAAATGGGACTAAGAAAGTGGAATGACCTTTATTTATTTATTTATTCTTTATTGACTGTATTACAAAATATTTTTTTTCTATATAATTAAGCAATGTAACAAACTAAAAATAATTAGTTTTATCATGGGCATATGGAAAAAAAATTCCAATAAATATATTTATATAATTGGAACGCACATTCCGTAATCTGTTTTTTTTTCAGAGTATTTAGAGAAATATTCAAAAGACTTTAAAAAAGTAGGAGGTTCTCAATTCCGTTGTATTTTTGTATGTTTGTTACGTCATAACTCCGTCAGTTGTAAACCGATTTGCAAAATCCTTTATTTGTCTGAAAGGATATACTTACAGATTAGTTCCATAGAAATTTTATCAAAATTAATCCTGTAATTTAGTTATCAGATCAAAATAACTGGTTTTGTCACATTTGAAGTCTTTTTTTTTGTGGGGCACAATTTTTTATTATTATGGCTAACTATCGAATCTAAAATATCAAAATATAACGAGGGAGACTTTTTACAAAAGTCGTTTGCTTAGGTACCTCTGTTCCATTCCATGTGTTTCAACCGTAAAGCAGTTGTGTTTGCATGGCTGTGTTTCGGTTTGAAGGGTGAGATATGGCGTGAATTTACAGGGTACAGAGGAATAACACCTTAGTAGTCCTTAGGAATAGCAACGCATGGGGGGTATCATGGGCGAAACAGTATACTCTGTTATGTGCATGGTACTGCTCATGTCTACAGGCGACGGTTACCACTTTCCGTCAGGTGGGCCGTCTTGTCTGCCATTCTAAGTTGTATAAAAAAATAATGATCACTTTTATTATTTGACAAAGACACGTTTTTATGCCAATAAAAAAATAGCTTCAATTTACTAAATCACAAACGAATGGAATAGAGACAAAAACACAATAAATCACACCACCGAAAAGAAAAATCACTGAACTTTTCTCAGTTCCTAGACGAATACTGTCGATTCATCGATAAAGCAAATTAGTATCGAATACAGAATAGTGTTGTGCTCGTAAGTCGTCCGTCCGCACGGGATATATTTACGATGCGCGAACCGATATCGTGTTGCGTACGACGAAAAAAGTATTTATGGCAACTATATGAGATAATAAATTTCGCCACCACCCGTAATAGATGGAGCGTGAAACGTTTATTGTACATCGATTGATCAACTCTTAAAATCGAGAGAACGATGAAAATTAATCTAACAATAGTGTTGTCGGGGGAAGGGATTGTTGGTAATGCGGACTACCAGTCCCATTGCTAGCAATATACTCTGTCTGAGCGACCTCCACGTGGTCCTCGCTGGAAACCATCGTGCTGAATTCGAGGTGTATTCATCACGGTGGGCTAACTGACCTGCCTTTTCATTCTCGCCTATCATCGCTCACTGGTGCCTCGCCAGTGTATACCGTTAGCGCTCATGTCTATAGGCACGGTTACCACTTTCCATCAGGTGGGCCGTCAGCTTGTTTGCCATTCTAAGATGTATATAAAAAAGGCGGGGTTACCATTCTCTCTAGTTTATTCATCTAGTTTATTTTGATACACATTTAGAGTATTGTTAAATTGTTTCTAGTTGCGATTTGATATTTTTGGTCGTGGTATACACGTAAAACTAGATATTTACGAGTATTTATTTATTTCGTGAATTTACTGGGTACAGAGGAATAACACCTGAGTCTTCAGGAATGGTAACGCATGGGGGGTATCATGGGCGAAACAGTATACTCTGTTATGTCCATGGTACTGCTCATGTCTATAGGCGACGGTTACCACTTTCCATCAGGTGGGCCGTCAGCTTGCTTGCCATTTTAAGTTGTATAAAAAAAAAACAAAAAAGAATGAATGATAAAAACTACATACAAAATAAGGATCAAAAACAAAACAATATATATACACATATATATATATATATATTGTATCATCATTATTTCAGCCATTATCCGTCCAGGTGCTGGACATAGGCCTCCCCCATATAATGCCATAAGGAACAGTCCTGAGCCACCTGCATCCACTGACTCCCTGCAATGCATTTGAGGTGGTTACTCCATTTAGTGGAGGTTGTCCTGCACTGCGTTTGCTCGTACGAGGTCGCCACACAAAACATTTCTTCCCCATCGGTTGTCGGTTCTTCGAGCTATGTGACCAGCCCATTGCCACTTTATCTTGCTTATCCTTCAGGCTATGTCGGTTACTTTGGTTCCTTTACGGATATCCTCGTTTCGGATTCTATCACGCAAAGAGACTCCGAGAAATGCTCCGAGAATATTGGAGTATAATGCACTCAAGAGTGATACAATTAACAAATAAACAATGACACAATTTCCATCACATCACGTAATTATATTACAATTGTAGGTATCCATACTTAAATTATAAAACGAAAAATTAAAAAATAAATCCAGGATTTTAGTTTTTAAACTTTTTCGTCTCATCATAAGTTGCACGTTCATTGATATTCACGAGGATCCACGGCGAAATCCTCGAACGCCCCCTGTGTATCAAATACTACGCTTTCAATTACAACAGAGGGCGCCCCCTACATATAAAGTTACAGCTCAAAATTGATCCTCAATAGGTACTTTAATCGAGGGATAAACTACATCGCTCCTATTAGTTAGCGGGAGTGTTACACGAATTGTCATATAAATGTATGTATATATATCAATCATATATGACCATATATCTTGTTTATCTCTAAATAGCATAGAACAAAGCTCGCTGTTTGTACGTTTAAATCTTTTAAACTATGCAACGGATTTTAATGCGGTTTTAATCAATAGATAGAGCGAATAGGAAGGTTTATGCGTGTAGTTTAATACTGCTTTGTATTAATTTGTTGAAATATGGTCAGATTATTTTATTCTATTGTGTGTAATTGTAAAAATATGCTATTTTAGCTAAATATTCAAACTGAATATTTAAAAAAAATATTATTCTATATTTTTTCTTTTTTTTATTTCACATCCAATATACTTGTATAATAGCTAGCGTACAGGTATTTAGCATACGCAAAATTGCATAATCTCATTGTCAAATAAAGTTATGTACAAGTTGCGTAAATAATTACCCAACTCTCCCCTCAGCTCTAATACCTAGTTATAAATTCAAGTCAAGCCAACATCAAGATTTACAATTTCTGCGCGCTCTATACAGGGTGGAACAAAAATGATTAGGTTGCTTTTGTGGTTACGGGAATGTTTTGACAGGGGAAATGACATTTTTTTCCTAAAGAAATATCTGTCAGAAAAAGACAAAACAATTAATAATTAGTACAGAAGTTAATGATAAAAATTACAAAGTATTTATACTAATTTGCCTGTGTGTAAAGTCACGACGTGTGTCTGGGAAGTTCCGATATTTTGGCAGTTTTCAATTCTTTGGGAAAAATGTTCACGTTCACTGGTAAATATAAAAAGACAATAGAACAAATTATATTTTCATAATAATGCTGTTACTAACTTAGTAACGTCGACCATCGTGGTTAATTCCTATTTTATTCCCCGGAATGGTCCAACTTATCTGACTTCATCCTCATTGTGTGCCATACATTACTAGTGCCCGGCTATTGTACGCAGTTTACATTGGCGAGTGCACAATTCGTTGCTTTTTAATCAATTAAAAAACCACATAGGATATTAGATGTATCGACAAGCGTTCTTTAGCTTTCTTTCGCCATCTATTGGAACAATTTTTTCTTATCAGAATAAAACTATCCTATCTCTTAAGTTGCAGCAAACAATACTTATTTACATATTAAAAGATTGTGGTTCATAAAAATCACCCTCACTTCAATTGTGAAAAAACCAGTTAATCTAAAAATTTTATTTCCTTACTATCTAATTTAAAAATCTAAGAATTACAGATTGGTCCAAAAGACATTTTTATGGGACCAATTTGTAAGTATATACTTTCAAACAAAGAAAAAAATTTCCAAATCGGTTTATAACTGACTGAGTTATGAGGTAACAAACACAAATAAAAATATAATTGAACCGAGAACCTCCTTCTTTTCAAAGTCAGTTGCAAATTTTAATAAAATCCTTTGAACGTATTCAGAGATTAGCGTAAACGAATACTATTACACGGGATTTTTATGAATTATAATTTTCACTACTATTGTGTCTCATTCCCATGGGAAAATACAAAATTACGCCACGCAAATATCGCGAGAAGTTGCGAATAGCTATCGCGTAAAGTTATGAACAAGTCGCGTAAATAATTACTCAATTTTCCCTTAGCTATAATAGTTGTAAATTCCAGTCAAGGCTACATAGAGATTTACAATTTCCGTGTGAACGGGTCGCAGGGGGAGAGGAAACACCGAGGGCGGGCGGAGGGGAGGGGTGCTAATCGGAAAACTTACTTATTTCGCCGCCCAACGCCTCATAATACATTATAGTTTGGGCGTCTAAGTAATGGTGCTGGCAGATTTGAGGAATAGGTTTTGGTTCATTAAGCATCGGAAGTTAAATATAGCTGTTGTAATGGAAATAAGGCTTAGCCGATTTAGTTATATTCAAATATAATTTATTAATAAATACTTACTAGGGGTGGCCAATTTTTTTTAATTTTTATATATATATATATATATATATTATATATAGGCCTAATGACGAATATGTTAAATGTTACCCGAAAAATAATATTGGAATAATAGACATATATATTTAACATATTCAAAAATAGAAATCCGATCGGAAGGGTAATGACCTTTTTACCGTTCAGAGGAATCCAATATATACAAGTAGATATCGAATCAGTATCTATATTATCCATGTGCATAATATTAATTACCTTAGTAATATTACATTATAAACTATATTATATAGCTAGTTTATAATATAATATTATATTATAAACTAGCTGTATCCAGCGGTTTCGCCCGTGTGAAATAGTAAGTACATAATATGCTATGTTAGGATATAACATAAGGCAAAATATCTTACAATCCATATTTCAAACATATAAAACACAACATAATTTACGAGTAAAATTGTGTTTTAAAATTGTCTAAATCAGTTATTTTAATCTAAAAGCTAAACTACTAAACGAATTTTGATTTATTTACTATGAGACCAATTTGAAAGTACAAACTTTATTACGGACGGAATTATGAGGCAATAAAAAAAAAACAAACGAATTCAGAATCTCCTCCTTTTTTGAAGTTGATTAAGAATAATCACAATGACGCTAGAATAAAAGATGTTTCACACGTACACACTCACACACACATTGTATTATATGAAATATATCTTATAACGGTTCGCTTTATTCGCATTCTAAATTCAATTATTTTGATGCATTACATTGAAAATAATTGAATTTAGAACGTGGAATCACGTGTGCAAAACAGGACGTTGCTTAGCAACAAGCGAGAATTTGCTATGCAATTAAATACGGAAATCGTTACCGTCGCCTGTACATATGAACAGTAACACGCCCATCACAGAATACACTGTGACGCCAAAGGTTTATTTGACGCGTAGACTGATTGTATCTCAGGACCGACATGTTAGGCTTCCGTTCGCTACAATTTAATTGTCATATTCAACATTTTGTAGTGTGGTCCCGGCATAGAATGGACCACCCCTTCCTTTCTTGCGGGTCATAAGAGGCGACTAAGAGAACTTAATGGTCAAAGGATGAGTAGTAGTGTCTTTCTTAACACATCACCAAAGCCTACCTGCGGTTGCCAACCCACCTGCCAAGCGTGGCAACTACTGGCAAAACTCCTCTTAGGGGCGAGATATAGATATTCAGTGGACAGTTAACATATTTATTTATTCTTTATTAAACACATTGCAAAAAAATGTCTGGTAGAAAAGGAGGATTTAATACTATATGTTTCTTTATGCAACTTAGAATGGCAGACAAGCTGACGGCCCACCTGATGGAAAGTGGTAACCGTCGCCTATAGACATAAGCAGTGCCATGGACATAACAGAGTATATATACTGTTTCGCCCATGATACCCCCATGCGTTGCCATTCCTGAGGACTCGGGTGTTATTCCTCTGTACCCTGTAAATTCATTGCTATATCACCACCATTTAAACCGAAATACAGCCATGCAAACACAACTGCTTCACGGTAGAAACACGAATGGAACAGAGGTACTCAAGCAAAGGACTTTTGTACAAAATCTCCCTCTGGTTAATACTATATATAGGGGGGAAAGGGGTTGTTAGCAATGGAGTTTGACAGTCCCATTGCTAGCAATATGCCCTATCAGGTCGACCTCCACGTGGGTCCCCCTGGAAACCATCGTGAACAATTCTTGTTGAATTCGTCACGATGGGCTAAGATGAAGCAGGCCAGTTATGGCCTGCTTCATCCTTACCTATCATCCTTCACTGGTGTCCCGCCGGTGTATACCGATAGCGCTGGTGGGGTTACCATTCCAATATCATCCATAAAAAAAAAAAACAACTGTATATATTACTATATTAACAGGGCTATTATATATTCACATTGTGTATTCCCATAATATACTTGTTACTAACAAGTAAGTGTTAAATAATTAATTATTGTACACAGATACCGTTAGCGTTATTAATCAAGTAAATGAAATGGACAATTACGGTCCGGTCGTAGCATTAACATTCCTAAGTACAACGCATTATAGTTTATTACACGAAACATATTATAATAATTAGTTTATTTAAATGATTTGTAGTTTTTTTTAGGGTTCCGTGCCTCGACAGGAAAAAACGGTACCCTTATAGGATCACTTCATTGTCCGTTCGTCCAATAAATAAATAAATAAATAAATTCGTTCGTCCGTCCGTCTGCCAAGACTCTTTTTTCTTAGAAACACCTGGACTCAGGTCTGCAGTCTCTTAAAGCAGTGAAAAAATAAAACTTTTGGGGAGAAAGGGATTGTTAGCAATGGAGACTGAGAATCCCATTGCTAGCAATATACCCAATCAGGTCGACCTCCTCGCGGTTCTCCCTGGAAACTATCATGGTTAATTCCTGATGAATTCATCATGATGGGCTAACTGGCCTGTATTCATTCTCATCTATCACCCTTCACTGGTGCTCCACCAGCGTATCCCGTTAGCGCAGGCGGGGTTACCATACCATTTTCACCCGTCAAAAAAAAAAAACTTCTAAATCGACGCAATCAAAAGATACGGCCGGTTATATAATATTTAATTTATACTGCATATTTTAATATTCGCAAATAAAATCAAACCCTATAGGGCACTTCCCGTTGATCTAGAATCATGAAATTTGACAAGAAGCAGTATCATACAGCACAAGTAAAGGAAAAATCCGGAAACGGAAATTTGTAGTTACGCACAAAAAAAACTTGATAATTTTGTACGTAACCCTCGTTGCGCGAGTCCGACTCGTAAAGATTAGTAAGAGTTATCGTATCGTTTTAGCCGTTAACTGTCCACTGCTAAACATAGGACTCATTCATAAAGGAAGTATTGTCCGTAGTTGCCACGTTTGGCAAGAAAGTTGACAATAATAGTTAGGATTTGATGATGTTTTAAGAGGGACGCTGCTGCCCATTACTCGATCATTAAGTTCCCTTAGTTGTCTTTTACGACACCCACGGGAAAAATAAAGCCTATTCTATGCTGGGACCACACGGCAAAATGATATAATCAATGTAAGCCATTCCTTAAAATTGATATTTGCATTCATTAAAAGGCTCTCAAATTTTGTTCCTACAATAAATTTATATTATATAAAAAAAAAAAAATTAAATACTTGAAAAAAAAAAGAGAACTACTGTATCTGTACCAACACGTAAACAACTAAAAACGGAATTTAACAAAAAATTTAATCAACTAACCAGTGATATAGTTTTACGCAAAATAATGCTAAGTTCATTAAAATTTCATTAATTTATTTTCAGACACCTTGAGTCCTTTTTTTTTTGTAAAATAGACTATTGATAGATTTAGTATTGAAAATTATTCGATTAAAAAAAATCGTCACTCATTATCTATTCGTAAATCCATCGTCAGTTTCACAAGGAAGGCGTACTACCAAGTTTCGGCTACAGTGGGCGCCACCCTCGCCCGACAAGTAGTAACATAGATAATGGCGGCACAAGGCGGCCACTGCATCAAGCAATCCGGCGATAACACACGAATTACCAGCCTAATGAAAGGATCAGATAGTCGCGGCTCCTGATGCCAGCCCCGGCTAACAGCGGCCGGGGGATCGCTTGCCCCGATATATCAAGGCTTCTAACTTGTAAGTGAATATAGAGTGAATGAACGAGTATACTTTATTTGCATTATACAATATAGGAAATAAGCAAGACAATTTACAAACACAACGATACAATTGTATAAGTACAGTGAGGCGGTCTTGTTGCTGAGAGCAATCTTTTCAAAACAACCTTAGGGTAATGGACTAATTGTTGTACAAGTAGGTATTGTATAATTAAGAAAATTAATAGAATAAATCATTAAGGAAAATAATTATAAGTATTAAATATATATATAAATATAATATGTAATTGTTTATATTTATAATAAGTTTACTATTGTAATCTTTTGGAGGAAACAATAAAGAGTATCTATCTATGAGTATAATAGTCAAATTAAGGAGGGAGAGGGAGACTTTGTACAAAAGTAGATTGCTTGGGTACCTCTGTCCCATTCGTGTTTCTACCATGAAGTAGTTGTGTTTGCATGGCTGTGCTTCGGTTTGATAGGGTGGGGATATGGCGTGAATTTAAAGGGTGTAGAGGAATAACATCTGAGTCCTCAGGAATGGCAACGCATACTATACGCATATATATACTCTGTTACGTCCATGGTACGGCTCATGTCTATAGGCGATGGTTACCACTTTCCATCAGGTGGGCCGTCAGCTTGTTTGCCATTCTAAGTTGTATATATATATATATATATTTGCAGTGTAGTGTGTTAATTACACCATTATTTTATTATCAGCCATTTTTTATGGATGATAATGTAATGGTAACTCCGCCTGCGTTAATGATATACGCTGACGGGGCACCAGTGAAAAATGATAGATGAGAATGAAAAGAGCAGGCCAGTTAGCCCATCGTGATAAATATAACTGGAATTCAGCAGGATGGTTTCCAGGAGGAACCATGTGGAGGTCGATACGCCATGGTATATTACTAGCAATGGGACCTGGTAGTCTGCATTACTAACAATATCTTCCCCCATAATCCGCGATATTATAATTAGTACGTAACGTTGTTTTACCATATACATTATTTCTAGAACTATAAATAAAATAAAAATAAAATTGTGAAAAAATAAACAAAAATATTTAGGGGTGGGTCACCCATATCATTGAGGGGTATGAAAAATAGATGTTGCCCGAATCTCAGACCTACCCGATATGCACACAAAATTTAATAAAAATCGGTAAAGCCGTTTCGGAGAAGTTTAGTAACAAACACCGCGACACGAGAATTTTATATATTAAGATGTATATATATTTACTGAAATTATTTTTACGACAGGAGATAAAATAATCTTTTGTTTAATAAGTTTTTTAATTATAAATTAATTAACACAAAACCTTAATGGTCTAACAACATTATTTATCCTTAATCTATGTTAACATTACAACCGTAACAACTACTTTTATAATGACGTGCAAGTTATTTTCCATTGCGTATTCGTACAACAAATTCTTCGGATATTTCAACATACGAAACGATCCTTGAAAATGAAATATGTAGTTCAAAAGTTGGGTCGTAAATTTGTTTTTTTTTTTTTTTTTGTATCCGCCGTGTATTGCATGACACCACGAAAGCATTTACACGCATTTATCAAAGCGATGCTATTAATTATATGGACGTAAACGTTGCGTTTGGGAACGCACGAACTAAATACGACACTAGCGCCCTCACTAAATGTAACTGTTTTTTTTTATAGGTGAAAATGGAATGGTAACCCCGCTGCGCTAACAGGATACGCTGGCGGACCACCAGTGAAGGGCGATAGATGAGAATGAAAACAGGCCAGTTAGCGCATCATGATGAATTCATCAAGAATTAACTATTATAATTTCCAGGGAGAACCGCGAGGTGGTCGACCTGATTAGGTATATTGCTAGCAATGGGATTCTCAGTCTCCATTGCTAACAATCCCTTTCCCCCGAATGTAATTGTTAGGTTTCTATACGAATTGCAATGAACACTTCCAGTGGCGACTCCTAACAATTATATATCACAAACAGGTTAATAAATATATTGTGGGTAGGGAAAACGGGATAATAATATGAAGAGAATGAATAATATGAAAAGAAAACTTCTAATGGGTTTAAAAAAAAATGTATCATAATAAAATATTAATTAAATACATTTAATCCCATCATATCAGCTATTACCATGCCATAAGAAATTAAATAAAGAAATTTTTTAGTATGATCAGTATAAAATAACTACAGTTTATAACATTACAAATATTCGGAAATATTAATTTGTGTATAACAATTGAAACGCACATAACACGTTTTTAAATTTGGAATAACCATTGATTTTATTCACGCATCATTACGCGTAGATAAAATAAGATCGGATAACGTATCGCAGTCCATCAAGTGATACAGACATGGAGTTATGATTACTAACTTATTAGATATAATATAACTAACACAGACATGATATATGCCCCACTTAACCGTCAAGGGTGGACTAATATCACTGCCGACACAAAATGAGATATTTCATGTCGATTTGTGCAGACATTGATTTATTCAGGCGACAGGGAGTCGATGGAAATGTACGAGTATCACGCAGTGCTGTCTCACAATCGATTATCGTTTAATCGATGGATAATATAGATCAATCGATAATAAGTTTAGAATGATCTGTACATCAATAAGCCTATCTGATTGTATCAATATGAAGCCTCGAAGTATTTACGCCAATATTTTTATTTTTTCAAACTGCCATCGAGTTTGTCTGCACATCTTAAAGATTGACTGGTAAAGAATGTCTATAACATTAAGTCCGCCTTTTGTACTATTTATTTGATTGACCATATTTTATTGGGTGTATTACTTGTGTATATTTTATTGGTCAATAAAGTTTAAATAAATAAATGTCGTTCAATAGATTATAATCGATCGTAGTATATAGTATTATCGACAGTCTTGATTATATTAAATCAAAAAGTTTTTATCTAACGTTTTCTTCACTTTGGTATGCTATAAAAATAAAAAAAAAAAAAAATAAGAGATTCCACATTTAAATTTCCCTCCATATTTTTTGTGAGGCGGGAATATTTCTGCTCCGAGATTTTGTATAACTACTTTTTATAGATGTAAAAATTATTATTTTAAACTTTATGGTAAAGAGACAAGCACTGTTTTTAGAAATTATACAATTATGCGGTTGCGGGAAAATATGTGTAGACTAATAATGTAAAATATTTTGTATAATTGAAATATTGTAAAACATAATTATTATTTAATATAAAATTTTAATATATTATAAAATAAATAAATTATAATTAATTTATTAATAGAATTAAAGCTTAAGTATTCGAACTTAACATTTAAAGTTCCAAATCTTACGTGAGTTAGACCCACTAAAAAAAATACGTATTCCATTTTCAAAATCCCTATTAAATAACTGGACATTCTCTATAAAAGGGCATCAGTGATCGAATTTCCACAGAATAAACGACTTCAATCACATCCGATAACGTTATGACAGTGTATGCGGGTATCTTTCTTTGGTATCTGTACGGTCAGCAGCGTCATGGTTAATGTGACGTGCAAAACGAATGACCGTCCGGGTGTACAGCTCCCGGCCCGGTCCTGTTATCCGTGCTCGACAGATAAATGCTTGATATGTATCAAATGAATTTCGTTATCGGAGGAATCGTGGAACGACTATAAGTAGGGGGTGAATACAAGTTAAAAAATAATAAAATTAATTATATAAATTCATATTAAATACAACAATAACCGATGGGGAAGAAGGTTATTAAGTGACGGCCCCGTACGGGCAAATACAGTGTAAGATAACCCCTCACTAGATGGAGTGACGATCTCAAATGCATTGCAGGGAGTTTTTTTTTATACAACTTAGAATGGCAAACAAGCTGACGGCCCACCTGATGAAAAGTGGTAACCGTCGCCTATAGACATGAGTAAGTGGATGCAGGTGGCTCTGGACTGTTCTTTATGGCAGTCTATGGGAGAGGCCTATGTCCAGCAGTGGACGGATAATGGCTGAAATGATGATGACGAATTATGATATCAAATACAAGTAATATCTTTTTTTTTCAAGTTTGGAAATATTATTTTCATTAATTTATTTTTTATTTTTTGGACTAACAAAACCTCAGTTTGTCAAATTTAAATTTAAGCATTTTGAACAGTCATTCTTTCATGTTTTACCGCCCATTCGGTATACATTTTCAATTGAGAAGAACGGGGTCTTGGCTGCAAAAAGATGGTAGGTGAGAATGTGAAGGCAGGGACAATCAGCCTATCGTGATGAATACACCTGGAATTCAACACGATGGCATACATGGGGGACCACGTGGAGATTAACCTGTTAAGGTATATTACTGGCAATGGGATTGGTAGCCCCTATTACTAACAATCCCTCCCCCCCCCCCTGGTACAATGTCTTTGGTCCCGAACGGTCATATAATATTTGTCTGTTTATGTCCTTTGGAAGACTGGGCCTCTAGAAAAATGGTAAACGAATTCGTCGATGGAATCAACATCGCTGGCGAGCCCGTAAGAAAGATTTTTTTATACAACTTAGAATGGCAAACAAGCTGACGGCCCACCTGATGGAAAGTGGTAACCGTCGCCTATAGATATGAGCAGTACCGTGGACATAACAAAGTATACTGTTTCGCCCATGATACACCCCATGCGTTGCCATTCCTGAGGACACAGGTGTTATTCCTCTGTACCCTGGAAATTCACGCCATATCCCACCCTTTAAACCGAAACATAGCCATGCAAACACAACTGCTTCACAGTAGAAACACGAATGGGCTAGAGGTACCTAAGCAATTGACTTTTGTACAAAGTCTCCCTCTAGAATGAGATAGCAATGCCGGATGACTCGTGGACTCGCTAGCCATGTCGATTCCATCGACGAATTCGCTTGCCACTTGTCTAGAGGGCCTGGTATAAAATAGTTAGACTGTGGTATACGTATAGTGTGGTAACAGCTCTCGGTACAATGGCTCGGTGACGAATGCGCGCCGCGTCCGGCGTGTCCGGCCATCTCTCATACCGCTCGGACGCCCGCATACAATCGCTTTATGCATTCCGAATCGTGGAGCTACACTAGTGGCGTATGATAATGTTTGTCTCGCTATAAATTTGTCTATGTCCGTCTGATGTGGATTTATACAACACTAGCACTCCGTCCAGGCTTCGCACGGGTAGATACAATAGATAGGAATATAAATTAGTATTTTATTTTAGTTTTAATTGACAATTTTTTTAAGACTTTCGGTTGCATTTTTATAATTTTCTTACGGATCTCAAATTTATTTAAAAAATATACAGCCTTAGATTTTATAAATGGAGTGTTTCCATACAAATGCATCGAAAAAAAACGGGTCAACTTTTTCATACAATTTTGCATGATAAATAGTTATGAGTGATTCCTTTATAATTTAAGCATTTTTTGCGTAAACACAAATTTTATTTATTAAATAATACGTCAAGATACATTTAATACGTAAGTATATATGTATGTAGAACATTGATTAAAAAACGAGTCAACTAATTTGACAATTAGCTGACAAAAAGTTGACCCGTTTTTAAGAGTCGAGGCTCTATCTATATAATCTACGTATATAGCCTATATTCTTTCCTATACTTCCTTTCCCATGGATGTCGTATGAGGTGACTAAGGGAGGGCGAGGTATGGGCAGTAGCGTCTCTCTTAAATCATCTCTAAAAGCCCAACTGCGGTTCCTAACCCGCCTGCCAAGCGTGGCAGGCACTGGCAAAACTCCCCTTACAGGAAAAGCTGATGTCCAGCAGCGGACAGATAATGGCTGAAATAATAATAAAATATAGCCTATATTAGTCGCTGGTAATACTGTTTTCTATAGGTGGAAGATGTTTTATAATTGACCAAGTAGTAAAGTATTAACGTATCCAATATTAAGATCTTTAAAATATTAATATAGACAATACTGGCTTAAATAAAAAAAAAAGTCTGTAAGAGATCGCCCTAGCGATAAGACCGCCTTTTGTACCTTTATGTGTATATTTCAATCTGTATTTATGTTACTGTATTTCACTTGAATTATTCAATTGTCATTTTATATTTTTGTTTATGGTGCAATAAATAAATAAATAATATGCTTTTAAGTGATCTATTAGTGAAACTAAAGACTTTCACCACAAAAAAATTAATTGAAAAACGAACAAAAATAATAGAAGCGTTCTTAACGAAGTAAGGTTGTACTTATGTCATTTAAAAAAAATTACATATGTAAAACCCTTTATATAATAAGTTATTTCATAGTGTTTGATATGACTTTCAAATCGATTTATTTAATTCGAATAATCGTAATTCTACTGTATATGCTTGTTAACAATACTAAAGATATCAGCTACTTAAATATTGAGTTCATTACAAAACAACTCTTCCGTGCCAACCCTGAGCGGGGACAAAGGCGCAGACATTCCATCACGAAACCATCACAATCCAGAGTAATGGCACAACAGAAACATTCGCATGCAAAAAAAATGATATAACGAACGCTAAACAGGAAACCTGTCCGCGACATCAAACTGTGCTGACAAAGCATTTTCCATTACCACTGAAAGCATACGCAACTTAAAAAAGCGCCTCCGGTGAGTGGCGGTCCCGAAGGGTCTGGGGGGTTGGGGGATGAGATGGAGGGGGGGAGAGGTCAGGAAGTGGCGGGCCGGAAACGGCGCCGGGCGGAAGCGCGCGAACCCTTTACGTCCTTTGTTTATGGAAGGCTCACCCAACTATTGCGCGGAACGGGAAGCCGTCCGCTCGACAGCGACACTGACTGCTCAAGAAGTTCCCCTTTGTGGTCCCGAAACGGTGGCTCTCCTTAGAAAATATTCGAATAATTTTCCGTATTGATTTGTTTTCAATTAAAACTTAGCGAAAACTTAGCGGCGAATAGATTTTGTTGCCGAATTGTTAAATAAAGTTCGTACTTAATATATAGAGAAGGCATATTATCTGACATCAGATAATGATATACTTCTAAAGCAAATATATATATATATATATATATATATATATATATATATATATATATATATATATATATATATATATATATATATATATATATATATATATATTTAATAAAATAATATTCTTTAAATAAATAGTTGTATTGACCTACTAGAAACATAATATCTCACAATGAGATAATAGCCTATAACATCTGTAAAATTATAAACAGCTGCAGTGACCAGGTCGATATTAATTTTGATACTCCAATTGTTTTTGTACGAAATATCTATAAATATATAAAATGAGTCGTGCTGCTTATGGATATGGTGGCTTTAGTTGTTAGTTGTTAAGCATTTAATAATAGATGTAAGCTATATATATATTTCTCTGTACTTATTGTTATACATGTATCAATATATGCTGTGTTTGCCTATAAACAATTGTTACACTTAGTTCTAAGCTCCATAATTGTATATATATTTACATTATTTTGTGAAAACAATTGTTGGTAAACCTAAATAAATAAATAACAAAAATAAATAAACATTTATAAATTACTATCTATGATTAAAAAGTCGGATGTCTTACGCAAAACCAATCGTCGCTCCAGCTACTTCACCTACCAAAGAACGTCACAAATCATTCTGAAATCACAGATAGTCGCTACGACATAAGAAAAAATATAATATAACGAAAAATTTAACGGAACTTAATGGTCCAGAGATGGGTAGCAGTGTTCTTATCACAAAAGGCTAATTGGGGTTGCCAACTCAATAGTGGGCAGTAAGACAATGACGATATCGCACGATTGTAATGTTTTATTAATCGTTTGTATTACGCAAATTTGTGAATTATTTTAGGAAAATAATAAAAGGCTTATTCGCTTCAACTCGGAATTAGCGCCTCAAAATTAATACTGTCTGAAAAGAAACGCCGACAGCAAGTCGACCGTGTAACTTCTTTTAAAACCATTTATCTTTTTAATAACTTTTTAAGCGACTTTAAAATGGAGGCAGTTCTCAATTCGTCTGCATTTTTTGTGTCTTCGTTATGCCCAATTTTGAACTGTTTTTTTTTTTATGAAAGGCTCTAAAGTACCCGTAACAACCCGTAACGTGTATGAATAGATTGATAAATGTGGAGGAAGCGAAAGAAATCTGTTTGAATTGGAGTATTTGGCGTTTCATTACTTCTGCCCACCCAAATGGGAGACAGGTGTGATAGATATGTATGTTCCTCGAATGACCTCGGTCTCATGATCATGATAGGAAGTGATTGAAATTGAAGATAGATTTTGTAAACTCATAAACAGTCTACTACTATTACTAAGGGCTACATGGTCAAAGTGGACGCAGAGGCAAAAAAAAAAAGAGAAAGAGAGAGAGAGAGAGAGAGAGAGAGAGAGAGAGAGAGAGAGAGAGAGAGAGAGAGAGAGAGAGAGAGAGAGAGAGAGAGAAGAATAGAAATGAGAGAGAGAGAAAGAGGGAATGTTCCTATCGTTTGCTGTACGTATGATGTAGAAAAGAGAAAACAATATACATTATAAAAAGTTTTGTAAGAAGAAATTGAAAATAGGACTAAATCGTAGAACTGTATCGATATAATCTTTCCTACATCCAATTGTGTCTCATATAGGGCGAAACCTTCAATATTAAGATACTTAATAGTACACTATAGAGAATAATATATATAGAATAGTAGGCAGTAGAACAAAACGGACAAAAAAGTCCGTTTTGTTCTACTGCCTATAATGTGATAGGACTAAATCGTAGAACTAAATGGATATAATCTTTCCTACATCCAATTTTGTCTTAGATAGGGCGAAAAAGTACTTAATAGTAGTAGAAGTAAACGGACAAAAAAATACGTTTAGTTCTACTGCCTGTAATGTGATAGGACTAAATCGTAGAACTATATGAATATAATGTTTCCCACATGCAATTTGGTCTCAAATAGGGCAAAAGCTTTAATATCAAAGTACTTAATCCCTATACGTACAAAACAATGAAGTGTTCGTTACCTTTATAAATCTTTTGGCCTTTGTTAATAATCCTAATGTGGTGTGTCGTGGTGCTTCGGGGCCTAGTGGTACCATGTCCTTTAATTTTTCCAAGCAGCTTCTAAGGTGTGCTCTCCTGCAACAAACAGACGAAACATTTTAATTGTGAAATTAAATCGTAATATGAATCGTATTTATTTTTACAATTCAGAATGGAAAAACAGCTGATGCTTTCTAAATTAAAAAAGATGGCGGTCCTAAACTAATTTTGTAAAATTCCTTTATTTAACCTTAAAATATCTGTAGATTATAATTTTTTAAGTTAAATGATATTGAACTCCGTATTAAAACCTATTATTACATGTATTGCATTTCCATATTTAGAAATAACAGGATCTTCATCATGCCTCCAATCAAACTGTTTATAATTACTCCTCTCCATCCAAAGGTTGCCTGGAAGAGATCGCTTTTAGCGATAAGGTCGCCCATTGTTTTCTCATTGTGATTATTTCTTGTAATTGTTTATATCTAGAATAAGATTACTATTGTAATCTTTTAGAGGAAACAAAGAGTATCTATCTATCTATCTATCTAAAACCCGTATATAATATGTGCTCCAGAAAAAACATCCAGGTGTGGAGAGCAATTTTCAAAAAGAAGGTTGTTCCCAATTCGATTATATTCTTTTTTATGTTTGTTACCTCATAACTACAACATTTTTTTTTTTTTTAATTTAAAAGAATTTTTTCTATAAAGATTGGTTCTATGGAAGTTCTATTTAGTTTAGTTTTTAAATTAAAATAACTGGTAATGCCACAATTGAAGTCAGTTTTTCATAGTGGAACACAATCTTATTATGTTTTATATTATCTAAAGATATTATGTATATATATATATATATATATATATATATATATATATATATATATATATATATATATATATATATATATATATAATGTACATACGACACGAATAAATAAAGGTATTGTCCGGCCGGATGCCATTTGTCTGGCTCGTGCCGAAGGTCGCCTCTATTTCTCTCAGCCTTCGGACCTAAATTGTGTTTCTTATTTATTTGTATGTTCTTCGCAAGAATTGGCTTGCTACTGCCGTCTAATTTTTTAGGTAAAACTAGTTTATTACAAGATGGAGAAAAGTAATTCATTACACGTCTACCGAAGGTCAGGATAACATAGATTATAAATTTATGTTTATTTTTTTGGTATTCAGAGATATTCTTGACAAATTTTTTTTCGGTAAGTGACTACCGCCGCCCATGATCACCCACAACACCAACAGCATTGCAGGTGTGCTGCCGGCCTCTTAAAAAGGAATATAAACTAATATTGTAAACATCAACGCAGCACTAAGGGGTAAGAAACACGGGATTTTATTTATTAAAATCTCTATTTTGTTCTTTTTTTTTTATGACACTTAGAAAGGCAAATAAGCTGACGGCTCACCTGATGGAAAGTGATAATCGTCGCCTATAGACATCAGCAGTAATATGGATATAACAGAGTATACTGTTTCGACCATGATACCCCCCGTTATATTGCATTAAACAAAGTCAATTTCCGTCGTCTGTACGCTTAGGTCTTTTAAACTACGCAACGGATTTTATTGTAATTTTTATCAATAGATACGAGTGATCCAAGAGGAAGGTTTATATGTATAAATTAATAATCATCATCATCATTTCAGCCATTATCCGTCCACTGCTGGACATAGGCCTCCCCCATAGACTGCCATAAGGAACGGTCCTGAGCCACCTGCATCCACTGACTCTCTGCAATGCATTCGAGGTTGACGACCTACACTGCGTTTGCCCGTCCGGTTCGTCACACGAACCTTTTTCTTTTAATATTTTAATATTTATTATTTATTGTTTTATCCAGTCTAATATTGTTTTGTGTTAATTTGTTGAAACATGATAATAATTGTTCAAGATGTCGGAAGAAACCAAATCGACTGAGAGTTTTCATACAATTGTAATATCATTCGTTTAATGTACTACACAATGACACCACATTGTTTGTACGTTGCACCCATGCGAAGCCGGGGCGAGATGTTAGTAAAAATAAAAAGAAACATGCTGATGGACCATCTAATAGAAAATAAAAACCATTATCTATGTTAAAATGATTTGAATAATAAATAATAATAGAAAGGCACAGTAGAAGAAAAGTATGGAAATTAAAAAAAAATCAAAGCATAGATAATTCATAAGTTTAATATAATATTAATAATATAGCAATTTTGTGCTATTACTGATTGATAATTTGATTTGAGATTCAACTGCTATTATAAAGCACATGGGGAGTTTCCCATGGCTTATGCTGACAGGGAGGTAGTTGGGAAGAGTCAAGTTTTAGTTTATAGACCCCCGGGCAAGGCACAGTAGGGTCGGGCCCGGCGAGGCTTTATTTTTATGTAGTTTCGTATTTAATGCAGTCCCAGAAACGAAATTGTTACTGAGATATTTTGGGAATTGACTACTGAGAGGTATATTTCACTTGAATACTATAATAATATTAAGCCCGCTTTTTGTACCACATTTTATTGGTCAATAAAGTTTTAATAAATATAAATAACTGTGTTAGGTTGATTGGAAGAAATCTCTTTTAAGTTCGCCTTTGCTTATATATATATATATATGCAACGTTCAATGAATGTGATAACTATAAAAGGTGTGGTGTGTATAAAACTATAAAATACACTCAGGTTGTGGAATGAGCTCCCTGCCGAGATTTTCCCAAGAGACTACAGCATGGGGTTCTTCAAAAGAGGGGTAAAGAGGTTTCTTCAGGGTCGGCAACGCACGCGTAATACCTCTGGTATTGGAGGTGTTTTTAGGCTACGGTAACCACTTACCATCAGGTGGGCCGTATGCTTGTTTGCCACCTCAGTGGTATAAAAAAAAAGGTGAAATAGAAGTAATAGAAATCCTTTAAAATAAAGAAAAAGTTACATTTTTTCCTAGGAAACATTAATCGAAAAACAGCAAGTAAACTATCAACGTCGCATACTAAAACTGAGCGTGCAACTGGTATGTTGATATAGAAAGTTCTATTGATTTTTTCCTGTTATTCTTCGACGCTTCCACGCTGCCTTGAAAAAATAAAAAAAAATCTCAAAACTTTTAATAATTATCTTATTCATTTTCTATTTAAGCTGTACAATTTTTACTCTCGAACATTCTATGGATTTCTTTCAGCTTCTCAAAGGTTGACTGATCCTTCTACGGGATAAGTGCGCCATTGTATATTAAATCTTCTTAATATGTCCAATGTAAAATATGATTTACAGTACAAACAAGTACTTCCAGGAACCCTATTAAATAGCGTAACTGGAATAAACGACAATTCTTTAAGACTATAAATGACATAATTTTATTAAATGTTAAAAAAAGAATGTGCTGTCGCACTTTGGGAACCTCGCCGCCAGTATCCAATAGCGAGGGCGAGGTTGTCAGATATCAAAGCTACCAAAAAACTACTCAAAAAAAAAATACAATTCGTGTTTCTACCGTAAAGCAGTTGTGTTTGCATGGCTGTGTTTCGGTCTAAAGGGTGGGATATAGCGTGCATTTACAGGGTACAGAGGAATAACACCTGAGTCCTCAGGAATGGCAACGCATGGGGGGTATCATGGGCGAAACAGTACACTCTGTTATGTCCATGGTACGGCTCATGTCTATAGGCGACGGTTACTACTTTCCATCAGGTGGGCCGTCAGCTTGTTTGCCATTCTAAGTTGTATAAAAAAAAATCTTAATGAAAACATTTTAAGCAGTTTAAATTATTTTTCCTCGCGAATCACACGGCCCCCGTCCACGCCCTAAGTCCGTCCCTGTACACAGGTAGTGCTCGTAAATAACACAATCGGATTGTACTACATAGGCAGTAAATACGGCAGCCAGTATGCCCTGGCTATAATTTTGCCACTAAAACCATATTACATTAGGTGGAAGCGTTCTCCCGTTTCAGCACAAACGAAATGTACGCCACGCCGCAATTTGTGGCCGTTGTTACCCCTACCATTGGTTACTATTATCTCACTGACCACAATAAGCAATTTCAATAATATATACTTCTTTTTATTATTTCAGCCGTTAACTGTCCGCTGCTGAACTTAGGCCTCCCCCATTAGGGGAGTTTTGCCAGTAGTCGCCACGCTTGGCAGGCGGCTTGGCAACCGCAGGTGGGCTTTTAGAGATATTTTAAGAGGGACGCTGCTGCCCATCCCTCGTCCTCCTTTAGTCGACTCTTGGGTGTCGTACCCACGAGAAAGGAAGGGTTGGCCTATTCTAGGCCGGGTCCACACGGCGATATATAATATACATATATATACATAATATATAAGATATATTGTGTGGTTTCGATATATAACTAAACAAAGTTAAAATCATCATCAGTATTATTTTAAGGGAATATTCTACCTTAACAGATGTCCAAGAACCATGGTATAAGCTCTGCTTAGTTTAAAACTAGATGGCTCTGTTAAACGGCATTTAGTATTTAATTTCCTTGTTAAAAAAATTATGATTTATCTACTCAGATAGATCATAATTTTTTTTAACAATGACTACTCAGTCATCGTCATCATCATATCAGCCGTTCACTGTTTTTTTTAACGGATGATAATGGAATAGTAACCCCGCCCACGCTAACAGTATACACTGGCGAGGCACCAGTGAGGGATGAAAGCAGGTCAGTTGGCCCACAGTGATGAACTCATAAACAATCAAGATGGTTTCTAGGGGGAACCGCGTGGTCGACCTGGTAAGGTATATTGTTAGCAATGGAGCCTCTAGTCCCATCACTAACAATCTTTTTTCCCCACTGTTCACTGTTGAAAAAAGGCCTCCCATTTGGGCAACTTTGCTTAAGCAAATTAGCCTACCAATTGCCAATTTGTAAGCAGTTTGGCAACCGGAATTAGGCTTTTGTGATATTTTAAGAGGAACAACTAACACTATTATATATTCTTTACTGCACCTAAATAATACATACAACGATTAGTTTAACAACATGTTAGCAAGGGTGGGCTTATCTCTGAAAGAGATCTCTTCCAGCCAACCCAGTGTAGTTAGAGAGAAAATAATTTGGGTAATCCAGTACAAGAAAGGTACCGGTAAAAATAATGTAAATACAACAAACAAAGACAAATTGTGAATAGATATATAAATAAATAAATAAGAAAATAGATAAATATATATACATATGTATAAGTGCATAGAATTATCATGTGTTATTGGTTAAAAGGTATGATTTTAGTCTTCTCTTCAAGGAAGTAATGGAAGGACTATCCCGTATGTCAGCAGGTAGCCTATTCCTCAGTTGCACACTATGTTATTTATTAACTACTTAAATAAGTAGTAAATTAAAGAGGAATTGAGCAACAAACCCTTAAATACTCTGCAATCTTTCACATTTAAATACATTAAGTAGAATCTGCTGAATAAATGGAATTTATACATTATGTATTCCTTTAATGGATGTAGCTGTAAGTTTTCTAAATAAAATAAAATGGAAACAGGTCGACATCTGTTACCACCGATTCTGTTCAACAATTGAAATGAATTTTGTGAAGTCAACAAGGTTAAATTAAAATTTTAATAAACTCTAACTTCTAACTTTAGGATATTTAGTCTCTGAAGTATTGTAAAACGTAGCTAACCAACCCTATCGAACAAAGTGCTTAATTAAAAAAAAATATGACATCGATGTTGTAGCTGTTTATTTATAAAAAAGGTTGATGTAGCACAATTTTTTTATGCATTTTCTAAAGGCTGTAGGTTCAAACCCCATAAACACAGGGGAAGAAGAAATTGCTAGTACTGAGGATTAGCAACTGTATTACTAACAATACATCCTATCGGGTCGACCCCCTCGCAGTTCCCCCTGGAAACCATCACGGCTGATAGTTCCATGACCATTGACCATCATACTGGGAGTTAGTTCCATATTTTGATTGTGCATCGAAGAAAATGTCTACAAAAACACATGGTGAAGAACTGCCACTCACCATATGAAGTTAATTAAAGATAAGGAGTATTTGGTTAGGCCTTTGCTTATAAATAATGATGGTTTAATAATGATAAAACAGTGGACTGTACAACTGTTATAATTCTTGTTGTAGTTAATTGAACATTAAACAATATAAAATACGTACGCGTAAAGTGTCGTCGGTGGCGTGACACAAAGTGGCGAACAGAGCCGACCTAAGCCGAGACCGCCCGACGGCTCTCAGTGTTGCCGTTCGATGAATCTCGAACAGTAGTTTAAACCGATACAAGATCGAATCACCTTGGTAGTGGTACAAATAAGCTTAGTTAGCGACCGTCGACGCGACAACGGTCCCGCGCGCGCCCTGTGTGCACCCACCTTATTCCGCTTTGATGGTACACCTACTAATTCCAATTTCATTTTTATTGTGGAGAATAAAGGTATTTCTTTATTTGTTAAATTAACGTTTCCCGCTAGTGAACTGTATTGTACCATGCAATTCGATATTGTACATTTATACGGACGACAAAGGAATTATTTTAATTAGGTAGGCACCTTGCATGTGAACGAAGTTTTTTTTTTATAACTTAGAATGGCAACCAAGCTGACGGCCCACCTGATGGAAAGTGGTAACCGTCGCCTACAAACATGAGCAGTAGCATGGACATAACAAAGTATACTGTTTCGCCCATGATACCCCCCATGCGTTGCCATTCCTGAGGACTCAGGTGTTATTCCTCCGTACCCAGTAAATTCACGCCATATCCCACCCTTCAAACCGAAACACAGCCATGCAAACACAACTGCTTTACGGTTGAAATACGAATGGGACAGAGGTACCCAAGCAATCGACTTTTGTATAATGTTTATTTCTTTAAATAAATAAAAAAAACAATTAATGTAATTGTTTTTTGTTGTTATATTCGCGAGTTGTTATATTCGCGGTATTTATAAATACAATTATTGTTATTATATACTGTTGTTATTTTTTTTCCTTGTGGTCTCTTCTTTTCTCGTGGGTGCCGTAAGAGGCGACTAAGGGAGGACGAGGGTTGGTCAGCAGCGTCCCTCTTAAAACATCTCCAAAGCCTAACTGCGATTGCCAATCCGCCTGCCAAGCGTGGCAACTACTCGCAAACCCACCCCCAAGAAGGAGGCTTTATGTTCAGCTGTGGACAGTTAAAGCATGACATGATGAGCTTTTTTTTTATATAAAAATGGTAAGATATAATATTAAATTCCATACATAAAAGTACATATTTACACTAATATGATAAATCTGAAGGTTTTGGTTAGTTTAATTAAACACACTTATCTTTGAAACCACTAGACGGATTTGAAAATTTTTTTTGCATTTGATAGTCCATTTCTTGAGGTAGGTTAAGGGCGTATTCAACGATACGATATGAAAACTTACTACTTACAACTTGTGTAAAACTTCGAAGAAGTTTAAGATTTTTAGTCTATACTCTTGAAATCCTTATTAATATATCTTTACTCTGTTAATATACTAATAATAAATGTGAAAGTAAGTTGTTTAGGCAAATAAAATAGCAAGCAGACAGCCTAATGTGACAAAAACTGGCAACTGTTGACAATAACACGAACAGCATCGTAAACATTATGGAATACACTGTGACATCTATGCTACGTCTCTACGTTTTTGTGGAAACCTCAATACGTTATGGGCCCATTTGAAATGCTTGCATGCACACATTCAGTTGCTTATATTCTTTCTAAATACTACCACTAGGATGGATCTTTGTTGTTGTACTTCTAAGAACAAATTTTTTTGACCTATTCAATTCTTCATACTCAAATACGTATGTATCCTGCAAACTTGTAGTTTTTGTGGAAACCTCAATACGTTATGGGCCCATTTGAAATGCTTGCATGCACATGTTCAGTTGTTTATATTCTTTCTAAATACTACGCTAGCGTAGACCTTTGTTGTCGTAGTTCTAAGAACAAATTTCTTTGACCTATTCCATTCTTCCTACTGAAATATGTTCGTATCATGCGAACACAGCTATTTGGTACAAGAAGTTAGAATAGAATAGAATTATAATTAAAAAAGAATTTAGTGTAAAAATTTTCTCTTATATTTTTATTTATTTATACTTTTTTGCATACATAAAAAATATGTCAGTAAAAAGCAAATGTATAAAGGCGAGCTTAACTCTATAAGTGTAGGGAACTCTTGTAGAGTTAAGCTCCAGTTCCAGTAAACCCAAAATGGAAAAGAGCATCAATGTGGGTAGAGCGGTAGTATTTAGAAACAACATGTACAAATGAACATGTATGGGCCCATAACGTATTGAGGTTTACCCACAAACTAAACATTTATTACCCGTAGGTACATTCCTCGCATTATTATTCATTACGACATTATCTAATTATTTGGCGGAATCGTAATTTCAGAATCACTTTATCTTACCTGATAGCTGGCTCTTGTGTGCGTACAAATTGTTAATTTATCGCGATGTTATTTCCCCGGGACGAGAGCGGAATGGAAGGAAAAATAATAATCCAGAGGAAAAAGGCAAAAACTAATTCATGGAGAGGTAAGCGCGCTGAAGGAATGACGCTTTCCCCAACTAAAATAAGTAAACGGCAGCGTTTTATAGGCTGAAAGAATGAAAAAACAGTATTTTCCTTTTTTTTTCTTTCCTATATATTTTCCGACACTTTAGTAATTGTTTACGGTTAATGTATTGACTCTACTTTTTTCCGTTTCGCTGTTCTGTAGCGACGTGATGTGTTTGTTTGGTTAGACTTATAAGGAACGTAAGTTGGAAAAATTAAAAAAAGCAATTTTTCCTGTTTCCATGTTCGATACATTATAGATACACAAATAATAACAGAAATACAAACAAAAAGAGACAACATAATTATATTTGCTCTTCTAATGCAGTTAATTCTTTGTTATAAGTAATACTTTATGTTATTAATTACTTATAAGTAGGTGTAATTACTTCAAGTATGTTAGTAACAAAATTTTTCGTTTTGCACGAGTGCCTACAGTAACACAAAATGGTCACAGTTTATTGCTTTATCCTAAAAAGAGCAAAATATACATATATTGTTTTGGCCACAACATAATATCAGTGTTTTGACATATGGCAGTGAATTTATAGGGTACAGAGGAATAACACCTGAGTCCTCAGGAATGGCAACGCATGGGGGATATCATGGGCGAAACAGTATACTCTGTTATGTTCATGGTACTGCTCATGTCTCTAGGCGACGGTTACCACTTTTCATCAGGTGGGCCGTTAGCTTGTTAGCCATTTTAAGTAGTATTAAATAAAATATATAATCGAATACTAGTAATTATTTACGATAAATTGGATTTTAATTAAATTTATAAAGTATATACACGAACGATAATTAAAGCCCTTTAAATTTGATTGACACAAAATTGCCTTTTATCATAATATACGTAAACCTATTATAATTAAATCTTACTAGTAATATAAATTTAAAAGTATGTTTGTCTGTTACCTCTTGGCGCTTCAAAGGTTTCAAAGCTTTGACCAATCACTATGAAATTTAGTACAAAGGTACTACACAAGATGGAGTAGAATACAGGAATATATAAAAATATAATCGTCGAATAAAAGTCGAATATAAATCAAAGTCGCGGGTCAAAATATAGTAGTACATAATTGAATAGAAAGAAAAAATAGAATAAAGAGCCAATAATTACGCAAATTACCTGATCCTCGAGCTATTGTAACATAGTATAAACAACTACAATACATACCATAACCGCAAATACCTAGACTCGAGCCAAATTAAATATTAAAAAAAAAATCTTAATACCGTACTTTTTTTAGTAAAAGCCTATAAGGCACGAAACACTTCAAATAAAATATCCAATTCGATTTTCCTCAAAAAAAAAAACATACCAAAAAAAGTAATACCCTGCGTATTATCCGAAATTTTTCCAACTCCAGTCGTTAGCTCAAATTGAATTATTGTATATATTTAATTGGTTCATTTGCGGGGGGAGACCAGAACAGATATTCATCAAAGGAACCAGTGGATGGCTAAATGCTAATGTCTCATTAAGCCTCCTCTGGGGTGGAACATTATTCTGTTATTGTAATAATCAGTGAAATCCAATTATCTGGATGAAAGCGCCTGAGAAAGATCTATTTATGTATTACAGATCCTTTAACGCTGTGTTGTCCCGAAATAGAATGGGCCACCGCTTCCTTTCCTTTGAATGGCGCCTGAGGGAACTTAATGGTCCAGGGATGGGCAGCAGCCTCGCTCTTTAAACATCACCAAAAGCTATCTGCGGTGGCCAATTCACCAGCCAAGCGTCACAACTACCGGCAATGCCTCTCGATTGGGGGAAACCTATGTTTAAACAAACCCAATTTAAACATCATCAAAGCCTAACTGCGGTTGTCGATCCACCTGCCGAACGTGGCAACTATTAGCAAAAACCTCCTATAGGGGCAGCCTATGTTCAACAGTGAATAGTTAATGACTGATGATGATGATAAGACCTTTTACAGGATGGACAGAAACGAAGACCAAGGCATTTAACTGTGTACTAGCTGTTTCCCACAGCATCTTCCGTACCTTCTTTATATCCCGTTCCCTTGGGAAAAACAGTGTGACTTGTCTAGAAATAGTAGGAACAGATGGACCGCACTCTAGTGAAGATATACTGGTAGTATTATAACAAAGAAAGTAAAAGAAATGTAACAGTTTATTTAGGAAAAATGTGACACGAAACTAGCGAATAAATGCACGAGTTACAAGCGAGAAACAGTTGACAATGGATTCAATGGGTCGTGAACGGGATATGACAGTGTCGGGCTACATGTTACACAATTACACTGAATTTCCATCTAAATAGAAAACGTCAATGTAATATTGAAAATTTGTGAAGACGTATTAGATGTATTATATTTACTAGAGGGAGACTATGTACAAAAGTCGAATGGTACATAAGTGCCCAAGCAAACGACTTTTGTACAAAGTCTTCCTCTGGTATAACAATAATAAGCAAGATAATTAATAAATGTAACGATACAGTTGTATAAGTATTTATTAGTAGTTTTTGAAATATAGATATCTCACAACAGTCGAGGTTTTGATAAAGGTTTTTATATATTGTGTTCGTACGGAACCCTAAAAATGAATGTGTTTGTATCCTCTTTAATACAATATAAAAGCGCTCAGAAAAAAATTCCGGAAATACTTGCAAGGGTTAGCTCGACTCCCCGTGGAATGCGTGGCTCCAATTATATACGGCAAGCACTTACGTTGATTTTAGGGGAAAACATTAGTACCTATGTCCATTAGGTATTATATAAAGTAACCAGACTTATACTATATAAAAATCGTCTGCTTGGGTACCTCTGTCCCATTCGTCTCTCTGTAGTGAAGCAGCTTACATTGCTCTTTCTGATTGAGCATGGCAGTGTAATTACAGGGTATGGAGGCACAATACATAAAGGCATAAAGGAGTTAGCGCCGGCGGGATTACCATTCCATTATCATCTATTAAAAAAAAACACCGTCATCCTCAAGAATGGCAACGCATGAGGGGAACTGAACATCACAGCGTATTCTATGATGTACATGGTGCTGTCCATGTCTATAGGCGACGGTTACCATTTTCTATTAGGTGGGACGTAAGCTTACTTGCCATTCTAGGTACTTATAGCTTCTTCTTGCATTGAAACTACTCAATAATATTTTGGGCCGGTATCCGCAATTCGAAAGAAAGTTTCTGGAGTGGCGACTACGTATGGGTAAACGCAGTGTAGGACGACCCCCCACTAGATGGAGTGACGACGTCAAATGCATTGCAGAGAGTCAGGGGATGCAGGTGGCTCAGGACCGTTCTTTATGGTAGTCTATGAGGGAGGCTTATGTCCAGGAGTAGACGGATAATGGCTGAAATGAAGACGATGATCCGCAATTGGACGAATTTGCCTTCAACTTGCTGGAGTTTCGTCGGATGACCGCGGAGTGTTTGTGTTCAGAGAATTAGGCTTTAATGTTATTTCTAGTTAAATCTTTTTTATATTATTTCTTTTATTTATGTGAATTATTCCTTTTTTAAATATGTTATTATCTTGATGCTTTCCTGGGTGAGCATATTGGGAGACTGTAAAACTCATCCAGTTGATGTAATAAATAAATAAATAAAAAATAATTTACTAAATTGTACCATTTTGACTTCAACTTCGCGTCAAAGTTTTAACACAGTTAAGTTCCGTTTTAAACGTACTCGGATCACATACAGCCCGACGTAACGTAGTCTTAAATGAAATTAAAAATTGTTTTCCAGGAAAATTGAGATGTAATATGGAATTTTGTAACTTTTTAAGCGACTTCCAAAAGTTTGGATTTTTCAACCGACATCAAAAAGAACGTTCTATTTACGTTTATTACCTTATAACTCCGTTAATTATATATTTAGACATTATAGTTCTTTTTTTATCTGAATTACAGATCTTGTTTACAGATTGGATAAGTGCTTTATATTATTCTTAATTTCGTGTATAATATAGTATATATCATATATGTGTAAGTATATTTGTTATTCATATATATTTATTCGTTTATATATGTAATTTTAGTATGTACGTATATCAATAATTACTAGTACCACATTCGTGTATTCTGACACTTCCCTACGGTTGACTAGGAGAGAATGCTTTTAGCATTAAGTCCGCCATGTACACATATTTGTACTAATGAATAAATAAATAAATACTAAATCGTCTCATAAACATTTTGTCAAAATCTGTTTTAGTAGTTCAGTTTTTAAAACATAATAAATGGGTTGGACATAATTAAAGTCAGTTTTTTGTGGAGTAAAATCTTAAAATATAGTGTACTCGTATATATTACGCTATTTCTTCAACAATTCTGCACAATGGTATGACGAAAATACGTACAGAAATTTACCAGAGGGAGTCCTTGCATTTGTGTTTGGATGGCTGTGTTTTGAAGGGTGGAATATACCAGTGAATTTACAGGGTACAGAGGAATAACACCTGAGTCCTTAGGAATGGCAACGCATGGAAGGTATCATGGGCGCAACAATATACTCTGTTATGCCCATGGTACTGCTCATGTCTATTGGCGACGGTTACCACTGTCCATCAGCTTGTTTGCCATTCTAAGTTGTATAAAAAAAATTGTATACTCCTCCTACATATATAAATAATAAATTAATAATAAGATATAAATAATAACATTAATACATAAGTAAATAATAACCTACACACATAAATACATATATCAAATACATAGATACATACTATATTATATATTCACAATTGGCTCACTAAAAAAATTCTACGAACAAGACTGTAGCAAAACTGAAAAAGTACTACACTGTATTATCCGTTTTCATGTAAATTATCCAACTTAATAATATATAAACTAAATATTGTCGAGTCTATTAAATAATTCGCAAAGGAAATTCCAATGGAAACCGCAAAACTCTGTCATACAGGTAGAAACCGGTTTACGCATCCGCCATTTAGATTTACAACCACTAATAAACCGGTTTGAGATCACTGGTGTGTATTTTAAATGTGGAGCAATATGTGGGACATATATTTGAGTATACTGTTTATTAGCTTTTAACGATCTCTTCGTATAGTCAATGGGAAATGTAATAAAGCTGAGTTACTCAATAAATTTAATAAGCATACGGCTCACCTGATAAACAACTGGTAAACGGTTACCGTTTATGAAAGTCTGCATTACCAGGGGCATTAAGCACGCACTGTCGACTCTGAAGTAACATCTTTACTCGTTTTCTAAAGAACCTCACGCTGTAATCTCGACAGGGAATTCATTAAATAACCTGATCATTCGTAGGACGAAATATATCTGAAACCGCACTGTACATGACCATCCTGGCTCTAAGGTATGAGGGTAAACTCCCTGCGATTTAATTAGTAGGTAATCAAAAGTATTTTTGATGGTAAATAGAATGGCGAACTGATTCTATCTAATGGGGATGTAGTAATCTTCGCATATGGACATGAACAGTATATTATGGACACAACAGAGTATACTGTGTCGCCTATTTCCAAAAATGCGTGAAGGCGTTGCCATTTTTGAGAATTAAGTTGTTTCTTTTTTTAATGAATGATAATGGAATGGTAACCCCGCCTGCGGTATCGGTATACACTGGCGGGGCACCAGTAAGGAATGAAGATTGAGGATGAAAAGGTAGGTCAGTTAGCCTATCATGACGAATTCAACGATAAATTAGTCACGATGGTTTCCAGAAAGAAGAACGCATGGAGGTCGATCTGATAGGGTATATTGACAGCAATGGGGACTAACCTCCCATTACTATCAACCCCTTCCCCCCGGACTAAGATGTTATGCCTCTGTAGCCAGTAATTTCATTGCCATATCCCACCCTTCACACCTAAACACAGTCATGCAAATACAACTGCTGGGGGGAAAGGGATTGTTAGCAATGTGGACTACCAGCCCCTGTGCTAGCAATATACCCTGTTGGGTCGACCTCCACGTGGTCCCCTCTGGAAACCATCGTGATGAATATCAGGTGTATTCATCACGATGGGCTAACTGACCTACCTTTTCATTCTCACTTATCATACTTTATTGGTGTCCCGCCAGCGTATCCCGTTAGCGTAGGCAGGGCTACCATTCCATTATCATCCATTAAAAAAAAATACAACTGCTTCACAACAAAAAACGAAAGGCTAAAAAAAACTATGGCAATATCTAAGACTCGTAGTCTAGATACTAATCTGGAACATAATTTCCTTTCAGTAAATGAGATCAGATATTGTTTTTACTTCTTTAAGTGTGTAATAAACTAGACTGTAACTACTACAAAAGTCGGTACTAACTTTTAGTGAAGACAAAGAATCCGAAGGGCCGTGTGTTCACGCATCATATAATCTGTTAGTTGCGGGCTTAATTCACTGCAACAGGGACATTGTTATCGGGGCCCGTACCACGGTTTACGACCTCATAAATTACGTGGACTCGAAAACTCGTAAAAAAGTCGTCAAGCCAAAATTGGGCACACTCCACTATGATAATGCGGTGGACAATCGCGGTAATTGTGCCACTGAGTTGGCGAATGGCCGTATAAACTATTCTATTTGGGGGGGAAAGGGATTGTTAGCAATGGTGTTTCACAGCCCCATTTCTAACAATTTCGTGGTTCCCCCTGGAAACCATCGTGAACAATTCTTGTTGAATTCGTCACGATGGGCTAACTGACCTACTTCATCCTCACCTATCATCCTTCACTGGTGCCCCACAAGTGTATACATTTATCGTTCATTAAAAAAAAACTATTCTATTTATGAATGCTACTATTAGGCATGGGTAACATGTATACCGATCCGATATCTATATACTGAGTTTGGACATGGACAGTGGAAAAAGGTCATCACCCACCAAACTGTTTATAACTCTCCATCCAAAGGTTGCCTGGAAGAGATCGCTCTTAGCGATAAGGTCGCCCATTGTTTTCTCATTGTGATTATTTCTTGTAATTATTTATATTCATAATAAGTTTACTATTGTAATCTTTCGGAGGAAACAATAAAGAGTATCTATCTATCTATCTACTCATTTCAATATCGTCCATATCGGTCGGATATCTATTTTCGAGTATATTAAAAGTCTGTTATTAATGAAATTTTATAGAAAAATACAGTTACATGAAAAAAATACAACTATATATGTATACTTACAATGGTCTGTAAAACTTGTGGGAGACTGGATCCTAAACTAGATCAGACATCAGGTGGTCTATCATGAAATTAAATTTCGAATTTTCGGGCTCAATGTCGTGTTTTTGTTCGTACCGAATTCGACCCAGTAAATGGAGCTTCACATTTTGTTCATTATAAATCCTATACTAATAGTCCAGAGGAACGATATTTTAACATTTTTAATAATTTTAAACGGCATGTATTATGTAATTTTAACATCAAATTTCTGTTTCGTTCGTCCCCGAAATTTCGAAAAATATTTCATGGTAGGCCCCCTGTATCTCAGGAATCCAGGCCCCCAACTCGGACACCATGTACAGCTTGTATTAAGGCTAAAATTAATCCAATATTATTTTGGATAACAGACTTTAAACATATTCATTATTGGACCAGTATATTGTAATTAAAATAAATATATATCGCTATATATTTTATTATCCACCCCCACTAGCTACAACCGATGGCAATAACCAACTTCTTACCGACTGACATTCTAAAATATTTTTTATGTGAATCTTCGATATTTTAATAGTTATTCTGCTATTTGGTGCGGAGACAAATCATTGATCATTTACATCTGTCCACCCGTTCTAGAGTTATAAATGACTTTTTTTATACAACTTAGAATGGCAAACAAGCTGACGGTCCACTTGATGGAAAGTGGTAACCGTCGCCTATAGACATGAGCAGTACCATGGACATAACAGAGTATACTGTTTCGCCCATGCGTTGCCATTCCTGAGGACTCAGGTGAATAAAACTTCTACGGAACCAAACTGTAAGTATATCCTTTTCAAATAAAAACAAACAGAATTTCCCAAATCGGTTTCCAATTGAGGGAGTAACAAACAAGAAAAATACAAACGAATCGAGTACCTCCTTTTCGAAAGTCGGTTAATAAAAAATGTTTTTGTTTTTACCCCTCGTTCCCCATAAAATTCCTCTAATTTTATGATATGAAAAATTTTTTTAATACCAATACAGTGTAGGCGAGGGAAGTGAAAAGTTTCACTCGACAAATGAGGGTAGACAAGTCATCAGTGGAGGGGATATCTGAAGCCTGAAGCAATAACAGTGATGATATAAAGCAGGTAACGATCTCCTTGTCCAATAACATGAGTTATTATGTTCGCTCGCGAAGGAAAAACATTTTATTACTGTCCTTATCCTGTAGTTCAGCCTTTCCCAAAGTGGGTGATAACGCCCCCTTGTGGGCGCTGCAAGCCTAAAGGGGTAAGAGACTCAGAAAAAAATGGGGGCGTTGTGTAGAAGCAGGGGGGGCTGCTGTTTCTAGATCACCCATTTGTTCATCTAGAAACAAATAATCAGTGACATTTTTTTTTACTATTTAAAGGATCCTGCAATTGATTACACTCTCACCTGATGTAAAACGATGATGAGGTCTAAGATGGGGCTCGCGGGCCCATGAATGAAGGCTATTCGTGGGTCTGCAATATACTTTTCTAATTGTCTGTCAAATCTAACAAACTGTCAAATCTTGAACTAAATTTCTAATGTCAGTAGTATATTCATTTATTTTAACATTTATTACATAAGTAGGTAGATATTATATGTATTTATAGTGTATGTATTTATGTAATATTTCATTATATATTTTAATATTTTATTTAACTGTATATTTGTTTATGTATTAATAGTTGTAGCACTTCAGCTGCCCGCTAACGAAATGCTTTCTCACTGTATTGGGTTGACTGGAAGAGATCTCTGTCAGAGATAAGTCCAGCCTTGCTCACAACATTTATAAATGCATTATATTATATGTAACTTACAAGTGCAATAAAGAATATATAATAATAATTATACTTAAATAGCAAATACTTCTGCAAAATAACACCTGTTTCAGTAAAAGAACTAACACCGTCCGACGCTTACGTTTTTAGTAAAAAAAAGTGTTCGTAAACAAAACCACAGATAAATACTCGTGTAATGATATTTTATTAACGGTAGTCAGGGGGCAAAGTTCCACGTATATCGGGAACATTACTGTACTAACTTTTCGTCTCGATTAATGATTAAATATTAATCTAGAAAATGATCCACGACTCCTCGCATGGCTAAATGTATGTGCTAAATTATGTATGAATTCACCCAAGTTGAATGAACGATTTATTTAAGATTGTGTTATGCTAAATTTAAGAATATGTATATGTATCAGTTAAGGGGTCGATGTAGATCATCCGCGGAACAGCATGGGGTTCTTCAAAAGGGGGGTAAAGAGGTTTCTTCAGGGTAAGCAACGCACGCGTAGTACCTCTGGTATTACAGGTGTTCATAGGCTACGGTAACCACTTACCATCAGGTGGGCTGTATGCTTGTTTACCACCTTAGTGGTATAAAAAAAACTTAGTTGTTTTTTAATGAGCGATAATGAAATGGTAATGCCGCCCACGCTATCGGTATATGCTGGTGGGAAACCAGTGAGGGATGATAGGTGATGATGAAAGCAGGTCTGTTAGCTCATCGTAACGAATTGCACTAGAATTAACCAGGATGATTTCCAGAGGGAACCGCGTGGAGGCCGACCTGATAGAGTGTATTGCTGGCAATGGGTCAGTTAGATCCCGTTACTAATAATCCCTTTCCCTTCCGCGGAACTAGGTTAGGTTGGTTTTATGACTGATATACATTACTAGCTGCATTCTGCGGTTTTATTCACGTAAAACAATACATAGTGTGCTGATTCATACAAATACATCTACTCGTGTACTAAATTTCAATGATCGAATTAATATTAGATTATATAGATGGAGTATCAAGCCTCAAAAACAGGTCAACTTTTTATCAACTAATTGTCAAATTAGCTGACACGTATTTTATCAGTGTTCTATATATTTACGAACATAACGTATATTGACGTATTTTTATTTAATAAATAAAATGAGTTTTAACACATTAGAAAGATGCAAAATTTATAAAACGATATAAAATATAGAAGTTGCAGTGTTTCCCCCTTTCCTTTCCCACATAAGTACCTTATTCTTCTCATTTACCAATTTCCTTTACACATTTCCAAATTTCCCTTCCTTTTTTTCCTCAATCCTTTCCTCCATACCATGATGGAAACCACCAACAAATACATTCCCAAAGAGGGTTGACGTCAGGCAGGTGGCCGGTCATAAAATTAAAAACCAGATCTTTTTGTAATATAAATAAAACAATATTATGCCGACCGCAAATAATAATTAGAATGAGGATAGGAAGATGATGATAAATATAGAAGTCACGCAAATACAATTTTGCGTGATAAATAGTTAAGAGTGTTTCCTATGATTATATAGATAGAGTATCTCCATACAAATGCTTCGAAAAAAAGCAAGTCAACCCCGGTGAACTATCATAGTTTACCTAAATCATCAACATCATATCATTAACTGTCCATTGCCAAATATAGGCCTCCCCATAGACTGCCATAACAAAGCCTCGAACCACTTGCATTCACTGTCTCCTTGCAATGTATCCGAAGTCGTCGCTCCACCTAGTGGGGGACCGTCCTACACTGTGTTCGCCAGTACGGGGTCGCCACTCAAGAACCTTTCTTCCTCATCGATTGCCGCTCCTTCAAGCTGTGACCAAGCCATTGCAACTTTTTTTTTTATACAACTTAGAATGGCAAACAAGCTGACGGGCCACCTGATGGAAAATGGTAACCGTCGCCTATAGACACTTTACATAAATGATCGCATTTAATTCCCCTCTTTTGTATGCTATAATTAATTTTTCTCATACATATTTCAGCTTGTGCTTAGGTCACACTCGCGTAGGCGTCCCTCGACCGCAGCCTAATTACAAAATACGATCTAATCGGGAAACTTTAAAATCAATTAAGCTCGTCTGACATTTTTCCAAAAAATTAATCTTCTCACCCTTCTATTCGAGACAGGAATAAAACCGTGTTTAGTATATCCATTATTAACTTTCAACCGACTTTAAAAAGAACGAGGTTTTCAATTCAGATGTAGTTTTTTATTTGTTACCTTATAACTCTGTCAGTTCTAAAACAGATTTGGAGAATCCTTTTTTTTTATCTCAAAGGATATACTTACAGATTTGTGCCATAAAATAAATATATATTTATTTATTCTTTATTGACCACATTATAAAAAAAATGTGGTACAACAGACGGACTTAATGCTATATAGCATTCTCTCTCAGTCAACCTTTGGCATAAGAGAAATATAATAATGCGGGAAAAAACTAAAAATCGTTGTAAAAAAACAATTACATGTATGTATTCATAGTGACATACAAATCACAATACATACAATGGAGAACTACCTATAATTATATTATGATTATATAAATATACTTATACATATACTTAGCAAATATTACTTACATAAACAAATATATTACATATAAAAATACATAATAATAATAATAATGAAGGCTTTTATTTATTTCCATATTCCTAATATATTTACAGTATTGTTAGTATCTAATCTATTTATAATTTTTCTTAATAACAAATTGTTAGTGTAATTCTTTCTTCGATTCTTGGATATGGACCCCTCTTTGGGTGAAGGCCTCCTCCATCTTTCTCCACAACTCTCTGTTTCTGCCTATCATAAACCAGTTATTTCCTGTATATTCTGTTATATCCTCAGTCCACCGTCTTATTGGTCTACCAACGTTCCTCTTACCTCGTGCTCCTGTCCATTTCGTACTTTGAAACGTCCATCTATTATCAGTAAATCGTGAGATGTGACCAGCCCATTGCCATTTTATACGTAGAGCATATGTGAATGCATCTGTTAATTTAGTTTTTATTCTAATTTTTTAATTTTTATTATAATTCTATGTTTTTTCTTAATCCTAATATACTTCTTTCCATAGCTCTTTGTGTTGCTGTAATTTTTTGTGTGACTTTAAAAATATATACAGACACGATAATTATCGAGTAGTTTAATTTTTAGATCAAAAGAACTGGTTTTGTCACAAATAAAGACATTTTTTTGTAGGCCACAATCTTTAATTATACTCGTATATGTCTGTATGGAAGCTGTAGACAGAATTTATAAATAAGACATATTTAATTATACCACAGTTTCAAAATTCATTAATTTATTTAGACTACTAGTTTTAAATATCATACATTTAAACACATTACCTTCTTCTATCTGGCAGTCGAGTAAAACTAAAATTCGACTGCCGCACACGTCACCGATCACTCGTAGCTGCTGCGTAGACTCTACGTGTCGTAGCATTGTAACAGTGCTACGAAAGCCGTACTACGCGTGTAACGGTTAGTGCACCGCTACACGCGTAGGCAGTTAAGGGATTAGATGAAACTGTACAATGATTGTATCGACATGAGATCATTGTAAAGTGTTTATTTATATGTATATATATCTGCTTTTAAATTTTTAAAAGTACTCTTGAATATATATATATAACGTAATATGCCTGTTCGAGTGACGATACAAAGTTACAGTGTATCAGTTTACGCTAGATATAGTTCATTCATGGATTAAATTGTATTGAAATCCATTAAAAGACCCAGGATATCATTTAAAAATTCATATATCCTTTTACCAGAGGAAGATTTTGTACAAAAGTCGTTTGCTTGAGTACCTCTGTCCCATTCGTGTTTCTACCGTGAAGCAGTTGTGTTTGCATGACTGTGTTTCGGTTAAAAAGGTGGGATATGGCAGTGATTTTACAGGGTACAGTAAAATAACACCTTAGTTCTAAGCAATGGCAACACATGGTGGTATCATGGGCGAAACAGTATACTTTGTTATGTCCATTGTACTATTCATGTCTATAAGTGACAGTTATCACTTTCCATCAGCTTATATGCGTAAGCTAAGCTAAATTGCGTAAAAAAATCTTTTAAAATTAATCATTAAAATCCTTTATGTGCCATGTATGTACCGTACTTTAAGTCCAGAAAGCGTTCATCATTTCCAATTTAACAAATACAACTTGTTCCCGAGTTCAAATCACAACAATATAACAAAAATCTTTGGCAAGTTACTAAAAGCATTATCGAAGGGTAAACTTCGCTAATGGATTATCCGCTTACCAAAACCGCTCAAGTTATTTAAAAATTCCAAGCATTTTTACGCTCGATCGCTAAAGCTTGCAGACAATGAGATATCGACTGTCAAATGTTATATTTTTAAGTTACTACTAACAGGGGGTTCTTAATTTTAGTTATAGGGTTTACACTCTTGCGAGGTGTGATATTTAAAATTGGTAATTTTCTTAAAAAACTGCTTAAGTCAATAAAAATAACAGAGTTTTTACGCTCGATCGCTAAAGCTTGCAAATAATGAGATATCGACTGTCAAATGTTATATTTTTAAGTTACTTCTAACAGAGAGTTCTTAATTTTAGTTATAGGGGGTTTACACTCTTGCGAGGTGTGATATTTAAAATTGGTATTTTTCTTAAAAAAAACTGCTTAAGTCAATAAAAATATCAGAGTATTTTTACGCTCGATTGCTAAAGCTTGCAAATAATGAGATATCGACTGTAAAATGTTATATTTTTTAAGTTACTTCTAACAGGGGGTTCTTAATTTTAGTTAAAAGGTTTACACTCTTGCGAGGTGTGATATTTAAAATTGGTATTTAAAAAAAACTGCTTAAATCAATAAAAATATTAGAGCTTTTTTACGCTCGATTGCTAAAGCTTGCAAATAATGAGATATCGACTGTCAAATGTTATATTTTTAAGTTACTTCTAACAAGGGGTTCTTAATTTTAGTTACAGGGTTTACACTCTTGCGAGGTGTGATATTTAAAATTGATATTAAAAAAAAAACTGCTTAAGTCAATAAAAATATCAGAGTATTTTTACGCTTGATTGCTTAAGCTTGCAAATAATGAGATATCGACTGTCAAATGTTATATTTTTAAGTTACTTCTAATAAGGAGTTCTTAATTTTAGTTATAGGGTTTACACTCTTGCGAGGTATGACATTTAAAATTGCTATTTCTCTTAATAAAACAGTGCAAGTTAATAAAAATGTCCGAGTATTTTTAGGCTCAATTGCTTAAGCTTGCAAAGAATGAGTTATCGAGTATTAAATGTTATAGTTTTAAGTTACTTCTAGCAGGGGGTTCTTAATTTTAGTTACAGGGTTTACACTCTTGCGAGGTGTGACATTTAAAACTGCTATTTCTCAACAAAACAGTGTAAGTTTGTATATAATTATTAATTTCTTTTGTTTGTTTTGTTTTGATTTCTTTTGTTCTTGTTTTGTGCGCTACTGTATGGGCCGCATGCTTCTTTGATTAAATTATTTCTTTTTAAGTCAATAAAAATATCCGAGTATTTTTACGCTCAATTACTTAAGTTTGCAAAGAATGAGTTATCGAGTATTAAATGTTATATTTTTATGTTACTTCTAAGAAGCGGTTATTAATTTTAGTAGTATGGTTTACTCTCTTGATTTTGAAAAACTTTTTTGCAGTCAACATTTTTGCAATTGACATCAATTTTGTCGAGAATATATTTTAAGAAATAGCCGTTTATTTGCAAAGTAAAAAATCGCTGAACTCATTTAAAATTTAACATAATTTACGATTGCTTCTTAAAAGGTACTATAATGAGATATTGCCGACAGTCGATATCTCATTATCTTTTGTAATATTTTTAAAAGTTCAGAATTTTACTTATAGGGTTTACTCTCGTGTTGGGATTTTTTTTTTCTTAAATTTACCATTTTCTTTTACGAAATAAAATACAGCTCAACTCATTAAAAAAAAAAACAAAGTATTGTTACGTTCGTCACTAGTTTTTACTTGCGACTTCGTCCGTTCATTGTCTAGGATAAAAAGTAACCTACATCCTTTAGTAATTATTTAAGCCGTTAAAGGCGCTAAGAGGTCACAAACAAACTTACCTTCACATTTATAATATTAGTAAAAATTATTGAATGAATATCAAAGTTTTTTATTACAACAGAGATATTTTTGGTGGAGCAAAATATTTTTTTATTCATATTAGAATAGTAAACAAACTAATGGCTTGGTGGAGAATGGTGACTTTCACCCATAGACATGAACAGCCCCATGATATTTGAAAGTCAGATTAAACTTAAGTAGAAAAACTTACTGCTGTTATATATGTACGTATAAAACTCGAAATTTGTTTACGAATATCCCATTGATAAGTTACAAGTAACTTGAGTACAACTAAGCACCAAAAAAATTGATTCCTCCCAAACTTGGGGAGTTCTCTTTGATCGGAGAAGTGAATTGAAAAGTCTTACAGAACACAAGAAACTTTACGAAGAGATTGCTTTCATTTTTGTCCCGATTTTGTGTCGGCCTATTGTTGCCGGGATTTCATTTAAAATATACATATGTCGTACGGTAGATAAAATATAAGTCGTTACTGTTAACTAATATAATTTAAAATACGACTTTAAATTTTCTAAGTTAATTAATTAATTTAATATTATTTATAATTAATTTTGTTTAATTTTATTAATATTAAATCTGAAATCATGTTAAGATCATTTAATAACTAATGCTAAACTTAAAGAAAACATTGATTTTATTTTAAAAGTTTCATCAGCACACTTTAGTCAGGCTCGTGCTCGCGTCATACTCGCTCATGACTAAGGATCACGAATTGATTCCGGAACTAGTCAAGAGTTTTTGAGCTAATTACACGTATCTTATCTTATCTTATATTCGCATATGGGGTCAGCTAAGCTGTTGCACGTCGACCCATAATTACACGTAAGTTAAACCGGTTGTTATTACAATAAAACATTTATTACATAATTAATAATATACATTTGCATTTTACTGTGTTGAATGATGGACTGACGTTTATTGAATGATGTTACAGAGTTCGAAGACGAAGCTCTTTAACCAGTGCGTGTTGCCAGTGACGACTTACGGAACCGAAACATGGTCCTACACGATTGACCGTACGCAAAAGCTTTAAATTACTCAGCGGCCTATGGAGAGGGCCATGCTCGGAGTCTCTTTGCGTGATAGAATCCGAAACATGGATATCTGCAAAAGAACTAAGATAACCGGCAAAGCCCGATGGATAAGCAAGTTGAAGTGGCAATGGACTGGTTACATAGCTCGAAGAACCGACAACCGATGAGGAAGAAAGGTTCTCGAGTGGCGACCCCGTACATGTAAAGACATTTTAGTACGCCCCCCCCCCCTCACCTCGCCACTAGATGGAGTGACGACGTCAAATGCATTGCAGGGAGTCAGTGGATGCAGGTGGCTCAGGACCATTCCTTATGGCAGCCTATTGGGAAGGTCTATGTCCAGCAGTGGACGGATAATGGCTGAAATGATGATGAATGATGTTATAATTATTTCAATAAATAAATAATTCAATTTAATGTATATATATATATATGTTATAATAGATACCTATCAAGTATTACGACACACCCTCAACGGCGATCGGATCGGACCACCTAGCATGACGCAAGAAGGTGCGCTACCCAGAAAGACACCTGCGTCGAGTCAGCATTTCAATTCCCACAGCAAAAACACCCATTTCCTTTATGTTTTATTCGATATGACTTCACTTACGGATCGCACATCGATCTGAAGACACATATTATTGTAATAATTAATTTTAGAATTAAATTTAGTTATATTTATAAAATTGGTTTTTTTGGGGTCTTCCAGCGACTTCAATAACTTCAATAACTTATTTTCTTATTTCAGCGACTTCAATAACTTATTTTCTTATTTCAGCGACTTCAATAACTTACTTTCTTATTTCAGCGACTTCAATAACTTATATCATAAAGTATGACACAAATTTTAGTAAACATTACATATGTCAATATTTACCATCGATTTGGCGTTCTGTTGACTAATACATCTCATTCAAATTACCTGTAAAAAAAAAAGAAATATTACATTACAATTTATACATAAATACACAATTATTAAATATAAAATAAATATGTTTGCATAGAAAATATACAAACACGGTAATTGAAGTCATCTTTATTTCATTATAAGAGTATGTTTATAAATATTTAATGAACGATAAATAATTTAATAAGTCAAAATATTGTATAATAAATAAAATATATTTGTGGAACTGTTTGTGTTACAGAAAGTAACATATATAGAGGCATTAAAAAGGTTACGTCATAGACAGGAAGCAAATTATGCAAAAAAGGAGGGTAAGGGATTGTTAGTAATGTGAACTACCAGTCCTACTGCTAGCCTATCAGATCGACCTCCCCGTGACTTCCCCTAGAAACCATCGTGCTGAATTCTGGATGAATTTATTACGATGGGTTAACTGACCTGCCTTTCAGTTTCATCTATCATCCCTTATTGGGGTTACCGTTCCATTACCACCCATAAAAAAAAAAAACTACAAAAAATCAAAACAAAATAGCGTAACGTGTATAAAAAATAAAAAATAAAAAACGTAAACCTCTTTTCTAGAAGTCGATTAAGGCTAATAAAGTCTTAAATGTCGGCTGTCCAAGATAGAGCTATCTCGTTCGCTTGCACAACACGTACCTACCTATATTTGACGGTCAAATCTGAGACTGTATGCAAAATGTCGGTGAGTGGCCTTTTTGTCCGCCTCAAGTGACCTCTGACGGAAGATGGATGGGTTTAAAAAAAACCCTCATCCGGACACACCTGGACAACCGTTTAACCCGTGCGGATAAGACGTTGTTTGAATGTATAATTGTTGTATCACGTTACTAAAATGAACTTTGTTCACTTCTTACTAATCCTAATTAAATTTATAAATGCAAAAATTTGTAAGGAAGGAAGGATGGATGGATGTTTGTGTGTCTTTTAATGCAAAAATTGCTGAACGGATTTGATTGGAATTTAATACACAGGTAGGTAATATCCTTACCTAGCATGTAGAAAGAAAGAAACGGAAAACAGTGAATACTTAATAAAATTTTATTTATATTGAATATTTAAGAAAAAAAAAAATATAAAAGTCAGATAGCATATATTTATAATTATTGGAGTTAATTACAAAATAAGATCAACAGAAGAAAAAACAAATTTTTTTAGATTTCTTGTCTATCTATTCTATATTGTTCTATTCTATATTATTATTAGTATCAATAGTAATAGTTAATAACTACAAAATTTTATTTTTATATTTATTTAAAAAAAAAAATCAAACAACGAGCCAAAAATCTGTCTACTGAACTATAGACGCCAGGGGATTGTTTTATGAATTTCCATGACACTGAATAGGAAACGTGTATAAAATGTGTTATATTTATTAATCCCTAAATAAACTCCATGCTAATCACCGTCACAGTACCCAGACAAATATAAAATTATTTTGTAAATAAATGAATTGTACGTAAATGTTGAGTTTTTTGCGGGTTAATTTCAGCAGATAACAACATTCTGAACCCTGCAGTCGAGTCATAAAAAAAATACGATTTAAAAGAATTTGTAAACAAGTCTATCTGAATAAATTATTATTTCTGTACTATTCTATTTTGATAATTATTATGAAAATCGATCTAACACGAAAAATCCAAACACGTAACACGAAAGTACGTCTACTTTCGTGTCGATCGCATATTAATATCGTTACGAATGAAGTCGCTTATTTGTGTTACTCACAAGTTATTTCCCTTAAATTATACAAGATTACAATAGGAATGTCAATCAACCGAAACCATGTGAAGTTTCAAGGTCCACTGGTAATGGCTCGGCTCTACCCGAATAGGTTCAATGCCTCATTTCGAATTTAACTTTTCATATTAACGAAACATCCGCACTGAACATCCGCCACGAAGTTAACAGCTAATCCGTGTTACTAATGCTTATTTACACGTGTTTGATATTAACAGTTAACTTTATTGTAACATTTACTTTTCCATTTATTTATAAAAACTTAAATATTCTACAAACTTATTTTAAGTATTAAACAGTTTGTCACTTTCTTTCAAATCGAGAAACTAGCACAAAAGAAAGAGACAAAACAGTTAAACAGCTAAATTTATAAGAGGTTCGAAGCTTTTAATGAATAAAGGTTAAACTTTTTATCAATTCACTAATTATTATTGTCATCATTATTGTGAAAATATAGCTACATTGCATACTGTATTGTCACCAGAAATAAAGGTGCATGCAAAATTTCTGTAAAATCGGTTGGGAGCTCTAATTTAATACATGCAAGTTAAATAATATCTTTTAAAATCGGCGGACACCTCGTCTTTTTATAATAATTTGAGAAATAAAGCATTTTATATATATTTGTATTCACTGCAGTGATAATTCGAAAAACAATCCACTGGCGCCTGTGGTTTAAACTACAGACTTTGGGACAGTAACATTTGAAACTCCATTTAAATGTATATAACCTAGCATTATATACATGCCCCTGTACACCGTAATAGAAATTCAAAAAACACTCCCCTGGCGGTCATGGTTCATAGTACCGATTTTTGGGACATTGACATTCGATACTCCATCTAAATGTATATGATCTAGTTAACTGAGAAATGAATATCAAGCGTCGATCAGTGCAAGTGAACCTCCCATTCTCATGTAAATATCGCCTGACGTGACATTTCAAACATATGAGTTCGCTACGCCGTTTCCTTAAAACGACCCATTGTTGTCAGTTCACGGAGTAATGTATCGTATGATAATGCATAATGTTGGAGAGTTGGAGGTACATATATTTTTTAAAATAACTTCTAAAAAAGAAAAACATTTATCATTCAAAACTAACAACTCGCCGCGGTTACACAGTTTTTTTTTTTTTTAAATAAGTAACAAATAATTATGTAAATAAATATTACGAAGATAATATATAAACATACAACATGAGAACGTAGTAAAAAAATGCCAAAAAAACTCCAATTACAAACTAAATAGGCAACTTTATACTTATTTCTTTCTGTATTATTAAATATAAGAGTTATTTTTCAATGTCACAGTTTCAGATATGAATTTTTCTGCGCTGGCAACAAATTAACTTTAAACCCGCGCCACTTGCTACAAATAAAATTACACATTATACGTACAAACGGTTATCAACGTAAGGACAGCGCTCTGCGACGGACAGGGAGGTGGCAGCGAATGTCTCATAGGGTTGCCAGTTGTAATTAAAGATGCATTTATATTTATTTTTATACCACCGAAATACTGGCATATGTACTTTAAAAAGTTGTATACAAAAGTAATTAATGAAATACATTAACAAAGACATGAAAAAATACTTAATGAAATACATTAATAAAGACCTTTAAAATAAATAAATAAAAATACAGCCTATAATCAGAAGGAGACTGTACAAAAGTCGCTTGCATGGGTACACCTGTCCCACTTGTGTTTCTGTTGTTAAGCAGCTATGCTTGCATAGCTATTTCGGTTTAAAGGGTGGAATATGACTGCGAACTTACAGGACATGGAGGCATAACAACGTAGTTCTAAGAAATGGGAACGCTTGAGAAGTACAATGGGCATCACAATGTCCATGGTACTGTTCATGTCTACAGACGACGGTTACCACTTTCCATCAAGTGGGCAGCAAGCTTGTTAGCCATTCTAAGTAACATAAAAAAAATTTTAGTGTAAAATACTCATCAAAACTCTCCAGATTCGCAGCATCAGAGCGAGAAATACATTTATGGATGAAGCAAATAAATAAGCCGATAGAAGACGTACTTATAGAAAATGTTACGAAAAAGTCAAAACTACAGACATCAATTTTACTTATTAAATAGATGTTATAATAATTAAAAATTATATCAGACATTTCGTCCACATACATTTTTTTTTTATACAACTTAGAATGGCAAACAAGCTGACGGCCCACCTGATGGAAAGTGGTAACCGGCGCCTATAGACATGAGCAGTACCATGGACATAACAGAGTATACTCTTTCGCCCATGATACCCCCCATGCGTTGCCATTCCTGAGGACTCAGGTGTTATTCCTCTGTACCCAGTAAATTCACGCCATATCCCACTCTTCAAACCGAAACACAGCTATGCAAACACAACCGCTTAACGGTTGAAACAGGAATAGGACAGAGGTACCCAAGCAATCAACTTTTGTACAAAGTTTCCCTCTGGAACAAAGGCTCTTTTGGTCTTTTGAAAGTCAAGTAATTGCTTTGCCGATTACATGCAATTGCTACTCGTCAAAGTGGCCAACCAAGGAAGCATGCGGCTCACCTGATGGTAAGTGACTACCGCCCCCCATGATCACCCACAACACCAGCGGCATTGCAGGTGTGCTGCCGGCCTTTTAAAAAGGAATATACTCTTTACTTGAAGGTTATGTTGTCGTATCGGTTCGGAAATACTGCTGCTGGAAGTTGATTTCAAAGAATGGTTGTGCGTGGCACATTTATATTTGATACATATTCGGGTGATTGTGCGGTCTATTTTCATTAATGCCAGTGGCTATATTAATCCAAAACTTACGTCAAAGTGAAAAACTTTCTCTAATAACTACCAATTATCATTATATATTCTTAGTCATTTAAGGGTGTTTAAAGGAACATAATGGTCGAGGAATGGGCAGCAGCGTCCCTCTTAAAACGTCACCCAACTCAAAGCCTAACTGCGGTTGGCAACCCGACTGTCAAGCGTGGCAACTATTGGCCAAACCCCCCAAGGTGTAGCCCTGGGGGGAGGGGGTGTTAGGCCTCTGCTTGTGTTCTGTAGGGAACATTTAAGGGCTGTATCATTTTCATAATCATACCATATATTCACGAAGTAACTTCTGAGGATTAAACTATTAAAAACATTGCTGTTTCAAGGACGAAATAGTCAGGATAATATTACCTATCCACCGAAAAAGGTAATGTCCAACCAATAAACTAACATTTGTGATTCAGTTATAAAGATAACTGGGTGTTAATAGTGAGTCCGCGGAATGGAATGTTAAATGGGCATTAATTTCGCTGCATTTTGCGCTCGGTGGCAACCCTGCTGCGCGATAAGCGAAACGCGAATATATTCAATTAGGGGGTGAAAGCTCGTGGAGCGGATTAAGCGGCATTATGCCTGTTTATATATTCACTTTGTGACGTCACCATCCTTTGTTTTGTGCAGCGTGCAATGCTGGCGGTCATAAAAGTGCGCTGTAGTTATCAAGAATTATACTTGGGACAAAGGGAGTACCTATTCACAAAATGGTTTTCAGTAAAAACAGAACCGGCAAAGAGGTCGCCGACCTTTAGTAGCTTCAGAGTTAATTAACCTAAGTTTATTTTTAATGGGTTTGTATGAAATTTTCATTCACGATTAAAGATGAATGCACATTTTATAAATACAATGTCAAATTGGATTCTCAACTAAGAGAAATATTATAAATTTAATGACAGACACGGGGTTTCTGTTGTATCCTGCTACAACTATCTTAGTGATCTTATTAATACAGTGGAACCTCGATAACAAGAATTTCAAGGGAAATATTAAAAATTTAATATACAAGCTAACAACATACCTATTGGTAAATAGTAACCATCGTCTATACACATGAACTGCACCATGGACACCACAAAATACTCTGCGGTGCCCATGCTGTTTATTACTATTGTCTGACGGTCTTTTTCATGCAGAAAAACCTGTGACACTATGACCTTTCCATGATCTTATTCTAATCGTATTTATTTATTACAATTAAAATTGGGTGCCATAAAAAAACCGACTTTAATTGTGGAAAAACCAGTTTATATTTATGCAACTTAGAATGGCAAACAAGCTGACGGCCCACCTTATGGAAAGTGGTAATCGTCGTAAGCAGTACCATGGACATAACAGAGTATACTGTTCTCTCATGATACCCCCCATGCGTTGCCATTCCTAAGGACTCAGGTGTTATTCTTATGTACCCAGTAAATTCACCCTATATCCCACACTTTAAACCGAAACACAGCCATTTAATTTCAAAACTATTATATTATATTGGACCGATTTTGATAAAATTTCAATAAGACCAATCAATAAATATGTCCTTTCAAATAAAAAAAGAAACCTCCAAATCAGTTTATAACTGTCGGAGTTATGAGGTAGCAAACATAAAAAAATACAACCTTTCTTTTTGAAGTCGGTTAATAATAACTTTTTGTATATCATACAAAATTGTTCTTTCCAAAGGTTCCTATGGAAAGTTAAAGTAATATAGTCATATTCCACCCCATATTCTATGGAAAGAGTTCAGTTCATGAATAGCGCCTCTGTATTTCCTTTTATTCGTCATACGCAGCAGAAAGAGGGAAAAGTTGTTGCGATGTTTGGAGGAAAATATAAGTCATTTTATTGCCGGAATCTTACGAGTTGTGCTCGCACACGGATTCCTATCTTATCGAACCAACTACCCACGTATTTATCGTTTGCAGTCGCGTGGTATTCCCCCTCGGTTAGCAACTAACCAACTAAGAAACTTTCTGAAACTAGTTTAAGGAAATTCCCTCTATTTTGCGCCGCAGAATTGAGGTACCAGATTGAATTGATCGCGCTGCACGACTGACAGAAGTTTGTGGATATTTTTAAAGACACGAATTTCTTTCGTTCTGTTCATTATTCACGCTAGGTAATTTACGAGGCAGGCAGTGAGGGGTGCATTTTTATGGTTTACATTCTTACATATTTATTGAGAAATCCTGCCTTGTCTTTTTATCAAAATAATTTGAGACATTATACCGCAATATATGAGCGTTATCTGAAGTCCCTGTTTTTTACTTACATACATTTCTTTCCTGCTACTATTATAAGTGTGGAAGAGAATTTGTTTGTTCCTTTTTAGTGATTTAAAAGCTACACAAATTTACAAGAAATTTAATTTACATACCGTATTCAGAATATAATATACATAGGCCATATTTAAAAAAATAACAGAATAGAAAATATTTATTGCCAAAAAAACACATAGTTATAACAGAAAATACAGTTTTATTATTATTATTTCAACCGTTAACTGTCCACTACTAGACATTCGCATAGACTTCCTCATAAAGGGAGCTTTGCCAGTAGTTGCTACGCTTGGCAGGCGAGTTGACAACCGCAGTTAGGCTTTTAGGGATGTTTTAAGAGGGACCAGGAAAAAAAAGGGGTAGCCTATTCTATACCGGGATCACACGACCAGTTATTCTATTTGATGGCAACGATATTGTTATACAAATACGAATTAAGAATCTTATTTTGGAGGGGGGGGGGGGGATTGATACTAACGCAGACTACCAGTCCCATTAATATGGTTGTGCAACCAGGTCGACCTCCACGTGGTCCCCCCTGGAAACTATCGTGTTGAATCCCAGATGAATTCATCACGATGGGCTAACTAACCTGTTTTTTTAATCTCACCTATCATCTCTCACTGGTGCCCCGCCGGTGTATATCATTAGCGCGGGCGGAATTATCATTCCATTATCATCCATTAAAAAAAATCCTTACTTTGGAATTGCTTAAATATTATGTTTGGAATTATGACACTAAAATAATATAAACAGTGTCCCGCGGTGGGCCTGTGTACGGTAAACATTAAGTAATTCGTCGGTTCCGCAGCTCAGGAAATCAGCACTGAATAGCTCGTAGAGACCGGCTACAGACACGCCGCAGTGTACGAAACTACAGTGTTATCATGTCGCACAAATATGCTATTAGGTAATAAAAATAACAATATTTGTAACAAAACTAAAATAGAGATTAAAATGGATATTATAAATGAAAATGTGTATTTTGTTTTTTTTTTTTCTTAAACTTCAAAACAAAGAAATACCATTTTAACATAGGTTATGTTTAAGCGCATTTAAAAAGTAGAAGGTACTCAATTTTGAATTGATTTTAATGAATTATTTTTACTTTTTATCATGTAGACTAAAAAACGTATCAAGCAATCAGACTACTAGATTTGGATACACTTATATATTGTATTATATATATAACAAAAAAATTACACATTGAATTTTAAAAAGATAATATGTAACGACAAAAAAAAGCGTCAAATGGAGTGACTGAAATGACAATGTTAAACAGAATTTAGCTGAATATAATTTTTTGAACTAGCCTATGAAGGCCAGGCTAGGCTTTTTGAAGGCTAAAATATAATATTTATTGCCTAGTATACATAAATACATTTTGCTCTGCAAAAAAAAAAAAAAGATGATTCGTCGACGTTACATTTTAAAATATCTGAATTTGAAATTCGAATTGAGAACGTCCATCTTTTGGAAAACGCTTAGAACTCATATTTCCTTTGTGTAATGTTCTTTTGACAGTCTGCTAAAAATTTAATTCTTCTACACTGTGGCCACGGGCAACCGGGTAGGACCGGCGGTAGGGGCAGGGCGGGGGAGGGTAGGAAGTGCCTCGCGCGCCGGAAATGAGCTTTCGATATCCGTCCCGCCCATCACCCACTTTGTCCGAATCAATTTCGCTTTACAACGCGCGCCCAGAAAAATGCAAAAGATGCATCGCAAACATTCGGAGCGATTGCTGAACGGGAAATTGGCACTGTTTTGGTACGTTAAGGCATTGTTCGGAGGCGTTTATTTTTAAATTACTTCGAAAGAAGCCTGTGTTCAATTCGAATGTATTTTTATGTAGATGTTTTAATACTGTAAATATGTTTATTATTAAAGAACATTCGAGAAGAAAACTTACTTAATTATGAAATGTGGCAATTAATTAAAAACTTTCATTTTATTAAATAAAACCAGTAATCTATATAATATAGTTAAAAGGAAAGATTTGACTGTTTATTTGTAATGGACAGACTCAAAAACTATTCAACCAATTTCAAAAATTCTCTCTCTTAAAGAAAGCTACCAGAGGGAGACTTTGTGCAAAATTGCTTAGGTACCTCTGTCCCATTCGTGTTTCTACCGTGAATAAGTTGTGTTTGCATGGCTGTGTTTCGGTTTAAAGGGTGGGATATGGCGTGAATTTACTGGGTACAGAGGAATAACACCTGAGTCCTCAGGAATGGCAACGCATGGGGGGTATCATGGACGAAACAGTATACTCTGTTATGTCTATGGTACTGCTTATGTCTATAGGCGACGGTTACCACTATCCATCAGGTGGGCCGTCAGCTTGTTGGCCATTCTAAGTTGTATAAAAAATGTATACTGTTTAACCATGCGTACAGAGAGGGAAGAGACTGTTAGTAATGCGGACTATCTATCTCACTGCTAGCAATATACTCTGTCAGGTCGACCTCCACGTGGTCCACCCATGAAACCATTGTGCTGAATTCCGGGTGTATTCATTACGATGGGTTAACTGACCTGCTTTTTCATTCTCACCTATCATCTCTCACTGGTGCCTCGCCAGTGTACAACGTTAGCGCAGGCGGGATTGCCATTCTATTATGATCTATTAAAAAACCCCTGTGTACAGTAGTACGTAGGGCAGATGGGACATTTGGTACACAATAAAGAAATATAATGGATACCTTCTTTATTCAAACACATTTTGTTTATTATAAAGATGTATAGTTTAGAATATTCTTTTAGTTAGTATTCTTCAAGTCGTTTGCTTAAGTACCTGTCTCCCATTCGTATTTCTACCGTAAAGCAGTTGTTTTTACATGGTTGATTCAAATTGAAGAGAGGGATATGGCAGTGAATTTACAGGGTACAGATGAATAACAACTGAGTCCTCAGGAATGACAACACATGGGCGGTATCATGGGCGAAACAGTATACACTGCTATGTCCATAGTACTACTCATGTCTATAGGCGACGGTTACCACTTTCCATCAAGTGAGCCGTCAGCTTGTTTGCCATTCTAATTTGCTTAAAAAAATATTCGACATCTTCGATGATCCAGGGATATGATTTATTCCCTGTGACTGATACATATTTATACAAAAATTATAATAATCCTAATACGAAACGTAGGAGACATAAAACATGTTATTCAGAACGGTAGCCAATAACTATAATCTGCGTGAGTCATCAGTGAGACTAGAGAATCAGCAATCTCGACTACTCGCAGATGAACGTCGGCGATACGTCATACGAAGTAAAACATGTCCCAGTTTTTATTATGTCTCCCAAACATGTTCAAGGCTAGCTGATCCCTATTACCGATAGACGCCCCCTGGCTCCACTTCTGCCCCCGGTATCTCTACGTAATAAAATGTTTATCTATCTATCAATCAGCTCGACCCTTGAGCGGGCCGATCCTCATTACAAGTACTTTTTCAACTGCAGATATTTCAACGAGCGCTCCACGAAAATTCCACGAGATCCCAGAATAACTCGAGTCAGCGATGCGAATTTTAAAACTGCTAAAAAATCTAGTGATGTGCCGGATCCGTTAAAAGTAGGAAACCGATACGAATACGGATTTCAGATTAGTGTTTAGATCCGTGAATTCGGACATGGATACGAAGCACCTGTTCTTTACAATCTTATGAATATTATAATAACATTATTCTTAATAAAAAATACCAGTCTTGAAATCCAACCCGGTTGTTATTGCCAATTTGTAAAAGAACACTAATTGGAAAAAAAACTATTATATTATATGGCAAAAATATATAATAAAATACCAAAAGACATTTGGGAGCTTCCCAATTAAACTTTTAAGATAACGTTTAAAAAACGGTTATTTCATAAATAATTGAATAAATAAATCAACTAGAGATATTAATATTACTGTGCCTATTGAATTGAAATTAATTATACCAATACAATATCATGATATTAATACAGTATTGGTTCATTAACAATACACAATATAATGTAACCAATTTAATGTAATACATGTACGATGAAATGACAAACTTGATATGGTATATATACCAATAATCGATTGATTGTTGTACTGAATACTGTATGTATGTAATATTGTTATTGTTAAAATTTAGTCGTATATAGTATTAAGGACGTTACCTGCCTATATATGGCGAAACATGTACTAATGCGTTTTAAATGTAACACCTTGTATCTCATGTTTCAAGTGGATAATAAATAAATGATTACAATTGGCGAGACTTAAATACACATGGATGCAAAGGATGCATAGGATGGAGCCGGTTTGTAGTCATGAAGAGGATTATACTTAACAATGGATGAAACCGGGTTGATGTAAAGATGGATTAATATTATAATGTTTGGATATTTGTTACTTAAACAAACATCCCAACGTGTTTGAATCATGTTTAAATGGTTAAAACAATTTGAATAAAATTTTATACATAAGTAGGTTATATTCTAACTTGAAAAATAGGATACTAATTCATGCGGGCAAAAAGATAAGCTAGTTTAAGATATTTTACCAAGTACCATTACAGTAACTCAATATAATAAATGTTAAAATGTATAATTTTCGCAACATAAATGTGCTAAACATATGACTTTCAAAAATAAAAAATATTTTAAATGCAATCTAAAAGTATATCATTGCTACCTATATTTAGATATACGTAATAAAATTTAATGATGTAATAAGATCCGTTGAAGATATGTCAAAAAGTAAAAGATACTGATCTAAGATACTAGCTACCGCCTTCTTTCTTTTTTCCTCTACCCAAGGGTTATCTAAAAGAACTTGCCTTAACGATAAGACAACCTTTTGTACTTTATTACAAATATATCCGAGATATCTGAGAGAGAGAGAAAAGATTTATTTATTTACTTTTAGGGCCAGTTTAATTATACCACATAATAAATAATTGGTTCATATATCCAAATGAGAAAAAAATAAATCTTTTTTCTCATTCGGATATACGCGGATACGATAACGAAAATCAGGCACATCACTATAAAAAAACGAATGGACCGACTCCGGTAACAGTGTTTGTTTGGGAATTTTCTAACGGACTAGATTGAATTTAAAGTTGGCAGTGGTGGTAAAAAGGAGTCGCCGAGTTACCTCTTAAACCGCCGTCGAGTTAACCGAGCACTTACCGAGTTTCTTTGGACTTTAGTTGGTTCAACTTGGCCGCTGACGGCGATCGAGTCGCCAGCACATGTTGCAACTTGCAACTCTTTTATAGACATATTAAACCACATTCTGGCGTCGTATTCGTGTATTCTATGTAGGGTTTATATTATTTGATCTTTGGAAATACTTTATGTTGTTTCTACGCCGTCGTACGATGTGTACTGCCATGGCATAAGGCGGAATGTTAGCTACGGTGACGACTAAATACTAATTAATTTAATTCTATTTTCAAGCGGCTTCAAAAAGAATTTGGTTGTATTTTGTTTTTTTTTTTTTTGTTATCTCATAGCTGTTAGTTATAAACCGATTTGGAAAATTATTTTACCTGAAAGGATATAAATACAGATTATTGTGAGGCATCATTTTTGTTTATAAATAATTTATTATAAGTAACATTTAAGGGTGTAATTGGTATGTAACAAGAAGGGATTTAAAAATTCTTAAAAATTGAAATATAAGTATTAAAAAAAGAACATATTTTTTCTTCAAATCATTTATCAATTAAAATCAGTTCACAGTTCATAAAAAAGATATACTGTAATATACATAAAAAGAGTCTTTCCTTTTTGGAAATCGGTAACAAATATAATAACAACATCAAATAGAAATATCTCACGAACTTTCCTCAAAGACGAAATATGTTTGTTCAATAAACGAACAACAGTTTTTCTAGTTAGTTCCCAAACAGACTACGGACGCTTGGTTTCATTCAATCCAGAGTCACAAACAAAGTTGGCGTCGCCCATTCCAGTGACAATTTATTATGATTGACGTATGCATGATAAAATGGGAGTTGGGGAGATTGGAAGAAAATGTTGCCAAATATGTTTGGAATGTGATATTTTTATACAACGGCGTTGGTTGACTAGCATACGGCTCGCCGGTTAGTAATACACTATTACAACTCAGAATTGTATATTTGATTAACATTCTTTTATAAAATAAAACCTGTGAAGTACCATTCGGACTCATACAAAGAAATATACATACATGTATACACACACACGCACACACACACACACATAGATTAAAAACTGGACTATATAACTAGGTTAGTTTTGGTAGATTTTTTTGACAATTTCTCAAACCTTACGCTAGAAACAGATCTTATTTTTCTACGATTAATTCCCATAACAAATTTTGAAAGTACTTCAAACTATCTATAGATCAACTAGGATCAACTATTACTACTTTGTAGAAAAATTTATTTAAAATCGCGAAAACAAAACTCAAACTGGCAACACCGTCGCAGCATTTTTAATGGATGATAATGGACAGGTAACCCCGCCTGCGCTAACGGTATACGCTGTATCAAAATAAACTAGATGAATAAACTAGTGAGAATGGTAACCCCGCCTTTTTTTTATATGCATTTTAAAATGGCAAACAAGCCAACGGCTCACCTGATGGAAAGTGGTAACCGTCGCCTATAGACATGAGCGCTAACGGCGAGGCACCAGTGAGCGATGATAGGCGAGAATGAAAAGGCAGGTCAGTTAGCACATCGTGATGAACACACTTGGAATTCAGCACGATGGTTTTCAGGGAGAACCACGTGGAGTTCTGACAGCGTATATTTCTAGCAATAGGACTGGAAGTCCACCTTACTAACAACCCCTTCCCACCTGCACTCGTCGCAGCATTAGGCTTCTTTTGTAACATTTTGGTACGGAACCCTAAAAAATGTGAGCATAATAAATAGCGATTTAACCACTGTTCGAAGCAAGTCAAATTGACATTGTTTAAGTCCTATTGTCAGGCTTTTTACACCAGCCAGTTATGGTATAGTTATACAAAGAGAACTTATAACACACTGCGTGTGCAATACAATAACGCATTCCGGGGGGAAAGGGATTGTTAGTAATGGAGATTAAGAATCCCATTGCTAGCAATATATTCAACCAGGTCGACCTCCCCGCGGTTCCCCCTGGAAACTACCATAATTAATTCCTGATGAATTCATCATGATGAGCTAACTGGCCTGTTTTCATCCTCATCGATCACCCTTCACTGGTGCCCCGCCAGCGTATCCCATTAGCGCAGGCGGGGTTACCACTCCATTTTCATCCAATAAAAAAAAATAACGCATTCCGAGCGATGCTCAACTTGCCATGGCGGTGTAGTGCGTCTGGCATGTTCGCAGACAACAGGGTTAATGATTTTTTTGCTATCTCACATAATTATAAGGCAAAATTTCTTGTAAAGACTGTATTCCTCACTGCATACCTGACGACCAAAGATTTTATAATGAAATAATTTAAATTAGTATTTTACAATTAATGTGTATTTTAAAAATAATAATAATAATAGTTTGTATAATACTCGTATACTATATATACCTGAAAATAAAGAGATTTATTTATTATTTATAAAATAATGCTACCGTGTTTATTCACTGGTAGCAAGCACCAAACAAAGCGGTGACTCTGCAGATTAAAAGCCCCACGACACCATTTGTACAACTCATCGTACGTAAACACGTCACACCATTTGTTTCAATAAACTCGGATAAGGCGCATCATGCATTGACGGCATCGGTGGTGTAACGGTTTCACTCTCCGATGGTCGTAGGTTCGAGTCTCACATATTACAAATATTTATATTCATAAGCTTACTTCCATATTAATTTAAATTAAGTCCTACCCGAAGGGCTCCTGCTGAAAATCAGCACTAACTTGTAGTGGGCCATGTATAAATTAACCATATCGTCATAGTCGTAGAATACTGACGGATCTCTATATGTAATCTTTGTCAGATCCGTCAGTATTCTACGACTATGACGATATAGTCTAAGGTACATATTAAATCATCAATTTATCATATTTTCATTTTATAAAAAAAAAAATTGTTTTTGTAATACTAAAAAAATAAATGATTCGAAATTTATTGCTGTTTTTATTTAGTAGTTGGGTCCTTAAAAATAGTGCTACATTTCCTAGGAGTCCGTGGTTGAAAAGGGTTTTTGATGGTAAAAATTGAATGGCAACTTTGAAAAAGCTGAATGTTTATGTAGCAATGTATTTTTTTTATTAATGGATGATAATGGATTGGTAGCTCCGCCTGCGCTATCGGTATACATTGACAGGGCACCAGTGAGAGATGAAAGCTGAGGATGAAAACAGGTTAGTCACCAATCGTGACGAATTTAATTAGAATTAACCAAGATAGTTTCTAAAGGGGTCACGTGGAGGTCAATCTCACAGGGTATATTGCTAGCAATGGTACTGTTAGATCCCATTACTAATAATCCTTTTGCCCTCGGTCGAAAAGGTTTAGGTAACGCTGCAACAAATAATTGATACACTATATACATAAATATATTGGTATGTACTCAGAATATCAGTGCTTTGCTCTTCTGAGGATATAGCAATAAACTGAGTTGTGACCATTTTCTATTGTTTTTTTTATACAACTTAGAATGGCAAACAAGCTGACGGTCCACCTGATGGAAAGTGGTAACCGTCGCTTATAGACATGAGCAGTACCATGGACATAACAGAGTATACTGTTTCGCCCATGCTACCCTGCATGCGTTGCCATTCCTGAGGACTCAGGTGTTATTCCTCTGTACCCAGTAAATTAATTATTGTTAAGGCACACGCACGAAAGGAAAAATTGTACTTGACTTTATAATATTTTTTTCCTCTTATCTCACTTTTTATGTATATTTGTATCTGTTATAATTACGGTGCTGTAAGTAATGCAATTAAATTATCTATCTATCTATCTATCTATCTACTCGTATAGATACATTAAGAAAAGCATTCATACAATGTTACAGTCCATTGTACTCCGACGTCTCGTATCGCTCTCGAGAGGAGCATTTCTCAGTCACTCGTTAAGCAATAAGCAATTTATTACGGAGACCAGACCGCGCAGCGTTCCTTATGGATATTTAAAGCTGCAATGTAGTTGTCTGCAGGATCTCTGATAAAGAATTGTTATCTATACTCGATAAAGACGATTTAGTGACAAAAATCGAAGAAGGAAAGCTGTGTTGGCTTGGCCGTTTGGAGGGGATGGATGAAAGAAGAATTATAAAAGAGATTTATCGAGAAAGAATGAATGGAGATGTCGGTAGGGGCCCCTAGACGGATGTATGTCGATCTAATAGGCGACGTGTTGAAGAAGTGCCAAATTAAAAGTATGAATGTGGAAGAAGCGAAAGAGGTATGTATGTATTTATCGGCAACTGTACTTAGGTTTTAATGATGTATTAAGTGGGACGCTGCTTCCAATCCAAGCTTAATGGCTCGACCATTAAGCTCCCTTAGTCGCTTCATATGCCAGACAGGGAAAAGGATATTCTACGCCGGGACTATACGGTAATGTTGTATAGATATATCCGTAAATGTCAAAAAATATAAACTTAGAAATTTCATTCATTCATTCATTCATTTCAGCTATTATCCGTCCATAAACTTACATATAATTGGGGCAAAATAAGGAAAAAAACGGGGGTAGTTCTTTATCAATTAATATACGCGCCTGTATAAAAGACTAGTGAACCGGCCCGATTTCGCACGGGTAGATATTCAGAAATAATATAGCCTATGTTACTCGCTGATAATGTAGATTTGTATATTTAAAAAAAAAATCTATTCAACAGATTATGAGTTTATCGATTACAAATAAACGAACAAACAAATGTTAGTATAAAAATCAATCGCATTGAGAAACGAACCTCCACTATTTGAAGTCGGTTAAAAATATTCCCACCATAAACACAAACTTCGAAGATCCAAACTGAGGTGGATTAAAGCGGTAATTAATCAAGAGTGTGCCTTCGCGACAGCGCCCGCACGCCGCTCCCCCCCCCCCCCCAAGCCTCCCACTACCCTTCCTTATTTTTACAACGCCGAAGAAACCTCCATTTCATTAGAGCGCTACAAAAGAGTTGCTTCCTCCGTGTACAATTCAGTTACATTAAATGTTTTAATGGCGTTGCCAGTGCTTTATTGCGTTTCGGATAAAAACTTCACCGCGCGGCAAAGGGCGCAAATGGGCTTTAGGAGTTATTAGTAGAACTGACCTGTCTTGCTATCCATTCAAAATGGTAGGGTTCCGTATCAAATTGGTACATTTCGATGACTTAAATATGACTGCAATTATTGTATAAATACATGATATTTGGAATACCTGTCCCATTCGTGTTTCAACCGTGAAGCAGTTGTGATTGCATGGCTGTGTTTCGGTTTGAATGGTGGAATATGGCAGTGAATTTACAGGGTACAGAGGAATAACACCTGAGTCCTCAGGAATGGCAACGCATAGGGGGGGGGGGGGGGGTATAATGGGCGAAACAGTATACTCTGTTATGTCCATGGTACTGCTCATGTCTATAGATGACGGTTACCACTTTCCATCAAGTGGTCCGTTAGCTTGTTTGCCATTCTAAGTTGTATAAAAAAAAATACCTAGTTGGAATATATTGATGTTTAAATAAATACACATAATTTAAACAGAGATTTAAAGTGCTTATAAACAAGTCTATATAAACAAAGATGATTTGAATTTATCAGTATCGCTCCAATATCAATATATTGACTTCCTTAGGATATTGATGGAGGAAGAAAAGGTCATCACCCATTTCGTTATCACCCATACCTATTGATATTTGGATTCATTTTGATCAGTTTCCCCATTTCAATATTGGATAACTTATTACTTAACATGTACGTTACTGGTTTCTTTGCGTGATAGAATCCGAAACGAGGATATCCGCAGTAGAACCAAAATAACCGTCATTTGCCCGAAGGATTAAGCGAACTGAAGTGGCAATGGGTTGGTCACATAGCTCGAAAAACGGGATGGGGAAGAAAGGTTCTTGAGTGGCTACCTAGTACGGGCAAACGCAGTGTAGGACGACTCGCACTAGATGCAGTGACAACCTGAAATGCATTGCAGGGAGTTAGTATGCAGGTGGCTCAGGACCGTTCTTTATGGCAGTCTATGGGGGAGGCTTATGTTCTGAAGTGGACGAATGACGAATGATAGCTGAAATGATGATGATGATGACGTTATTGAGCTAATATATAAATATTGCAGCTATAACATGTACTGCCTGCATATATAACCTACCCCTAATACCCAGAAACTAGTCGTAACGTGTTTTTTGGACGGTAATTTTTAAGTCACAAAGAAAGAATAGGTCTGCTTAGAAGTTGTCATAATGTAATCATAGTCATATCGGCCGTTAATTGTCCACTGCTGGACATAGCCCCCCCCCCCCCCCCTCATTAGTAATTCTAACACCATACCTAATAACTGACCGAGTTATGAGGTAACAAAATAAAAAACCGAATTGAAAGCCTCCATATTTTTGAAATCGCTTGAAAATATTAAATATAACGAAAGAACATTCTGGGCCTCGGTTCCCACAAATATTTTAGACCACTTATTCAAGCTGGCGGCGAGGATTCATTTATTTGACATGCCCCTTGAATGAAAGGCACATTGTAGGACCAATTAGGACCAGTGGAACGAAATTGGAACGTGTACAGACCTTTTTCGGGGACACTGATAAAAGAAACCTTTTGTCTAGTTAGTATTTGAAATAAAATTGTGGGTACTTGACCTAAGGACGCAATTGATAATATATTAGTTTACACACGAGGGAGTATATAGGACAGGAATAATTTATTTTAATGTAATGACTACCGGTTTAATTTAAGTGTAATTAGATCGAAAAAGCTCGACTAGTTTCGGGATCAATTTGTGATCCTTAGTCATGAGCGACTGACGCAAGAATGAGTCTAGCTGCGTACTCGACTCGATAAGCGCGGGTTTTTTTAATGGGTGATAATGGAATGGTAACTCCCCTTGCGCTTACATGATACGCTGGCGGAGCATCAGTGGAGGGTGATCGATGAGAATGAAAACAGGCCAGTTTGCCCATCATGATGAACTTACCAGGCATTAATCATGATAGTTTTCAGGGAAACCGCGAGGAGGTCGACCTGGCTGGGTATATTGCCAGCAATGGGATTCTTAGCTTCCATTACTAACAATCCCTTTCCCCCCGCTGAATGCAAGCTGTAAGCGCTTACGGCATCATCGTAATAATAATCATAGGAATAATTTATGATTCCGGTCCGCAAGAAAGACTTTAGTCATGGCAAATTTAGTATGGCACTAAAAAGGGATTAAATAATAGAATTGTGACATAAATATTCAGTGACTAGGACGTTTATACTAACTAATAAATCGTGATAAATACACCTGGAAATTCAGCACGATGGTCACCCCGTCCGCTCGACCTGACGGGGTATATTGCTAGCAATGGGACTACTAGTCAGCATTACTAATACTCCCCCCCCCCAAGTGAGTGTTACCCCTTAGCGCCTTAACAATACAACTAATCATATATATGTATTTTATACGACGGAGGCTATTTTTTATGCCTGCCATCAAACATACCCTGATAAAGCGAACAAAGTCGCGGGTAAAACTTTGTACAAAATAAAATTAATCTTAACTTTTTCAACTCTTGCATATATAATAAAAATACATATTACAGTTAAATATAATTTTAAAATAGCCGCGTACACGTGTTACTTTTTACATGGAACCAAAACGGCGTAATAAAGATAGGATGCACTTTATGTTACCGGGCCTCAGTCACACAGACCTGTAATAATATTGGAGCGAATGTGACAAGAATATATTTATTTCTCTGGTAATTGATTAATTTATATTTTTCATTTCATTAGTAAAAAGGGGTCAAATTCAATCGTATCTCTTTTTCAAAATAGACAGGAGCATTACAAAATACACTATTTTTTTTAATGGCTGATAATGGAATGGTAATCCCACCCACGCTAACAGTATACACCGGCGGGGCACCAGTGAAGGATGATAGATGAGGATGAAGCAGGTCAGTTAGCCCATCGTGACGAATTCAACAAGAATTGTTCACGATGGTTTCCAGGGGGAACCACGTGGAGGTCGATCTGATATGCCCATATTGCTAGCAATGGGGCTGTCAAACTCCATTGCTAACAATCCCTTTCCCCCAAAATACACTATTGGTGCGCTTTATGCGTTGCCATTATTGAGGACGACGGTGTTATGACACAGGCTAACTTTCAAATCAAAACAACCATGTAAGCACAGCTGAATCACGGCAGAAACAGGAGTGGGACAAAGGTATCCATGCAGACAATTTTCTTACTAAATTTTGCTCTGATAGTTTTTTAGAATTCCGGCAACTGTACTATAGACGAAATTCGGACGAATTCTTTCATACTTCAATAAAATTATTCAGCACTGAGAAATCAAAAAACAGAAATATAAAGATAATTGTTTGAAACTATCCAAATACAAACACTGCTGTGTATTTGCATCCAGTCGGTGTCGGCAAATGCCACTAACTGCCGATATAGCCGAAATGCGACGATTTATCGGCGAACTGGATGCCGGCTGTTACGTCCACGTTACGTTTACGGCTCGTCTGCGGTTTAATACCACCTTTTATTGTGATAGCGGCGAATCGTAAAGTTAAAAGTATAATAAATATTATATTAAATTATATTGTTGATACGGTCTAACGGGCGGAGAGTGATAGATTGTTGCTATATTTAGTTGAACATGTTTTTAGGCGAAACCTTGCGATAAAGGACTGACAAAGTCATAAATATATCTTTCTACAGCAGTGTTTTTCAACCCTTTCAATGACCACCCCCCCCCCCCCCCCCGTATGAAATAATATTTAGCGATCTCCCACTTATTTTTTTGTTACTTTTTATTAACGTACAAATGTTTTAATTATAATTATTCTTAATAGGTCTATCTTTATAATTTTGTTTTTTTTTACTTACGTAGTCTTCGCGACACCCTGGGGGGTCACATGTTGAAAAACATTGTTTTACACGATGAAAACTAAATCATGAGAGATATTGAAGGGTATATTCTACCAGCGAAATATATATTTTCCTCATAAAATGTTTTACTTATTTATTTTAGTATGGATTAAAAAAAAACTACCAAAATATGGTAGATTACACCATGTGGTGTTAAATCCGCTATTTACACTGTCTACATGCATTAAAGTTTAATAAATAAATAAATGAAAATTATATCATTTTAATAAAAAAACATTGTGTCAACTGTGACAAAACCAGTTAGTTATTATGATTTAAAACCTAAATTACTAAATCGATTTTGATAAAATTTCTACAGGACTAAACTGAAAGTATATCCTTTCAGATAAAAAAAGAAATTTCCAAATCGGTTCACAACTGACAGAGTTATAAGATAACAAACATAAAAAATACAAACGAATTGAGAACCTCCTTTTTGTCGGTCGGTAGAAAAGTATCTTTAAAGAGAGCGAGTTACATCGGTTCAGTCACGCGGAAAGGATGACGAAGTTATATATAATGAGAAAGTGGAAGGACGCAGGTACCAGGGGAGGCCATGATTGATCTATTATGATAAGATAGATCGAGTACGGTCAAGGGTTCGATGCCGGGGTTTAATATTATGAAAGTGGATAAAGCAATACACGTGTATAAGGGTTTTCGAGCTCGGTCCCCTCTGTCTACCCCATATGGGGATATGGCGTGAAGACATATATATATATATTTAAACAGATAATTAACGTGTATAAATATAGTCGACGTCGTATTTTCACGTGTATCACGGTGTATTGAGCAAGGGACGTAAAGGTCATACGGCAGGAAAATAGAACATTCCAAAATGATCAAAGGGAATAAAATATGAAGCGAACACATACAACGACGGGTCAATGGTTTATTGATGGGATTATATAAATAATAAATAATAATATTATGATTGGACGCCTGGTAAACATAGTCGCAAATAAATTGAAAAAAAAAAAGTGTCCTACAATTATAAATTAGCTGACCCGATAGATATCCTGTTCAAATATCGATTTTTAATACATGACATTATATAGGGAAGAAAGATTCTTATAAAAGTGGCGACCCCATATGGGCAAACGTAGTGTAGGACGACTTCCCACGAGATGGAGTGACGACCTCAAATGCGTTGCAGGGAGCAGTGCATGCTTAAGGCCGTTCCCTATGGTAATCTATGGGGGAAGCCTATGTTCCGTAGTGGAGTGTTAATGGTTGAGATAATGATATTTTATATTACTGATTTATGCGTGCAAAGCCACGGGAAACCGCTAGTATACAATAACACATATGACAGTTTTTATTCCTAATAATTGTGCAAATATGCTAATTACATCATATTTTATAAATAAGACTATAATAAATACGAAAGTTTGTAACGATGGACAGATCAATGTTTGTTATTCTTTCACACAAAAACTACTATACCAATTTGAATGAAATTTGGCACACGGATAGATTATATTCTCACTTAAAAAATAGAATACTTTTTATACTACTATTGTGGAAAACAAGCATATGGTTAGCCTGATGGTAAACGGAGTAAACCCGTAGGAAAACTTAATACGCCCTTTTTGACGGACCCCATGCTGTAGTCTCTAGGGAAAGTATTAACAGGAAGATCATTCCACAACCTGTATATCCATTTTATATACTGATTTATGTATGCAATTGCAAAGCCGTAGGAAACAGATAGATAGATAGATAATTTATTTGCATTACTTACAGCACTCAACTACAGTAGAGAATATATCCCAGTTCGTTGGAATTTAATAGTCCTTATTCGGATAGTAATGTATGCTAGAATTTGAGCATGTTACGTCTAATATAGTCTCTGCTTACCGCAATGGTTAGCACTGACTCTGTAAGTTAATTAAATTAGTATGGAATGAACTCTAAAACTAGGAGTATGAGAGTTATATCACATTGTAAATGTTTTATAAAATGTGTTACTGTGATATTGGTTTACACCAATGTTTCCACATCACATATCACAATTAAGGTAACTGAATTAACATATCTTTTATAATTAATGACTGTGTTCAATGAAAAACAGACTTTAATTGTGACAAATTGATTTTAAAACTGAATACTTGTGATTAAAGAATACTATGGTTGATTGTAGCTTAATAGTTTTTTATTTTCTTTCTTTTTATCAATATGAAGTTTATAATAACCATTTCATCCATTCATATTTTTTGTTGACAACTTTTTTTTTTACAACACAGGGGACAAACGAGCATGCGGCTCACCTGATGGTAAGTGACTACCGCCGCCCATGATCACCCACAACACCTACGGCATTGCAGGTGTGCTGCCGGCCTTTTAAAAAGGAATATACTCTTTTCTTGAATGTTGTCGTATTGGTTCGGAAATATTTAACATATATTAGAAACAAAAAAACAACTATAACTATAATAATAGTATTTTTTTCATGATTCAGCCGCCCAGTTCGGAATGCAATTTCAGCTGTGAAGAACGGGCAAGAAATGCAGCTACTGTTTTTTTTTTTCAAAAAGTCATATAATTATTTATCATCATCATCTATTTTTCTTCACTATCAGTATCCTCACTTGTCCCAAAAAATATCCTAAGATCTGTATTCATTGAGTCTGCGTTTAAGATCTTCGCTTCAAATATACAGTCTACAGCCCAGCTCAAATACTTAAGAGGGTTCCGAGCTGAAAGCTCAAACGTATTTCGGTAGTGAGCACTAGTTCTGATAGTAGCATCCAATATGACAGGTGTCCGCAGGGAATTATTCAAACCACGACGGCTGTTCGTTTAGGGTTGTCACATAACATATATACTCGTACATATTTCAAATTAAGTAGAAAATTTTATCATAAAGAGATTATTTGCTTTTAATACCTAAAGAGGTATATTTTTAATGAAACAAAAATAAACACTTGTTTTCACTTGTAAAGCAATTGAGAATAGTTTGATAAATAAATGTGTTACTCTGTACCATTTACTGCCATATCCCACTCTTCAAACTGAAACATACGTATACAAACACAACTACTTCACGGCAAAAACACAAATGGGGTAGAGGTACCCAAACAAATTTGTAGAAAGTCTCCATCTATTTCTGCCTACACCAAAAATATAATATGTGTTATTCTTGATTATGGCCTATTTATTTATGTATCAAATGTCATTAATCGATTTAGAAATACAGCATTTTTTTTAATGGATAACAATGGAATGGTAACCCTGTTTGGACCTACGATATATGCTGGCGGGGCACCAGTGACGAATGATAGGTAAGATGAAAAAGCAGGCCAGTTAGCTCATCGTGATGAATACACTATGAGTTTAGGACGATGGCTTCCAGGGTCAACCACGTGAAATTCGACTTGATAGGGTACATTGAGTCTAACAATGGGTCTAGTTCGCATTACTAACAATTCCTTCCCCCCACATATACCATTAGCATGAATCTCCTTCATTTAAATTAAATAAATATAAAAATGTATATCTTCCAATATTGCCTGTTTGAATATCATACAATTTGTGTAAAAATACCATGAACAATTCGAGTCGTCACAACAATAGACATATGTCAATTATTGTTTTAATGATATCCCAAACAAAAATTGCCAACCCTTATTACAGTGGCGCCGATTTAAAAACAATTGGAAATACAAGGCACGTGACATTTCGCAAGGCGCGCAATTTGCGTCAGTCGAACCCAACTAAATTAACTATTCAAATACAAATAGCCTTTAATTCGTACTGTCTCGCTCTAACACTACGTACGTACCACGAGTGTATAAAAGAGATGGAAACACGTCTAACGATTTGTCTAACTAATGAATTGATCGCTAGGAACATTCGTACTCAGCAAGTTAAAACCTTTTCTTATATATATATTTTTTTTTTGTGGAAACAAGCTGATATCTGGAGAAATTCGAAGTTTGCCCCTAATTAACTATTAGCTAAGGAATAAAGCAATTTGTGATGGTGGGATAACGATCCATTTTTTATAAGCCTTTATTTATCTTGCTTCGTTCGTATGTTGGTTTTTTCGATTCAGCTCCTTTAGATAAGACACGAATTTATTGGTACTCTTAGAATAGAAATTTCAGCCAGCGTTCATATGAGATAGAACGAGATATCTATAATTTGCCATTGTATATATTATATAATTTGTAAGTTTTTTTATGCAACTTAGAATGGTAAACAAGCTGACAGCCTACCTGATGGAAAGTAGTAACCGTCGCCTATAGATATGAGTACAATGGACATAACAGAATATACTGTTTCGCCCATGATACCCCCCATGCGTTGCCATTCCTGAGGACTCAGGTGTTATTCCTTTACACCCTGTAAATTCACTGCCATATCCCACCCTTCAAACCGAAACACAGCCTTGCAAACACAACTGCTCACGGTTGAAACACGAATGAGACAGAGGTACCCAAGCAATCGACTTTTGTACAAAGTCTCCCTCTGGTGAATCTGGTCTATTAGATCGAGATCCACGTGGCTCTCCCTAGAAAGCATCGCGGATGATATTTGTTGAATTCGTCATGATGGGCCAACTGATGCTTTTCTCTTCGCATAGGTGATGATAGCATCAAACTGAAACACAGCCATGCAAACACAACTGCTTCATGGTAGAAACATAATTGGGACAGAGGTGGCCAAGAAAACGACTTGTACAAAGTCTCTCTCTAGTAATAGGTCACAATATAGATACGTCTGTAACTATTTAACCATATTTTTTTTAATATAGTTTTTCCGCATTTTATTATAATTACGAGTATTTATAAAGGTTGACTGAGATAGAATGCTATATTCGTAAAGCATTAAGTCCATCTTTTGTACCAAACATTATTTTTTAACGTAATAAAAAAAAAACTGTGTTTGTTTGGCTGTGTTTCGATTTAAAGGGTGGGATATGGCGTGAATTTACTGGGTACAGAGGAATAACACCTGAGTCCTCAGGAATGACAACACATGGGGGGTATCATGGGCGAAACAGTATACTCTGTTATGTCCATGGTACTGCTCATGTCTATAGCCGACGGTTACCACTTTCCATCAGGTGGGCCGTCAGCTTGTTTGCCATTCTAAGTAGTATAAAAAAAATTACAATAAAACTCACGCCTTCTCCTTTTAAAAAATATATTATACTATTATACTTTTATACTATTAAACAATTTAAGAAATAGGCAAGACGAACATTCGCTCGCATAGTCTAACTCCGCCTCATGAAAAATTCCATTGAAAATAAAAGTGAGGAAAGAAAAGTAGGCATTCTGTATGCCGAGAGTTACATCACACCAAGAAACCCGCACAGCCCCCTCGTGGAAACATATACATGTTTTATTATTATTAATATTACCGCCTATTTGATATTTTATTGCGGAAAAATTGCAAAATTATTCATACAGACAACGATCCAGTTATACAGTGATATAAACATACATACATGTTACACAAGCTTTTAAAGCTAGTGTTCAACGTCTCTAGACAAAGTACAAAAGCACGAGGCACGCAGTCAGGCTCGGGCTCGCGTCACAGTCGCTCATGACTAAGGATCACGATTTGATCCCGAAACTAGTAGAGCTTTTTCTTTTTTTTTATTAAAATATAATGTGTGCTTACGACACTTTTAACAACAAAAAAGTTCAAACGAATCTATTGATAGAATCATTATCACTAGCGAACCCTTGATATAGAATAAGAAGGCGACATTCGCTGTCTTGTTCTATCTCATGTGAGCGCTGGCCGAAACGATTCTATTGCCGTGTGGTCAAGGCTTAACTTAAGGCATAGAAGGCCACCCCTTCCTTTCCTGTCGGTGTCGTAATAGATAACTAACAGAATGGTCAAGGAAAGAACAGCAGTGCCCCTTTTAAAACTTCACCAAAGCATAACTGCAGTTGCCAACCCGTCTGCTAAGCGTCGCAACTACTGGCAGAACTCCCCCAATAGGGAGAGGCCTACGTTCAGCAGTAGAGAGAAATAAAGCCATGCAAACATAACTTCTTCACGGTAACACGAATGGGACAAAGGTAGCCAAGTAGTTTTACCAGAGGGAGACTTTGTACAAAAGTCGATTGCTTGGGTACCTCTGTCCCATTCGTGTTTCAACCGTGAAGCAGTTGTGTTTGCATAGCTATGTTTCGGTTTGAATGGTGGGATATGGTGTGAAATTACTGGGTACAGAGGAATAACACCTGAGTCCTCAGGAATGGCAACGCATGGGGGGTATCATGGGCGAAATAGTATACTCTGTTATGTCCATGGTACTGCTCATGTCTATAGGCGACGGTTACCACTTTCCATCAGGTGGGCCGTCAGCTTGTTTGCCATTCTAAGTTGTATAAAAAAAATGTATACGACTTTGTACAAAGTCTCCCTCTAGTATCGTGTAATATACACAAAAAACACAAATCTTCTGTCAATTCTGAGTTTTTAAAGTCTAAAACAGGGGTAATGATAAAAATGCTGCAATAAATGCACACAAAAAAACCACTAAAACAATGCAATTCATAACCTCAACAGGCTCACAGAAATCGCGTGATTGCACATAATAAATACATTAACGTGAATAACTCTTCATGCATTTCGTTTTTTCGGATTTAATCACAGCTTCTTGGCATTGTGTGAACGCGATTCCAACATCAATCCACGTTCAGTGCACGGGCATTTTATATTCTAGCAATGTTATTCACTAAGAGTTACTTACCTACGTACGTCTGAGTGCAAAATCCATTTTAATGTGACTTAATTCCGTGTAGACCGTACTTTCATTGGCTTTAAATGTACACTTACATTTTTGAAATTAGAATTACTTTAAAGAATTTCCTTTTTTTTCAATCTTCATCTCTTAAGTGTCTGTTTTATATTTTTTTTTTTCACTTTTTAAGAGGATTCTAATGAATAAATAATACCATTAGACATCTTACACAACGCCATCTAGTCCTTAACTAAGCGAAGTTAATAGTTTGGCTACTAGACAACACACACTTAAATACTTCTTTTTTGTAAATACATACATATTGTACATAAGCAAACACCCAGACCAATACAAATAGTCATACTAATGAATAGATAGGCCTTTCCCATAAGAGGGAAGGAGGGTTGGCCAGTAATTGCCACTTTTGGCACGAGGCATGGTAACTACAGGCTTTAGTGAAGTTTTAAGAGGGACGCTGCTGCCTATCCTTAGTCGCCTCTTACGACACCCACGGGAACGGAAGAAAGATCGCTTCTATGCCGGGTCTACCCGACATTCACTTTTTACCATTCAGTTATAGCCTAAATTCGTAGCTCTGTGTACTTTTCTTTAAAAGTTTGATTTGGTTAGGAAGATCATTTCCACTAACATTGAGAGTCCACACGAGCAGCTTATAATGATCGTGGAAACCAAAGACAATCTCGAGATGGACGTAAATATAAACACAAAACTTTCCATGTTTTCTTATTTATTTGGCATGGAATGACTGATATTATTGCTATATTTAAATCATTATAATTTAGTGAAATCATACTTTTTATTCACAGAAATATATATCATTAATGAAAAATCACAACATGTGATTTTCGATCACAATCAAATTGCGTGGCTGACGAATAAATCTGAACGGAGCGGCTAACAGTGATTTCACAGCAGTGATTAGTAGCACTCTTTGTGAAGCGATATACTAGGTGTGACGTATGATTTAGCATAGCATAAGAAATTTCACATGTGACTTGTGAAATATTCCAAGCTTACTCTACATACTTACAAACCAGATACTGGCGAATACCGGCAGCACACCTGCAATGCCGTTGGTGTTGTAGGTGATCATGGGCGGCGGTAGTCACTTACCATCAGGTGAGCCGCATGCTCGTTTGCTCCCTGTGTTGTAAAAAAAATAGCAACCCTCATTTTGAACTCGCTAAAAACCGTGGCCATCACCCGACATGACCCTCCAGCGTGACCGCTCCAACCGCTATTAATCTAGCGTAAACGACATTAAAATGCTGTTACTTGGTTCAATTACGCAACCGCTTAATTGGCGAAACAAGAGGCCGCAATCAGGCATAATTCTAAGAGTGACGTCCAAATAATGAGCTCCGGCCGGAGCCAGGGCATCATTCCATAAAACTGGGGTTTTATTGCGACTTTTACGACTTTATTTGAAGAGGCACCACCGAGGGGACGCGCTTAAGTGATTAAAATCGCGACGACTGCATTAGAACAAAGCGGGCGCAATGTTCAGATGAATTTAAATGGGGACGAGACAAAGGAGCCGGGAGGGATGCACCGTGTCATCTTGTAACGCGAGGGCTTGCCGTGTCGTTAAATCTGCCTTTTCCACCGGTCTCCTCCTCCGCTGGTCTCCTTCACGTCTGTCTCACCGCGGATCTGCTATTTGAATGCACGCTACGTCGCCTCCAGTGATGTCCCTAGACTGACTCGAGTACTGACTCGAATAAATAACAGGCACGCCGACGCTTGAGTACTTAGTATCAATATTTATCAATTGCCTAACTATATTGCATTTGAATACATTCGAATATAATAAACCTGTAATTGGCAACCGTAGTTAGGCTTTGGTGATATTTTAAGAGAGACGCTGCTGCCCATTCCTCGACCTTTAAATTCCCTTAGTCGCCTCTTACGACAATTATGAGAAAAGGCCATGTAGGGACCACTTGGCAATACCCAAATATGTTCAAGTCCATGAACCCGAGTCAGGATTTAATAAATTTTTTAATGAATACAGAAATACTCGAAAGCTATTATATTCCGATTCGGCACATCACTAGCCGCCTCGTATTTATCAGAGCTCCGCGAATGCGCCAGGTAAATATCGCCTCCGTGCATCTGAATGGATATTTCGATTCGCGACGGTCTTAAGGATTTGAAGTAACACCCTCAGTAGTCGTGGGGTGTTTCTGTTATGTGTTTTAATAGAGTTATGATTTTATATACATTCTCTACTGCATTCTGGCGATAATACTTTAACTGCCCACTAATGACATGCTTTCCAACTGTACTAACTGGGTTGATTGAAAGAAATGTCTTTCAAAGATAGATGCTATCTCACTGTATTGGGTTGGCTAGAAATGATCTCTCAGAGACAAGTTCACCCTTGCTCAAAATATTTATAAATGTATTATTTATGTAATTTACAAGTGCAATAAAGAATATACATATATTATGTGGCTTTTGGCTATAACAGGAAATCAGTGTCTTGCCCTTTTGAGAGCAAAAAGATAAAGTGACTTATGGCCATTTTGGGTTACTGTGGCATAAAAACATAAAGATTGTGACTCAAAAAAAAAACTGACTTCAATTGTGACAAAATAAGTTATTTTGATCTAAAAACCAAACTAAAGAAGTTTCTTCAGGGTCAGCGCACGTTATGCCCTTGGTAATTACAGGCGTTCATAGGCTACGGTAATCGCTTACCTTCAGGTGGGCCGTATGCTTGTTTGCCACCTCAGTGATAAAAAAAACTACTCGTGTTCAGAATACCATACATACACCTAAGTACCTATATTAGTATATATTATATAAATATTTAAAATACATACATACATTTACATACCTATATACATATTGTAATATTATTTATATATATAATTATATTAATTACATATACGAATAGTATAATAGTATACAAGACAAAAGAGAGAAAATTATAAAAAAGGTACTTTACTTCCATTATGGTTTTATACAATGACGGTATAAACAACCCTATACCAAACCGCCTGGCCAATTTGAGAATAACAAATAATATTATTGCTTGTAAAAAGGAACAGCGCCTAACAATGGTATACGTATGTTAATGTATTGTTACGGCATTCCATTATGTGACACTGATATCCATTAAATGTTTCCCGAAATTCCCTCTGCAAGGGGAGATAATAGGTACCCGTGGGCGAAAATGCAAGAAATAGCTACTTATAAATAACAAACCCTTTATGGCGCACAAAGTAAAAGTATACAAAGAAAATTGTTAAAGAAAATGCAATTACAAAATGCGACCCTAGCGCTTACAGTACATAATTATATACAAATAACATGCAAGAACCAGATGTAATATAAATATATATTGATTAATAACATTAATAAAATAATGTTAATTAATGAACATTAATAAATTATTATTAATAAATTAATGTTCATAAATGAATATTAATAAATACAATATTAATAAATTACTATAAATAAATCAATGTTAAACAATTATAAAATTAAGATACAATAAAAATAAAATAGCTTTCTATTTCTCGCAGCGCAAATTACAATTTTCAAGTTTAAATATTTTACATTCGTTTTTAAGACTGGAAGTAATTACATTTTATTTTATTTTTACTATATTATATTATTTATTATCCATATACTATATTATAAATAGATTGCAATAAATATTAATTTTAAAGAATAATTATTCTGATTTTAATCTTAATTTACAACTAATATAGTTTTTGCATTTATTATATATCTTAATAAATTAATATAGAAAATAAATGTTTTTTTACTGCATTGTAGCTCACATCTATTTTCAATCGACTACAAAAAGAAACAGATTTTCAATTCGATTGTATTTTTTTTATATTTGTTACCTCATACGAGTAACTCCGTCAGTTATAAACCGATTTAGATTTTTTTTAATTATCTAGCTTACAGATTGATCTCTAAGCAATTTTATTACAATCTAGTTTAGGTTTAAACTTAAAATAATTAGGTTTGCTAGAAATGAAGTAGTTTTCTTTAATAAACACATTTTTAAATGATATATATTTAATAAAAGAACAAATATAAGCAGTAAACGCTGTAGAATCCTATCGATTGAGCGTGGGAGGGCAAGCCAACAATCAGACGGTGCCACTAATGATTTGCATAGCTCGCATTCACGTAGCCACTTGTGTTTTTGAATAAGCTTTACATTATTTTGTTCCGACATACCCCGTTAGCGTGTACCTATGTTTTGTGTGTTTTGTATTTGAATGGATTAATCTGTATATAATACATTATTATTGCTGTATAGTCCCGATATAAAATGGGCCTTTACTTTCCCGTGGGTGTCGTAAGAGGCGACTAAGAGAACTTAATGTTCGAGGGATGGACAGCGGCGTTCCTCTTAAATCGTCACCAAAACCTGACTGCGGTTGCCAACTCACTTGGTTAAGCGTGGCAACTACTGGCAAAAACCTCCCAATAGAGGGAGCCCTATGTTCAGCAGTGGACAGATAACGGCTGATATAATAATTATAATATAAATCTATATATTATAATATATATTAATAATTAAGGCTCAAGTTTTTACACAAGCACTAATGGCACTGTGAATTGCCAAACTATGTTTATGTACGCAAAATTTTTAAACGACTTTAAAAAAAGATCCAGCTCTCAATTCTACTGCATTTTTTTATATTTGTTACTTTAGAACTCTGTCATTCATAAATCGATTTGATTTATCTGAATTTTTTTTAATCGATTTACGAGACATCGATATTTAATCGATCGACAGTAGTTTAGTTTTTATATCAAAATAACTTGTTTTACTACAATTGAAGGCGGTGTTTTCTTATGTGGTATATCTACTTGTTATATTCCTATAATTCCAATGGGGATAAATCAGAACAGCAAAGAATAATACCAGAAAAATACCTACAACGGAAACAGAATGTACAAATAAAAAGTTTTAGATTTTAATGAAAAGAACAAATAAAAATAACGATTTTTGACGAACTTTATGTTAACAATTTTATTAATCAATAATTAACTAAACAAGATATAACAATGGAACTATTTATATATAAGTGGATAACGGGAATTTAATGAACTTACTATGTCCATTATTTCTATAAATGTAACTTTATTTTTTAATAACAATATTTATAAAACTGTATTCATTTCAATTTATTAACAATACTAGTAACGAATTTACATATGAAAATACTTAGTTTGCAATAAAACAAATCGTTCAAGAGTGGAAAGACAAATAAAACCTCTTTCTCAAGCTAAGACCGCTGTAAAATGTCTCACAATATCTTGATTTACTGCACAGTGCAGCTAGAACGGGTGTCGCGGTGCAAAATGGGTTGATAATTAATTCATAGCGGTCGCAGGGTTGGGAGGCCAGGGGGCTGAGCGAAGGAATGAGGCGTGGGAGGGTTTGTATGGAACGCAGGGCGACGTACAATTAGTTGAGGCATTCATTACATCATACGTAAGTTTAAGACTGGCGCAGGCGGCGAGCTTAGCGTCTTGAGAGTGGGTAGTCCGTTACAGTAGCGTCTGAGAAGCGTATTAGAGTGCTTTCAGTTGGCAAATGCACTGTGAATGATACGTTCAATTGTGAGGGATAAAGTAAAAGTTAACATTTAAGATACTTGTTCACCAATCGCGACAAAATTAGAATAGAACTAAAAGGAGTTACCTTTGTTGATTGCAAAAAGAATCATAGCAGTGGTAAAGTTTGATGGCCAATAGGGCTGTGATAGGGAATGAGGTGTGTAGGAGGGTTTTTATGGAACCTAGGGCGATGTGCAATTAGTTAAAGCATTCGTAATATTGTACGTAAGTTTAAGTCTGACGTAGGCGATGAGTTTAACGTCTTGAGAGTGGATAGTCCATTGCTGAGAAATGTATTAGAGTGCTTTTGGTTAGCAAATGTACTGTATATACCACACTTCTTTGCAAGCGATATAGTAAAATTTCTATCTGTTCTCCTTTAACCAAAGGTTGTCTGTAAGAGATTGCCCTAGCGATAAGACCGCCTTTTGTACCTTTATGTGTATATTTTAATCTGTATTTATGTTACTGTATTTCACTTGAATTATTCACTTGTTATTATATATTTTTATTTATGGTGCAATAAAGAGTTAAATAAATAAATAAAAGTTAACATTTAAGATACTGCTCTACCAATCGTGACAAAACTAGAACAAATCTAATACAAGAATAACCTTTATTGATTGCTGAAAGAAACATAACGATGGAAAGGTTTAACGGCCAATGGGGCTGAGAGAGGGAATGAGGAGTGTGGGAGAGTTTGTATGGAACGCAGGGCGACGTACAATAAGTTGAGGTATTCATTACATCAAACTAAGGCAGAGTGGCTTTCGACATTAAACACGGGTACAAGTGACAGTCACAGACACAGTTTCCTGATGGAAAGTGATAATTGTAGCCTAAACATGAACAGTACCATGGACAACAGTCTGCTATCGGAGGATTTTCGGATACTACGGTCATATTGCTCGTCGACAGTCCAACAAAAGTGGATAAGCTAATGGTTGTAGACAAAATGAAAGGAAAAAGACCACGCAGACGATCACCTAGTCGATGGTCGGACCAAGTAACCGCCGTTACGGGACTGTCAGTTGCAGCTGCCCTGCGAGAGGTTGATGACCATGCAAAATGGAAGTAACATCATAAGAGAGACAACAGACACCTTTCAAGGACACGACCTTTAGTAATGAAGCGGACAAAGAGAGAGACCATGGACAACAGAGTATACTGTATCACAAGTGCTTCACAGCAGAAACACGTATGAAAGAGACAGGTGGTAAGAAACACATAATTAATGATCCATCCCCTGTATCCCTGATCCGATGAACCCATTCTATTAAACATTATAACCGGGGACATTCATCACTCATGTTTTTATAGTGCAATAAGACCCCACTAACGTCGGCGCAATGATATGTGAACGACTGCGGCGTTGCTTTTATCATCGCATAAAACATTTCATTAGTGGGCTTTATTATTAACATTCGCAAACGAGCACTCACTCAGGTTGTATATTATATAGCCGGATTTTGTACGAGTCAGCGGATATTAAATAATAGCTGACTGCCCGGGTTTGCACTTAAAATGCAAAAATTTACTCTTTTTTGCACCACTTAACACTATATTTACCAGAGGGAGACTTTGTACAAAAGTCGTTTTCTTGGGCACCTCTGTCTCATTCGTGTTTCTAGCGTGACACAGTTGTGTTTGCATGGCTATGTTTCGGTTTGAAGGATGGGATATGGCAGTGAATTTACAGGGTATAGAGGAATAACATCTGAGTCCTGAGGAATGGCAACGCATGGGGGGTATCATGAGCGAAACAGTATACTCTGTTATGTGTATAGTACTGCTCATGTCTATAGGCGACGGTTACCACTTTCCATTAGGTGGGCCGTCAGCTTGTTTTCTAAGTAGCATAAAAAAATACAAAGATATAAATATTATATTTGTGATGTACAAACGGCAGTCTTATCGCTAAAGCAATCTCTTCCAGACAAATTTTAGTTAGAGGAGAAAAAAACAGTATAACTGTGTCATAAAATAAAATATATCTTAAATAATTTTGACATTAATTAAATGTCAATTAGTCAATATTTTTTAAGATCACCTTATTGTCTATTGCCTTACTTACAATACTTTGTATAAAGATTTTTTTAATCAAAATCTTTCACTTTCCCATTCGATTATTCAAATATTTTGCTTCATACGAGTACAAACATTGTCCTGACAATTTTAAAGACAAGAAAGAATGAATTAAAAAAATACAAAATGTCGACTAATTTTTACTTATACGGAAATGTAATTTGTAATTAAGTATTATATAATTAATATTATAAATGCGAAATCATCTGATAGTTTGTAAGGATGGATGAAAAGAGAAATTTTTATTATTCTTTCACGCAAAACTTACTAAATGGATTCAAATGCAATTTGCTATTTATTTGTTATTTGTTATTTTTTTACCCTATCTTAGCACATAGGATATTTTATGTACCGATTGACGTGGGCAAAACCGCGGAATATAGCTAGTACTACATATACAGGCTGATATCAAAATAATTAGCATTCTTTAAAGCGAATTTTCTACCAATAAATCTACCAGCGATTTCAACCATTTTATTAATTAATAACATTTAAAAAAGTAAAAAGAAGAGATCCCAAGAGATCGAAAAAAGGCAGCAAGTCCGAGGTATCTGACATCTGATAGCTGTCTAGACGGGAGTGTTCAGGGAAGGAGAATTAATTATATTATATAATAAATACAATTTACAATAAGAATTAATCATGAGTTTGAACTGTCTTCAAGTAGGAAACAATAGATTATTTATTCAGCGAAATTATTTTAGTTTTTTTTACCACTATTTGTCGTTTAGTATCCATAAAGAATTCCATTGTTGAAGAGAAATGTCGGGGGGTCGGAATATTTGAATGACTGTGATTATAGTGTAATAAAAACAGGGTAAAGATAGGCGGAGAAACGACCAAAATTTTGTAAATATCAATACTTTTATAATATAATAAATACGAAAATTTATAAGGATGGATGTTTGCTAGTCTTTCATTCTAAAACTACTAAATATAGTGAATGAAATTTGGTAGAATCACGAATACGTTACTAGCTTAGTACATAGAACACTTTATGTATTTGCAGTATAGCTAGTATATTACTAATTTGACAACACTAATATGGGAATCTCTAAATTTTTGTTGTAATCGTACTCACGTTTCTCTGGTAAAAATATTTTATATTATTGGTAAAATAATTCTTTAAAAGAATGCTTAACAATAAATTTTAATATCAACCTGTATAAAGGTAAACATTATTATAGAGTTTTTCAAATTTGGAGGTTTACATATTCGAATGTTTACTATCCGCTCTTGTTTAAATAACTGGATAAATTTCAATGAAATCTGACACTTGGATACTATATTCTGTATTACCACATACTTATATTTCACGCATGCAAAACCTTGGGATTTATCCAGTATATATATAATATGTAATATGACATGTATGACATTTTGTAGTGACATTTTGTATAGAAAGGAGAATGCTGACTGACTGACTGATTGACTGACCCATATATCGATGCACAACCGAAACTGATCAATCTAGAAACTTAACTTCATTGTACTGCGTAAGTGAATATTAAGAAAGAACTTAAAAATTCAACCCCTGACGGGTTAAAACGGTGGTTGAAAATTTGTATGGAGTTTCCTTAGTTTAGAAGAGCTTTTACACGCGACCGAAATCGTGGGAAAAGGCTAGTTTATAAATAAACTGACTAGCTATCACTGACCCACTTGCTTCCTTTCAAGATTGGTGAATAGATCTGTTTGATTCGTTGTTACATATATACATACATTTTCTCATTCACATTTGTAACGTTTTCAATTTTTACAGTAACTTATTCCCTAATGAACTACGGCTATAAAGTTGAAATTTGCCTGCACCTCAACAAGTCTCTTTAAACTATGAAAATTCATTGCTCTGTTTCCCAGAAAGACCCATGAATTTTAATATAGGACAGGTAAAGGAAAAATGCACCAGGAAATACTGAACATTTTATGTCACAGTACAATGTGTATATTATTCATTGTCACAGTATAAGGAAACTTTTATTGGCAATAAGAATATTTTAAGATTTTTCTCCGCAAAAAAAAAAAAACTTTGAATCGTAACAAAATTATTATGGGTCCCATTGTCGCAGTGAACTGAATAAAAAAAAAATTTTCTTTACTCGCGACTTCCTTCGCGTGAATGGGATATATTGAGTGAGATAAAAAGTACTCATGTCCTTTTCCATCCCAAATACTACGAGTGAAACAAAATCTACGATGACCGAATGAGCGTCTATAGGTGGAGACCTAAACAAACACTTTAATTTTCACATTTATACTACTACTAGATACCATATGTGAAGGGGGGGAGGGTGTTATACCAAAAGTTACCACACTTTGGTAGGTGGGTTGGTGGTACCCGCAAATAAGCTTTGGTGATAAAAAATAAACAAAATATTAATAAACAAAATATACAAAAACAATATAAATAAATAAAATAAGTGCTACACAATCACACCAATTACCTGGTCCTCAAGCTAAGATACCTTGAGTTATGACAAACCTCTGAGAACACAACTTACAACACCCAAAACCGAATTCAGAAAAGTTCGTTTGCTAAATTGGCTCGACTGGAAATCGATCCCGGACGCTTATCTACACAAAGCAGCGTGTTCATCAATGCACCGCGGAAGTCGTCAAAGATCTAAACAATAAAATGCTTCAAATTCAAACTATGAGCATTCCAATTAGTACTTTTTTATACTGACACGACACATTGAGTCCGCAGCCACCTGATATTGTGATTTGGTGATTGTGAAATCGGTCTGTGGTTTGTTGGTGTTGGTGGTGGATTATCGCAGGTCCAACGCAAGATTGCATCTAACCTGCGGAATCTGGCTCTCTTGAAAAAATCCAAGATATACATCGCAGTAAAAATGAACGCCGCATGAAATTTCTTAATTTGATGCTTCAACAAAGGTACTTCCAGCAGCAGTATTTCCGAATCGATATGACAACATAACCTTCAAGAAAAGAGTATATTCCTTTTTAAAAGGCCGGCAGCGCACCTGCAATGCCGCTGGTGTTGTGGGTGATCATGGCCGGCGGTAGTCACTTACCATCAGTTGAGCCGCATGCTCGTTTGCCCTCTGTGTTGTAAAAAAAAAAGGTAGGTAGCCCTTGAATTTTTTTGATCCTACTATGAATCTCATCAATAGTGGATCCATCCTCTGGCCAGTACAGGTCGGTTTGTGACGAAACTTCATTATAATCACGGATTAAACCCATCCACTGTCCACTGTTGACCACATTTCGCTAGAAAGTACGATGTTCTACTTGCGTCCATTGAATCTCTGTAACACTTTTGAGTTCGTATCTCCTTTTCACAGAGAGTCTCCCCACGTTTCGCTCACCTGCATGGGATCGTCACTCGAGAAAGTTTCTTCCCCATCGGTTATCGGTTGCTCAAGTTATATGGCCGGCCTATTACCGTTTCAGATTGCAGATCCCTCAAACTTATTTCCGTTTAACCTAATTGCACCAGTTTTGGAACAATAGTGAAGTTACAGGAACTAATTGGGGATATGAGATAAGATAAACTTTATGGTTACAACTCCAAACTTTCCACACAATACAGTGCCCACCCTCCATAGGTTTCTTCAGTTGGGTAAAACACCTTTTGAGCCAAACATTTCTGTTGATGTTGGAGATTTGAACATATATGGAATTTGGAATTCATATTAAGCGATACAACAGTTGTACTATTTCAAACCAGAGGTTTCCATAGATTTTTATTTAATAATAATTAAGTGGGATTTGGACGATTAAAATGGCTGGTTTATTCAGCAAACATTGTTACACTTACAAAAAATGTTCATACAGAGTAACATAACATGCATAGGAGGTAAAGGTATTAAGCAATGTTTGTCAAAACGGTCTCCGCTAAGCGTTATGCTGCAGTTGAGGAACTACAGCGCTGATTTTCAGCGGGAGTCCTTCGGGTAGGACTTAATTTAAATTAATAGGGAAGTATAAACACAAATATTTGTATCATGCGGGACTCGAACCTGCGACCATTGGAGAGTGATTATTAGGGGAACCCTTCGAGTAGGACTTTATTTAATATGAAGGTATCTTTACTCACATCACAACTATTAAAGTAATTTTTTGTGTATTTGTTGTAATGTTTTATGTATTTATTGTAATGTTTTATGTATGTGTTGTAATGTATTATGTATTTGTTGGTAAGCGTGTTGAGTGTCCCATCCGAGAAATAGATATAGGCGACCCGCACCCATGCTAAAGGTAAAGGAGATAAGGGGCCGCCTGAAAATCAACGCTATATAGGTACATCTCGCTGGAGCTGTACATATATAGCAACAGCTGAGGCGGCTCCTATTACCAGCAACATTAATTGTTCTTTTTTCTTTTTGTTGTTTTAATTTTTTATTTTCTTAATAATGGTAATAAAGATCATCTATCTATCTATTTATCTAAAGTACAATCATACACAGGATTTTTTATTTTATTTTAATAATATTTATACACTATGCACTATTTTCTTCAGTCAGTGGACAAACTTTGAAGTTAAGCATTTCTGTTTGTACTTGGTTAAAATTGATGCGACGATTATCATTAAAAACAAAAGTTTTGGATATTTTTTTTTTATGTGCACATATCGTCATAGTCGTAGAATACTGACGGATCTTTATATGTAATCTTCGTCAGATTCGTCAGTATTCTACGACTATGACGATATGTAATTCATACACTATGTTTCCTTCAGTCAGTGGACAATCATTTTTGAAGTCAAACATTAGTCTGCACTTGACTAAATTTGGTTTGTGTTTGTAAGGATTACTATTAAAATGGAAAACTACGGATAAAATGATATTTTTCAGCGTCGGTTTTGCAGAATTTCATAGATTACGATAACCGTTTACCATCAAGCGAGCCGTAAGTTTATGTGCCACTTTAATAGTATAAAAAAATAAATGTTTTAATTGTACAAAAACCCGGATATTACACACTACGTTTCTTTCAGTCTGCGGGCAAACCTTTGAATTGAAGTCAAACATTACTGTTTGACCTTTATCAAAGTTGAATTGGGGTGAAGTGGATCCATTAAAACTGGAATGGGCACAATGTTTTTATTCTATAATAAAACTGCATACTTAAAATTATTTCTATAATATCCATTTTTTTTTTATAAATTTATATTAAGTAGTTATTATTTTTAATGGTACTTAATTCATTTTAAAGATCATTTCGTTCAATAGTCGAATTACAAATTAGAAACTAACGGGTCTCTCTCGTTTGTTTTGTCAGGTTTTGTCAGTACTTGTCATGCTTGGCAGGCGGGTTGATTACCATAGTTTTTTTATTGGATTATAATGAAATAGTAACCCCGCCTGCGCTATCGGTATACGCTGACGGGGCACCAGTGAGAGATGACAGGTGAGAGATGACAGGTGAGGATGACAGCAGGTCAGGTAGCCCATCGTAGAGAATTCATTAAGAATAAAATACAATGGTCTCCAGAGAAAACCGCGTGGACTGACTATATTGCTAGCAATGGGGCCTTAGTCCTCATTACTAGGCTTTGATGTTTTAAGAGAAATACAATATAACATGTACATTATAGTTACAATACCAATCATTCCATACAACTAATATAATGCTACCCTTTGGCTTTCTTCAGTTGGTGGAGTTGACATACAGCTTTAAAGCAAAACTTTCCTGATTGATCATTGTTAAGGGTCGCAGTGTGGGTGACCATAACTTTAGCAAACTATGGATTTATAATTTTTACTTTTTAAAAATTTGTTTTAATTAATAACAATGACATTATTAATTTTTTTTAAGTTAATAGATATTTTTTTATACCAGTGAGGTGACAAATAAGTATACGGCCCATCTGATGATAAGCGGTTACCATAGCCTATGAACGCCTGCAATACCAGGGGTATTACGCGCGAATTGCTGACCTTGAAGAAACCTCTTTACTCATCTTTTGAAGAACCCCATGCAATAGTCTCTTGAGTAAACGTCGGCAGGGAGCTCATTCCACAACCTAAGTGTTCGTGGGAGAAATAATCTCTGAAACCATGTTCTACGTGACCATGTAGACTCTAGGGTATGAAGGTGAACACCCTGTCAATGACGGGCTGTACGATGGTAAAAAGTAGCCGTGGGCATCGTAATGAACAATTCCTCTGAGCACAATTCATTGTACAAGCGGTAGAACACGCAGAGTGAGGCAAAAGCTCTCCTAAGACCTTAAGGTTTGATACCAATAGATTTAAATATGCATATTGGTTTATATCTCTTTACAATTTTTCATTTACGAGTACAAAGATTCTAAGATGATATTTTTCTTACAAAAGTATAAGTAAGTAAGTAGCATAAATTATAGTTTTTCAAACTATATGCAAATAACGTTTAAAAGATTTTATTATTATTCTTACTGACGTTTCATGATGAAGAAACATATGTAACTGAAGAAGTACATATATTTAATGTCATTAATATTTACATTCTTTTAAATTATAATATTAACCTTTACTGTATACTGCTGAATATATGTAAGTCTTCCGCATAAGGGGAGTTTTTCCAGTAGTTGCCACGGTTGACAGGCGGATTAGCAGTCGAAGTTAGGCTTTCAGAGATGTTTTAAGAGGGACGCTGCTGCCCATCCCTCGCTCTCATTTAGTCGCCTCTTACGACACCTGAAAAGAAACGGGTGGCCCTTTCTATGCCGGGATACACACGGCGAACTGAAGAAGTATATCGTCATAGTCGTAGAATACTGACGGATCTGACAAATATTACATATAAAGATCCGTCGGTATTCTACGACTATGACGATATTTAGTAAATGTCATTCATATTAACATTCTTATAAATTACATATCTGTAGTTACTGTCCACTGCTGAACATATACATTTCCCATAAAGAAGGCTTTTCCCGTAGTTGCCACGCTGGGCAAGCGAGTTGACCACCGCAATTAGGCACTTTAGTGACTTAAGTAGAACGCTGCTGCCCATCCCTCGGCTATTTAATTCCCTTAGTCGCCTCTTACGACACCCACGGGACAGGAAAGGGTGACCCGTTATTAAATAATAGTCAAAAAACAATAAATTACCAAGACTTTTCAAATTTGGACACCACTGACCAAAATACCGGACTTATCCCGATAAATCCGGACTTACGGTAACCCTGATTGGGCCTTTCTAAATGGGATTGCGGTCGGCACCGTGAAATATATCAAAATGGTAGCCCTGCCGACGATTCTATTGTTTTGTGAGCGTAATGTTACAGCTACGAGTCCGCCGTTTGTTTGCCTCTCTGGAGAATGCAATTGTTCGGACGTTCGGCGGCACTGAGTTATTACGAATTGTTGATTGTTCAGCGAATAGCTGATACGTAGATTATTTTAATGTACAGCCATCTTATATGAACATATTATAGAAACACGTGTATGATATATTCAATAGACTTAAAAAAAAGAGGACGATTTAAATTCAGGTTTTTTACATCATAACTCAGTTAAAAACTGTTTTGCAAAACTCTTTTTTTAACAGCAAGGATATACTTTCACATTGGTCCCAGTGAAATTTCATGGAAATCAATTCAGTAGTTTTTAAAATAAAAATAACTGGTTTTTCTACAATTAAAGTCAGTGTTTCGTTGAAGAACAAAATATTAAATTGTCTTAGTGAGATATACACACGAGTCTGGTTTAAACAGTTTATCATCTTCCACTGTGATTGTGTTTATTCTATTTTTGTCAGGTCGTTTATAAACTAGACAAAGATCCAAATGCAAAAACAAACATCTGATCTATCCAAGCATGCGCACTAATTTCAGAGTCCTTTGAATTTACTCGCAGACTAATTAATTTTAGTGACAAAGATTGAAAAGGGGATTTTGTGTTTGGTCGTTTGGAAAAGATGGATGAAAGAAATACGATAGAAATATATCGAATACGAATCTTAGACGTCACGCGGCATACTACGTATCGTGCTGAAAAAGGGTCAACTTAAAAGTATTCTAGCAGTGTGGTCCCAGTATAGAATGGGCCACCTCTTCTTTTCCCGGGGGTGTCGTAAGCGGCAACTAAGGGAACTTGATTGTCGAGGGATGGGCAGCAGCATCCCTGCTTAAAACATCACTAAATGCCGAATTCCGGTCGCCAACTCGCCTGTCAAGCGTGGCAACTACTGGCCAAATCACTTTAATGGTAAAATTTACAACTGACGGAGTTATAAGGTAACAAACATAAAAGAATACAACAGATTTAAACCCCTCCTTTTACTAAGTCGGTTCAAAAGCCTTTATTCTCGTGATATTTTTATAATGAGACTATTTCTTTTCACTTCTCTAAAGTTGTATTGATTCAGAAATAAAATATTCATCTGAGCATCTGTCGTTTAAATTCTAGAATAATATTATCATTCAAAAGTTCAAATAAAATAAAACTTTTAATTCCAGTAATAGGAAAAACAAACTATCACATACTGGACATAATCCTATTTGCATTTGGGATGCGAGTAAATTCGTCGGCTCGCGGCCTTCAGGCACGTACGCAAATACGGAGACAGTTTGCGTTGTATCTCAGCCTTAGTTGGCCGGGCCGGGCAGGGCCGGGCCTCGGCAAATAAGCCTGATTTGTATGGGCCGCTGTTTGTAGCTGACTGTCTGAATATCTAGTACTTTCGGATACCTGGGCCTACATTTAAAAGCGCGGCAAACTCGTTTTGGTCCAAGAAAGGTCGCTTTACACAATTCATTATACATATATCTTCACAACAGACCTATTGCCAGGTAAACAGAGAGAATTGGGTGCCGAAGATATTCTTTCATCATCATCATATCAGGCTTTAACTGTCCACCGCTAAACATAAGTCTCTCCTTAAGGGGGATTGCCAATAGTTTATGCGGAGTGGCAACCGCAATTAGGCTTTAGAGATATTTTAAGAGAGACGCTGCTGCCCGTCCCTTGCCGTCCCGTAGTGATCTCTTACGACAACCACGGGAAAGGAAGGGGCCTATTTTATGCCGGGAACACACCCTTTATTCAGCAGTGGGCAGGTAACAGCTGATATAATGATGGTAAAGATCTATATGTATTGATACTAATTATGATATCAATACCACGCCAAAATACATCAACTATATATATATATTACAAGACAGGGGGCAAATGAGCCTAATGGCAAGTGACTACCGCCGCCCGTGATCACCCACAACACCAACGGCATTGCAGGTGTGCTGCCGGCCATTTAAAAAAGAATATGCTCTTTTCTTGAAGGTTATGATGTCGTATCGGTTCTGAATATATATATATATATATATATATATGATTAATATGATACGTGGAATCTCATTGAAACATAATACGTATGTATATAACATATAACTACATAGGCAGTACAAGGCACATAGTTGTTAGATGTCGCATAACATAATTAATAATACATCCTCTGTTTCGATAGATATTAATCAATGCCAGTTTCCCGTTGATTGGTCGCAATCATTAATGATCCCACCTGCCGCTGATTATCAATATGTCTATGTCATTACCTGGAACAAACGAATGGTACATTAATTATTATTATTTTTAATTAATTATTGTTTATGGGTAAAATAGTTTGTAGGGAAAAGAGAAAAGAAAAGCCCTTTAAAGCAATTTTCCAATTTTCATAAGAATCTTCCTTGAACTTTTATTTTATACCACTGAGGTGGAAAACAAGCATACGGCCTACCTGATGGTAAGTGATGGCTACGGTAACCATTTTACCGTAGCCTATAAACGCCTGCAATACCTGAATAAACCTCTTTACTCGAGGGGAAAGGGATTGTTAGCAATGGAGTTTGACAGCCCCATTGCTAGCAATATGTCCTATTAGGTAGACCTTCAAGTGGTTCCCTCTGAAAACCATCATGAACAATTCTTGTTGAATTCATCACGATGGGCGAGGATGAAACAGGTCAGTTAGACCTGTTTCATCCTCACCTATCATCCTTCACTGGTGTCACGCCGGTGTATTCCAATAGTGCAAGCGGAATAACCATTCCATTATCATCCATTAAAAACTTTCGAGGTATAAAATAAAGTGATTAGAGAAATAATACCATACAAACATATAGAAGAAAAGAAAATGTAAATATATGTTAAAGATGTCTGCGGGTCTACGAAGACTGTCTGCGGGACCATGAAAAAAAATTTCGAAATTTCGGACTCAATTTCGTGCTTTTGTTTATACCAAAATCGAACCAATAAATGGAGTTTAACATTTCGTTTATATATATAATAATGAGTAGGGATAATATTTATATATGTATCACATCTCCCATATTTAGAACTAACAGAATTTTTCATCGTGCCTCCCACCAAATTGTTTATAATTACTCCCCTCCATCCAAAGGTTGCCTGGAAGAGATCGCTCTTAGCGATAAGGTCGCCTATTGTTTTCTTATTGTGATTATTTCTTGTAATTATTTATATTTATAATAAGTTTACTATAGTAACCTTTTGGAGGAAACAATAAAGAGTATCCCGGACATGCGAACAAAGTCGCGGGTAGAAACTACAACTTTTTTTGGTTGTATAGAAAACAGGAAACGTAAACCAAGACCGCATCGCATCCGCAAAACGAAGCCCCATCACCGTGGCACTAATGCGATACCGCGAATATTGTTTCTGACTAATTTCGGATGGGAAGCCACAAGAATTCAGGGGTCGGTCAGTTGTGTTCCCTGTATCAGCGAGAACTATCTTGATTGTTAAACTTTTTTTTTCGTTTTTAAAATATAATCCTTACTAATAATATACTAGAATTTGTTTGTTGCTTTATAGCGTCTTAACGGTTTAACCAATCACTATAAATAAAACTGTTTATCTTTAACTCTTTTGTTTAGTCCTCTCCATCCAAAGGTTGCCTGGAAGAGATCGCTTTTAGCGATACGGTCGCCCATTGTTTTCTCACTGTCATCATTTTTTGGATCTATAATAAAGTTTATTATTGTAATCTTTTGGAGAAAACAATAAATAGGTTGCTTTTTATGCCGGTCAGTAAACATATCGCAGTCACGCAGACGAAGTTGCGGGTAAAAGCTAGTAATAAATAAATGCAATATAACCATAACAATTGCCTACATCTCAAGTTAAGATATTTTTCGTTAAGAGGAACGTTTCTAAAATTGGGCCAACCGAGAATCGAACTCGGGATCCGAGATAGGACCAAACGGGATTCATGCGAAGAAACGATCCTACACCACTAAATAGAAATTGTCAATTAAATGTTTGAAAAGGAATTACTAAATGGATTAACTCTGTGCTTTAGACTTACAAATTAGCATGGGAACTAGCTATAAAAAACAGTTAACTAGCTAACAAACAGGGTAATGCTTTTAACTGATGTGTATACATGTTACTTAATAATGTATATATAAGTAAAAAAATCTTAAGTAAATAAATCTAGAAACAACAGCAGAGAGCGGGATGAGAAAGGAATTGTTAGTAATGAGACCCCATTACTAGCAATATACCATTTCAGGTCAGCCTTCTCGCACCCCTCTAGAAACCGTTCTACTGTATTCCAGGTGAATTCAGGCTACCTGACCTACCTTTTAGTTCTAATTGGTACTCCACCAGCGTATACCGTTAGCGCAGGCGGGATTACCATTCCATTATTACCCATTAAAACATAGGGTAGTCAGCAGAGACATTTGTTGTCTGATAACGTTGTGGAACATACCACAGTATGCCTACCTTTTGCCAAAGATTTTAAAATTTTACGTAACAGCGGGAAACGACCACCATTACTCAGGTTATTTTTTTATATTACTATGGTGGCATACTAGCATACGACTCGATTGATGGAAAACGGTTACTGTAGTCTGTGGACGCCTGTTATACTAGGCATGTCACGAGCGCGTTGCCGACCCTTAAGAAATCTTATTACGCCCTTTTTGAAGAACCCCATGCCGTAGTAGTCTCAAGGGAAAACTTCAACGGGAAGGTCATTCCCCAAATTAAACCGCGAATAATTTGGTTTGTTATTATTGGTTTTCCTTTACCAAATTCTACATTATGTTCAACCGACTTCAAAAAAGGATAATGCTCTCAATTCGTTTGTTATCTCATAACTTCGTCATTTATAAACCGTTTTGTACTTTTTTTTTTTTGGTTGCTTTGGTCCCATAGAAATTTTAACAAAATCGGTTCGGTAGTTTAGTTTTTAAGTCAATTTGAATAAAAAACTGGTTTCGCCACGATTGAAGTCGGTTTTTTTTTATGGAACACAATCTTAAATAATTTAATCTCATATTTATCGCTAACAATGGCACCCAACCCTTGCCATCACAAATTGAAATAGCTACTCATCTTAAGATCGGGTTGAATGATGCGTAATTTGTGAGGTATTTCAAACAAGTTTGATAGACACTATTGTTGACCGCGCAATTTAGGGCTTGAGGGATGATTTGATTAAGGGCCAACCACTACTGAGGAAAGCCCCACATTCTAGTGTTGGAATTAACTGATAATATTAATGGTAAGTCTAAACTTTGTTTGAGTTTACATTATTACATGTATCACATCTTTATATTTTAGAAATAATAGAATTTCATCGTGCCTCCGATCAAACTGTTTATAATTACTCCTCTCCATCCAAAGGTTTCCTGGAAGAGATCGCTTCTAGCGATAAGGTCGCCCATTGTTTTCTCTTTTGTGATTATTTCTTATAATTGTTTATATTTATAATAAGTTTACTATTGTAATCTTTTGGAGGAAACAATACAGAATATCTATCTTTGTAATGGGTCCGAACTACGTTACATACTTTATTAACTTGTGTTTTTTACATGCAGGTATGGATATAGCTGGGCTTTTCTTTTACCGTTTTATCTATTTAGGCATACCTTATTTAGCAACAGACATACATACTGTTCAAAATCATAACCCACCTTTTTGCTTCTCTGTACTCATCTTAAAATAGGACCTTATTTTTTAAAAATTAATTTTCCTTTTAAATTTCTTATCATTTTATATGAAATACTATTCTAGAATGTCCTATAGTCCTGGTATAAAATGGGCCACCCCTTCCTTTCCCGTGGATGTCATAAACGGCGACTAAGAGAATTTAATGATCGAGCCATGGGCAGCAGCATTTTTTTTAAATATACTTTTTAAATGAATTTACAGGGTACAGAGAAGCGACTTTCTGGAGAATTGAAAATGGAATGGTAACCCCTACACTACCGGTATTTGCTATCAGATATCAGACCTGCGATTTCTTTCATAATATCACTACGGGTGATGGTAATTACTTACCAGCAGGTTAGTCATGCTCGATTGCCCCCATTATCGTAAAAAATAAATGAATTTACAGGGTACAGGGTACCTACAGAGGAATAACACCTGAGTCCTCAGGAATAGAAACGCATGGGGAGGTATCATTGGCGAAACAGTAAACTCTGTTATGTCCATGGTACTGCTCATGTCTATAGGCGACGGTTACCACTTTCCATCAGGTGGACCGTCAGCCTGTTTGCCATTCTAAACTGCATAAAAAAATTAAAGCTTGACTGCGGTTGCCAACCCAACCCAATATTTTCAAGCATGCCAATTACTGGCAAACGCCCTCAAGAGGGAGGCTTATGTCCAGGAGTGAGCAATTAACGGTGAATATTATGATTTTATGATGACGATTCTAGACAGCATTGTGAATGCATAAAGACCTACTAACTGTATGAATGCAATTATTAAATAAAAAATTCACAATACACTTAATGTCTCTGTCAGTACTAAGAAATATTTAGTGACCTCAATTGAACACTGTGACTGTTAATTAGCCAGTCTTATAATTACACGACGCTTTATAGCGTCATTATGGTGAAAATTGATCGAAATCAACATAATTATAGGAATAGATATGCTTAAAAATTCTCATTTACTTCTTTATAGTTTATTGTATTCAAATTCAAATAGACTTATTTACAAGCACTTTTTTTTTTATAAATGTAGAGTTCGGAAAGACGTTATCTGCTTGCAGTCTATTTAAAAATGCAGCTTGCAGAACAAACTTGGACCGCGAATCACCTATCGTCCGCATAACGCGTCTGTATAATGATATTGTAAAAACCAAAGCCTAAACTTGACATTCACAACGATTGTCAATCTGTGTTTATGGTTAAATTAAAATGTTGATGTACCTCGCCATTGCATTATATTTATTTATAATTTAAAATAATATTATACATTACAATTTCCATTAATGTTATTATTCATATTGTTAATATTTTTACTTATTTAATGACATTTAATAATTTAATTATATTATATTTATCAAACACAAGGCATGCTGTGGTTGCCTATACCATAAATGTAAGAACAGTTAGATCTAATCTACCAGTGTATTGTATTGAAATGTTTAACTGTATCGTATGTTGATAATCCTATAAATAAATAAATAAATACACACTAATAATACAATAAAAAAATATGACAAAAGTCAGCAAATGTACAAAGGCGAGATTAATTCTAAAGAGTTCTCTTCCAGCAAACCCAAAGTGGAAAGGAGTATCAGTGTGACAGTTCTTTATAAGTAAAATGAAGAATGATTCTTTACCCAATAGTCAACGAGAGCAAAACTTTTTTTTCAGCTTTGTTTTTCGCTTCGCGTATACCAAGATAGGGGAAGAGGGCGATATTTATATTTAATATTTTCCATCGTAAGCGAAAAACTACAGGGCACAAGAAAAAACAACAGATACACACAAAAAAATAAAACACTGACTTGAAAGAGGCGAAATAATGTTATTTTGATTTAAAAACTGAACTATTGAATCGATTTTGGTAAAAAAAATTATAGAAGTTTCCAAATCGGTTCACAGGCGATGGAGTTATGACGTAACAAAAATAAAAAATAACCGAATTCAGAATCTTAGAGCTTAGACAATCACTACGAAATCTGACATATAGGTAGTATATAAGATATCTGCATCCCATTACTAAGGCTACTTTAATTCCGGTCAGTTGGCATATCCCGGTCTCGCTAACGAAGTAGTAGGTAAAAACTAGTAGTGGATGAGTTTTGCCAGCAATTGTCAATCTTGGCTGATGGGTTGGCGACCGCAGTTAGGCTTTTAGTGATGTTTTAAAAGGGACGCTGCTGTCAATCTTTCTACTATTAAAATTCCTTAGTTGCCTCTCACGACACCCACGGGAAAGGAAGGGGTGACCTATTCGTGCCAGGACCATACGGCCAAAACACTATCACTATATGGTATAAAATAAAGTCTTTTTCCGTCTGTCTGTTCCTATGTATGCTCAGATCTTTAAAACTACGTAGCGGATTTGGATACGGTTTAGTTTAATAGATAGAGTGAGTCAAGAGGAAGGTTTATATGTATAATACATGCATAATATAGTGGAGAAACGCTGATAATTTTAGAGGTTTCTAATGTAATGTCGTAAAGTAATGGGGAGCCGGCGGCGCTATTTAGAATCAGTATTGCACCCATGCGAAGCAGGGGCGGATCGCTAGTATATAATATATATGTATAAATAATACACCAATAGTAGGCTGAATGTATACCAGAATCAAGCACGCTACCAACAACCAAAACGTTCCCAATTCCCAAACTTTGACCTTTGTACCGAAATCCATTAAATTCAAACACATGAAATATTGCTAAGAACTGTCACCGTTGAATTACCATTTGGAAATGGCGCTCTAACTGGCCTATAGTCCTATTGAATTATGGTTTAATCTAAACCTGTATAATTCGCTTTGAATCCAATACATAATTTACGCGGCCATTTATTTACAACTGTGGAAGAAATTGAAAATTTGGTGTAGGTAATATACAGCGATATCTATATATTGCAGTATATATGTTTGTATATATAATGGATAACAATGGAATGGTAACCCTGACTGCACTAACTGTATACGCTGGCGGGGCAGCAGTGAAGGATGATAGGTGAGATGAAAATGTAGATCAGCTAGCAAATCGTGATGAATATTGCTAGCAATGGGGCTGGTCAAACTCCATTGCTAACAACCCCTTTCCTCCCGGTTTGAAGGGTGGGATATGGCAGTGAATTTACAGGGTGCAGAGGAATAACATCTGAGTCCTCAGGAATGGCGACGCATGCGGGGTATCATGGACAAAACAGTATACCCTGTTATATTCACAGTACTGCTCATATCTATAGGCGATGGTTGCCACTTTCCATCAGTTCCTAATATCATTTAGAACAGAACTTCCTAACAATTATTATAGTAAACAAACAAACAAACAGACTCACTTTCACATTTGTAATGTTAGTAACAATATTTTACCTTCACTTTGCAAAATAAAAAACGTTAAACGAAAAAGACGTGCGAGTGCAATCTCCAATTTTTTCTCATAAGAAAAAAAAAACATGAAATTTAAACGATCAGTTAATGCGAAGAACATTTTATATTTAACTCAATAAGGTTATAAAGTTCGCGATGTGAACCCGACGAGCCTCTTGATTCTCGAGGCATGTGTGAACTAGGGTTGTCACTTGTTTAAATAACATATTCGTAATAAAAATACGTCGTTCCTTCTATTGACTGAGTCTGTAATAAGAGTCTTCACTCGCATTCGAAGTATGATTTTTTATTTTGTACTAGTTTTTGTCTGCTAGTTGGTACGCGTAGATTTCCGAAGTGAGAGAACCAGTGACATAGACCATTTTCCAAGATTTCAAAACAGATTTTTCGGCATATAATTGTGGAATATACCAGAGGGGGAGACTGTACAAAAGTCGTTTGCTTGAGCACCTCTGTCCCATTCGTGTTTCAATCGTAAAGCAGGTGTGTTGGCATGCCTGTGTTTCGGTTTGAAGGGTGGGATATGGCGTGTATTTACAGGGTACAGAGGAATAACACCCAAGTCCTCAGGAATGGGAACGCATGGGCGGTGTCATGGGCGAAACAGTATACTCTGTTATGTCCATGGTACTGCTCATGTCTATAGGCGACAGTTACCACTTTCCATCAGGTGGGCCGTCAGCTCGTTTGGCATTCTAAGTTGTATAAAAAAAACCAAGATGTAAGACACGCAGACAAAATTTCTAAAAAATTTATTATTTTGGAATCTATTAGTCTTAAGAACTCTCATATTCATGTTTTAATAAATATATGCTATGTACAGACAATCTATTTAGAATTTATTATATTCGTAAATGTAAGATTTTCTATAATAATTATTTTTCTTGTTAATATTACAAACATCAAAGATATTTGGGAAATATTGGGATGGAGAAGTCGCGAGCACGATTTATTTATAAGACTTAGCCAAAAACCGGTTTAGCATTAATTTGAAATAATAAACAAACAAATGCGTTTCCATTGGAATTGAGATTAAAATTAAAAGTTTTCAAATCAACTTGGTAGTATCCAATTAATCTTCGCCGGGTTTTCTTCAAAAAAAAAAATTTCCAACGAAGTGTCAACCCTAGCGGTGAGCTTCAACTTTTCACCTTTGAGTGAAATGTAATAAGCACCGGCAAAGTTGGCTAATGAAAGAAAATTGTAAGTTTGTCGTACCGTCCACACGCCGACCGCTCCACCCGTTGAATTGACGTCGCTTGCGTCTTTATATATGACCATACGATATGTAACTATTTGATCATTATTTGTTCTGAATAAGTAATTAATGTGTTATTTTATTAATATTTTTATTAACAAAATAATACATTAAGTATTCCCGAATCGATACGACATCGTAAACTTTAAGAAAAAAGCATATTTCTTTTAAAGGTTGACAGCACAACTGCTATTCCAACGGTGTTGTGGATGCTTATGGGCGGCGGAAGTCACTTACCATCAGGTAAGCCGCATACCCGTGTACTCTGTTTTATAGAACAAAAAAACTACTAGCTATGTTCGAAGTGACGCAGTTCTAAATATAAAAATTATTTAAAAATAAAATATACCTACCCATAGATTAAGGATAGTATCTGGGCATTCTCTTTCTACGAATATACCGATTTTTTTTGTTATCAACAATAATTATATGAGGCCAGTACCTATTGTCAGCGGAGTCTAAGGTCCGTAATAATAGTAATTATGCCACATTGTCCGTCGAGGTTTCGTGCCAACGGCCAGTCTGTGACAACTTTAATTTACTACTCACTGCTTAGCCTTTGGGGTGACAATTATTATGGTGACCATGCATTTTGAATTTATATTAAAATTAGTTTCCACTTGCAACTTTCTCCACGCGATCAGGATATATTGATTGACCGTGTATATTTTACAATGATCGTTTGGGCAGTTCAAATGCCAAAAAGTATGAAATAAACTCACATTTTACATTTATCGTATTAATAAAAATTGCTTTCAAAATTGACTGTTAAATATTAAAAAAATTCGTGACTTAATGAGTGATATACTTCGAATTATAATAGACTACAAATCATAAGTTTGAATTTGGCGGAAATAAAAAATATGTGTAAATTAAAATATCTTACTCTTCGGTGATTACGTTTTTAAACCAAATTAATCCAAGTAAAGGTGAGTGGGCACGCTTCCATATTTATATACAGCGTGGCAGGCCATGTTGTATAATTTATATGTGCGGCAAAATGTAGGATTGCTGATTGTCACGTTCACCGCCACGACAAAGACGTGAATCAGGCTCGTGAGTATTTCTTATTTTTTAATACATTAAAATTATAAAGTATAACCCTCTCCGACTTGTTCCATTTTTAAACAGCGTTCCATTTTTTAATGTAAATTAAAATAAAATCCAATGCGACGGAAGGAGCGCGTTTAAAGTCCACTTTATTAATTTGAATATAAAATATAAGTGTATTTTCCTGCAAAACCCGTCGAGCCTAGTTACCCTCGCAACAAAATCAACAATTTTATAAACACACCGAACTCTGTACTGTTCCTGAACAATTTAATCTCTCCCCGACGAGTAAAACGGAGCTTAATATTTATGTTAATATTATACGATATTAAGCTATGTCGTTATTAAAAAGCGATGCTAAATTACGCGGCGTAATAATAGTACGGCGCAGTTGGGCGACATATTTCAATGTTAATTTTTACCTTTAAAACACAATTAATTGTGATTTATTAACGATCTAGGTGTAAGCAGCCACCTTGTTATTTAATAACACTGGCTCTAGGGGTCGAAGTTTATTGCTCGATATCCTTTGTTAATTAATTATTAATACATTTTAATAATTAATTATCGAAGTGAAGTAGACTTACTCCCTTATTTATATAAACGTCAAATCTCTCGTAAACCTATTTTAGGTATTGAACTGTTTTGTCTCTTTCTTTTGTACTAAATTCCCAATGTGAAAGAGAGTGACAAAAGAAGCTAGTTTTTTTTTATACAACTTAGAATGGCAAACAAGCTGACGGCCCACCTGATGGAAAGTGGTAAACGTCGCCTATAAACATGAGCAGTACCATGGACATAACAGAGTATACTGTTTCGCTCATGATACCCCTCATGCGTTGCCATTCCTGAGGACTCAGGTGCTTCACGGTTGAAACATGAATGGGACAGAGGTACCCAAGCAATCGACTTTTGTACAAAGTCTCCCTCTGGTAAATTATAATAGGTTTATAGAAGGTTCTTGTTTCTATGTATAAGGGGGTGAGATTGCAAGGTGCAGTCGAAAATGTTGCCATCCTTGTAAGGGAATATTCTTTTTTTTTCAACTCTCCACTGATAGAAAGCGATGATATGGGTCTAAGATGGGGTTCGCGGGCCCACGAATAGCCTATTCACATTTGCTTTAAATTGCTGCAGATTACATTTAGATGGAAAAACATACGCAAAGAGAGTGTATGGGTTTTTTTTTTTTTATGGGTGAAAATGGTATGGTAACCCCGCCTGCGCTAACGGGATACGCTGGCGGAGCACCAGTGAAGGGTGATAGATGAGAATGAAAACAGGCCAGTTAGCCCATCATGATTAATTCATCAGGAATTAACCATGATAGTTTCCAGGGGGAACCGCGAGGAGGTCGACCTGGTTGGGTATATTGCTAGCAATGGGATTCTCAGTCTCCATTACTAACAACTATACTGTTAAAAACAGTATTATACTGTTTTTCACTACATTATACTCTTTACTGTTAAACAACAAGAAAATATACAAAATACTGTTTTCAACATCAAAATGGTTAACACTATAAGTGTTACACTTTTTTTTTGTACCACTGCGGTGGCAAACAAGCATACAGCCCACCTGATGGTAAGTGGTTACCGTAGCCTATGAACGCCTGCAATACCAGAGGTATTACGCGTGCATTGCCGACCCTGAAGAAACCTCTTTAACCCCCTTTTGAAGAACCCCATGCTGTAGTCTCTTAGGAAAACCTCGGCAGGGAGCTCATTCCACAACCTGAGTGTTCGTGGGAGAAAACATCTTTGAAACCGCGTAGTACGCGACCATTGTGGCTGTATGACATGAGGATGAACTCCCTGCCGATGGCGAGGCGAGGCGAGATAAATTTTTTTTATTTAGTCAGAGGGCGCTCAGTGCAGATTAGGTTAATAAAAAATAAACATTTATTTTAATTTTAGTTAATAATTATGGCGAGACATACGAAGTTATCAAAAAAGACTGTGAATTGATAAGTCGTGCGATAAGCTCTAAAAATATGTATTTAACTCGTTAAATAGGGGGAAAGGGATTGTTACTAATGGAGACTGAGAATCCCATTGCTAGCAATATACCCAACCAGGTCGACCTCCTCGCGGTTCTCCCTGGAAACTATCATGGTTAATTCCTGATGAATTCATCATGACGGGCTAACTGGCCTGTTTTCATTCTTATCTATCATTACTTACTGGTGCCTCGTCAGTGTATACCGATAGCGCAGGCGGGGTTACCATACCATTATCACCCATTAAAAAAAAAGATAAGCCGTATGCTTGTTTATCCCCTACATAATAAAAACAAATGAAAAATCTATGACTTACGTAAATTTTTAAATTAAGAATCGACAATTGATTTTAAGCGCCATATTGAATTTAAGGTAGCACCAATACATGATTGAAGTCGCTTTATAAATAAAAAAGAATAAAGTAAAAAAAAATATTCAGACAAAAATACCATTCTTTCATTCACTCGCGAACGAAACGAAAAAGTAAAAGAAGAGCGAAGATTCGTTCCTGTATCTATTAAAAAAAATCTGACAATCGGTTTCCCGCCAAAACATCTCGATTAAATGGAAGTGGGCCGATGAATAACGAGACGGCTCTCATTAACACAGATGTTGCATAATATGAATACCACTTACTAATGAGGCTCCGTGTAAATGAGGTACGACGCATCAAGACCAATTAGACTGGCAGCTAATGACACGGACCGCCTTTAAATCAAATGTTGACAAAGGAAAAAAATTTAAACGGTGAGCGACTTGTAGCTTTTCGTAATGGGTTCCGTGTGAATGTTTATTTATGTATAGATATAGATAGGTGAATGTATTTTTAAAATAGATGGGGTAGTTTTTATTTTATTACGAGTTTATAGACAAACAAACAAGAAAATCTTTCTTCTCTATTATATTAGTATAAATAATCATTATTTTATTATAGTTTTTCTGTTATGTTTATTAAGTATACTTTTACTTACTTATACTTCATAACTTCGTTAATTGTAAATTGATTTGAACAATTCCTTTTTTATCAGAAAGGATACCCACACTCACGGATCGATCCCATAGAAATTTCATCAAAATCGGTTTAGTAGTTTACTTTTTAAATCAAAATTACTTATTTTGCCACAATCGAAGTCGGTTTTTTGTGGGACACTATTATTAATTATTGTAAGGGATAAGTTTGCTTCGGTATTAATCTAATATTGATTCGATTACAATTATAGTTTTTTTTTTGTGAAATAGTATCTGAAAATTCTATAACGGAACCCTAAAAATACATTACCGTCGCCTCCATTCATACATCCACGCCGCCATAAAACACGGACATACAAGCCGTGAACTAACATTACTATCGATTCAATGGTAGTGCAACACACAATTATGACTCTTATTGCGTTGCAATAAGGAGCACTGGTTCAAGTTCTTAAGCCGATTCACAATAGTGAATAGCGCTAAGCTCTTTTAAGATGTCATTGAAATGTCAAAGGGAAATTTGTTCGAGTCAAACACATGCATGAATCGTGCCTTATGTCAGATTTAACGAGTGGGAAGTACACGTCATATGTATTATATGTAGAAATTGGCTATTCACAAAAAAGAGCGTAGCGGGGAGGGGTAAGGAGGTGGGGATGGAGTACTTATTGTAATATATAAAAAAATATACAATATATGTATTATATTAAAAAAAAAACAAAATTCACATCTGCCCTCTTAAGGAGAGGAGATGACAAACTAACCCCTGGCAGAAACAGTCGGTTGGAGTTCACGGCCCCAGGGAGAGAAACCGCAGTACCCGGGACCACAACGTTAAGGCGCGGCGAGGAATACCGTAGTGGTTTTAGCCAGTAGGAGTTCGGCAGTATCCATAGGTCTCCCCCGGGACGTATGGGTCTGCATGATACTTCCCCATGATAAAAAAAGGAGATATATATATATATATATATATATATATATATAATGAGTAGGGATAATATTTATATTATTATATGTATCACATCTCCCATATTTAGAACTATTTATTTTTCATCGTACCTCCCACCAAATTGTATAATTATATAATAATTATTCCTCTCCATCCAAAGGTTGCCTGGAAGAGATCGCTCTTAACGATAATGTCGCCCATTGTTTTCTCATTGTGATTATTTCTTGTAATTATTTATATTTATAATAAGTTTACTAATGTAATCTTTTGGAGGAAACAGTAAAGAGTATCTAACTATCTATATTTAATATTTTTAAATTATAAGGCAAAAGAAATATAAACGTTGTAAAGGAATCACTCACAACTATTTATCACGCAAAATTGTATGAAAAATTTAGTCCGTTTTTCTCAAAGCATTTGTATGAAGACTTTCCATCTATATAATCAAAGATTATATGTTAATACAATTGGATTCATAAGGACAGTTAATAAATAACAATCACAAGCGAACGACATAAAGAACTACAGCCCGTATGTAAATTAAACAGTCGTAAAATAGATTAGAACAGGGTCTCCTGTCCGTTCTGTAACAAGCTATCGCATCGCCGGGAGGCACAGTGTAAGAATAATAACTGTTTCGTTCCATGTTATTGGTATCCACTTGTTTATGGGGGAATGGATGGTTTTGTGTGTATAACGGGACATAGTAATACATATCTTGGCATACATGTGCCCGCAGGCAAAAAGGGATACAAAAATAATAGATATTTTCGCTACAAATGCAGTAAGAATATAAAAAATCTAACCAAATACAAGTTCTATCGGGTTTCGGACTTACGAACATATTACTGTTTTTTTTTTTATTATACTAAGGCTTTGTTAAGCACACGATTAGCTTTAGATAGCAATTAATTATATACCAAAAAAATATTTAATTAAAAATAAATATTTAATCTAAAAATTAAACTACTGAACCGTTTTTGATTAAATTTCTATCAATCTGTAAGTATATCCTTTTAGATAAAAAAGAATCTTCCAAATCGGTTTTCAACTGATGGAGATATGAGGTAATAAAAAAATTAAAACCGAACTCCTTCTTTTTAAATTCCGTTGAAAATATGTGTATATAAACATACGAGTATCAATCTATGCATTACTAGCTGTATCCCGCGGCTTTGCCCGCGTGAATTAGTAACATAACCTATCCATAGAACAATTTCAATTTCTTTAATTTCATTCAACATTCAGTAGTTTTTGCGTGAAAGAGTAATAAACTTAATTCCATCCATCCATACATCTATCCAACCTTTCAAACCTTTGCATTTATAACAATAATATGATTTACATTCATTTGCCCTATGTATACATAGGACAAATGAATGTCATTCATTTGCCCTATCACCCACCTATACATAGGACAAATGAATGTAAACGAAGATTAGCTTTTTGAAACGAGTTTAATTAAAAAATGTAAAAAGCACTTATTAGGCATAGTAGGTATGTCTATACCAAACAAAATTTTAGTTGTCTGTTTGTAAAATTTCATAGTAAATGATTAGGTAGTTAAATTAAGACATATATAGACGATATATAGTTCTATTAAATGTGTATACATACATATATATACTATTACGTTATTTCACTTAGTTACCTTAATTCTAGAATTGTACTTCGTATCTAAAACAAAATGCCTAGCTGTGTGTAAAATAATCGTGGGCCATTGACCCCAGTAGCCAGACTAGACTTCATCTGTTTATCTAGACTAGACATAACAACGGACACACTATATGGGCCTGACAGTTTACATTAATACAATGTAATGACAGCTTGTTTAAAAATTAAGGTCAAACACATTGGCAGAATGTGTGACTCGAATCTTTTTTTTAAACATCTTGATTTCTTTACACGTTTACTCAAAATACTTTACATTCTCTTCCCATTCCTATCCGTGAAAGTCAATCTCTAAATATTTTTAAAAGTAGACTTAAAGAGCATCTTCTATTTTTATGAATTTTCACTTATTTATTTGTATGTGTAGAAATATTTGTGTATGTGTACGTATAAATGTATATCTACTATATATATATATATATATATATATATATATATATATATATATATATATATATATATATTATATATACGATTAAATATTATATAATTAGCTATGTATAAACTTAAGTCAAGTTCTTTTTTTGTTTGAATATTGTCACATTATTGTACACCGCTCTACCCGCTGACATTGATGCTCTTTTCCACTTTGGATTTGCTGGAAGGGAACTCTTAAAGTTCGCCTTTGTACATTTACTTACCGCTGACATATTGTTATGTACTATCAATGTAAAATCAAGTATAAAAAATAATAAATTGTGTTGCATAAAAAAACCGACTTCAATTGTGATAACATCGGTTATTTTGATTTAAAAACTAAGCTACGGAACCGAATTTAATATTTCTTTTATGGAACCAATCTTTAAATATACCCCGCCAAATAAAAATCAAAAAAAGAATTTTTCAAATCGGTTTACAAATGACGCAGTTATGAGGTAACAAACATAAAAAACATACAACATCCTTCTTTTTGAACTAACGTCTAACGTTTACGGCGTTCATGTATGTATGTATGTATGTGAATCTCTTTATTCCAACATAAATGTTATCGTTAGAATCCTTAAATCTTCCTGAGCAACGCCGGGTATAATTTGGCAATGCAATTATTTTTTGTTTTAATTTGCGAAACAAAATGTGCTTGTTTAATTGGTTTCCAATTCGCCTATAAATATTTATTATGTATACAATACCGTCGTGTAATTTCGTTATAGAATAGGCCACCCCTTCCTTTACCCGTGGGTGTCATAAGAAGCGACTAAGAGAACGTAATGATAAAGGAATAGACAGCAGCGTCTCTCTTTAAACATCACCAAAACCTAACTGCAGTTGCCAGCCCGCCTGCCAAGCGTGGCAACTACTGTTTTGCCATTGCAAAACCACCTAATAGGGTGATGGATGACCTGATCATGGATGATCTACATGATATTTTCCTGAATTCTGAAACTATTTTGATAATTCTATTATTCATATATACAGTTTATTTTCGCATGGGTCTCAAATTAATCTGTTACAATTGAAACATTTTATTTAATCCCTCATCTATACATATACGATCGATAAATCGAAACGCTTTAGAAATGCAATACACACAACTTTTTTGCCATAGATTAAATAAATTTACGCATAAATTTCTTACTGTATAACTCGAAGCAACAAAGATAAAGCGAGACATATAAGTGTAATGAATGCTAACACAGATGCAACTTGGCCCGGGGTAATGGCGCGTGAAGCTGATACGCCGAATTCATCGGCTCGCTCTATCTCACTCTGTCACATACTGGCGGAGTGAGAAGACCTAATTAGGGAAGTTCTCGACTTTAGCGAACTTGAATCGATATAAGTTTTGATACGTTGGTAATTCGCACGGATCGAGTATCGATTCAAGATAATTATGTGAGTTTTACTTTACACTCGCAACTCACAAGTGTATAACGTGACACGTGGTTCTTAAAACTCGATTCGGTTCATAAACTAGTGTAATTTTATAAGCTATTTTTAAAAGCAGATTTCCAATTTGATCGCTTGGCGTTATGATACTCGATTATATTGCCAAATTTGATCTAATTTTCACAATCGTCTGGCCTTTTTTCTTACTTTTTAAGTTATTATTGTAAAATATTTATTGTAAATAATTTACATTGGACACAAAAAAGATGTACTATACAATGGTGGACTTATCCCATAGAGAAATTCTTTTGGTCTTATTATTTTTCTGTTACGTCTTGACCAGATACAATTTTAATTAGGTACTCCTCTCCATTCGAAAGTTGCCTGGAAGAGATTGGTATTTAGCGATAAAGTCACCAATATTGCTTCTTTATCTTGCTTTTCTATAATTAAATTTATGTAATTAATAATTTTTTTTATTTTTTTTATATACATACCTGTTAATCTTTATATTCTGTATCATTCTTTGAAGAGAACAATACTTTTCATTCATTCATTATTTTTACAATTAGAACTTTATATATATATATATATATATATATATATATATATATATATATATATATATATATATATATATATATATATATATATATGGAATGCGGGTTAACGAAAAATGTCGCCGTCTATTAAAAATCTCGTGCCTCAGTATGGCAACATTTATTATGCAATCCGCATATGCTGTGGCTATGATAAATCTCTACGATACAGTTCCATTGTACAGTTCGTATTTCAAAAATAAAATAGTACAGTCTGTGATAAAACCGCACAGTTTTCAATAGACAGTTTATATGTATTACCAGCACTATTTTCGTCCTATTTTTTTTAAATAAAAAAAAACACAAACAATTTTTTTTAATGAGATCAATTTCTACCTTAAATTAATCGATAACTCTAACAAATGTACCATGTTAGTAAACTTGGTGAAAATATCACCTACAATACAAAAACCTAAATCAAATTAACAACTCCATACTTCTTTTTTACATCGAATAGAACTTTTCAATAAATGATTAATTTGCATAACAGGAAGATTCATTTGGGACGAACTCTTTGTATACCAAAGACATGAAAAAATACGAGTTTTATACGAGAAAACACAACTAGTTTATTTTATTAGAGCGAAAAGTCAAGAGTTCACGAGTTATGAAAGTAGATCGGAAATATCAATATTTATGCAAATAAATAATTGACTGATATGTAATTAGAGATCTTCGACACTCAGTTCTCTAGAAAGGGATCTGCCCCACTAGACAAGGTATAAACGAATCTATTGACAAAATCAGTTCAGTCTGCGTTTAAATAAGACAGAACAAGACAGTATATGTCGCCATCTCATTCTAACTCACGGTCTCGCTAGCCATAACGATTCTATCAATAGATTTGTTAATAGTTTGTCTAGAGGAGCTTGTGATAGAATTATCATCATATTAGATGAGGCTTAAGTAAAGTTAGATCATTATCATATCTACCGTTATCTGTCCACTACTGAACATAGGTCTCTCCCAAATGGAGGGGTTTGCCAGTACTTGCCACACTTGGCAAGCGTATTGGCAATTGCAGATAGGCTTTAGTGATAGTGAAAAAGGAACGCAGCTGCCCAAAGCTGTAAAATTAGATAACAACAAGTATATATTTAAAATATAATGTTAGTATTATAGAAAACTTTAAATTATAAAACCGATGTTCAATATTAATTAACACTTTTTACCAATAAGGTTCCCCGAGGACGAATACATACTTATAACCGAACATCCATCTCGCATATAACAACCTGACCTACGCAATAGAGTTTCAAACAAGCACACAACTACTTTCCGTTAATCCCTCGTTACCCGGCGAGTGTCAAGAGCAGTGTCGAGAGCGCGCGCAACTACAGTTCGCAACACAAACACTCCACGCGAACTGTAGCGCCCAGGGGAACGAAGTTTTTTTAAGCCAGGGGATGGAAAACCCAGCGTCGGGATGTTTGGACAGAGACTATAATTGAAGTGTATTTACATTTGTGATGTATGTACAGATATTTTATATATTACAACGAGGTTCCAAAAAGTCTAACTTAGTAATGTTCTAGAATGTAAGTGTACCATACCATATTAGCCATTAACTGTCCACTGCTGGAAATAGGCCTCTTCCATAATGCTGCCACCCTTGACAGGCGAATTGGCAACCGCAGTTTGACTTTGGCGATGTTTAAAGAGGGACGCTGCTGCCCATTCCTCGACCAGTTCCCTTACTCGCCTCTTACGACACCCACGGGAAAGGAAGGGGTGGCCCACACTATGCCGCGACCAAAGTTTACTTAACAAACAACTGTATACACTATAACTGTAGTATAAAAACTTTTAGATAAAGTTATGTGTGAATTCGTTGGGAATTGGGAATAATTTACTTTACAAACTAACGGTTTATCCTCTTCGTATATGCAAAGAAAACAGGACGCGTTTTCATCTTATTTTTCGATTCATCTATTAAACAGATAAGTCTCTATATAATACTAGCTTTTCACCCGCATTTGTATATTGTTATATAGATACTATATGCGATAGAGAAGGATACAGGCTACTTTTAACTCGATCAGTAAACATTCCGATCACGCGAACGAAGTCGTGGGTAAAAGTTAGTTTATCATAGTCATTTTTCATCATCAGCCTTTAATTGTCCACTGCTGGACATAAGCCACCCTTTGGAAGGTTTTGCTATTAGATACTTCGCTTGGCACTGTGTGTGTGGCTTGCACAGAATATCGGCGCTGTGGCAGTAAATAAACTGCCATAGCATAACGCTGAGTGCTGGCCACGTTGACAACTAGTTGTAGCATACAAAAACAATAATATTTATTGTCTTTATTTTGTTTTATTTTGTTAAAGCAATTGGTTGTCAATAAAACTTTTTCTTTCTTTCTAGTGACGAATTCATAATGACTTAACCAAGATGGTTTCCAGAAGAAACCGTTTGGAAGTCGATCTAACAGGGTATATTACTAGTAATGGTGCTGTTAGATCCCCATTACTAACAATCACTTCCCCCCCACTGAGGCGGTTACACTAGCCCGCCACCAAGCGCGTGGAACATCAAATCCTGCCTATTAACCGTCTCGTATCATGTTTATTCCGCGTCTAAAACTTATCGTTTCTACATCGTTAACGCTGCCGCCGAATGAAGCACTAAAAGATCCCCCTAAAAGCTGTTTAAGGTCCATTATAAGCGAAAATACCGAGGCACTTAAGGAGCCCGGATTTCGAGCGGCGGTGCGGGAGGGCCGCAGAATTTTCCGGACTACTTTTTCAGATTAAAATTTTGGCATCGTGGAAAGCGGCCCGTAATGAAACCGGTACGGGCCATTAAGCAACGGTCGGCCGGCCATTAGTTGTTCACGCTTGCAATTACAGCAGTTTGTGAATTACGATGGTTACGCGTCACCCACTACGGTCGCGGCGGATCGATCGGGCCGTGCCCTCGGGCTGTCAGCGGATCATAGCCGCGCCACGCGTCACTGCCCACGTTCGGTAATTGTATCTATATCCTATTTGTTTATACGCTAGCTGTGACCCGTTGCTTTGCTTCACTGCAATCAGAAAACACCCTACGGATGATAGCGGAGTGGTAACCTCGTCTGTGCCATCGGTATATGCTGGTGCGGCACCAACTAGGGATTACAGTTGAGAATGAAAAGGTAGGTCAATTAGTCTATCGTGAAGAATACACCTGGGATTCAGCACGATGGTTTCCTAGGACCTATCATCCCTCAATGGAATGGTAAGGGCCATTCCATTATCATCCACAAAAACAAACAAAATCTCGTATATAAATACATAGTGTACATACATAAATATATAGTAAACACACTGAATCCGTGGCTATTCGCATCGTGCTAAACAGAAGTGTTTAACTAAATTGTATTCTAGCTCCGTGAACTGGAAAACGGCGAGTCTGGAACTCAGCCGCTCGTTGTCAACGGACCAAATTCTCAAAAGCGTTCATATAAGCCCGTGTCACGTTCAAGAATCCGCCGCTCTAAGAGGATTACGGATTATTTCCAACAGAGCTGCGCTCGTGTGACGAGCCGGGACAATATCACCGGACAATATGAACTGTGTAGCGTGAATTTGTTTGGACCATGGCCGGACATTGCAACTAGGGATTACTTATTACCTATTGTTTCCTTTGCCGTGTGCCCTGGCATAGAATAGGCCATACCTTCCTTTCCTATGGATGTCGTATGAGGCGACTAAGGGAGAACAAGGCGAGCAGCAGCGTCTCTCTTAAAACATCTCCAAAGCCTAACTGCGATTGCTAATCCGTATGCCAATCGTGGCAACTTCTGGCAATACTTTATGTCCACCAGTAGATAGTTAAAGGCTGGTATCTGTGATTATCTGTTTCCTGCCGCTTTGTCCACGTGAATTAGAATATAAAGAAAGTAGCTTGATATCCAATCGTAGTTAAAAATTTTTTAAGCAACTTAGAATAGCAAATAAGCTGAGGACCCAACTAATGGAAAGTGGTATAGAGTGGTGGAAGTAATTTAATAGTCGAAGAATTGGCAGCAATGTCCTTTTAAAACGTCACCAAAGCCCAACTGCGATTGATAACCCGCTTGCCAAACGTGGCAACTACTGGCAAACTCTATGTGAGATGCGTATATTCAGCAATGAACAGTTAACGGCTGATTTTATGATGATAATAATAAAAAAAAAAAACAAGTGAAGAGCATGTTCTTTTTTTAAAGGCTTACAATTTCTTCGGTATTGCGGGTGCTCATGGGTGGCGGTAGTCACTCACCATCAGATGTTCAGCATGTTCGCTTACCCCCTGTGTTATAAAAAAAAAAACAAATCCACCCCAAGACTTTCTTTCATCAGATAACACACAATGAGACCATAAAACGCCTGTCACATAAAATTTTGCGGCCATAAAGGTATTAAATATCGTCAATAATCTATCCGTTGTCTGTGTACGAATAATTGTAAATTAGGGTTGTCACTTCCGCGGCCGTAAATTCGCCGATTGTCACATATTTCGTGACGCATTCTATCCGCTTTAACAACACCGTGTGTTGGATTTCGTCGAATTGACGCGACGTGACAAATTCGCCGTGGTCACGGCTATATAATATACCAATAGCGAACCGTCTTTTTTACCCGACTGAAAAAGAAGGGTAGTGGGAAAGGAAGTGACACAAACAACTAACTGCAATAAATAATTTGAGAAAATTCGCCTTCAACTGTGGAAAACTCAATTATTTTGAATTAAAAAGTAAATTACTCAATCGATTTTGATATAATTTCTATGAGACCAATCTACAAATATAATTTAAAAACTAAACTGACCTCAGTCGTGACAATACCAGTTATTTTCACTTAAAACCTAAACTATTGAATTGTTTTTGTTAAAATTTCTATGGGTCTATAAGTATACGCTTTAAGATAAAAAAAAGAATTTTGCAAATCGGTTTAAAACCGATTGAGTATGAGGTAACAAACATAAAAAATACGACTGAATTATAACCCCCCTTTTTCTTGAAGTCGGTTAAAAATAATACAATCAAATTGAGAAGTAGATGAAAGTTCGTACGCAAGGCTCAGTTTAGAAATACATTTTATAATAGAGTTTTTATCTCAGGATAAATAATACACCAAATATTGACGCGGGATAATATAAACAACCACTATGGCAACACTAAATATAAATTCTGCCGCAAAGACCACTCAAATAGACAGCAATTACGAAAGAGTGCTACAAAAAATTCGTTTTCTAGTAATTTATTCACTGAAAGCATAGAAAAAAGGTATTATTTTATATATATACTAAGAGGTAAGGACGTCGACACTTGGCAAAAATGTATTCTCTTGTATAAATTACTTGTCTGCATTAGAACCTACTGTTCTTACATTTTATGTGGCAACATTATGTTCTAGAGTTAGTTCTCTTTTTTCCTTACAATAGAAGCAGAGAGCGTGAATTGTTGATAATACTTTCTTGTCTTTAAATCAGGTCGTCTAAAATGGCTCTTATACGAATATTAATATAACAGAAATGAAACGGTATTATTAGAATTATATATACAGGATGATTTTGTAAAACTAACAATCTAATCATGTTACTGAATACCTTTATCATCATATCTGCCTGCCATCTAGTGGAGGGTAATCCTACACTGCGTTTGCCCGTACGAGGTCGCCACTCAAGAACCTTTGTACTCCATATTGAATAAACTTGAATATAAATTCCGTGAATTAAGAATAAAAATAAAAAATAATTGAGTATTTCATACCAACTCAATAGTTAGTAAGTAAAGCTCAAAACTTTTTATCGATTTAAGACCTTATTTCTATAGTGAAAGTATTCAATTTTACACGAACTGGTGGATGCTATCGACTTTATTTTTACCCTGTATACAATATCTTCACACTTGACTGTCAAAGAAAAAAGAATAATCTTTTTCGGATGTATGTAGCGCGCATGTCCGGGTCTTAAGCGCGAAGTATCGCCTGAATGGCTTGATGGGCTTTAATAAATAGGGTGTCGTTAGATTAGGGTCAAAAATTCGGGACAGCTATAGATGACTTAACGATAATATAAAATAAATATGGCGGTCATAAACTGTCAATATTATTTTACTACAGAAAATTGACAATCTGGACTTTTCGTGGCATGTTACTTTTATTAGTACAGTCTTTCGTGGAAGTTTGCAAAGTACGTTTAGCTATTCACATGTTATAACGCGGGCAAAATTTTTCCATAAGACATCTATGTACGAAGTACCTGTAGTGTAATATGACATTGTTTTCAAAAATTTCCAAAGTCCGCTTAATTTTTAGTGCCTCTTATTTTAAGATAGGGCATTGCTCCTCAATGCTTCCCCCTCCAAAACTACATTCATGGGGTACATTCACGGGATTCAATACACGAGAGACAAATGCCGTATAATATCAAATAACAAATTCTAATAAGGCCAATGTTGGTTTACCTCTATATAACTTTACGCCAGCATCACCTGCATGAACAATACTATTGTTCATGGGCCAGCCCATAGTTCGCGTCTCCATTGAGCCGCTCGTAAATTAAGAGGACCCTGGCTCCCAGCTCTCAGCCCGAGCCGCAGCCGGTCCTCGCCGAATTAACATAATAAAAAGGCCAAGCATTCATATGCCGCTCGTAAATAAAGTTTTATAGTCATCGCTCTAATGCTTCGAAAAATGTCGCCAGAGGGGTCGGCCGAAACTTTACATTCGAGAATTTCGCACCCTCAATACTTGTATGGACGGTTTAGACGCAGGGTTGCCAGTTTGGGAATTATTTGGAATTTTGACACGTGTTTGTTAAAGGTCACGGAAATTCAGGACTGTCCTAGATAGAGTACTCCTAATGGTGAACATAGAATAATTAACGGGAGACTAACATAGACTTTTATATCACTGAGGTGGCAAACAAACATACGGCCCACCTGATGGTTAACGGTTACTGTAGCCTACAGTATTACGTATACTACTAATACTTAGATAAATAAGATCATAATAAGTTATTTATACACTGATATAATCCTCATCTATATATTATATCTATCTATGTATATAGGTACATTATTTTTACATACGCAAATATCGTAAGACGGTTACACACGCCCACAATACCAGAAATGTCACGTAATCGATGCTGACTCTGAACCTTTCTTCCAAAAGGGTTCAAGGTCAGCCACGGATCGCAAGGATAGAGGATTAAGATTCTTGGAAACGGCAGAAGCAGATCGCTACAAAACATCATTATATCGGATTACGTATGTTCAATTTTAGTTTGGCATCCCTTAGAGAGTATATTTCCGGTTTATTTTTTATTACGCGGTCGGTCTTCCAGTAACAAGTTAAGGGATGTGGCGAGAAATATTATTTATAGGAAGTCATTGGCATTGAACTTTCGTGAGCGTAAAAAAGTTCTCAAGGTTTTCTCGGAAGTTGGGAAATGTCATTTCAAAATTCGGCAATAAAGCGATTTAGCTATATTGCTGTAATAGCCATGGCTTAATAACACCCAATGCTCTTTTTTTAACCGACTTTAAAAAGAAAAAAGGTTTTCTATTCGGTTGCATGTTATTTTATGTCTGTTACTTCCTAATCTTGTAAGTTGTCAACTGATTTGCAATATTCTTTTGTTTTTATCTAAAAGGACTTATTTAACTGATTGGTCATTTGTGATTGAAAATCGGTTCAACAGTTTAGTTATTAAATCAAAATAACTGGTTTATTGCCACAGTCAAATTTGTTTTTTTTTTTTGCGAAACAGAATATTATCACTAATTCTACTCCGCAGTTGTTGTCCAGTAGTTGCCACGCTTGGTAGATGAATTGGCAACCGCAGTTAGGGCTTTGGATGATGTGAGGGACACTGCTAGCCCTCCTTTAGGACCTCCACGGGATAGAAAGGGGTAGCCTATACTATGCCGGGACTATATATATATATATATATATATGTCTAATATATAAAATTCTCGTGTCGCGGTGTTTGTTACCAAACTCCTCCGAAACGGCTTTACTGATTTTTATGAACCAAAAATTGTGATAAGTGTGAGTATATGGTACCGAGACACGGCCCTACAAATAAAGCTGTTACAAAACTAGTGGAACAAAGATATTTAAGTAGACGATTATTGTACAGTCTTCTTCTGGTAAAAATTAAAGAAAAATGAGTTTAATATATATACAGATTGAAATCAAAATCGTTAGCACCCTTTGAAGGGAGTGTTCCATCAGCGCAACTGAACATTTTCGCCAAAGAAATAAGGGTTGAGAAACGATAAATTAATAAACGATAAAATTAAGAGTCTCATATTAACTTTTTGCGTCCAGAGGAGCTACCATGAAATGTTTTCCGAAATTTCGAGGCCGAACGAAATACAAATTTAATTTTAATAGAAATTTGTTCAAATTGCATGATACATGCCGTTTAAAAAAATTAAAATTATTAAAATAACGTTCCTTTGGACTTTTATAATAGGATTTATGACTAAAGAAATGTTAAGCTCCATTTACCGAGTCGATTACAGTATAAATAAAAACACGAAATAGAGTCCAAAAATTCGAAACTTCATATAATGGTAAACCCCCAGCTGTTTCATTAAAGTGGGGAAGTACAAATTGTGTGTCGATCTTGAATTTTCGAATCACGAAATTTCAGTACTAATACATACTTTAACACGTGTATATTCTTACTTCCTTATTCATAAAACGTCAAACCGCTCATAAATTTCTTTCAGAAAATGAACTGTTTTGTCTCTTACTTTTTAGTGAAATTTCCAAATTGAGAGAAAGTGACAAAACAGTGTAATAGTGGGGGGAAAGAGATAATTAGTAATGGAGTCTAACTGCCCCATTGCTAGCAATATACCCTACCAGGTAGACCTCTACGTAGTTCCCTTTAAAAACCATCGTGGTTAATTCTAGTGGAATTCGTCACGATGGACTAACTGACCTCCTGTCATTGTCACCTATCATCCAACCAGTATAATACTTAAAATAGGGTTGTAGTTTAATTGAGGGCGGGTTAATTTACATACCGCTAACGCTTTAGATTTCATCCTGAAGACGAGCGACAAATTCAGAAAAGACCGAGGCGTGACAACCCTAGTCACTTACCCGCTGGGTTAATGAGGTGCAGCGTACGACACGCGCCCGCTGTAAATAGCTCGGAAAAGATTTTGTGATTTACCGACTCTGTGATGCATCGATAAAATCAATGGAGGCTGACTTTTGTGATCGGGTTTCACAACGAGTTTGATAAGAATTTTTCTCTCTTTTTATCATACCTTTTAACATACATCATCCATCAAACCAGAGGGAGACTTTGTACAAAAGTCGTTTGCTTGGGTACCTCTGTCCCATTCGTGTTTCAACAGTAAAGCAGTTGTGTTTGCATGGCTGTGTTTCGGTATGAAGGGTGGGATGTGGCGTGAATTTACAGGGTACAGAGGAATAACACCTGAGTCCTCAGGAATGGCAACGCATGGGGGGTATCATGTGCGAAACAGTATACTCTGTTACGTCCATGGTACTGCTCATGTCTATAGGCGACGGTTACCACTTTCCATCAGGTGGGCCGTCAGCTTGTTTGCCATTCTAAGTTGTATAAAAAAAATACGAATAAACTAGCTTTTTGCCCGCTGCTTCGTATGCGTGAATTACAGTATGTAAACCAATGACGTGGTTCACATTTCTAGATGGCGTATCAGGATAAAAGATTAACCAATTTTCAAGTTAAATCTTTAATAACACAATTGCGCAAATTGCACCTAATTTCGTACGGTAGTTTTTACGTGATGCCGGAACAAACACACAGACAAGCAGATAGATAAATTCTAAAAAAATATTGTTTTGACTTCCATTGCTCTTATTAAGATTCTTCGTATATGTTTTCTCAAATATCTCTCATGTAGTACAGTACATTATCTAGTTATATTTTTATTATATTTACTAAGATATTAATAAGGCTTTGTTCAGACTTCTCATTTCACACACATATATATATATATATATATATATATATATATATATATATATATATATATATATCTACATAATATATATATATATATATATTCTATCTTTACTTATATCATTATGCTAAATCCCTTACGGGGTAGACAGATCTCTTGCTTTGCCCCATTTTTCTTATTTCTTATTCTTTTTATTTTGTGGTCTCTCGTGAAAACCCTCGTGATTCATTCCTGGTGAATTCATTATGGTGACTTCAGTTTAAACGTACTATCACTCTCTCGTACTCCACCCTTGTATATTAATGTATAAGTATTATACTATCTTTCCTTCGCATTTTTATTTTAGATGAATTTGCAAATTACCTGAAACAAATAAAAATATGAATTAGTGAAAATAGTAATGACAATAAAAATATTATAATTATAGTAATTTATCAAAAAAAAAATTTGCTAGTTGTTTGCTTTAGACACCTTTTTTCACATTATACTCTGTTATGGAAGTCAATGGATACTGGTGACTCAGAACCGTTCCTTATGGCTGTCTATGGGGGAGACCTATATTCAGATAGTGGCTGATACGACGATATTGATGATGATGATAAGACTATTATGTCCATGGTACTATTCATGTCTATAGGCGACGGTTACCAGTTTCCATCAGGTGGACAGTCAGTATGTTTGCCATTCTAAGTTGCATAAAAAACTGTTTATTCAACAATAACTAAATAAGACTTCTCAAATAAATTCCTTAAAAACAATTGTGAAAAGAATTATCAAAACCGATTTGAAGCTGGCAAAGATATCGTTCAATATAAATAATAATAATGAATTAAGAATTCCATTTTTAAATCACCTTAAAATCTTGATGCTAGTTGTTTAATATACTAAAAATAAAAATAAAATACTGGCCGAAACGTACATGTACGAGTACATAGTACGGCTGTATATACAATAAGCCCGAAATATGTCGCAGTAGATAAGGGGGGCAGCATTGTCCCCGGCACAAATATAAATTGCACCATAAACGTCAAATGGACACAATTGGTCAGGCGGCCAGTGATTTCGCCGATTCACTGAACGGTCACTCAATGCTCAATAATAATGGGTGCGGCAGACAATAAATTATATTAACGTTAACCAAATAAAATTCTATAACGTATTGTGCAAAAAAAGCGAATAAATTCAGCTTAGCACTGATGGCTTATTTTTGTAGCTTACTTTTGATGTTAACTCAGTCACACACAAACGACCGACTAACTTTAAATATTTAAATAGTTCCAAAATTGAAAATTCAAAAATGGAACGAACATAGCGCAGCTACATTCGCAACATTCACAGACACCTATTTCCACCGCGCCACTGGGCGAAAATGTTCCAAAACATCAAAGTAACAAATCAAACGCAGGTGACAGCCTGTGTGTTCTGTCCGTTCCACGCGTATTCCGCACTTTTTACCATTCAAAGCGTTCCATGTAACGACGGGTGGAATGTCCGCGCTGCTGTTACGCTTCTTCCCAAGAGCAATGTGCGGAATTCCGAACACACCCGACCAATCCCGACGAATCCGAATAAAAAGGTATTTCTCTTAAACAATGTCTTAATATTGTATATTGTGATTTTTCACAGTGTAATTGAGAGGTTTGATATATATGTTACTAAACCTTTATATTTCGAATCTGTCTTCTAACGCCATCTGTTACGTTTTATGATGGGGCGCAGTTTTACGTCCCATTTTATGAATAAGATCAGCGGACATTTATGTCAGAGAATAAAACCTTTTGTGATTATTTATTTGGAGACCATAAAATGGACAAATTATTATGAAACTGATACTTATGGAGAAAGCAATAAAGAGTATCCACCTATCTATGAAACATTACACTTTAAACCATTCAGGTTTAAAAAAAGAACACAAAACAATTAGCTTCTTTCTTTCCTTAATTTTCTTTTTTAAGTAACTTACAAAAAGAGTAAGTTTTCAATTCATTTGTATTTTTATTTTGTGTATATACCATATTATATCAGCCGTCTGTTCACTGCTGAACATAAGTCTTCCCCATAAAGGGGTTTATCAGTAGTTGTCACGCTTGGCAGGCAGATTGGCAATCGCAGTTAGGCTTTGGTAAAATGTTAAGAGAGACACTGCTGTCCTTTTACCTAAAATTAAATAAATAATTCAAGATTTTAAGTCCACAAAAATCATCTATTGTATTTCAATTGTGACGAAACCATTTTCATTTACGAGTATAAACCAATTTTGTATAAAATTTGGACAACTATTGCACCAATCTGAAACAATATCATTTCATATAAAGAAAAAAAAATCAAAATCGTTTTAAAAGTAATAAACTTATGAGGTAATAAACAAAAAAAAAAACAAGCAAATTGAAAAGAATAATTCCCTCTTTTTACAATTGATTGACAATTAGAGATGGGCAATCCACCTGGGTGGGTTTAAAGTCTGGTGGGTAAAAACCGGGTGTTTTGGGTTTATTGGGTTTAAACCCCATAAACACCCAAATTTTTGGGTGTTTATGATTTTGTACTTCATCATCGTCATCTCAGCCGCAAGACGTCCACTATACTGGACATAGACAATATTATTATGCAGCCTACAGAATAAAAAACTTTTAATTTGATTTTGAGTTTATTAAGAAAGAGATGAAAGTAAAATGTAAAACTACAGTCAATCACTGTCAGATTCAGAGTTATTACAAGCGATGAATTGTATAGGTTCGATAGGCTCTATTTCGTCTAAACTGTTATGTTCATTTACTTGCTCAATGAAAGCTTCTAAGGTATTTTCTTCATTAAACTGAATGTCCTCGCATTCAGCTTTATGTTTAAGATTCCAGTTATAACAAATGAATGAAATTTTTTCAGTTCTTTCAGTTGTAAGTCGATTTCTTTTGTTATTATGTATGTAGCCTTGGATACTAAAGGAACGCTCAGTGGCTGCCGAAGTACAGGGAGCTGATAGAATACGAATCGCTACTTTGCTTAACTCAGTGGAACCACAAATACCTTTCCACCATATTAGGGGCTCAATGCTATCTAATGAGCTCCATACAAATCCTCTGGCCCAAAAGTTTTCTTTAGCTTTATAACACGCCAAATCTGCCATTACATTTGACAAACTTAAGTGTTGGCTTAAATTGTAGATAAACTCCATACCCTTAAGTTCTTCCTCTTGAGTAAGTTCGACTCCTAGAGTCCTGGGGTCTAGAATATATGCTGCAAAATGTATTGGCCTCATTGCCATATTGCATCTTGAAGATACTGATGTTAGAATCTGCTGTTTGCTTTCTTCGCTCAATGTCGAAATCTCATTTAATGCAAAACGTATCTTAGCTTGTACATCTCTAAATGTAATGTATGTGCGATGCAAACGATTCTGGTCGCTCTCTAAGTAAAATATGCTTTCAGTGACTGGTTCCAAAATACTTATACATTCCCCTGTCTTCGTCCAGAAATCATCACTTAGAATTAAATCTTTAATATCTCTTGAAATTACCACATCTTCTCTAACTGTTAATTAATAATAAATAATAAGCTATCTTATTTGCTTTCAAACTTTTTAACGAAGTAACATGACTTCCCCATCTTGTAGCACAAGGCAATTTTAGTGTTTGTGTAGAATCTTCACCCTGCCTTGATTTTATCAACAAGGAACTTAATCGTTGACTCCTTTTAACAGTTTTTATTATATTTATGGCTTGCATAATAAACACAGTTACTTCTTGTATCTTTACAATATCTTGGCACAACAAGTTAAGGATATGTGCACAGCAACCGAGAGGAACAACATGTGGATATTTGAGTTTTGTTAATTCGAATGCCTTTTGTATATTTCTAGCGTTATCGCCAATAAGTACAAGAAACTTATTTGCTCCATACACTTTCATTACTTTTTCAACTTCTTGGCTAAGGTATTCACTAGTGTGAGGATTACTTTCTGTATTCAAACTTTTAACGTATGCAGGTTGAGGTTTTGATATAAGAAAGTTTATTATTCCTTCATTTCTTAAATTAGACCAGCCATCGCACTGAAGGTGTAAGTAACTACAAGCATTTAGTTCCTCATTTAACTCAAAACGCATTTCTCTATATATTTTATCTAAGTATTTTGTCGCTAAAGCTTTACGTGAAGGTATTTTAAATTTTGGTTGCAATTTTTCGAAAAATTGTATCCATAAAGGATGTTGCACCATCGATAATGGCGTCCCTGTTACAAATATAGCTCTCGCTAATTCTGTTTTTATATGATCATCGGTGTCTTGAAACTCAGCATTTATTGTAGTGTTAGCAGACGACGAGGGGCTTATAAAAGAATCATTTGTCTCTATCTCTGACAGTCCAGACATTTTGGTTTTGGACGAGCTATCTTTTATAAGTTTCATAGAGTCTTTTAATGTTTCTGGAGATTTTGGACAAGTGATAAGATGTTGAAGCATTTTGGCAGCATTACTGAATTTGTAGACCTTATTACAAAGCTTGCAAGAAACAGACTTGTTTGGTAAAGTACGGTAGTGCTCCCATATGCGTAAATCTTTAGGTCTCCCCATTGAACCTAAAAAAATGAACGATGATTAGTTGGTCTGACGAAAATTCAACAATAGAGTGCCTATTTTTTTACAATGATTATTTCTTGTTATTTACAATAAATTTATTAAAAAAATAATAAAATAAATACAAAAAACCTTTGTAAAATTACATCTCCTCGGAGGATTAAACGCAGACGCTAGTTTATTATCGTATTGTTCTGTATTTTTCTCAGCAACTTCTTTAATTCGATTAGGTACTTACGCATATTATGTTAAAAATAAATATCTAGTACACATCTTAGGCTATCCACCATTATTATCCAATGACGACTCTCAGCTAACTATGCACTATCATCCAAAATAAACGTGTATGGAAAATTTTATCCCAGTCGGTTGAGGATTGAGGATAATTGCATCAACATACGAACATACCTACATACTTTTATTTACATAACGCAAGCTAAATAAAAGCTTGTAATAATACATCTAATTTTAAGTTAAAATTGTTAAGTGATCATGATATAATTGTATCATTCAAAAATCCACTTACCTTTAATTATTTCTTGTTAAGTATAAATATTATTTCAAATCTGCTCCCTTAATATGCACTTTTTTACTGCTTTTCCTACCTAACACGTTACCAGGAAGTCACGTTACCAGAGTCAGAGTAATAGTGAACACGTTTGACAGTGATTGTCGTCGCCTCATATTCAGCGTCGACGAATAGGGGAATCCCCAGTCATAATGTATTGCATGCGTGGCGGTCTTACTTCAAATCCATAAACAAAGAGATAATTACAGAACTCGATACTAGATGGCGCTGTTTTTGTTTGAAGAAAGTTTGCGGGCTAAAATACATAGAATTTCATCAATGACTTCCACAAAGAACAACATTTCTGTTTTTTCTAAGTCCGTATCTCTTCCGTATATTTCATAAGATATAAGCTTGGGCTACATTGTTATGCAACGTGATTTTGTCGCTGTCTTGCTAGCAGGGTTGACAGATATACGATTTAAATCGTACTCATACTATTATTTGTCTATTTTTTAATGTACGATCGTAAAGATTATGATCGTAATTCGCACAAAAACATACGACTTTTTGGTTACCTGGCAACATTTTTATTATGAAACGAACATGCTCACATCATCAGTCACATGCAACAATTTATTGGGGATTTCCCCTTCACATCTGGCAGTCCTGCTTGCTAGAATATAGGTAAGTCAGCCACAGTTACTGACGATCGATATTTAAAGGGTATTGTTTTTGTGCTAAATATTTCATAAAAACGTTATTTAATACTTTGTGGATTATTAATTTAGTTGATAATCACTGGAAGTAAAATGGATGCTAATTTGAGAGATCAAGATCTTCGTATAAAACAGTTAATAAAAGAAAATCTACGTAAGTACTCTTTTTATACCTAGGTAGGTAAGGTATAATAAACACAAAAGGTACTTAGATCGCGTGTGTTCGAAGCATTTATTCTAATAAATTTAATTTAAAATTGTAGAAAGAAAAAAATGTCTGCCAAGCCGTAGCCGAAGCCGATCTCCAAATATATTTGGCGATAGTGAGACCCAGTGTCCAGATGATTTACCCAGCGTCGTCGCAACAAAGAAAAAAACGAGGATAAAGTAAAAGAAAATTTACTGAAAGAAGAAACAAACTGTTCTAAATGCTTAATTTATGGAGAAGAGGATAAAAGAAATGAGTATTTCGGACTGTTAGTGGCTCAAGAATTTAAATATATACGGCCATGTGTGCGAACGAGGTGTTATGAAGAAATTTTAAAGTATCTACGGGAAGCAAAAGGCCAACATGTTGATCAACTGCAACATGAAAACACTGAAAATTAATTACTTTCATTTTATTATATATAGATTTTTAAAATTTCCTGAAATATTATTAGTTAACGTTTTATTTAATATTGTAGAATTGATCAATACAATTTATAAAAATAATTTATTGGTATTACTTACATATTTTCAAAAAAATACGTAAAAACCTATTTTTTTGGGTGATTATGGGAGTTTATGGGTGTTTATTGGGTTTTTACCAAAGCACCGGGTTTAAACCCGGTGCTTTGCCCATCTGTATTGACAATACACAATTTTGTATTGCTACTATATAGTAGCTGTCAATTGAGTAGCTCTCGTACCAATCTCAATCAGTGCCTTAGACAGAGAACAGAGGTTGGAATTAGTTACAAGAGTGCGATCATCAATTGCAGCGATCGCTGAGCAACTTAGCAACTTCTGCGCGATTACAATCAATTATATACAGCCGTCTGTTGTTAACTGCTCCCTACTTAGAATAGTTGTACAGTTCACCCTTTGACTCGGAGATATTGAACGGTTTTGAGTTCTAATGTTAGATTTGTGATTAAATTTAACGTTAGTAGTTTCTGTGGAAAACAGTGAGAATAAGTAACGACGTGAGGTATAATAAAATATATAATACATACGTACATATCTGTCACGCCTGTCTCCCATTAGGGTAGGCAGAAACAATGGAAAGCCAAATGCTTCGATTGAAACAAACCTGTTTCGCTTCTTCCACATTCATCAATCTTTTCATACACGCTCGCCGGTTACGGGTACTTTTAATTATAATAAAATATATAATTATAAATAATATAAATATGTATAAGTGTCAATAACACCAAGAGAGACGTATGCTGATTACGAAATTTATAGAAATGATACAAATGATATAAAACTCGATCAAATTAGATTTATTTGTGATGACTAATAGATGCCATGGATAAATAAAATATTATATATTTCAAAACTTAAAAATAATAACAATTGATTTTGATTACACTCCCACCAAATCCGCTTCGAGCTTATATTGTGTAAGTTAATGACCTCCTTGTCTATCTCGATGTAACATACATAAATATTATTACATTGTTCTTTTTTACATAATCAATCTATATACTTTGTAATCTAAGCACAAACTCTACCATGAAATGTCCAAACAAGCAAAATTGAACATTTTGACAGCATATCTTTCGTTGTTTTAACATCAAGTTCTTGTTTAATCCGACTTCGAAATTTGGAAAAAATTTTCATGGTACGTAGGCAGATCACCCTTCCAAAAGTTCCTACAATAAAATTTAATGGTTCCACTTTTAATATCAACTTGGCACATCAAAGGGTTGTATTACTGAGAATTTTTCTAAGAGCGCCCTTCATTTCAGGAGCATTCTCTGGAACAAATAAAGACGCTCTCCGAATGGGACAGTTAATCGTTTATTAAAGATACTTCAAAGGGTTCCAAACGTCCGGATAGACAACAGGAGGGTTTATTATCGATGTTATAATTTGAAAGTGAACGTTATCAGGAAAGACAAAGTTTGGGGTTATCGGCATTTCCCTCGCTAAGAAGTAAGAACATCATTGTTTTGTTAGAGGGGCAAGAGAGTCGATGCAATTTGCAGACTTAGATATAATTATTATTTTATGTAACACTTTAAATTCAAATCCAAATCATCTTTATTCAAATAGACTTTTTTTTTTATACCACTGAGGTGGCAAACAAGCATACGGCCCACCTGATGGTAAGTGGTTACCGTAGCCTATGAACACCTGCAATACTAGAGGCATTACGCGCGCGCTGCCGACCCTGAAGAAACCTCTTTACCCCCCTTTTGATGAACCCCATACTGTAGTCTCTTGGGAAAACCTCGGCAGAGAGGTCATTCCACAACCTGAGTGTTCGTGGGAGGAAACATCTCTGAACCGCGCAGTACACGACCATTGAGGCTGTAGGACATGAGGATGAACTCCTTGTCGATGGCGAGCCGTACGATGGTAGAAAGTGGCTGTAGGCATCATATTGAACAATTCCTCTGAGCACAATCCATTGTACAGGCGGTAGAACACGCACTTGTTTACAAACACTTTTAAATCCTCATTTCTTTTATGAATCTACTGCAGGGTTTGGAATATTCTTATCTGCTGAGAAAAGCCCGAAAGAAACTCAACAGTTACTTTTTACTTTACGTTTAAATCTCTGTTAATATTATGTGTATTTATTTAAATTTACAACATCTAAAATTACATGGGTCATTAAAAAGCCCGTGCATGATTTGCTAATACCATGAATATTTGTCATTCAACTAATTTTGTGTGGTCATTAAGTATTTTTATTTAATAACATTTTCAAATTTTTTGAAAGTTAAATTCATAATATTTTTCAATAATTTATTACTTATTCTCAAAGAAGGTTAACGTCAGGAAGGTGGCCGGTCGCAAAACTAAAAACCAAATCTTTTTGTAATATAGATAAAATCATATTACGCCGACCACAAATGATTGGGATAAGGGTAGGAAGATGATGATGATCTTATTACAGCCTTTAAGATCTATTCCCATAAGACTTTTTTAACTTTTTCTAAACGATATTTCGGAATAGCAAATTTGAATTTATATCTAGTGCTAAGATTATTGGATCGCAGTTTTATTTTGCTTATTTATTCAACCAGGATTTAATTTCTTCGAGCCAGACACAGAGAACTTAGTGGCAGAGGCATGAAGACATTATAAATACCCTTATTCATTTCGAGAACGAGACAACGAATATTTAGGGATACAGGATCCAGACAAGCCAGCCAGACTCGAACTAATTCGGAAAATTATTTTTCCTAAATTATTAGCCCGACCGAGATTTGAACCCGGGATCTTGTTTACGCAAACCAACGTACTATGAGGCTCGTCAAATCATAACACGTAAGTCTTAGTCCCTTGTACTGGGGGAAAGAGATTGTTAGTAATGGGAAGGTTCATCCCCATTGCTATGAGTATACCTTATCAGGTCAACTTCCATATGGTTCCCCCTAGAAATTATCGTGACTAATTTATCGTTGAATTCGTCACGATGGGCTAACTGACCTGCCTTTTCATCCTCACCTATCACCTCTCACTGGTACTCCGCCAGTTTATATCGATAGGGAAGGCGGCATGTCATGTTCATCCATTAAAAAAAAGTCTCTTGTATTATTTGATTCGTTCCACTTTCAACTGTATTGTGAGTCATCCTTAAAGTATATATTACTTAAATACTTATTAACAACTTGTGTACAACCCTACGTTTAGTCACGAGTAGTTTATCTCAAATGACTTGCAAATAGCGAACATTTGTTTGAAAGTAAAATGGCGCGTTCACTTTAGCGGCGCCTCGGATGTTTGCAATGAATGTATTACTTTATAACACATATCGAGATACATTTGTAGTAATTAGTACAGCAATAACGCAGGCTTTGTAGTTATCGATTGGTGATTATTAACATCTGAGTTCTCATAGTAGCAGAGACGTCATGTATGTGTTTTTTTATTATTTTAGTGTCACACAAGAACACCAATTTTCTAGTCTTCAAGTTATGACAACACGTTATGGGAAATAGTGCAACGAACATTTAGATGTAATACTACATCTAGAGCGGAATTAATTTATAAAAAATAGTTTTTTTTTTAATTTGGACACTCATTTTTTTATGCAACTTAGAATGAAGGGAGACTTTGTACAAAAGTCGATTGTTTGGGTACCTCTGTCCCATTCATGTTTCTACCGTGAAGCAGTTTGCATGGCTGTGTTTCGGTTTGAAGGGTAGGATATGGCGTGAATTTACAGGGTACAGAGGAATAACATTCGAGTCCTTAGGAATAGCAACGCATTGGGAGTATCATGGGCGGAACAGTATACTCTCTTATGTCCATGGTACTGCTCATGTGTATAGGCGACGGTTACCACTTTCCATCAGGTGGGCCGTCAGCTTATTTGCCCTTCTAAGTTGTATAAAAAAAAAAACAAGCTGACCGTCCAATTCTCCAGAAAGTCGCTTCTTACAACATTCTAGAGTTTTTTTTTCGATGGGTGAAAATGGTATGGTAACCCCACCTGCGCTAACGCGTTACGCTGGCAAAGCACCAGTGAAAGGTGATAGATGAGAATGAAAACAGGCCAGTTAGCCTATCATGATGAATTCATCAGGAATTTCCAGGGGGAACCACGAGGAGGTCGAACTGGTTGGGTATATTGCTAGCAATGGGATTCTCAGTCTTCATCACTAACAATCCCTTTCCCCCCACATTCTAGAGTTGATAATAAGTAGTGACATTCTATGTTCTTACTTCACATCATCACGAAGAATATATAGCAATATCTGCAATTTTATAACCAATGCCAATGCGTTCAATAGATACCACCACCGGCTGTAAACTCAACAATCTATACATCTATCGACTATCAAATCGTAATAATAATTGGCGCAATAAAATCGCGTGTTTACGACGCCAAACGCTACTGCCGTCTCGATCTTACACGTGTCTCGTTACCGTACTGCGTAGTGTTGCCAGATTTAGTACTTTTTTCGCGATTTTGGGTAAAATTTTTGGACTATGTTGTAACGTGAAAGTTTTGACTAATATAATCGTTAGAGAAGTATTTGGAGAAAAAATTGAGTAATATTTGTTATGTATTTGTAAACTAAATATTGCAGTGTATAAATCTATAGACAATAACAACGAAATTAGCAATATATAGTGAAAAAAAATGGCGTTTATAGAAACTAAGGGCATTTTGTCATTGTTCGCATAGTGGTGAAATGGTAACATAGTGGTAGAATGGAACATAGTAACAACAAAAAGTGTGTGATTAGGTATAATTAAAATTATGTTCAACAATAAAAAAAAAAGACTTCAATTATGGCAAAACCAATCATTTTAATTTTAAAAACTAACCTGTACCGATTTAAAAAAACAATTCTATGGCACCAATAATACCATATAGTACCAATAAATTTCCATGTCGGTTTTTATTCGACGTAGTTATGAGGTATTCATTTAATATTTACCAGAGGGAAACTTTGCAGTTGTTGTGTTTGCATGGCTATGTTTCGATTTGGAGGGTGGGATATGGCGTGAATTTACTGGGTACAGAGGAATAACACCTGAGTCCTCAGGAATGGCAACGCATGGGGGGTATCATGGGCGAAACAGTATACTCTGTTATGTCCATGGTACTGCTCATGTCTATAGGCGACGTTTACCACATTCCATCAGGTGGGCCGTCAGCTTGTTTGCCATTCTAAGTTGTATAAAAAAAGTTAATAAATAAAAAATACAACTGAATAGAAAAACGTCTTCTTTTTGCAGTTAATAGAAATCTAAAAGAAACTGTATCAATTTGGGGAAAAAATATAATTTGAGTAGAATAAAAAAATCGCATATAGCAACACTGGTGTTACGTGACGGTACGATGCTGCACCGTCGATGGTAAACTGCCGCGATTTATTCAGTTTCTTTGTTGGTGGAACATGTAAAGGCCCGGAGCGTTGTTCTAAACGAAAGAAATGAGGGCAATGTTTTTTGGGTATACACAAACCCGGAATTAAGGGGGAAATATTAGTAAGGGGGACTCTCTGCCGCTTTTCGAGCAATTTTTCTTTGGGGACGTTCAATTTCTTGTTAGATTAATACTTCCTTAACGATTTCCTCTTTATACTGTATTCACTTATAGATAGAGATAAAAGAATTTCTAAGTGTTTACCCAAAATCGTGAGAAGAGAACGCCCTCTAGTGACAGTTATAGATCGTCTTCATTGTACATGAACCTCCATACGTGGCTTATAACAACAGACAATGTCTTTACATACTTATTGTTAAAATAATACATTAATTTAAAAATAATCCAAACTTAAATTTGTAAAGTTAGAGATTTTAATGGTTGGAATTTATTCTAAAATCTCCAGACCGCAGTCAAGCGTTATTCAAATAATAAATCCGATGACTGATTGACAAATTTGGTAAAAAATAATAAATATAACAATTGATTGTATCTGATACTTTATTAGAATGATCTTGTATAATTTTCGATTGTATCCAATACTTTTGAATAATTATGTATAATAATCGATTGTATCCGATACTTTTGAATAATTATGTATAATAATCGATTGTATCCGATACTTTAGAATATTTATGTATAATAATCGATTGTATCTGATACTTTAGAATATTTATGTAAAATAATCAATTGTATCTGATACTTTAGTATGATAATAAAAAAAATAAAAATAAAATATATATATATATATATATATATATATATATATATATATATATATATATATATATATATAACAAACCTTCAAGACAGGTATGAAAAAGGATCTTTATCAGCCGGCATGTGAATCGTAGGTTCAATGCAATCTTGCATTGAATCTACAGCCGTCAAAGATAGATTTCATAATTATCATCGATATGAAGTCAAAGTATATTGTATTATAACTATAATCTTTATTGTACATAATTTACATTGGACACATTAAAAGATTTATTATACAATGGCGGATTTATTCCGTAGATCCCTCTATATGCTTGTGCTATCTTCAAGTTATTAGGAAGCGAAGTATCGTGGCAATATAGCAAAAAAAATCATTTGTATCTGATACTTTAGAATGATTAGGTACCTATAACAATCGTTTGTATCCGATACTTTACAACGACTGCGTACAATAATCGTTTGCATTCGATAGTCACTAATTATTTAAGCTATAAAATCGAGCTATTAATCTTTCGTATCGAGATTTTGCACGTGCGTCGTTACCGTGGAACGTGATGGGACACAACAAAGGGATAAACGCCGGTTCTTAATTACTGTTATTTATTTAAGCGATCGGTATTCGGTGTTATAAATGCGATTTAGTTATGGCCAGATATTATGGACGTTTTGTTTTCGGTATTCGGAGATTGTTTCGATATGTACTCGGTATAAATGTGAGGTTGATTTTTACAAATTACTACATTTAAGTGACTAATTTTTGAATGGACATTCTATTAAAAAAAATCTCTTAATGCAATTTGTTGTAATTTTAAATGGATACATTAATAAATTGTGGTTAACATTAATAGTTATAATGACCTTGGTCTAGAGGTTTGACATATGTTTCAGGATTGTCAGTAATGCGAACTACAAATGGGGCTACCAGTCCCATAGTTAACAATATACTCTGTCACTTGACTTTGACTTTCACGTAGAACCCGTGTAGGTCCCGGCATAGAATGGGCTACCCCTTCCTTTCCCATAGATAAGCCATAGCCGACTAACTGCTCTTAGTTGGCTCTTACGACACCCACATGAAGGTAGAAGAATGAGCAACAGCGTCCCTTCCTAGTCGTCGTCTTAAAACATCTCTAAAAGCCTAACTGCGGTTGCCAACCCGCCTCCCAAACATAGATATCACTAGCAAAACCCCCCTTATGAGGAAGGCTTATGTTCAGCGGTGAACAATTAACGACTGAAATAATGATGTACTTCATTATTTTTAATGGATTAAATAAGTATTTGGAATGATAAATGAAATAATTGAAATTACGTACTGATTCACGCGAGCGAAGCCGCGGAATATAGCTCGTATACTCCGAATTAGGTTTTAAGATTTTAGGGTTAACTTCCTATCATTGTGTACTTAGATACGCCTGCAAGATCACGTAGGCGAATTATTGATGATGTCACTCATTGGAATACATTGACCGCGTCGTCCCTTCTGACGTAACGATACACTGCAATTCCCTCGTTATACTGCGTCACCGGGCGTGAATGCTTAATGGGCGACCTTGTAAATAATTTGGCAGATCACCTCATTAAGTATACATGGTGCTGTTCATGTCTATAGGCGATGGTTACTACCCATCAGGTGGGAAATTAGTTTTGTTGCTTTTCAAAGTCCTTAAAAAATATATAATTTTAGAGTAATAAAATGCGTAAAGAAAATTATTGATTTATAAGTTTTTTTTTAGGTAATGGATGATAATGGAATGGTAACCCAACCCGCGGTATCGGTATACGCTGGCGGGGCACCAGTAAGGGAAGAAAGGTGAGAATGAAAAGACAGATCAGTTAGCCTATCGTGATGATTACACCTGGAATTCAGCACGATGGTTTCCAGGGGGAACCCTGTGGCGGTAGAACTGACAGGGTATATTGCTTGCAATGAAACTGTTAAGTCTGCATTACTAAGAATCCCCCTCCCCCCCCTCGATTCATAAATCTCACTATTACATAAAACTTCTTATTATATCATAATATTAAAATAATAAACTTGTTACTGGACGTTGTCTATACCTCGGGAAATATTTAAGAAAAAATTATATGAAAAGGTCTTAATTTTTCATAAATGATTTCTATGAAAAATTAATGTGAAAATAAAAACAAAAAAACAATTATAAAAAATTTTAAGAAATTTTCTCAGTCCGTCTCTGCACCCGTCAATATACAGTTCAATATCATGCAAAATGGCGCTTAATACGTTTTACTTTTGCACCAGTATAAGAGTAAATACAGCCAGTCGTTTACCCGTACATTTGAGCGATAACTTGCGATGAATAATCAACGCTGGTACCCAAGTACGTAACGATAGACAACCACTTCGGTCGGCTCTCATAAATATTAACCAAACAAGGGATGTGTCAACTTGATCGGTGGCTCTAGACGTTACGATTCTTGGTCTGTGTTCGTGATGTGCTCTTATCGATAAATCGTTTAATAGTATCGATAACAGAATAATATTTTTTTATACCACTGAGGTGGCAAACAAGCATACGGCTCACATTGCTAGGTGCAATCGAATTCACTGGGATCCTTTTAAGGGAGTTACTCTACCAATCAAATTTAACATTTAAAGAATCATGAGAATCGAAATAAAGAAATACAAATATGCCCATTGCTAAAAAAAATAGTATAGATATTTTAAACATTTGTCGATTTTCAAGTCGTGTTTCTATTAAAAAAGTTTTTCATATTTTTAAGGAACTTGAGAATAAAATATCTTAATTTCTGTATGTACGATATATATTTCTGTATGTTTCAATCAACAAAAATTTTATTTAACATATTATTGCAGGTACTTGTTAAATTTTAAAATTAATTAAAATTTATTCTTATAAATTAAAATTTACACGCTTACAAAAATTAAAACTTTAAGGTACTTAAACAGCTACAGAACAGTAAAAATTAAATTACATAGTCAATATTAGTATTACCTATGTGATTATTTTAACGTAAATAAAACTAATTTTATTTTAATAGAGACGTTATTAACGAGCCTACTAAATGTGTGGCAATTCTTATAATTTTTGGGTACGATAATTTTTTTTATGCAACTTAGAATGGCAAACAAGCTAACGGCCCATCTGATTGAAAGTGGTAACCGTCGCCTATAGACATGAGCAGTACCATGAACATAACAGAGTATACTTTTTCGCCCATGATACCACCCATGCGTTGTCATTCCTAAGGACTAATGTGTTATTCTTCTGTACCCTGTAAATTCACTGCAATATCCCACCCTTCAAACCGAAACACAGTCATACAAGCACAACTGTTTCACGGTAGAAACACGAATGGAATAGAGGTGCCCAAGCAAACGATTTTTGTACAATGTCTCCCTCTGGTGAGTAAGTCAAAAGGTATAGATTAGACTAGTAACAATATAATATCGATACCTACTGTGCACATCTCTATCGCGCTGACGTTTCCGTAACTATGAATAAATCTCTAGTGATAGGAAATACGCGTCGCATAATAAACCTTATTTACTATTCTGAATGGGAGTTGGTTTTCGTCATACCGTCATCATACATGCTATTTATTTGGCCGTCAATGGATGCTAGGCGCTGGAACGGATTTAGGCACAGGCTTGCCAGAGTCAAATCTAAGGCATAGTCCAAAGAGTGACGATTCTGATTTTTTTATATTACGAGATATCTTTACTAATAAATAATTAATTTTGACTATTTTCTAACCAATAGAATTTACTTTTACATTAATATCACACAAATTTGTTAAATATTTGCAACTACAATATTGAGTTTATCTTATTAAAAAAAATAGGAAATCTGCTTCAACACTATTAGTTTTTTTTTTATAATACAAGAGACAAATGAGCATGCGGCTCACCTGATGGTAGTTTACGATTACCTGACAATTAGAACAGTCGGTTAAATAGCCAATTTTGTTAGGTTTTTCAGCGCGGATCGCGTGATAACTGTTAGGATATATTGTTAGTAATCCGCTACCATTTCAAACTAAGAGAACCTTAATAGATGACAATGGGATATTAACTCCGCTTGCGCCATCGGTATATGCTGGCAGGGCAGTGAGGTATTATAGATGAAGACGAAAGCCGGCCAGTTGATCCATCGTGACGAATTTAACTAGAATGAACCACGATGGTTTTCAAGATAAACGTGAATGTCGATATGATAGAGCAACGAGACTATTAACCCTCTGACCGCATATTTTTGTTTCGCTTCATTTTCGCACATCTATTTGACAATAAATAGCAGTACAAGTGTTTAGCCATCTAGCGGAATTCTGAGAAACAATATCAGTCTACCAAAACAAAAATCGCGGGATAACAACGTCGATAAACATAAAAAATGCGAGCACGTCGAAATCGCGGGATGCGTAAAATTAAACTATTAGATACTGCACGCGGAAATCGCGTGATGCCCGGTCAGAGGGTTCAACCCCCTTTACTAACAATCCCTTTTCCCCGACTAAGAGCATCATAACAAACAACTACTTGTCTGAAATCTATATTTAATTGGCTACTATTGTTCTTATCTACTATGAGACTGGGTAGGGCAGGGCAGGGTCAGACTAGATCAGGGTCAAACTATTTGGTCCTCGGCCCTCGTCTCTCCTATTTATTACTATTTAAACGGTATTTGCCCTTGCACTTTGGCACGTTTACGACGACTTTGCAATTAACTTGAATAAATCTTTAACGACAAAGTCGGCAAACAGTTTTAAGTGTCGTTAGTTTAGATTAATCATGAATCCTTTAAAAGGAATGTTTTACCTGTTTTCCTGAATATTTTCTTAAAAAAATATAGGGCAAAGGAATGACATAATAATTGAAGTCTCCCATACTATTTAGCATTTATATATATTTATATTCCTATACTATTTGCAGGGAGTCAGTGAATGCAGGTGGCTCAGGACCATTTCTTATGGCATTCTATGGGGGAGGCCTATGTCCAGCAGTGGACAGATAATGGCTGAAATGATGATGATGCTGATACTATTTAGCAGCTAAACATATCGAATAACGTTCATATTATAACTAAGTACAATGACGGTCATGGCACCTCTAGTGCGTTGCCATTCCTGAGGGCTAGATGTTATAGTCACGTGTCTAGCAATTTTGCCTTTCAAAAATCAAAATTCCGTCACGCAACATGGCTTAATGTACGAAATACAAAAAGAACAGGGAGAAAGAGATTGTTAATAATGAGATCTAATAGGCCCATTTTAACAATATACCCTGACAGGTCGACTTCCACGCGGTTCCCCCTAAAAACCATCGTAGTTATTTTTTGATGAATTCATCACGATGGGCCAACTAACCTACTTTATCTTCACCTATCATCTCTCACTGGTGCCCTGCCAGCGTATACTTATAGCATAAGCTGGGTTACCATTCCAAATAAAGAAAAAAAAACAAAACTTTTTTATTTAAAACCTACTTTTAGAAGCCTTTTTTTTAACAGAACGCAACAGAAAGGAGGACTTGCTTGGTCAACTATATGTATCCATGTAGACTACAGTTGTACAGTCTTGTGGCAACTGGCGAACTATTTTAAAGTTTGTTCAATGTGTAACTAATTACATGGATAATTAAACTGTATGTATACTAAAATCTACCAACTTTAAGGCCTATCGCGACCCACATCGGCCGGGAGCTCGCTTGCTCTTCATTAATCATGTTCAAATCGCACAAATGTATCTGGGAACGCTCGCTGCCTGCCAGAGGTGCCAACATCGGAAAACTAAAACTTAATCGGCTAAGAAATTTGGCAGGGTTACTACACAAAATATCTGCATAATTATGCAAGTATCATGCGCTGAATAGCAGTTTAAGATAAGAAGTAACCGTCTGTCTTACTCAATACGGCATGCATTGTGAAAGTTGCATAATCGTGAGCTTTCGCAGTTCTGGTTGCTAGGGAGGCTATGTGAAATAAGCAATTAAACCTGAAACAGCCGTTTTAGAATCAAGATATGTCTGCGTTCATTGTGTGGATATGGCTGGACAGATTTCAATGAAATTTTGTACACTTAATGAATTAATAAAAAAAAATCTCTTTATATACCCACAGTTTAAATTCATTAGTATATTTTTATTTAACTAGTGTAAATTCAGATATTAGAATAACAATAAATTACAAGTGAAAATCATTTCATTATAAATTCCTTACTCATCAGGATGTTCCGACTTGACCCACTGAAACTGCGCAGAGATGTTGCATATCTGTGCATCTTCTACCGTATTTATCATGGGGAGTGTTCTGAGGAATTGTTCGGATTGATACCTGCTGCTGATTTTCACCACCGTACAACCCGCCACAAACTAAAGTTTCATCCCAATCATCTGGACGAGTGGCGGTCTTCCACCGTGCGTTTTTCAAGGCACTTTCTTCCACGCACAACCATTCTTTGGAATCAACTTCCAGCAGCAGTATTTCCGAACCGATACGACAACATAATCTTCAAGAAAAAAGTATATTTCTTTTTAAAAGGCCGGCAGCATACCTGCAATACCGCTGGTGTTGTGGGTGATCATGGGCGGCAGTAGTCACCATCAGGTGAGCCGCATGCTCGTTTGCCCCCTGTGTTGTAAAAAAAGTGTAGAATATTGTCTTAACAATAGGGTTACTTTCTGTATTCAGCGAAAAGCAATACTGGGACTCTCCGATTCATTCTGGTCAAGCGTATTGAGACTCTTTTGTTGTGGCTGCAATTAGATTATGGAACACACTTCCTCATGAAATTAGAAATAGCCCAAGCATTGGGATTTTGAAATCGCGTCTGAAGAATTATTACCTCTCACAATGCTGATTTACGTGCTTATTATATTTGTGTATTATATATAATATATATCTATCTATTTATATGTATTTACTTATATATATTTTTATTTATTTATTTAAAACAATCGGTCTTTTCAATTGGAAAGACATTTTATTTATTTTTAACTATAACATTTAAGTCGATTGGTACACATGTGTGACTGTAACTACTAATGAACTGTCAGTTTTCTCATATTGGGTTTGCTGGAAGAAATCTCTATTGGAGATAAGCTCGCCTTTGTGCACTATTATGTTTGTTTTTACATTTCAATAACCTTTTGTGTACAATAAAGAATAAAGAATTATAGGTTTACTTACATATTTTCATGATGAAATAAGTCATTACTAATACGAGTTAAAAAAGTGACATTGCTAAAGTTGACAACTCATAAGTTAAAGAGGGAAAGGGGTTGTTAGCAACAGAGTTTGACAGCCCCATATACCCTATCAAGTCGACCTCCACGTGGTTCCCCCTGGAAACCATCGTGAACAGTTCTTGTTGAATTCGTCACGATGGACTAACTGGCCTGCTTCATCCTCATCTATCATCGTTCACTGGTGCCCCGCCGGTGTATACCGATAGCGCGGGTGGGGTTACCATTCCATTATCACCCATAAAAAAAAACCCATAAGTTATTGGAAAGTAAGGTGATAACCGTCGACGTCCTCTTACAGTTAAGCTTGCTTATTGTTTCTACAATTTTGTAAAAAAAAAAAAAATATAAAAATAGAATTCTTGTGTGCAATAATGTATAAATAAAAAAAAAAATACGTACACCAATTGACAATCACAGATCCTTCTAAATAACTCAAGCGATATCCTGGCACGGGGCGGGGACGAATACCTACATTTCATTGTGGTACATTTATCTCGGCGTCCTCGAGGTTAGTACAACGTTAGGGCGCCGATAAATCTAGTGCGTCTATCGTGATCGCGATCCTGTCGGCGAACGCGACGACGGCGAAACGCGTCGCCCTTCGCCGACAAACCTCGAAGAGACGACTGTCGGTCGACTTTGACCGCATCGCAATTGTTCTTATCGGTTCTTTGAGAGGCACGAAATGGTTAGTTTTTTCTTAAATTTACAATCGGAACCGCATTCGATATTTTGAGTTTAGGTTCCGTTGAGGTTAGGTTTGATTTATTTAAAAAATTTGTTCCGTGTAGATTGATTTTATCAATTACAAATAAAAAATAAAATGTATTGATTTAGTGTACTATAAGTATATTTATGTATGAGGCCTATAAAATCAAAGACAGCTAAATCCAAGTCTGTCAAATGTCCAGAAAACTACAAAAACTAACATTTTGTCAAGAATATAGAACGATATTCTATATTTTAAACTAGATTGAAAAAAAATTTTATATGAGTAATAGTTTGAATTTTAAACTCTCTCTATGTTTGAGTACAGAGTGAAAATGAAATCGATTTTATGGTGTTTAGCTCTGCCTTTGATTTTATAGGTCTCGTATGTAATTATTAATGGCATTAGTCCATTTAACTTTTTATACAAATAATACTCATTTTATTTATTTTATTGTAAAAATATTATATAATAGAATTTTATTGTTAAAAATTTCGTAAGCACACATTATATTTCAATGTAATAATTACCGATTTAACTTACGTGTTATTTAGTCGAGAAATCTCAACTAGTCGAAAAGCTCCTAAAAATTAGTCGAGATTTCTCAACTAAAATACATGTGAGTTAAACCGGTAGTTATTACATTAAAATACCCATGCGAAATGAACAAAACTTGTCGCAGGTATCAGAGGGGACATAAATTGCAAAAAGGCGACGCTAGGCGCCGAATCGTCAAATGGTGTGGACGAGATACATTCCAGATATCGGTAGGGTTGCCACTTGCGTAAACGAAATTGAAATACATTTTGTGAATAAAAATTTATATGATATTTGAAAATGAATTTAAACTTGTAACAATAATAAATAAATTATTCTTATTGCCGTATGGTCCCGGCATAGAATGGACCACCCATTTCTTTCCCGTAAGTTTCCTAAAAAGATATAGACAGCAGCGTCCCTCTTTAATTACCAAAGCCTTATTGCAGTTGCCAACCGTGTACCAAGCGTGCGACCTTTTTAAAATTATCATAGTTTATCTAAATGTTCTCGTTAATTCCTATCTCATACAATTCATAAAACATGCAGTTGCGCTGCAAGTCTAAAACGTAACAACTCAACCTTTGCAAATAATAATTCATTGCCTCGAATATCTATTAATTACTGAATCTCTAGATATCGAACCCAAAAATAATTTATTGTGAAACTTTTATAATTACATCAATTGTCCTCATTTGAACTTTGAATTTGACCTTTGGGGAATTTGTGTAAACAAGTTAAATGTAAAACTAAACAAGACTCGACTTCGCTGAATAATACCAGAGCCAAATGTTTTTACCTTAACTTATTTGTAACTCGAATAAACTTTGTACACTGATTGAGTTACTGAGAATAGGAAGTTGGTGTTGATCTGAACCATACTTGACCCATCAATATCGGGGAAACTTCTTAAGTATTATAAGGCAAATTCAGTGAACGTACGTGTTTACGAATTGCCCTATTCATTTTTATCGTGGTATAATTATTAGGAACTACGCATTTTACGCATATTCGTTGCGTTTATTCGATTTTCACAGATGACTAACTTTTACCCACTTAATCGGCATAAAAAGTAGCCTATATCTTTCTCCATTCCATATAATACATGTACATACTACATTTTATAGTGATTGATTAAGCCGTTTAGGCGCTATAAGATAACAAACAAGCTCACTTTCATAATTATTATATTACTAATAAACATTATGTCGATTCTATTTATATCCAAAATAAAATTTTCATATATTCAAGTCCGTAAATAAATTATGATTTTAAAAACCTAGTCTAATTCAAATTTTTGAGTTCGAAAAAGCAGAATACAAACAAATAATAATAAAAGTTATAAAATTCAAATTGTGTGAAAATAAAACATTTGTTTGGCTGGAAAATATTAGAATTATTTTCTCATTTAATATTCTAAATAATAATAAAAAAGAATATGGTAAGTGACAATATTTTTACAAAGCGTTTATATAGCTTAAAAATTTCTCACAGGAGACAACCCTGTTCAAGTCACAACGGCATAGGCCATCCGCGGCCGATCGAGATTTATGTTCAAACCGAGTTTCTATCAGAGCTATATATATATATAGGTACGCTATAACCATATATTGCACGGTATAGTGGTGTAATATCATATAATCGCTCCTCTATGTCCTCTGTAAGCAAACCTATTGCAAAGGAAATTGGGAATAGTACGGACTAGATCAAACCCAAATGGAATTTCTGATTGAATTACCAGTAAATGTGGGATTACCATATAGATGAAATAGAAACACAATAATCCTCTGGCAAATAGAATATTATATTAATCGATTATTGTATTATTAATATTAAAATTAAATTAATTTATTTGGCCGTGTGGTCCCGGCACAGAATAGGCCATCCCTTCCTTTTCCGTGGATGTTGTAAGAGACAACTAAGGGAAAGCGAGGGATGGGCAGCAGTATCTCTTTTAAAACATCTTCAAAGCCTAACTGCGGTTGTCAATCCGCCTGCCAAGCCAACTACTGGCAAAACCCCCCAAGGGGGAGACTTATGTTAAGCAGTGGACAGTTAAAGGCTGATATCTATATGTTATTATGTATGATGTTAATGACGTACGTATACAGTCTGCCTCTGGTGACAACAATATTCAACAGTATATTATATATATATATATATATTTCCAATAATTTGTTATATAATTTCTTAACTTATTATTTTTAATTCACTATTCACTCATATCTGATATTTAAAAAAAAATCAAGCTGTTCGTACGAAAATAAGGGCAAAGCCGTACCATAAGGGTTCTATTAACCTTTTTGGTATGGTACCTTAATAAATTCTAATAACTAGAGGGAGACTTTGTACCAAAGTCGTTTGCTTGGGCACCTCTGTCCCATTCGTGTTTCGGTTCGAAAGGTGGGATATGGCAGCGAATTTGCAGAACAGAGGAATAACACCCGAGTCTTCAGTAACGACAACGTATGGGGGGTATCATGGGCGAAACGGTATACTCTGTTATGTCCATAGTACTGCTCATGTCTACAGGCGACAGTTACGACTTTCCATCAGGTGGGCCGACAGCTTGTTTGCCATTCTAATTTGCATAAAAAAAAAAATATTTCATTGTATTACCCTATAAACGTAATATAAACAGAATATGCGTGCGGTGTTGTGTTTAAAGCTATATACTCCAGAGAGCACATTATCTTATACATGCCCTCATTTACAAAACCCCCACTTAATCCTTATCTATCGTATCTGTGACGTGACAATTTATACTTACGTATGTACCGTCTTAAGACCTACTTGATTCCCGGATTAAGGCTGCCCTAGTCAGGGAGAGACGTGACATAGCGGCAGGGTTGCCATATGCCCAAATATTGAGGCATAAACAGTCTCACGTTAAGGATATTTTAGAACTCTTATTTACTGATTTTTATAAATAAATCTATGACATGGGACAACCCTGAATTTTGTATTATGGCTAAGTCTAATTATTTTAATAAACAAATTAAGCAGTCTTCTGACAAAATTAAAACCATCTGGAGCATTATAAATAAAGAAACTGGAAGATCTAAAATAGCCTGTAATCAATTTACATTAAATTATGATAATAAATTAATAACAACAACAAAAGATGTAGTTAATATTTTTGAAGATTTTTTTGCTAATATTCCGATTGATATTACATCTTCTCTGGACTCATCTCAATCTCGAGCAAAAAAATTACTAGAGACTAATATCGGTTGTTGTTCTTTAAGATTTAAATTTTCACATGTTAGCCCCTTTCATATCATAAAAATATTCAAACAGCTAAATTTAAAAAATACGGAAGACCTTTGGGGCATGTCTGTAAAAGTAGTTAGTTCTTTCATAGATATTGTTGCTCCATATCTAGCCACTATTTTTAATAAATGTATTGATAATGGCGTTTTTCCACATTTAATGAAATTTAGCAAATTAATCCCACTATTTAAATCAGGAGATAAATTTGAGCCAGGGAACTATAGACCTATATCTATTTTGCCAGTTCTAAGTAAGGTGTTTGAAAAGATAATGTTAAATCAAATGTTACATCACTTCAGGGTTAACGGACTGCTTCACAGTCAGCAATATGGTTTCACCGCCGGCAAGTCTACCACTGACGCAGGTGTTGCGCTAATGACACATATTTTCGAATCTTGGGAGAGGTCACAGGATGCACTCGGAGTTTTTTGTGACCTATCAAAGGCATTTGATTGTGTGGATCATAAAACGCTTTTGTACAAGCTCGAACATTATGGTATAAGAGATAATGATCTAAAATTAATGAGAACTTATTTAGAGGATAGGGTTCAAACTGTAGATATTGACGGTGTAAAATCTAAGGGAGCTAATATTAAGATGGGCGTTCCACAAGGGTCAATCTTAGGCCCCTTTCTCTTTTTAATCTACATAAATGACCTTCCCTTTATGGTAGAGAAAATTGCAGATATAGTGCTGTTTGCGGATGATACTTCGTTAGTGTTTAAAATTGGACGTCAAAGTAATCAATTAGACGATGTAAATTGTGCTATGTCTGCAATATTAAATTGGTTTACATGTAATAACCTATTATTAAATTCCAGCAAAACAAAGTGTATAAAATTTACACTTCCTAATGTAAGACTAATAAATACACAGTTATTGCTTAATGACGAAATAGTAAATTTTGTTAATGATACAGTTTTTTTAGGTATAACAGTGGACTCGAAATTACAATGGGGGCCCCATATTTCAAAATTGGCCAGTAGACTCAGTTCTGCTGCATATGCAATTAGAAGAATTAGGCAATTAACAGACGTGGCGACGGCTAAACTTGTATATTTTAGTTATTTCCATAGCATAATGTCTTATGGCATACTGCTGTGGGGTAAAGCAGCCGATATAAATACTATATTTGTTTTACAAAAGAGAGCCATACGTTCTATTTATGGTATGGGTTCAAGAGAGTCATTACGTCAGTGCTTTAAAGACTCAAATATCCTCACAGTTACTTCACAATACATTTATGAAAATATTATGTATACACGGAAGAACTTAGCGAGTTTTAAAAAACTCAAAGACTGTACAAGTAGAAACTTACGCAATATAAATAAGCTTATTTTACCTAAATGCCGTCTGCACAAAATCAGTAATTCATTCTATGGTAATTGCATAAGATTTTATAATAAACTGCCGGAATCTGCATTAAATCTGACAGAGAGGCAATTCAAATCTTATATTAAACAATTTTTATGTAAGAAAGCCTATTACAGGATAGACGAATTCAAAGATGACAACATATCAAGTAAATAATTAGTTTATTAGCATACAACGTTATAATTTTATTTTCTCATTGCTTTCTTGATTTAATTGATTAATTTTAGAAATATGAAAGCGTAGCGGTTTTTTGTATTAATTGCCGCATGCATTCTTATGTAAAATGTGAATACTATAACTATCAGATGGCAATTGTGAGTAGCTTTGACGTGGTCTAGTGTTTTGAGTAGTCATGCTCACTAAAATGTCCAGACTTGTGGCGGCGTGGTGGGCCGGGTCATTGGGCTCCCTAAAATATGGTCGAGCGCAGTGATGGCTGGCTCATCCGTCATACTCGTGAACGGGTGCTGCTTGTAGGGACTGGTCTGCTCTAATCACTATGACTGATGTCCTCTTATTAATTGTTTAACCAGTTGGTTATGTATTCAATTTTTTTTTTTCTTTTTGAGTATTTAATTGAATTAGTGCTAATTGGTGGTTTGTATTCACACAATTAAACTTAAAAATGTAAAATAATAATAAAATTATTTAAAAGAGCATCACGCAAGTTTCTTGCTCGTTCTTCTTGTGATGAGACAGCTTTCCGAACGAGCGGTAAATTAAAAAAAATGTAATGACTTTTCAAAAGTGCTTCAATGTAAGTTTATTTGAATAAATGATTTCTATTCTATTCTATTCTATTCCTGAAAGTAAACCAATAAAAAATATTTGGCATTTTGTATTTATATTGTGATATATTTTATATTCAAGTATACAGTATTCCTCATAATTTTCTTGTGGCTTGTATGCCATTCTAAATTGCGCAAAAAGAAAATTACTAACGGCCCACCTGATGGAAAGTGGAAATCGTCGCTTATAGACACGAACAGTACCATGGTTTAAATAAAAACATTAAGAAATAAAATCAAAATATACCTTTTGATAAAAACAGTATAAAATAAAAAGCATAAAACACAAGAGTTGTTACTTTTACTAAAAGGTTTGTTTTCTTCATAAAATTTTTCAGATAAGTCAGTATTTATTATACATACATATCTGTCACGCCTGTCTCCCATTAGGGTAGGCAGAAACAATGGAAGGCCAAATGCTTCGATTCGAACAAACCTCTTTCGCTTCTTCCACATTCATCAATCTTTTCATACACGCTCGCCGGTTACGGGTACTTTTAATTTGGCCCTTCTTCGCCTATAGTAGATAACAATATACAATGCCATCTACCGGTAAAATTATATTATTGTTAGTATAAAATTAAACATGACAAAACGAAAGAGGGACAAAATTGCAATCAATCAATACATATAATAAAATCGTAAGTGGTCGCTGTCTGTACATGAAAGATATATAAGAAAATCTATTATAGGAGGGCTTTATGAACGCAATAGAACCCAAAACAATGATTTTTACAGTTTTTTAGTGTTTATCTATACGTTTGCGCACGCTAATCTCAGAAACGACTAAACCGATTTGAATGCGGTTTTCACTAATGCGTTGCGGTTTGCTCCGCTTAACATTTAATGTTTGTTTTATTTCAATCGGCTTATAAATAAAAATTGTTATATCAATGTAAAGAATGCTCACCCGTGCAAAGCCAGGGTTACTAGTACATAAAGCATCGAAATGTTCATGATACACCTGTCGACTCCAGATGATTCATGACAAGCGACAGCCCTGCCTTCGAAATCCGAGCTGTAAGTATAAGTCAAGCTAATCTGTTAACACCCTGTATTAATTTAATCCCTGTATTTACGTTTATTATGTCTTCACTTAGTATTTTGTTTGGGCCGACACACTCTTTAAGAATGTTGTTCTTAAATTATTAAAAATATATATATATATATATATATATATATATATATATATATATATATATATATATATATATATATATATATATATATATATATATCTATTTATTGTATACTACCAGACTATCCGTACAATAAATAGATAGATATATATATATATATATATATCTATCTATTTATTGTACGGATAGTCTGGTAGTATTGTTTCATTGTTACCCTATTCCCTTTGGCCGCAACAGAATATCAGTGCTTTGCTCTTTTGAGGGCGAAGCATTAAACTGTGTTGTGGCCATTTTGTACTGCTACGGCACACTCACAAACGAAAACTGTATTTAGCTTTATGTATTTTTTTTTTTATCATTTATGTTATCTCGCTTTTTTTTGTATATGTATGTTGTAATTTGTGTGCTGTAAGTAATGCAAATAAATTATCTATCTATCTATCTATCTATTTATATATAAATTAGATAATTCATTAAGTAAATTGTTTTAATTTAATAAATCATTAATAAAGTTTTGAAGCTAACGAGAATATATATATATATATATATATATATATATATATATATATATATATATATATATATATATATATATATATATATATATATATATATATATATATATATAGATATATATATATATATATATAAACAATATTTAAATAATTCTATTAGTTATCTAGTGCCCATTGTACAAATTCTTAGCTTCATAATGGCAATAAAGAAAAAAAATTACTTCAAAAATGCTTAAATCCAAGTTCACTCGAATACAATTATATTTCTTTCTTTCTTTTTGATACCAGCTGACGTAGTATATCCAATGGTATTTATTATTATTAATTTATAATTATTTTAATTTGTCACATTCGTTGGCAAGTATCAAATAAATACAACGGAAGTTTTTGACCACCTCGATGAGTAACTTATTTACCGTAAATATTGTGTTTATGGTTTGTCTCGAACTCCACATACCTGCAACAAGAATAATAAATATTAAAAAATATCGAACAATCGGTTAGAATTCTATTATTAATATTATAATACAAAAGAAAAATACTTCAATATAATTAATAATCTATACTTATAATAAATCTGTAGAGAGGTCGATTCTGTACATGAAATATATTTACAAAATAACTATCAGGCGGTGATTAGTGATCGATACTGATGCCAAAAATGCAATCAGTAAAATTTTTGTCTGTCTCTCTGTATGTTCGTTATAGAAACAAAAACTACTCGACGGATGTCAACGAAACTTGGTACAATTATTCTTCATACTGCTGGACAGGTTATAGTACACTTTTCATCACGCTACGATCAATAGGAGCAGAGCAGTGAAGGGAAATGTTGTGAATACAGGAGAAATTACTCCATTTTTAAGCTTCCATGGTGTGCAACCTTAATGGCCACTGTTTAAAATGTAAAAATGTCCACGAAGTGCGAAGCCGGGACGGGCCGCTAGTTCATTAATACATTCGTTTAGACTTGAACGAAAAGTTACATTTCACACAATTCCTTTTGTCATTTCTCTGTAACTCATATCCTACATATTACATTACATATTACATATACATATTACATATTACATATACATATATACATATATTCAACACACAGATTCCTCGAGATAAGAGAATATTTGCAATCTACATCACAAACATGTGCCAATGCAACGAACGGGAATTGTGCAGGGAAATAACAACTAGAGGTGAGCAGTATCATTGCCTTGCATTTTCCCATTTATTTTTTATTTATTTATTTATTTACACATGCACTAAACAAACCTTTCATTTAAATAATATCATTAATCAGATAAAATCTCTCTTTAAGAAAAATAATATAAATTATACATGTTACATATGACGAAACAACATAATAATGAAGATTACACAATTATATAATAACATTACTGTTTTACTTTGAATTTAGAATAAAAAAAGAAAAACATAAAAAACAAAATGAATGTAGCAGTGTTTGTGCAAAGGACCTAACTCAGCATATGTCGCAGTTTCTGAAGCTACGACACTGATATTTTCAGCAATATTTACCACAACATAGGTGTGTTTTTATTACAATTAATTTTGTACGGAACCCTCATTGCTGCGAGTCCGACTCGCACTTGACCGGCTCTTTTTTCAAGACAATTAGTTTGCGTGTTAAAACAATACTTTTAGTTCCGATTCGTACCGTTCGTGTCGTCGCTGTACTGTCACTATACTGGCACACCCGTAAACCGATGACATAATGAGCTACAAATAGACGTGTCACAGTACGCTGAAAGATTCGTGTCACCGGGTTCTGAGATACGTGTTTTGTGATCACACGTGTTGAACGTCATCTTTGATCACACAGTGTTTATAATTTAATATTTTATTTCGATGGAAATAAACAATATAATAATACAATAGCTTCAATTTAAGCTTAAATAATATACTTTTTTAACTTTCGTCTGTCTGTATATATATATATATATATATATATATATATATATATATATATATATATATATATATATATATATATATATATATATATATATATATATATATATATATCAATATAATTCTTGTTGAATTCGTCACAGTGGGCCAACTGACCTGCTTTTTCCTCTCCTATCATCCTTCACTGGTGCCCCGCCGGTGTATACCGATAGAGCGGGTGGGGTTACCATTCCATTATCACCCATTAAAAAAAAAACTGGTCGCTGTCTACACATGAAAGATATATAGGAAAAACTATTACAGAGGGACAGCAGGAAATAGTATATACATGATTTTAAATATAAAAAAAAAATAATTTGAAGTATGAAATAGAAGTCCAGGAAAACAACAGTGAAAACAGTCACATATACAGACAGGCAGGTAAACGTCAAAGGGGCTTTCTGTATCTTCCATTGTGAAGAATAAAGCTAGCAAAACAGGCTCCTCTTCCACTGGCATTGACTCTGCTCAACGGTGTCATGAGCCAGTATCCTGACTTCTCTAAATTGACTCGTAAATTTGTCAAGCTTTGGAGAATGGCAATAAATTACTTAGAGTTTGCAATAAATTCTGATTCCTAAGGGATTCACAATACATAAAACATAATAATATAATATAATAATAATAATTGTTAAGCTCCCTTAGTTCGTAAATATGCTAAATAAATAAATAAATTTAATCTCATTACACCATCTAGAAGAGATTAGCTACTTCCGAAATCCACACTCACAAGTTTGCGAGCAAAAGCTAATTATGATGCCCACAGTCACTTTCTACCATCGTACGGCTCGCCATCGACAGGGAGTTCATCCTCATGTCCTACAGCCTCAATGGTCGCTTACTGCGCAGTTTCAGAGATGTTTCCTCCCACGTTAACACTCAGGTTATGGAATGAGCCGAGATTTTCCCAAGAGACTACAGCATGGGGTTCTTCAAAAGAGGGGTAAAGAGGTTTCTTCAGGGTCGGCAACGCACGCGTAATACCTCTGGTATTGCAGGTGTTCATAGGCTACGGTAACCACTTACCATCAGGTGGGCCGTATGCTTGTTTGCCACCTCAGTGGTACAAAAAAAAATTAATGCATAAATTTATTATGAATATCTTACTTAATAACTTTTGATCCAACAACATATTTCATGTTGATCCAACATAACAATACACACTGATCCGTTTCGTTTGATCTCATCCACTTTGCTATGTCTGCCAAGGTAGTATTATATGAGTAACGCCAGTAAGCCTAGAATTAATATTACAAATATTGTAAGGTACTGGTAACACAATTTTGAATAATAATAATTAATAATAATGATTAAAATTGTGTTCTATTTAAAAATATAAATATTTTGATTTATAAACCAAATTACTGAAAGGACTTTAATAAAAAATTGTAAAAGTGGCACCAATCTGTAAATATATTTGCTAAAAAAATATATTTATCAAATCCGTTTACAACTGACGCAGTTATGAAATAATAAACGTGAAAAAAAAAAGTATAACCGAATTGAGTACCTTCTTTTAAAACAATAATTTCGAACAGCATGATTCTAAATTCAAATTATTATTGTTTTTTTTTTTTTTATTTGACAGATATTTCAGAGATGCCAGTATTAAAACCTATCGCTAGAATCTCATTTGAATGCGACAAGCGTTGCTTACAACACTATGCTGTACTGTAACTGTATTTGTACATAACACATCGATATACACACAATTCCCAGCGATAAGGCCGTAGCTGAACTACGCTCGCAATGCGAGGCGACTGGCAAACCTGTGGGAGGTCTCTGCCAAGCTATTAACATAAACACTATGCGCTGAACATTTTGGAACTCGGCTATCAACGATATTGACTGTAAACATAAAAGTTGCTTCATCATATTTCGGAAGTGGATTAAATTCTTTTGTTAGGGAATATTCCAAGAATTTTCCAATTTATTCACATGAACGTTAAGTTTATTTATTATATATGTTAACATAAAGTTTATATATGTAAAAGATACTTATCAAAGCGTCTTTATGTTAAAAAGCAATTAAGCGAGTTATGAATTTATCTAATGGGATAAGGGTATTATGTAACTAAATGGAAGGCCTTAAACACCCATTTATATACTCTTCGGCTTTAAACTAAAATAGAGTTATTAAAAATCGATTTAGAATTAGCAGATATATTGCTTAACATAATATAAAAAATAATTTATATGTTCCAAAAAAAACTGATTTCAATTTTGGAAAAACCAGTTACATATTTTGATTTAAAAACTAAACTACTGAACCGATATTGATAAAATTGCTATGGGACTGTTCTGTAAATATATCCTATTATATAAAAGAAGAATTTTCGAAATCGGCCTACAACTAATAGAGTTATGAAGTAACAAACATAAAAAAAAAAGAATTGGGAAACTCCTTTTATTTGAAGTCGATTGAAAACACTCTTGAAACATTTAATTAAAAACATCATCATTTAAGCCAATATCAGTCCACCGTTGGACATAAGCCTTACCCATAGACTGCCATAAAGAACGTCATTTGAGCCACCTTCAATAATTAAGAACAACAAGTATAAATACATACAAATTAAATATATATATATATATATATATATATATATATATATATATGGGAGAAAGAGATTGTTAGTAATGGAGACTGGGAATCCCATTGCTATCAATATACCCAATCTGGTCGACCTCCTCGCGTTTTCCCATGGAAACTATCATGGTTAATTCCTGATGAATTCGTCATGATGGGCTAACTGGCCAGTTTTCATTCTCATCTATCACCCTTCACTGCTGCTCCGCCAGCGTATCCCGTTAGCGCAGGCGGGATTACCATACCATTTTCACCCATCTAAAAAGATACATATATTTATATAATTATTTTTTTTTATGCAACTTAGAATAGCAAACAAGCTGACGGCCCACCTGATGGAAAGTGATAACCGTCGCCTATACATAAACAGTACCATGGACATAACAGAGTATACTGTTTCTCCCATTATACCCCCATGCGTTGCCATTCCTGAGAACTCAGGTGTTATTCCTCTGTACCCAGTAAATTCACGCCATATCCCACCTTTCAAACCGAAACGCAGCCATGCAAACACAACTGCTTTACGGTTGAAACACGAATGGGACAGAGAGGTACCCAAGCAATCGACTTTTGTACAAAGTCTCCCTCTGATAATTTCTAGAAATCGATCTAATTACGGACAAAAATATATTACTATCCGATTACAGATACTCGACTGTACTAAGCTTCTTATTCATTATTAATATACAGTGAGGTTACGACATTTTTCTTCGGAATGGTAGCGAAAAACCGAGCGGTCGGAGTTCTGCCAAATTATTAACATAAACACCATACGAGCGAAGTGTACTTAAGCCCGGTTATCAGTGATATTGACTATCCTAATTTTCTTGTTGGCCAGAAATGCACTCGAATTTAGATCGTGAATTGTTTATGTTAATGTCCCCGAGGGGGGTTTTCTACAACGGAAAACGGAGCAACGGAATGGAATAGAAATAAAATTTCGATAATACAACGGCCACTGTTGGTTAGAAGTATAATGGTCTGCTTGTAAATTGAGTTCGGTTCGGAATAGACGATTGTCATAATCGAAATAGAGGATCCGTGCAGTGCGGTGGTAATTTACCTTTACCACCGGAACATTCAACACTATTGTGGTATCTTAGTGTTAGAAATTTCGTAAGCACACATTATATTTTAATGTAGTAACTACCGGTTTAACTTACGTGTAATTAGATCGAAAAAGCTCGACTGGTTTTAGAATCAATTCGTGATCTTTAGTCATGAGTGACTGTGACGCGAGCACGAGCCTGACTACGCGCCTTGGCGCACTGAGCGCGAGCTGTAGGCACTTGTGGCATTATCACAGATAAGAAAGATGGCATTCGATATTCTTCGGGTATGAACTTTCACGTCACATTATTTAATCAAAATAAAAACAAAGTGCTTCGCCCTCTCCTAGTACGATCCTAATTCGGGAACTAAGTAATTACGCATAAAGTAGTACTTCGCCCTCTCCTAGTACGATCCTAATTCGGGAACTAAGTAATTACGCATAAAGTAGTACTTCGCCCTCTCCTAGTACGATCCTAATTGGGGAACTAAGAAATTACGCATGAAGTTTACGTATGATACGAGTCGGTACTCGAGTTACTTTTTCGATCTACACTTAAAACTTGCCCGTCTCAATACTAATGTTTCGTGTACAAAGCAAGTCAGATGTGATACAGCTGTCAATAATAATAGGGTAATATCTAGTAACATTTCAAAGTGTCAAACCGTGTGATATATCACGAGTTTGTGTGACGTGCGAGTGATGGGCCTGGTCAGGGTAACTCGAGTACTGACTCGAATATCTCTTAGTTGTTCGAGTACTCAATATACAGAATTCGGATATTCGTATATTCGGTACTCGAATACTAGTCACGCCATTAGTATTCTCTCTGAATAAATTCGTATTTATTGTATTTTTTGTGTATCATTATCATCGTTATCTCAGCTGTTATCTGACCACTGCTGAATACAAACCTCCCCTACAGACCGCCATAAGAAACGGTTCTGAGGCACCTATATCTACAGACTTTTCTTTTATACCACTGAGGTGGCAAACAAGCATACGGCCCACCTGATGATAAGCGGTTACCGTAGCCTATGAACGCCTGCAATTACAGAGGTATTACACGAACGTTACCGACGCTGAAGAAACCTCTTTAGCCCCCTTTTGAAGAACCCCATGCTGTAGTTTCTTGGGAAAACTTCGGCAGGGAGCTCATTCCATAACCAGACTCCCCGGAATGCATTTAAGGTCGTCACTCCATTTAATATGCCATTATATTTTTTCTTTTTTCTACTAAAGAAAAAATAAACGATACATATTTACGTTCAATGCGCAGTCATTATTTTATAAATAAATTATAACTATTGACCTTATTACCTTTCTTCGAAGTAACCCTCAAAAATCAATTAAAAAATTACTTGAGTCTAATGAAATACCCGTACAAATATTGAGTACGAGTCTTTTACTCGAATTAGAATTCGATTCTTTTATTAACAAGTACTAGAGTACTCGAATAACTTAAAAGGCCAACTGGACACATCACTAGACGTGACAATGGCATGGGAGCCACGCCCATGAAATTGCATCAAATATTCACCGATTGCTATTATTGACGTTTGAGAGTGGGTGTGATGGGAGGAATTCACATACGTTTTATTGGTACCTACATTTATCTGGTTGGGTAAGGTAAGCTCATGTTTTTTTTTATAGAAAATGTAACAGTGCTGGTGGTTTACGTTAGCAGGGTACCAGAGAAGGGATGATAGGTGGAAAGAAAATTAGGTAAGATGACACATCGTGAGGAATTAATCAGGAATTATGTCAATTATTACTAGTTTTTACCAGCGACTTTGTCCGTGTAAATGGGATATTTTCATTGGCCGAGACAGTAACCTATATTTTTTTTCCAGCCCATATAGTATGCCAAATTTTATATTGATTAGTTGCCTCTAAGGCACCAAGCAGTAAGAAATAAACAAACTCACTTTCACATTTTCAATATTAGTAAAGAAGTAGGGATTTTAGTCAACATCATCATCATTTCAGCCATTATCCGTCCACTGCTGGACATAAGCCTTCCCCATAGACTGCCTTAAGGAATGGTCCTGAGCCACCTGCATCCAATGACACCCTGGATTGCATTTGAGGTTGTCACTCCATCTACTGGGGGATTGTCGGGATTTAAGTAAAAATGTAAAAAAATTTTATATATGGAACAACAAAATGTCGGCTCTCGACGGACATACACAATGACACACATTGCTAAAGACTAAGAAATGTCTCCTTACCCTGTAATTTCCCTGCCATATCCCACCCTCCGAACAGAAACAGCAAAGCAAGCACAGCTGCTTGGTCTAAATGAAAAAGGAGACATCATAAAAAGTCGATGGGAAGACTGAACGTTCACTCAACACGTGTATAAGTCGTATAAGACTGTTTGCTGCCACCACTTTAGCACGTGACAAGGGCCCCGGGCCTCGGGATCCGGCATCTCTAATAAAAACTCCACGAGCCGTTTGCACAAGTAATGCCTGAGTCAACAGTACGCACGCTTGGGACAGATTTGGGAAGTTTTTCGTGTTTCCTATTGGCGGTCTGAATGCGGGCGGATAGCGGGTTTGTTTAGCGATCAATTAATTAAAAAATCCTAATTTAAGATATTGATTTTTTCTATGCAACTTATGAGTGGCAAACAAGTTAACGGCCTACCTGATGGAAAAGTACCATAGACATAAGAGTATACTGTGTTACTCATGTTATCCCTCGTGCTTTATAGCTGTTAAAATGACAATTGGTTGTTTAATACATAATTAAAATGTGCGGTTATTAAATTTTTTTTTTTATTATCATTTCGAATTCGGAATTCAATTTCAGCGAGAAGAATAAGCATGAAACTCGACCACTTAAGTAGTCTCTAGAAAGTAGTTAACAGCTATTGAGAAAGAGTAAATTTTTCCTATCCTAATCGTTTTTAATTATGTTCTAGATTTGAAAATGCAATGCAGATATCGGCAAGTCTAAAAGAAGTCGACTATTCTTCTATCCCTCTGCGATGATATTTTTTTAATTCCGCCAGTCACTAAATTACACTGCGTATTAAATTTAAAAATGTTCGACACTTTTTTTTTTTTTAATTTAAACCGTACATAGGTATCGATAAAGCAATGATATTTTGAACCGCCAATCGCTGTCACTCACACAATGTTCCAATTTCAAAAATGTGCAGATAAATACAATGTCGGTTGCAGGCGCACATGACAGAATGCTCGATATTTTAGCCATAGAGAATGCAATGCGTCAGGTGTTTTTTATGGCGGTTTTATCGATGCCCCTCGACATACGGCCTAGCTGTCGTGGTCGTATTTTGTTTTGAAGCTCTTTCATCTTATCTTTCTTTTCATCTCAAGCTTTCTTATGTGATTATCAGTTTTAATATAAGTCAGATTTTTTTTTTACTAATAATATAAATTGATTGACAGAGAACGCCTTTAGATGTTATGTTCGCACTGTGTACCTTTGTTATGGTATATACATGTACATACAGTGTACATACAGTGCATGAAAATGAAGTAAATAAATGTAAAAGTGAGTTTGTTCGTTTGTTACTTTCTGGCACTTTAATGGCTAAGCCAATCGTCACGAAATTTGGTGTACACGTAGCCTATGGGATGGAAAACAAACTTGTATTACTTTTTATTTAGGCCGATAAACATATTGTGATTAGATAAACGGAGTTGCAGGTAATAACTAGTAAAGTCTATGGTTCAGAGTATTAACCCTTAAATACCTGAAGTTTCAAATTTGATACCGGGGTTATAAATCGCACTGGGCGCCTACAATCGATTTTATTTTAATATTTAGCTGTTTGCATGTTACCAAATGTTTTTTCAAAATAAATATATAAAAATATCGTTTTGATTTTTTTACTATTCTTCCCCATTAAGTAAACACAGTAAAGGGTACACTTATATATATTTTTTATTTGTTTTAAAAAATCAAGCTTTTAAGGGTTAATATTACACCAACTGTTAACTATCTACTCCTGAATATAATCCCCCCTCCCCCCCATAAGAGAGGATTTGCCAGTAGTTGCCACACTTGGCAGGCGGGTTGGTGACCGCAATTAGGCTTTAGTAATGTTTTAAGATGGACACTACTGGCCATCACTCGATCGTTAAGTTCCCTAAGTCGCCTCTTACGACACCCACGGGTAAAGAAGGGATGGGTCATTCTATGCCGGGATCACACGGCAATTTGTTGAGAGTATTAACTTCCATGTTAAAACGTATTACTGATTGCAGATAGAATAATAATAGATAAATAATAGAATTGCGATAAATGTATCTTGATATCTAATTAAAATATAGTCTGTCTGTGTACCAAATTTCATTAAAATCAGTTTAGCTTTCTAAGCATACAAATATAGTAGAAGAATTGACTAAAAATCTTAATATTAATAAATACCAGAGGGAGACTTTGTACAAAGATCGTTTGCACCCCTGTCCCATTCGTGTTTCTACCGTGAAGCAGTTGTGCATGCATGGCTATGTTTCAGTTTGAATTTGCGGTATTTGCTTAATAAATAAGTATAGAAAAAAACTTAACTGCCTGCCTCTAGGCTCTAATGGCTGCGTAGATGTTTCCTCACACGAACGCTTAGGTTATGAAAAGAGCTCCTTGTCGATGGTTTTTCAAAAACTACAGCATGGGGTTATTCGAAAAAGAGATATAGATTTCTTCAGGGTCGGCAACGCACGCGTAATGCCCCTGGTATTGCAGGTGTTCATAGGTTACAGTAACCGCTTACTATCAGGTGAGCCGTATGCTTGTACACCACCTCAGTGGTACAAAAACAACATTATTATAAGTGGGTACTTATCCCAAATAATAAGTACATTACATTACGACTTCGCCCTCTCGCTTCAGAGCGTATTAGTTCCGACAAAGATAAATCGACAAGTCAAATTTTATAGACGTTGTTTCTCTTAAGCCGCCACTGTTTTTGCCGAGACTTACGGGGGAATCATTTGTCTTGCGCTTTGCCTCTTTATAGCAAATCAATTTGGAGGAACACATAAAGGAATTCGGTTGATTTTCCTCTAAAAAAATCCGGTATATAAGTAAGCTTTAATGTTTCAGAGATAGAGGTTTTGATGTTTGGGTGAATTAAGTATTTGCAGTGTATGTATGTTATTTTTACTATTCATTCTTATTATCAGACTAGCGCTTCGACCCGGATTCGCATGGGTAGACAGATTTTTCTCTGTCCCATTCGTGTTTCAACCTTGAAGCAGTTGTGTTTGCATGGCTGTGTTTCGGTTTGAAGGGTGGGATATGACTCTACTACTCGAATATTTAGGAATCCTTTTTATGTGTAAAATTTATATTTTTAATTTATTAATCTGTTTTCCAAATCTACATTTATTTTTAAATCAATTTCAGACTATTTTTGTAAATCATAAAACAAGATATGTAAATAAGAATATTGATCCTGTAAGTACCCATATTGTGGGCAGAGTAAACAAGCTGCAAGCTGTCGCACCGTTCAGTTATAATATCAACAATTTGAAACAAACATGAATAGAATTTCATAACGGGAGACAACCGCGCAAACACCTCGCCGACGGTTTCCAACTGCATTTTTATAAAGCAAATGCAATATGGAATGATGGCAGTGTGCGCGACACGGGTCTGCACGAAAATGCCTTGAGCTTGCAAACAAATGCGACCGCATTTAGAGAGCGTTCATATCGCACCGAAGTCTGGCCACGTCTGCATTATCTTGTACAGAAATAATTAAATATTTCTTTTGTATCTTTAAAGTTTTAAACAAGTATATTTAGAACAAGTAATAAACGTCTTCAATTGTGGGCACATGCATATATACACGCGCGTGCACGCACACATAAGCACATGTAACATGCACACGCACGCACATGTAACACGCACGCGCACGCGCACGCACACACACATTCACACATCCCAATAACTGACGAGATGTTTTATAGACATCATCTTGTTAACTGTCCACTGCTGAACAAAGGTCTCTCCTTATTGGGAGTCTTTGGCAGTACTTGCCACGCTTGGCAGGCAGATTGGCAACCGCAGTTAGGCTTTGGTGATGTTTTAAGAGGGACGCTGCTGCCTATCTCTCTACTAATAAGTTCCCTTAGTCGCCTCTTACAATACCCACGGAAAAAAAGGGGTGACCCATTCTATACCGAGACCAATTACAGACATAGTTACACGGAAATTATTTGTATTTAAATTTTGCTTTACAACAGTTCTTAATCTGAAAAAAAAAAAGGTTTACGTCAATAAATATAATTGGGAACACACTCTACCAGGAAATCTGAGAGACGTCAGTAGATTCGAATCTATCCGACTTTGGAAGGTAAAAGTTTTTAACCTAATGAACTAATTTTTATTCGCGTCTTCGTCTGCTTGACTGGGTTATAATTATTCACTGGCCAAGATAAAAAGTCGCATATGTCCTTCTTCCTAGTATGAAATTTCATAGTGATCCGTTAAGTAGTTAAAGTTCCAAAAGGTAACAAACTCAACTCACTTTCACATTTATATATTATAAACGATTAACAACAATTTGCAAATGCAAACACAAAGGCATGGCGTGAATTTACTGGGTACAGAGGAACAACACCTGAGTCCTCAGGAATGGCAACGCATGGGGGGTATCATGGGCGAAACAGTATACTCTGTTATGTCCATGGTACTGCTCATGTCTATAGGCGACGGTTACCACTTTCCATCAGGTGGGACGACAGCTTGTTTGCCATTCTAAGTTGTATAAAAAAAAGGCATTTTGATATATTTTTGGAAATCCACTAAAGTAAGTTCATCAAAATGTATAACAAAAACTAGCATCCATTTTCATATTTTCTTTGTAGCGTTCAGTAGATAGTTCTAAATGATTTTCAGCCCAATTTTGCAAGTCACCTTTTGTCCAGTGTAGTTTTTAATATCATTTTTCAATATAAGGCAAAAGTATTTAACTGGAAATGTTTTTATAAGACGCAGTCGCATTTTTTATTAGATGATGATGGAATGGTAACCCCGCCTGCGTTATAGGTATACACTGGCGATGCCCCGCCAGTGTATATCCGCGTATAGTGTATCCGCGTGGTTCCCCCTAGAAACCATCGTAGTTAATTCTAGTGGCATTTGTCACGATGGGCTAACTGACCTGCTTTCATCGTCACCTATCATCCCTCACTGGTGCTCCGCCAGCGCATACCGTTAACGCAGGCGGAGTTACCATTTCATTATCATCCATTAAAAACAAATCAATAACCTAAATAAAATTAGTATTAAGGACTCAATTTTTACATGCTTACATATGGCGAAACATGTACTTATATTTTTATATGTAACACCTTCTCATATCGTCGTAGTCGTAGAATACGGATCTATAAATGTAATATTCGTCAGATCCGTCAGTATTCTACGACTATGACGATATTTTAAGTGAATAATAAATAAATAAGAGGTCAAAATGACAAGTCATTTCTAACATACGATCTTAATACTTTGAATGGACGCAACGTATTTAGTGGGCAAAATATAAATTCACCTGAAAACAATAACCATAGCGCGGGTCGCTACACTGTAATTTATATTACCTTCATAATTCCTATACAGCGGCGGAATTTATTGCGGGCAAATTAATTTGGCCGACGAGCCCCTGTAAGCCGGCCGCATCTGCGCGCGAGATAAAATATACTCGATATCAGAATATCGATATTAAAAGCATTCGGATATGCGCGTTCACAACACGGGGGGCAAAAGAGCATGCGGCTCACCTGATGGTAAGCGACTACCGCCATGATCACCCACAACACCAGCGGCATTGCAGGCGTGCTGCCGGCTTTTTAAAAAGAGATATATACTCTTTTCTTGAAGCTTATGATGTCGCCGATAAACTGGAAGGCAACGTATATATTGCCACTAGTTTTTACCCGTGACTTTGTCCGCGTAACCTGGACTAATTGGAATAACATTTTAAGCTGCTTAGAAATAGTAGGAGTCCATTACGTCAAATTAAAAATCCAAAAACTAGTCGCCATAGACTTTTTAATACCATAAACCAATAACTCACACATGTATTGGGTTCAAAAAGCTTAGCATAATGGATTAAAAATACTTAAGTTATTTACAAGGGCACGGAGGATGACATTTCTGTCGATGAAGGGGAAGGCTCTTGCCGACATTTGCACACCCAAAAACACCAAAAATACCAAAGATTTTAAATTAAATATATTAATATAACAAAATTGTAACCGGACGATGTCTGTTATTTAAGAAAAGATGGTAGTTATTTAAGAAAAATTTATATGGGAATAAAAAAAAAATAATAAAACAATAGAGAATAGAAAAGGCGTAAATTGCTGGGCCATTTTATACGACATCACGATTTTTTAAAGAGCATAGTAGAAGGTAAAATATAGAGCAAAAGAGGAAAAGGAAGACCGAGGAATAACAACATGGGACAGATAAAAGGAACACTACCTACCTCTATTCGGTGCGCTCAAACTCTTACTAGCTTCAAAACCTCTGTTAAATCTTACTACCTCTCACTTTAGTACTATTTTCCTGTGTTCTCTCTTCGTTTTCCTTCGTCATTTTTTTTTCTGTTGTATGTGTGCTGTTAAGTATGTGTATGTTATGTATATATTTAATTGTATATATATTATATATGTATGTGTATGTATGTATGTATGTTATGTATATATTTAATTGTGTATATATTATATATGTATGTGTATATATGTATGTATGTATCTATATATGTTTGTATATGATAAATATATAATAGTGCGCCACCTACTCTTTGTCTTTTTCTCAATGTCCTCTACCCAAAGGTTGTCTGGAAGAGATTGCTTAGCGATAAGGCCGCCTTTTGTATCACTTCTCATTAATATTTACTGTATTTGTTATTTCTCTTTTTACTTGGTGCAATAAAGTGTAAATAAATAAATAAATAAATAAAACACTAGGTGTCATGTCGTATAGGGAGGTCAAGGATATGGCCTGGGATAGAGCTGTCCAGAAGCAGATACATGAATTAGTTGCACGGACAAAAGAAAACTCTTAAATGAAAAGAAAAAGAAGAATATGGGAATAACTTTAGAAATTCTATCTGTCCGTATATTTATTTCGACATCACATTAAAACTGCTACACCGAATTGGATGCGAAATTCACAATTGTGTTCCGTAAGGTCTAACTTAAAATCTAGTGTATGTTAAAGTATTCGAAGATGCAAAACCAACTTCAATCAATTTAATCATAGTTGAACATGATTAGAAGACTGTCATCATTGTGTTCTCTTGTATTTGATATTTATATGTCATATATGTATGTGTATGTATATATGTATATATATATATATATATATATATATATATATATATATATATATATATATCTTGTCTGTCTTGCACTACTACTGCCCACTCACTACTTATTTTTTTACAACATAGGGGGCAAACGAGCATGCGGCTCACCTGATGGTAAGTGACTACCGCCGCCCATGATCAGAATGGAAGTTGATTCCAAAGAGTGGTTGTGCGTGGAAGAAAGTGCCTTGAAAAACACACGGTAGAGGACCGCCACTCGTCCAATGCCACTGTGTTAGGTTGACTGGAAGACGTTTCTTTTAGAGATATGTTCGCCTCTACTGTATGTTTTAATGCAATAAAGAATATATATAATATTTTTTACAATGATCAAGTGGAATCCAGAATCGCTGTAATAAAATTACATTTACAAACACACGCAAACTTTCTGGACGAGTTTCGCCAATACATTTCATTAATAGTAGTACAGTCGGCCGCAAAAACGACATCGTCAGAACGCCCATAACTACAAGTGTCTATAAATAAACAAGTTTTATTGTGTGATTACATTGGATCGTAAAAAATTCAATTCCCGCGGCCCAAGTCCAGACATCTGTAGACGGATAGTCCTCAGATTATTTATTCATTTCGGTACATCGAGTTAGTCTTAATTTGATTTCGCAGTCGGCGACTGGATCGTTCAAAACAAACGTTTGACACCCCGTTAAAAATTAAGATTGACAGTACTCGAGTCGTTGACCCGTCGCTGTGTTTTTATCGGTCGCCACGTGGTAGGTACTGATGGAGAAATGAGGTAAAATATTCTGTTAAAAGTGTCGTAAACACACATTATACAGTATTTTGAAGTAGGCGAAGCGCGCAGTCAGGCTCGCGCTCGCGTCGCAGCCGCCCATGACTAAGGATCACGAACCGATTCCGAAACTAGTAAAGCTTTTCTGAACTTATTAAATATAAGTTAAATTGGTAGTTATTACATTAAATTAAAATATTCTGGGTCTCGTATACTTCTCTTTATATGAGTACTAGTTGATATACATTTTTTGTTCATCAACATATCAGACGTTAACTGTCCACTACTGAACGTAGGTTTCCCCCATTAGGGGGTTTTGCCAGTACTTGCCACGCCTGGCAAGCGGACTGGCCAACACAGTTAAACTTTGGTAACGTTTTAAGAGGAACTTTACTGCTCATCCCTAGACGAATTAAACTCCCTTAGTTAGCTCTTACGATACCTACAAGAAAAAAGTGGCCTATTCTATTCCGGGTCCAAACGTCTACATTATAATATATCCATAATAATTCGTAAAACTACGAAAGCGCCAAGTAAGTAATGAAAAAAATATACAAATAAACGTAAAAACGTAACATAAAAATCGATTTTGAAATTTTTTCTTCGTAACCGGGTTACAAAAAATACATAAATTATCTCAAACGAATAATTTAATATTGTTATCCACAAAAAAAATCTATTTTCACAAAACTTGTTACTTTGATTTAAAAACTAAACTAAAAAAAATCGTATTTGACAAAACCTGTTACTTTGATTTAAAAACTAAACAAAAAAATATCGATTTTGACAGAACCTGTTACTTTGATTTAAAAACTAAACTAAAAAAAATCGATTTTGACAGAACCTGTTACTTTGATTTAAAAACTAAACTAAAAAAAATCGATTTTGACAAAACCTGTTACTTTGATTTAAAAACTAAACTAAAAAAAAATCGATTTTGACAAAACCTGTTACTTTGATTTAAAAACTAAACTAAAAAAAAATCGATTTTGATAAACTTTCTATGAGACCAATCTATAAGTACATCGTGTCAGAAAAAAAAAAGGATTTTCCAAATCTGTTTACAACTAACAAAGTTATGAGTTTACAAACATATAAAAGAAAAAACCAAAATAAGGGCCTTCTTTTTTTAAATCGATTGAAAAGTGCTCGTAGGTATGTTTGTGTGTACGTATGTTTGAATTTTTTGGAATTGACAGATTTTAATTAACGACACTAGTCAAATTCCTCTGAACCTCCAGCTTTTTGGAGTCAGTATTAAAAAAACCGGTTAAAAATGCGGTTATAATCACCTTTACCAGAGGGAGACTTTGTACAAAAGTCGATTGCTTGGGTACCTCTGTTTCATTCGTGTTTCAACCGTGAAGCAGCTGTGTTTGCATAACTGTGTTTCGGTTTGAAGGGTGGGATATGGCGTGAATTTACTGGGTACAGAGGAACAACACCCGAGTCCTCAGGAATGGCAACGCATAGGGGGTATCATGGGCGAAACAGCATACTCTGTTATGTCCATGGTACCGCTCATGTCTATAGGCGACGGTTACCACTTTCCATCAGGTGAGCCGTCAGCTTGTTTACCATTCTAAGTTGTATAAAAAAAAAAAACCTAAACTTCTACATCTATCGAACAATAACTGAATAATGTAAATATAAAACAATTAAAAAGCAATTAATACTAATCATTGTATTGAATATTAATTTATTTAGAACGTTTTCATGGTTCGATGGACAATTTCAATGAATTATTACTTATTTTACATCTTCAAGAAATACAAATGGTTTAACTTTAAATCGCTAAGTCAGTGAAAACCTGTTATTGGCTTTTTATATGGATAAGTTGTTATTGTTTTAAGCTATAAATTGTAAGCTGTTGGTTTTCCAATAAATAAATAAATAAATAACGATTCACTACACTGTGAAGCAGTTGTGTTTGCATGACTGTATTTTGGTTTGAAGGGTGGGATATGACAGTGAATTTACAGGGTACAGAGGAATAACACCTGAGTCCTCAGGAATTGCAACGCATGGGGTGTATCATGGGCGAAACAGTATACTCTGTTATATCCATGGTACTGCTCATGTCTATAGGCGACGGTTACCACTTTCACATTAGGTGGGCCGTTAGCTTGTTTGCCATACTAAGTTGCAGGGAGGGCGAGGGATGGAGCAGCAGCATACTTCTTAAAACGTCTCGAAAGCCTAACTGCGGTTGCCAATCCGCCTGCAAAGCATTGAAACTACTGGCAAAACCTACATCCAGCAGTGAACAGTTAAAAGCTAATATGATGATGATGATGAAGTAATTATTCATTTTGTGTACATACTGTTAATCTTTATAATCTATATCATTTGTATAGGATAAACTCAATAAACTCAAAAAAGAAAACAAAACAAAAACAGACTAACAGTGTAAAAACAACAAAAGTGCTATTAATATGAGCCTGTTTTAACGAGAGTTACTCGACTAGTTGTTAAAGAAGATTCCAATAACTTCTTGGCATACTCGTATACACGTAGTTACGATGAAAGACATTTTTTATATATAAATAAATAAATATGCTCACGACTATAATTCTTGATGAGGTATATAGACGCATGCCAGCAGTTACCATTGTGGTGAACGTAACATTTGACTTCTTTTAATTTTAATTAATATTTACAATATATAATGAATTATAAATGAACATGAACTATTATTAATTAATATTGTATTTCACAAAAAAATCTATTTAATTTAATATTAAACCAGTGAACCGATTTTGATAATTAATTTAAATATTTTTAAGGCAAGCCAATTTTTACAAAGAAGAATTTTCCAAATCGGTTCACAATTAACAGAGATATGAGGTCACAAAAACAAAAATAAAAAAATTCGAATTAAAAACCTTTTTGTCGTTTACAAAAATAATGTACTGCGTATAAAAAAATATAAAAAAATAGCCCATTTATTTTTTTACCAAAATTAAATTAGTATAAACAAAAGCAAGGGTTTTTGGTTCGCGATCTATAACAAACCAAACGATCCTTTGATGTTATTTATCCCATGGCGTGTGATGGTACACGAGTCGTACAACACAACCCATACATAGCTCTCCTTCGATCAGGTTATAAAAACTCTACGAGGCCATTACAAAAGCGTCTCGCGTTATCCTCTGAAAGATTGCAATCGGATAAGGATATCGATGGGAGCTTTAGAGACGTACAGACGGACAGCGGGCGTACTATTCCAGCACAATTGGACCACCCTCGTCAACGCGCCGAATGCATCGTTAAACACGGATGTTATGTGAATTTGATATCTTCTACTCGGTACTAACCATGGTAAGGGTTGTCAAAATCACACATAATATTTTTTTTAAACGATTTTCCATTCGTTTTTCGTGTGTATGTTACGGATTATTTTCTTTAAGTTATGAACTGATTTTGACATTTTATGGACAATAGATAGGGTTTACTCCTTTGTACGAGGTTTGTCCGGAAAGTACGTATAAAAGTTTTTTAAAAATTTTATTTTACAATTATTCAGGTAAATCAATTTTATCCCCTTCAAAGTACTCCCCCTGTGACATAATGCACTTGTGCCAACGCCGTTTCCACTGTGAGAAGGCTCCTTGAAAGTCCTCTGGTTGTAGGTTTCTCAGCTGCCCCGTCGTAGCTTTTTTTATCTCATTTATGTCCCCCAAATGCCGCCCCCGAAGTACCAATTTGGTTTTTGGGAACAAGAAGAAGTCACACGGGGCCAAATCCGGCGAATAGGGGGGTGTTCGGTCACCGTAATGGAATTTTTACTCAAAAACTCACGGACAACAAGAGAGGTGTGGGCAGGGGCATTGTCGTGGTGAAGAATCCAACGCCCCTCTCGCGCCAATTCTGGACGAACTCGTGCCACACGAGCTTTGAGGCGTCTGAGCACATCGACGTAGAATTTTCCATCAACTGTCTGGCCTGGAGGGACGAATTCTTGATGGACAATCCCCCGAACATCGAAAAAAACAATCAACATTGTCTTGACATTTGAGCGGGATTTTCTTGATTTTTTTGTTCGTGGTTCCCCGGATGTCTTATCGAATTAGATCGGCAAAAATTTCACGGCCATTCTTGCCGAGTTTCGAGAGAAACTTGATTACGACGCGCTGCTCTTCAACGGAAGCGGGCTCCATGCCGACGGGGTTTCGTTAAGAGGTAACTTCACAGATGGCGTGACAAGCCAGTTCGCACCGCACGGCGGTCAGACCAGAACTGAAGCATTGTTAGGGACATAAGGAAGGGGTCCTGCGCTTACCTGGCCTCCCCACTCCTCTTTCTCGCATTCCAGAACACTTTTATACGAACTTTCCGGACAGACCTCGTATTGTCATTTATTAATTTTGTAATAATAATAATAAATTAATAATAACCATTTATTTCAGGTACTGACAGATCCATATATTGTCACATGATAAAGTACTATAACAAGACTTTACAGTAAAAATTTAGTTATAAATACATTCAGCAGTGTAGTTACATAATATGGCGATAATTCTAAACAATCGTTTTAATATGGTATATGAAACTAAATAATTAAAGATTGTGTCCAACAAAAAACCGACTTCAATTGTGACAAAATCAGTTATTTTGATCTAAAAACTGAACTTTTGAGCCGATTACGATAACATTTCTATAAAACCAATCTGAAAGTACATCCTTTCAAATAAAAACGAATTTTCTTAAATATCATTGTATATATTAATTAAAAAATTTTCATAATTCATAAATCTTCCAAAACGGTTTGCACTGACGCAGAGAGACTAATGAGGTAACAGACATAAAAAAAAAACCACCAAAGTCAGAACATCCTGTTTGAAGTCGATTAATAAGTTGTCATAGTTTTAAATAGGTAAATATTTAGATTTGTCTGATCATAACTAATTCTTCACCTTTTGGTGACGGAAAGGATACATCGCCAACCCTAATTCTTAAATCTTTAAAAGACCCGTTGACAAACAAACAATAGATTAGTGGATGAAAAAAGAAATTCAAAATAGCATTCTATGCCAACTGCTTGTCCAGTGGTATGACAGTAAACTTCTCTCTTAATAGGGAGAAAGCAGTTCACTTGATAAATCAAAACTATGCAACCATATTTAGGAAACCTTCCAACACGTACACAGCGATTTTAAATACACTGCAAAATACCTTATCTGGCGATAATCCACTCGCGATTCCTATCAGCTCGGATCGATATGCGTGAGTTTAAACGTACCTAGTGACGGACAGACGGCCGACTATCGGAGTACAATCGGTGACCCTCGTCACGTCAACGATCCTACCCGAGCAGGTCATTAAACATTGACGCTATAATGTGAGTGCTGGGTACTTCCACCAGTTCGCAGTCCAAGATTTACTCACTTCAAGAGCTATTTATGGTTTTGAACAGTATCGATTTACCGTGCGATGACGGAATCCTTACTAATTGTATACATACAAAAGTGAGATTGTTTGTTTGTTACTTTATAACACTTTAACAGCTTAACCAATCATTATGAAATGTTATTTTATGTAATGCTACTTTTAATTCCAATCACATGGACGAAGTCGCGGGTAAAAGCTAGTAAGAGTATAATACATTATCACTCCTTTTCACCTTCAGAATGTTGTAACAGATTGAGAGAGGGGGGAAGGGATTGTTAGTAATACGGGCTACCAGTTCCATTGCTAGCAATATACCCTGTAAGGTCGATCTCCATGTTGTCCCCCCTGGAAACCATTGCGCTGAATTCCAGATGTAGTCCAGATACATCACGATGGGCTAACAGACCTGCTTTTTCATTCTCATCTATCACCCCTCACTGGTGCCCCGCCAACGTATACCGTTAACGTAGGCTGGGATACAATTCCATTATCGACATTAAAAAAAAAAATTAAAGGAATTCTCACTAATAATGTAAAATGTGAAAGTGAGTTTTTTAATTTGTTTGTTACCTCTCAGCGCCTAAACGGCTGAACCACTATGAAATGTGATAAACATAAATGATTCGTTCATATTAATGCAAATTTCATAGTATTTTTTTACAAGCTTTTATTTAACTTCACTTTTGTTTTTTTTTTATATTGGTATGGGCTACAGAGGACATAGGCTACTTTTTCATCCCGGTCAGTGAACATATCCCGGTCACGCGGACGAAATCGCGGGTAAAACCCAGTATTATATAAGTGTCAAAGAAGAAAAAAATAGAAATAAAATCCTATATCAAAACGCAAAGTTCTCGAGATGCTAGAAGGCTATCAACATTCCTTTGTGGGCAGAGAAGCAGGCCCATTAGTGGGTTCAACGTCGACATAGAAAACCGATAAAAAACTGTTGAACATCCTATTGCTTCACTAGTGAACGAAGTCCCAAAATTCTTGTCGTTTTCAGAAAAAAAAAAATTTAAAAAATTTCGTTTTACCGGGGAAACATTTCTTTAAATGGATGTTTACAATTTTATTTTAACATTTTTTCATACATAAACATTTGTCGTCATTCAGCATAGCTTCAATATTTTCATTAGTATGTTTTTCTTGCGCCTTTCATTGCAAGTGGAAAGAATTCAGCTTCTATTTTTAATGTATTAAAGTATCATTTCAAATGATGTAAGGCATCATTTCCATCTTTTCATCTCATCGCGGGCCTCGGAATGTTGCAGCCACCGAAGCATACAACTCACTATACACTTGTCAATTAGAATGAAAAATGGGGGAGGTGCGGAAACATTTGCAACGAATTTCAGAGCTAAAATATACATGAGTAGCACGCAATTTCGCTTGTGGTGCTATTGAGCGCTTTACTTGGTGATGTATAAAGAAAATAACTGAAGGCGATACAAAAGTGAAACTGGAGGCCCAAAGCCTGCGTGTGTGCGTACGTGCGTGCGCGTGTGTGCGTACGTGCGTGCGCGTGTGTGCGTGTGTACGTGCAAGCGTGTGAGCGTGCGTGCGTGTGAGCGTGTGTGTCACACATACAAATAACGAAACGTTTCGTATCCATATTCCATTACAATTTAAAACGTGTAACTGCATAAATGGATATTATTACAAAACAAGCAGTTTTTTGTACCATAAATTATTCCGTAACAATTATGTAAATAAATTCACAGTCAAGACGTAGCAATTAATAATACAACATAGAATAATTTTGAACTTGGCAGACAACTTCTTTGCAGATGAAAGTATCCTTGCCCATGAACTCTGTCTCTGATGAGGGATAACAGGCAGAAATGATCATCATTAATATATATATTCACTGACACATTTCGCATGGAATAAAACTGCAATGTTAAGAACAAAGGAAATATTTGTTTCATCGACTACTCTTTCATTTCAGTTAGTTGCAGGCGATCCAATAAAAATACCGACTTACGAGTTTTATCCGTACTAAATTGCCCGATAATATCTATAAAGATTTTATTTAAATTTGTTTGTTTATAACGTTGTACTTTACGAGTTTTTAAACCAGGAAGCAAAAATTGAAACGACGCAAAAAGAACTGTATAGAACTATATATATATATATATATATATATATATATATATATATATATATATATATATATATATATATATCAAAATTATAAAAATAAATATATACTTAATTAATAAATATATAATGGAAAAATGGTACATAAACGAGCCGCCGGACTACCGTGGTATTAATAGTTGACAACCCTCCCGTGTGGAGAGACCATGTCTTGCAATGGGACGATAATAGGTTGTTATAGTAATGCCTCATAATAATGCAGATCATTAATTCTCAAGTTGACCTGTGTAAAGCGAGTCAACACGCCATTCCGTGTCGAAATATTTTCATAATGAAACAAAAATATTAACACAAACTTCCTACACAACATCACCCTGTATTCACAACCCAGTTACAAAATGTCACTGCGACTAGGGTGGCCATACCACAAATTGGGAGTCCTGAAATATCAAGATAGAAATAAAATGTCTAATGTACATTATATGTGCTGTGTGGTCCCGGCATAGAAGGGATCACCTCTTCCTTTCCCATGGTGGTTGTAAAAAGTGAGGAAAGGAATCTAAATGGTCGAGGGATGGGCACCAGTGTCACTTTTAAAACATCACCAAAGCGTTTGTCAACCCACTCGCTAAGCGTGACAACTACCGGTAAAACGCCCTTTATAAGGAAGGTTTATGTTCAAGGTTTATTATGTAGAAGTTCAATTATATAATCATTTTGGAGTTTAAAATACAGTGTAATAACGAGAATTGGACTCACTACTCGTATAATACGAGTATTCCTAAGTTAAAAACAAGATTTTGTAAAATTATTGTATAAAGACATGAATTGCATCGCAAATTCATAAAGTAATCAATTAATTCATATGTGTATGTACAAAGTGGAAACAAAATAATTAGATACATAGATATTGTACTCTTTATTGTTTCCTCCAAAAAAATTACAATAGTAAACTTATTATAGATACAAACAATTATAAGAAAGATTAGAATCTAAAAGCTTGTTCAATCAACAAAATGTACATTTATCGAAAAATGAAAATGCAATTAACGTTAAAATTAAACAAACATAATAATAAAACAAACATAATAATAAAACAAACATAATAATAAAACTAGAATTCCGCATATGTCCGTGACAAATCTGAACGTGTGGTCGCCCTAACTGCGTCTGACATTTAACGGTGAATTTTACAAGTTTTCTACAAGTATAAAACACACGATATGGGCCAAGAGGTGCGATAAAAGGATTATTTATGCCGTCAACTATGGAAGCTTGCCTAATAATAAGGGAATTTATTTGTTTTTCTGTCCGATTCACCGATAAAACTAGTGCGCCCCGCGGTGTACATTGCGTTCACTAGACGTTTATGCAGCTATTAGGTTAAAATAAGAACTTTGTACGCTGTGCTTGCTTTGATCAACCCATGCATAGTTCAGCCATGTTTATATTTTACTCCGATTAAATGCTACAACGATTTCAGCCCCTACATATTATAATAAAGGTTTATTAATTTAGTATAGTTTTTCAACCGACTTGCAAAAGAAGGAGGCACTTAAATCCGTTGGGTTTTTTTTGTTTGTTCCCTCATAACTTCGCCATTTATAAACAGATTTAAAAAAATCTTTTTTTTTTTTATCTAAAACAATATACTTACACATTGTTAATTAGTTAATTAAATTATATTAAAATTATAATGTAACGTATTCATTACGTTGATGAATACTACTTATAAAAATTTGCATGCATGCATTAAATATGGCGAAACATACTGAACAATAAAAAACAAACTGTACCATCATATTATCTATATTTCTAGCAAATAAATAAATCTTTTGTTTTTTGAGACCTTTAAATCAAAATATAAATTAAAAATATTAGTTTTGTCACAATTAAACTCGGTGTTTTATCTTAATTTTTTTCTTTTAAATTTAGATCCTTGCAGTCCTCAGTCTATTCATTATGCAAGCTGCTTTACATGTAGTACTCGTATTTAGTTGATTAGTTGGACAAAGATATAAGCTTAAATTTGATTGTGCACCCGCTGGTGCTTTAGTAATTCAACTAAATGACACAATTTTTTTTTTATACAACTTAGAATGGCAAACAAGCTGGCAGACCACCTGATGGAAAGTAGTAACCGTCGCCTATAGGACATGAGCAGTATCATGGACGTAACAGAGTATACTGTTTCGCCCATAATACCCCCCATGCGTTGCCATTCCTGAGGACTCAGGTGTTATTCCTCCGTACCCAGTAAATTCACGCCATATTCCACCCTTCAAACCGAAACACAGCCATGCAAACACAACTGTTTCACGGTAGAAACACGAATGGGACAGAGGTACCCAAGCAATCAACTTTTGTACAAAGTCTCCCTCTGGTGTATAATATTTAAAAATGGAGAAAAGACATAGCTACTTTTTATCCTGGTTTTACGAAATAAATGACGGACACAGTTCGGACACTTTTAAATACTAGATTCAATAATACTAACCATTATATTAAGACACATCTGCAGGAACAGGAACATCATTAGAGAAAAGTGATTCTGTGGAGGGTTCTTGACCCTCAATAGATGAAAAACACGATGCGAGATGGAGCAGATGGCCACAAATAACCATTACAAATTCACTGATCACATGTAAGAGCAGTATGGCTCGGCTAAAGACCAAATCTTGCCGGATGTAACATAATATTTGCTGAAGGAAGCATCGAGTACAAAAAGTTTTTCGAACTGCTCTAAGGACGCAGATGACCGTTATAGTTTCACCAAACTCATACAGAGGTGAGCGCAAAGGGGATTCCTAGCTTGCAAAACAAGCTCAAGCTATTATGAAGAACACGCGGTTTCCCCAAAAAACCATCGTGATTAATTATTGCTGAATTCACCACGATAGGTTTTTTTTTTACAACACAGGGGGCAAACGAGCATGCGGCTCACCTGGTGGTAAGTGACTACCGCCGCCTATGATCACCCACAACACTAACAGCATTGCAGGTGTGCTGCCGGCCTTTTAAAAAGGAATATGCTCTTTTCTTGAAGGTTATGTTGTCGTATCGGTTCGGAAATACTGCTGCCGGAAGTTAATTCCAAAGAGTGGTTGTGCGTGGGAGAAAGTGCCTTGAAAAACGCACGGTGGAGGACCGCCACTCGTCCAAGGTCAACTGAATCTTTCATTCACATATATTATACTTCTCTAGTGTCCCGTCTATATATACCAATAGCACAAGCAAGGTTATCATTCCATTTTCATCCGGTGGAAAAACGCATATTAATATGTTTACCACACGTGTGCAATTAATGGCGGCGATTAGATTAAACTCTTTTATCAAGAGAGGTCGCGGGCGTGCAAGGTCAGATATAAATCGACCCACACCTACTGCGGCCCGAGGAGTGTGAGAGAGCCGATGCACGTACCAACTGCTCGTTTAATTTTAAACCTTCCGATAAAACCGTCTGGCCAAATAAAATGTGATTCGGCTATCTCAGTGTTTGTCGGGACTTCAATTTTATCAACATTGGCTTGCGATTATCCTAGAACACATAAAACCCTGCCAATAAAGGAAATCCACCAAAATCCGTTCACAATTGTCAAGGATATCAAATATCACATAGATTAAAAATAATAGTTGAAAAACAAGTAACATGTCAAACAAACAAGACAAAACAACCTTTTTCGGAGTAAATAAAATTCCTTTTTGTGTTCATTTGGAGTAGTCATCATATAAACCCATAGTCATTAGGAAAATGGCATTGCTTTTACAGCATCAATCAGTGTTTGAGAAATGTTTAAAATGGTATAATTTTCAACATTTAAGATGGAATCCATTTTGAACCGATGGATTTTAAAATCAGATGGGTTTTAAAATAATATTTAGGGTTATGATCAGAGACATTCTGGACTCTTATTACGTCTATTCTGGGCCGTATTTATCAGTTAGATTTTTTTACAACATATAACATATTCCATTAGTAAATAACTACCGCCGCCCATGAGCACTCGCAACACCGAAGGAATTGCAGGTGTACTGCCAGTCTTTTAAAAAGAAATCTCTTGAAGGTTGTAATGTCGTATCGATTCAAAAGCATTTTAACTAGAAGTTGATTCTATAGCTTGGTTATGCGTCGTGTGCTTTAAAAATGCACGATCGAAGACCGCTGCTCATATAGATAGTTGGGATGGAACTCTAGCAGAATTAAAAACTATAAGGCTAAGTGACTAAATCCTAGTATTTTTTTATAATACTTAGAATGGTAAACAAGCTGACAACTTATCCTGACAGAAATGAATAATCAAAGAGGTTTACTTCCTACTATTTCATTTTTTATTTATGTAAACGAACTACGAGAGTGCATTGCGAACAATTTGGTGCACCATCCTTGCATCGTTCTTTATGTTCTATATTTTAGTTATTTTATATATTGTCGCTAACAGAGATAAATTTCAAAATTTACATAGTGACATTTACAATATGATTGCATGATATTTTGAGAATGGCGATGGCGAACAATTTTATTGTACCATTTGTAACACTAAACAGCGATGCATTTGAGTCACGTCGCGAGGTCATATCTCTGCGCAAACGCAACCGAGACGCAAGGCCGCGCCGCCAGACGACGGTTTAGCACCTTTTGCTTTGAAATGTTTTCTAGCTGATATATATATAATGTATTTTTAGAGGTAAATTGATTGATAGTAATCACAATTTTGTCTAACATGTATTTTAAATATTGACTAACTTTCTCCCCGCTACTACTTACGCGTGGATTTTAAAAGTAGGAAAAACTATAAAATTGTCAACTATAGATGGCGTATTAAATTATCATATTTTAAGTAAGACATTTAGAAAGTCTATAAGATATTTATGGATGATTTAATTTTTTTTTTTATAGCTTAAGATACCTTTATAGGTGGCAAGTTTTTGATACGAATAAACATAAAACGTGTCTAATAACAGGCAGTTAGTGTAACCAATGCATGTTGCAACACCGGGAATGTTACGTGCTTGTTGACGAAGGGCCTACTGGTATACTACCCCGACTATTAAATCTCGTAACTTAAAAAATGTAGCCGACAACAATAGCGTTGATGAATCTCTTATACGAACCAGAATTAATAATTCTGAAAAAATGGGGGGAAGGGATTGTTAGTAATGGGAAGCTTAGTCCCTACTGCTATCAATATATCCTATCGGGTCGACCTCCACGCGGTTTTCCCTGGAAACCTGTGGTTAATTCTAGTTGAATTTGTCAAGATGGGCAAACTAACCTGCTTCATCCTCATCTATCATTTCTCACTGGTGCCCTGTCAGTGTATACCGATAGCGCAGGCCGGGTTACCATTTCATTATTAACCATTAAAAATAAAATTCTGTGAAAATATATTTAAAAACTAATTAAAAACAAATAACTTCTCAGTTCAGTTATATTCGTTTCCATGTTTGTTACCTCAGAATTCCGTCATTTATAAACTAAAGATAATTTATAAACTGAAAGTATCCTGAAACTGAAAGTTTTACCTGAAAAGATTACTTTTAGATTGGTCTCATACTTGCAGAACTCTTATCAAAATTAATTTAAGAACTTAATTTTTTTTAAAACAAAACAACTAACTGGTTTCGTCACCATTGAAGTTGGTATTTTTTGTTTATGGCACAATATGCATTATATTATTTTATTTTAAAAAGTATTACGTCAGCTATTGTTGCATTTGTGTAGAAGGTCGAGAGCGGAGCGAGACCAGAGGTGCACGCTCTGTGCGCGGGCGCAGTCTGTCAAGGCCGAGTCGATCACGCCACGGTCGCTAGAATGCGCGCTTTATTTTCCTATTCACTTGCAATGTTGATGAACTTTGTAGAGTTTTAAAATTATAATAAAGTACAGAAAACTAACAATAATATTGCAATATCAATGCTGGAAAAATAAAGTGTATTAAACACCACTTTAAGCGATAGTGAATTTTATATATCATTGAATTTAGATTTATTTTTCTATGTTCAATGGTATATTTTTTTTTGAGAATGAAAATGGTATGGTAACCCCGCCTGCGCTAACGGGATACGGTGGCGGAGCACCAGTGAAGAGTGATAGATGAGAATGAAAACAGGCCAGTTAGTCCATCATGATGAATTCATCAGGAATTAACCATGACAGTTTCCAGGAGGAACTGCGAGGAGGTGGACCTGGTTGGGTATATTGCCAGCTATTCTCCATTACTAACAATCCCTTTCCCCCTGAAACTTAACGGTTGAGGACGGGCACCCTTAAATCATCGTCAAAAGCATGCGATGGTAACCCGCCTGCCAAGCGTGGCAACTACTGGCAAAACCCCCCAAGGGGAAGGCTTATGTTCATCACTGGACAGTTAAAGGCTGATATGATGATGATAATAATGATTCGTCTATAAAATTCATTAAATAACGTTTAATACATTTCGACTTTCCTACGATTTTATATACATACATACACGTCCTCGCTACAGTATACTCCACTATTTAAGAGAAGAAAGTGTTCAAGAAGATGCAACAATTTCACCTACACGCAGGAGATCGCGTGTTCTTATTGTCGATTGGCCATACTGTAGGTGTGGTGGTGACGTCACAAACAGAGTACCATCCCCGTCCGCCAGATTGCGCTAGATGACCGTTACAGACGACCACAGTCATATTTTATACTAGCGGCCCGTCATTTACATAGCGGCGCCGTGGACATTTTTAATATTTTTCTTTATTGCTCTGCTCCTATTGATCGTAGCGTGATGAAAATTATACTATAACCTGCCCAGGAGCATGAAGAATAATTATATCAAGTTTCGTCAAAATCCGTCGAGTAGTTTTTGTTTTATAACGAACATACAGACAGACAAAAATTTACTTATTGATTAGATTTTTGGTATCAGTATCGATCACTTTTCACCCCCTGATAGTTATTTCGGAAATATATTTTATGTACAGAATTGGCCTCTCTAAAGATTTATTATAAGTATAGATGTGTGCGGATGACAAGCTCTAGGTACTTATGTCTGCTAAAAACAGATAAAAAATTTCAGGTCTTTAAAAAATAATAATAAAAATGATAAATTCTTACGCCAATGATGACATTTATCCTGATGTTATTACCTGTAACAATAACAATATTATGATGAATAACATATATGTATGTATTTTCAATAGATTAATTCTGGGGGGAAAGGGATTGTTAGCAATGGAGTAAGACATTGCTAGCAATATGCCCTATCAGGTTGACCTCCACGTGGTTCCCCCTGGAAACCATTGTGAACAATTCTTGTTGAATTCGTCACGATGGGCTAACTGACCTGCTTCATCCACATCTGTCATCCCTCACTGGTGCCCCGCCAGTATATACCAATAGCGCAGGTGGGGTTACCATTCCATTATCACCTATTGAAAAAAAAAATAGATTAATTCTTCGTATATTGATGTTGTTATGTTAATAATGTTGTTAAGTTCTTTTTTTTTTCCTCTTGTCGGTGCAACTAATTCATGCATCTTCTTCCAGCCAGCTCCATCCCAGGCCACTTCCTTGACCTCCCTATACGACATGACACCTAGTGTTTCTTTTATCAGTCCCATGTAGTTATTCCTTGGTCTCACAAGTCTCACTGCCACATCCCACCCTTCAAACCGAAACACAGCAATGCAAACACAACTGTTTCACGGTAGAAACACGAATGGAACAGAGGTGTCCAGATAATGTTACATTTGTTAAAAATCGCTCTTTCAATACAAATACCTTGTGTTAAGAAGAACCAGGCAATAAACCTGTGGAAGTATAATCCACAATATTCAAACACGAGCTAATTCATATAATTTCGTAAATTTGCCCGACCGTAAATGACAAACAAGCTGACGGCCCACTTGATGGAAAGTGATAACCGTCGCCTATAGACATGAGCAGTACCATGGACATAACAGAGTTTACTGTTTCGCCTATGATACCCCTTGATACATATAATAACAATAAGTCACTTTTGGATCCCAGATCACGTGTTATACATAACACGTCACAGATATATTTAATAATATAACATCGTAATTATTGCAAAGATAAAAAACACGCAGTAAACAAGACGACGTGTTGTCGAGCACGTAACGACATATCGAGCATCGACTTGGATGTTATTGAATGCAGTCTAGCACAGTTATTGGCGATAAACGCAAATAATAATGCAGTTAAAACCAGATGCTACATATATGGTATTGAAACAACGTTCTTAATATAAAACCAAAATAAACGTTGAGTGCTTGAACTTTTCCCGTTATATTTTTATGTTAATGTAGAAAGATATTTGTTTATATTACATTGGTGGCAAACAAGCATACGACCCGTCTGATGGTAAATGGGGTTACTGTAGCCTATGAATGCCTGTAACACCTGAAGAAAACTTATACACATATAAGAATGCCTCAGCAGGAAGATTATTCCACAACCCGAGTATTTGCTGGAGGAAGTTCTTCTGAAATCGCACTGTGCGTGACCATTCTGGATCTAAGGTGTGAGGATAGATTCCCTGATGATGGCAAGTGATACGATGGTGGTAGGTGGCTGTAGGCATCGTATTAAACAGCCCTTTAGAACATAATCCGTTATATCTTAAAGTTAATTTAGATTTATTGTAAATAGTTTATTACTTTTAATTCTCACTAGTATATAAATGTAAAAGTGAATTTGTTTTTTTGTTACCTCAATGTTTTATTAAAACTAGATTAACTAGATTTAAATCGCTATAAAATTTGGTTTACAGTTACTATATGAGCTGGAGAAAGACATAGGCTTCTTTTTATCTTGGTCATGTAGACAAAGTAGCGGGTTAAAGGCTAGTTTTAAAATAATTTTGTAGTAAAGCTGCAGTAAAAGTCTGTTCAAACAAAAAGTTGACAAAACGTAAAAACTACATGTAAAAATTATAAAAATTTAAGACATTAGTTAACGTAACTGAATCAACTATATTTATTTATGTCAACGTTATCTTTGAAGGTCTCATGAGGTCATTTAGCGTTTGGTATCTTGCAACATGTACGACGGTTCGATGTCCGATATTAGACGCACCGTGTCGATAAACGCCGCTATCGAGATATGGCCGCTCCAAGTGACTGGATTACGATTTATCACTTTTTGCATCGAGAACAATGCAAACACTTTTATACGTTGTGTAAATTCAATATATGTGAATCGATACACTTAGGATTATCCGTGTGGAGTAACGGAGTAATCCTTTGCATTTCCAAGATATCGTCAGACGACTACGGATCAGAGTAATATACAACAATGCAGGGGGGAGGGGGGAAAGGGATAGTTAGTAATGGGGTCTAATAGCCCTCTCAGGTTGACCTCCACGCGGTTCCCCCTGGAAACCATCATGTTTAATTCTTGTCGAATTCATCATGATGAGCTAACTGGCCTGTTTTCATTCTCATCTATCACCCTTCACTGGTGCTCCGCCAGCGTATCCCGTTAGCGCAGGCGGGGTTACCACACTATTTTCACCCATTAAAAAAATGCAGGGGGGAGAGGGGAACTGTAAATAAAACCCCATACCCCGCCAAAGCCAAGTACCCCGAGTACTTGGCTCGCCAATTTGCTTTTGGGGTTTCATGTGATTAGTATAGGGATGTTACTAGGATGAGGAATCGAATAAGAAGACACAGATAGACGCGGATTTATTACTTTACTATTTATATTTATATACTGTTTTATAAAGTCGTTACGTACATACAGAAGTTCGTCAACATAATTAGAAAATAGGAAAGTGATATCAAAAGTATAAATTTACATATTAAAGAAAAATTTAGTTTAAATAATGAAAATTTGGCACTTCCAAAGTTTAGGGAAATGTCAATTTACGAGTGTATCTTTTCAAGGTCAATGTCAAATATGTGCTACAACTATGAGTACACATACAAAGTTACATCGATGTGGAAAAAAACGAGGGAAACGTCATCATATTTAAACTTATACAGTGGGTTGAAAATGAATTTAAAATAAAGAATATTTGAGTGTGTTACAAAAACAAGAATGAGTCGTGTTATAATTGTCAAGGTCAATGTCAATATTACACTACAAATGTTTGCTCACATATAAAGAAATCAAGGTGAAAGCCACAAGGAAAATATATATCAATTCAAAAGTTACGCAGAAGGGAAAAGTGAGTTTCGAATAAAGAAAATTTGAGCGAGTTACGAAATCAAGATTGAGCGAGTGCAAAGTCAATTCGCCGGCGTAACAATTATCAAGGTCAATGTCAAGTACGTTGTGCCACAACTGTGTACACAGACAACATAGTGGACGAATTAATATTTGTTTATCTTTCGACTCACATAGGCTACAGATAAGAAATATTTTTTTTTTATCAATTACATCACTAACTATGTATTTGTGTTGAGTTTCCAGATAATTCTTGTGTCTACTCTGTAACGATTATAAACAAGAAAAATGTAACCTCGAAACAAAATCGGAAACTTCAAACGGCACAAAATTTATATGCGACAAATACGTGAGTCAAAATCTATTTTGAATTTGGCTACGTAATCTCATATCATAGCCATGGAAAAAATCATAGACTAATTCCTCTTTTAAAAATTATTTAAAAACTGATCACTTATTAAATGTATTAGTGAAAACATGCTACCTCCTAATACTATTTTGCTTGGTATCCAATTTCATATGTCTGGTGTTATGAAACCCCAAATAATTCATTCGTCGGTCTGTCTAGACCTGTAAATGTATTATTTTTTTTTTATACAACTTAAAATAGCAAACAAGCTTACGGCCCTGATGGAAAGAGACTCAGGTGTTATTCCTCTGTACCCTGTAAATTCACGCCATATCCCACCTTTCAAACAGAAACACAGCCGTGCACACATAATTACCTCACGATTTAAACACGAATGGAACAGAGGTATCCACGCAAAAGATCTTTTGTACAAAGTCTCCCTCTTTAACGTTCGATATTTCAAGTCGATGGAAAAATCGAACAACGATTAAGACCAATTCGGGGTTTTTTTAATGGGTGATAATGGAATGGTAACCCCACCCGCTCTATCGGTATACACCGGCGGGACATCAGTGAAGGATGATAGGTGAAGATGAAGCAGGTCAGTTAGCCCATCGTGACGAATTCAACAAGAATTGTTAACGATGGTTTCCAGGGGGAACCACGTGGAGGTCGACCTAATAGGGCAATAGGGCTGTAAACTCTTATATATATAACTTATATAACCATCACTATTATACACCGCTACACATTATTTGAGAATAATCCTCAGAATCATTATCATTTTCATTTCAGCCGTTAACAGTTCATTGCTGAACATGAGCCTTCCCCATAAAAGGAGTTATGCCAGTAGTTGCCACGCTTGGCAAGCAGGTTTAGTAACCATAATTAGGCTCATAGAGATGTTTTAAAAGGGACGCTGCTATCCCTTTACCATTAAGATTCCTTAGTCGCCTCTTACGACACCCACAGTAAAAAGGGGTAGCCTATTCTAATCCGGGACCATACGGCTGGACATTATTCGACTACAATCCCCAGAATACACCTGACAAAAAAATCTCAGGAATGTTTGTTAAAACTACTATCGATCAAATGAAACATTCGTTGGCGTCTTGTCAAAGCAGCGCGCCAAGAAGACAAATATCGTAAAAACTAACAAATCGGTACGAGGTTATTAGTGATATTTGTTGGTTATTTAAATTCACTCGCGAAGTCAAATGCCGACCTTATCATTCAACCGATTAAGTATACAAATATAAACTTTGTACAAAAGTCGATTGCTTGGGTACCTCTGTCCCATTCGTGGTTCTACCGTGAAGCAGTTGTGTTTGCATGGCTGTGGAGGAATAACACCTGAGTCCTCAGGAATGGCAATGCATGGGTGGTATCATGGGCGAAACAGTATACTCTGTTATGCCCATGGTACTGCTTGCTCATGTCTATAGGTGACGGTTACCACTTTCCATTAGGTGGGCCGTCAGCTTGTTTGCCATTTTAAGTTGTATAAAAAAAAAGACTTGAATATTTACAATGTTTGGATGTTTGGATTTGAAAGTGAAAAATTAAAAGCATTCGAGAACCCAAGGGAGTTTGCCGGGGTCCCGAATGCTTTTAATTTCGTTAATTAATAATATTGCAAATGCTTCTTTTCTTGCTTTCTGCTTTTTAATGTTCATTAATATAACGAATCATTTTTTATTAATTTTGTTTTACTTAATTACAGCAGCCATTTCGCTTGTCGTGTTTTTTAGGATTGGAATAAGGGGAGATTTATTTACATGGTTCTCATCGTATATATATATATATATATATATATATATATATATATATAAAACACATTTTATTTATTAATTACTTAAATATAAATACATGAAGATACATTATGTGCGTAAGCAATACACTAATAATACACTGTTAAAAAAAGAGTCAGTTAATTTGACAATAACCTGATAAAAAGTTGACCCATTTTTGAGACTTCATGCTCTATCTATATAATCCAAGCAAATGACTTACTGTAATACATATATACATACATATCTGTCACGCCTATCTCCCATTAGGGTAGGCAGAAACAATGGAACGCCAAATGCTTCGATTCAAACAAACCTCTTTCGCTTCTTCCACATTCATCAATCTTTTCATACACACTCGCCGGTTACGGGTACTTTTAATTTGGCCCTTCTTCAGCACGTCGCCTATTTGGTCGACATACGTCCGTCTAGGGCGGCCCCTACCGACATCTCCATTCATTCTTGCTCGATAAATCTCTTTCGTAATTCTTCTTTCATCCATCCTCTCCAAATGACCAAACCAACGCAACATTCCTTTTTCGATTATTGTCGCTACATTGTCTTTCAGTCCACACTTCTGTGATACAAATTAATAAATTCATTTTCAGTAAAACGAGTCTAATCCAGTCCATGCAACTTCTTATTTTATGCTCTTTGTTCCTTTATTGTAACTATATCCAAATAAATAATGTATACAGCAAATTATATTACAAGCTACAGTGACCCTTATCTAAACCTAATTACCATAAAAAAAAAAACGCAGGGCAAGATTATAAAATAATTCGCCCGCTAAATGAAAGAGGTTATGGAGGTTACAAAAGGCCGGTCAAGTGCGAGTCGGACTCGCAGCAACGAGGGTTCCGTACGAAATCATCAAGTTTAATTTTGTTTTTGTGAAATAACTACAAACTTACGGTTTTGAGATTTCTTCTTTTACTTATGCTACATGATACTGTTTTTTGCCGAATTTCATGATTCTAGGTCAGCGGGAAGTGCCCTATAGGTTTTCATTCCCTTTACAAATATCAAACTATGCGATAAAATAGACACAAAAATGGCCGTATATTTCGATTGCGCCGATTTAGAAGCTTGATTTTTACACTGCTTTAAGACATTTCAGACCTAAATAGATGATATTAACTACAACTTGATGCCTAAACGCGTTCCTAAAAAAAAAACGGTATTGACAGACGGACAACACAATGGGTTCCGTTTTTTCCTTAGGAGGTACGGAACCCAAAAAAAAATTGTAAATTATTTCACTGTGTTCCTCTCTCGACACCCGTATCTTCACATTAAGAAGTTTTTATTTCTCTTTCCTAGTGCTTTGTACTGTGTTTTATTATACAAAGCGTTTGTAAAATCGTAAAGCGTCAGTTTAATGGGCTTTATTTAAGAAAGTTACTGATGCAAATGTGCACGGTTGTTATTTATATATATATATATATATATATATATATATATATATATATATATATATATATATATATATATATATATATATATATATATATATAAACCACAAAAAATCCGACTTCAATTTCGGCAAAACCAGTTATTTTTACTAAAACTAAATTACAGAACCGATTTTGATAACATTTTTATGAGACTAAAAAGTATATCCTTTCAGATAAAATAAAATTCCCAATAGATTTACAACTAAAGGATAGAAGATATAAGGTATACAATAGAAGATATAGAAGATATAGAGGTAACAAACATAAAAAAATACAATCGAATTTAGAATCTCTTTCTTTTTGTCGTAGGTTGAAAATAACAGTGTTTTTTAATATCCCAATTATTTGTTACAGAACTGTCAAAATAGCTTAATCAGTATTCTACTCATAGAAGTGATTACATTTACTTTTGTTTTTTTTATACAACTTAGAATGGCAAACAAGCTGACTGTCCACCTGATGGAAAGTGGTAACCGTCGCCTATAGACATGAGCAGTACCATGGACATAACAGAGTATACTGTTTCGCCCATGATACTCCCCATGCATTGCCATTCCTGAGGAATCAGGTGTTATTCCTCTGTACCCAGTAAATTCACGCCATATCCCACCCTTCAAACCGAAACACAGCCATGCAAACACAGCTGCTTCACGGTTGAAACACGAATGGGACAGAGGTACCCAAGCAATCGACTTTTGTACAAAGTCTCCCTCTATAAGACTAGTTTAATTATTAACGATTACTTTTATAAAAGCAGTAAACACAGTACTAGGAAGTCACGATCAAAGAGAGTTAACAGTAATGGCATTGTCGCCGTGTGGTCTCGGCAAAGAATGGGCAACCCCTACCTTCCCATTTAAGTGTCGTAAAAGGCAAGTACTGGAACTTAATGGTCGAAGAATGGGCAGCAGTGTCCCTCTTTAAACGTAACCAATGGCAAACTGTAGTTTTTTTTATGATAATGGAATGGTAGCCGTAGGTGGTAGTAGCTGGAATGGTAGTAGCGCTAATGGTATACGCTGGCGGGGCACCAGTGAGGGATGATTGTTGAAGATAAAAAGGCAGGTCAGTTAGCACATCGTGATGAATACACTTGGAATTCAGCATGACAGTTTCTAGGTACCACGTGTAGGTCGACTTAACAGGGTCGACATACACGTGGCATTATTAACGAACCCTCCCCCCCCCGGCAACTACTGGCACAAACTATAAAAAAAAATTATGCTACATAAAATAGTTAAGAAATAGACAACACTCATATGGGTACGTAGAACCATATGTTTGAGAAACCCTGCTCTGAGTCAACAGAAGCCAACATTACAAGACAGAATTCACCGTGACCGTGGTGTCCCTGATGCCCTGTCATTCTGCATGGAGACGACTTTCGTGAACAACAACTTATAAATATTCGCCACAACCATCAAGTGTCACATATTCGCGCCAAAATTACAATATTACTTTATACAAAATAGTGACGTTTGGATCAAGAAATTTGACATTCAACTGACGTCCTGGACGTCGACCGCATTCGTACCGAACTATCTAACGAATACTAACGACGACGGTACAGCTGTTGTTTACTCGTCACAAAAGTGTGATGGATTTTTTTTTAAAGGATGATAATGGAATTCTAACACCGCCTGTGCTATCGGTATACACTGGCGGGGCACCAGTGAGCGGATGAAAGTCGGCGTTGAAAGCAGATCAGTTAGCCCATTGTGACGAATTCCACTAGAATTAACCACGGGGAACCACGTATAGGTCGACCTGGTTGGGTATATTGCTAGCAATGAGATTCTCAGTCTCCATTACTCACAATCCCTTTCCCCCCTGTTGGCTTCTGTTGGCTCAGAGCAGGGTTTCTCAAACATGGTTCCACGTACCCATATGAGTGTTTCTTGTCTATTTCTTTATCATTGTAAGTAGCATAAAAAAAATTAATAGTTTCTGCCAGTAGTTGCCACGCTTGGCAGGCGGGTTCGCCAGCTGCAGTTCGCCGGGTGTACAATATTCCCTGTCAGGTTGACAGGTGTTTTTTTATACAACTTAGAATGGCAAACAAGCTGACGGCCCACCTGATGGAAAGTGGTAACCGTCGCCTATAGAAATGAGCAGTACCATGGATATAACAGAGTATACTATTTCGTCCGTGATACCCCCCATGCGCTGCCATTCCTGACGACTCAGGTGTTATTCCTCTGTACCCAGTAAATTCACGCCATATCCCACCCTTCAAACCGAAACACAGTCATGCAAACACAACTGCTTCACGGTTGAAACACCTACACTAGCCTGAGCTTGTCCTGTATCCATCCACCTTAAGTTTAGCATTGATTCCTATCAATGCTAAACTTAATGCTTATACATACTTTGATAATAAATACATTTCTATATTTTTCTAATATCTATCTTAAATCGATTCGATATTCAAAAGATCGACCTTCGTATTTCTAAGAAGAATTGAAATATTAAATTACTCAGTTCTTACGCAATTAGACGGGCGCATCTAAACGCTCTGTATTCACATGTTTTCGCCGTCGACTGTACACGGACTGACACTTTGACACTTTGGACGCGAGAGAATGTTTCTAAGTTTTAAACGAATTTATGGAATAAGCCAAATTTTGCATATAGTTCGACGGAGAATTTGCGGGTAAAGCTTTTAGGGAATTGTGTCTGAAGATGAAAGTATAAGAATATATCTCTAATGATCTTCCTTCTAGAAGTTCCTGGTAAGCAAGGTTAGAATTTTTTTATGCAATTATAATTAAAAATGTAAGAAATAAATTTCGAAACTGATCACTTGTATAAATAATAAATAACTATATATTAATAAAGACAGTTGAACCCCAAATGAGGCCATCTACAAAAGAACCAGAAAAAAAAATCAGAAGAAATCAGGATACAGAGGAATAACACCTCAGTGCTCAGGAATTGCAACACATGGGGGTATCATAAACGAAACAATATACGCTGTTATGGCCATACTGTCCATGTCTGTAGGCGACGGTTGCCACTTTCCATCAGGTGGGCCGTCAGCTTATTTGCCATTCCTGAGGACTCAGGTGTTATTCCTGTGTACCCAGTAAATTCACGCCATATCCCACCCTTCAAACCGAAACACAGCCATGCAAACACAACTGCTTCACGGTTGAAACACGAATGGGACAGAGCAATCGACTTTTGTACAAAGTCTCCCTCTGGTAAAATTTTTGCGTGAAAGAGTAACATACATGTATCCATCCATTTATCGTTGCAAACTTTGCATTTATTATATTAATAGGCTAGTACTCATAAAGTGTATTCTTTAGAAGACAATTCGGCGATAAACTAAAAATCACGTAGAAACAGGTCGAACGATAATGGCGTATTGCGTAATGTTGGCAAACAAAAACATTTACAAGAAACAGGTGATAAGTGGATAATGGACCGGCGAAAGTGTGATAACGCTGTGATAAGGTTCTCGGTAGACCGAACGTAGGTGAAATCCGAACCTAATATTTTAAGTCGAAAAAATGAAGGCAATTCTTTCATGTATTAATGTTGTCTGGATCATAGAACATACATAATTAGATAGAAAACGCTTTTCAAAAACAGTCCAACCTTTATTCTAGTACGCATGGAAATGTTACAGCAATACCTGGGCCCCGTGTATGTACACTGTGTATAAAAAAAGCTAATCTCAAGCATATTCGAATTTAATACACCTTTTCTATCGATTTTGCTTTAATTTCTGGAACAAATTTAATTTCGAAATCAACATTTACAAAACAAAGTCAAATATACACCATATTTGACTTGGATTTATAAATGTTGAACCATCAGTGTCATTTTAATTGACGTTAATTGTAGAAATGACGTGGGTGTTAAGAACTGTCAAATATGTGAGAATTTCGTGAGTTTGTCGTTTAGAAATTCATATTACTATTTAATACAATTTACTGAAATTAAACATTTTAAAAGGTTTGTATGATAAATTCTTATTTTACAATTTATGCAATTACATATTTTTACCTTTGGCTTTTACCAGAGGGAGACTTTGTACAAAAGTCGATTGCTTGGGTACCTCTGTCCCATTCGTGTTTCAACCGTGAAGCAGTTGTGTTGGCATAGCTGTGTTTCGGTTTGAAGGGTGGGATATGGCGTGAATTTACTGGGTACAGAAGAATAACACCTGAGTCCTCAGGAATAGCAACGCATGGGGGGTATTATGGGCGAAACAGTATACTCTGTTATGTCCATGGTACTGCTCATGTCTATAGGCGACGGTTACCACTTTCTATCAGGTGGGCCGTCAGCTTGTTTGGCATTCTAAAATGTATAAAAATAAATCTGTTTATATAATCGTGTATATACTATGTTTATATATTATAAACCTATATTCATATCATAGAACCTTATGTAAGACACGAGTAGTCGATATGTGTGTGCACAGTGTGAATACCCTAAATAACTTTCAACAACGATAAACGACGCGTTTTGTTTTGTAAAAAACTTTCGTCTTTTGACAATCAACGCTCCATCTAAATGTATATGATCTAGCCTTTGGCGTAATGGATTGATGGAATTTTATAAATGGAATATCCTTATATCAGGCTATGTGACGACAGTATAAAATAAATATGGCAGTCATAAACTGTCAACAACTTATTTTATACTAGGGTCTTGGAAACAGACGAGTGTTGTATGTAGACATCACGTCCGCTCTTTGATTTTAAGCGCCTTCAAAAAGGGACAAAATCTCAATTTCATTGCATTTCTATGCGCCTTACAAATGTGATATGTATTAATTACTCCCGCTTACACGGCACATTAATTTTGAAACAATTATAGTTCTTTTTTTAAACGTTAAATTATAAAAAAATATTGCAATAAAAAAAAATCACAAACAATGAACAATTCTCTTTATGACTTTATGGTTGTCAACTTTTTTATTCCAATTTTGAAATTTTAAAAGCATTACGTATTTAAAAATGGAATTATTCGCCGACAACAGGGCCGTTAGCGCGCGATAAAAACTAAAGCAAGGTCGATGCTCTGACGTCATGGTAACGCAGAACGCTGCACCGCGCTGCGCCACGGATTTTTGTATGGCTTCCCTTAGTATTGATATCTGGAACGCAATTCCTTTAGAAGCAAATACAAATGGGTACTTCGGTAACATTATTTCTTATGCAATCTTTCCTATGTTTATTGTGTATATACAAATAAAATGTATTCCTTAGCTTAGCTCACGATAGTTTAGACAAATTACCTGTTAAATTTACATAGATTAAATATTTAAAATTTTAGAAGTTCTAAGTAGCTGTTTTTTATCGTGACAAAATTAACAAAATATAATATAACCTTACTATCAATTGCAAAAAAATCATCAAAATCAATTCAAAATTCGAGAATATGACTCATAACATACACGCAAAAATACAGATAAATCGAGAACGTTCTTTTGGAACTAGTTCCAAACTCCATACTACTATTATAACAAAAGATTACTAAAAAAAAACGCTTACGTTTTATATGCCAATTATTCAACTTTCTAGTATATTTGCTCAAATATGGGTATTACAGTTGGTACATTATTAGATTTTTACGCCTCCATATTTTACCATAAATGGCGTGCAAGTCTACTTTTAACATAAACACTAGTAAAATTCCATTATTATAATCATAGCATCGGAATAGAACATACCATCCCTTTCTTTCCCGTCAGTATCGTAAGAGACTAAGAGAAGGCGAGGGATGGGCAGCAGTGTCTCCCTTAAAATATATCCAAAGTCTAACTGCGGTTGCCAATCCACCTGCCAAGCGTGGCAACTACTGGCAAGACCCCCCTAAGGCTTATGTTCAGCAGTGGACAGTTAAAAGCTAATATTATGATAGGAAGAAAAAAAACAATTTTTAACAATCATCTATTATTAAACCACTAAACCAAAACAACTCTCATTAACTAGATGCACTGTAAATAAACAGTACATAGGATGGAAACTGGAAAACGTAGAAATAATATTTATATGTTACACCCCAACAGCAACGGATCGTTTGTAAGCGAACCTAGCCGCCATGCAGTCTGGCTAGACATTCCCACCAGGCACACTAGGTGAACGGTAAGTGCGTGGCACACTAAGAGATCAGCTACGCTAACATTGTGGAAGCAATAAATATAATAAATTGTATAGAGGTAAAGAAATTGTTATTAATGTGGATCTAACAGCCCCATTGAGGGGGGAAAGGGACTGTCAGCAATGGAATTTGACAGCCCCATTACTAGCAATATGCTCCATCAGGCCGACCTCCACGTAGTTCCACCTGGAAACCATCGTGAACAATTCTTGTTGAATTCGTCACGATGGGCTAATTGACCTGCTTCATCCTCACCTATGATCCTTCATTGGTGCCCCGCCGGTGTATACCGATAGCGCGGGTGGGGTTACTTTTCCATTTTCACCCATTAAGTTTGCCATTCTAAGTTGTATAAAAAAAAATCTATGACTCACAGCAACCAGTAGGATTAAGTTTAAAAATAAAGTACATAAGCAATTTATCTCTCAGTGTACTTCGAGCTTTTCGTTAGCTCACTTTATGCAGTGTAAGATTGCGTGTTGTCTATTCTTATCCAATCGATACACTTATTATATTACAACACAACTGTTTACAGACGAGTTTCAAACTAACATAGTGTTTATTTATTTTAAATCGAACGCATACAACTTTAAAGACCATATTTGTATAATTTTGACCTAGTTGCAATTAGGTTTATTCCTTAGAGCAGTCATTCTCAACCTTTTTTTTGTTGCGGCAAAAAAATTCTACAAATAAATAGCTTCGTAACTTCGTAAATTAATATAGAACCTACAAAGAAAATAATTGTAAATAAAACTAAAAAGAAAATATAAAAATTGTGTAGATTATATATATAAGAGTGCCTCAGTAGAAATGCTTCGAGAAAAACGAGTCAACTTTTTTATACAATTTTGCTTGATAAATAGTTATAAGCGACTGCGATACTTCTATATTTATTTTGTCTTATAATTTCTGCAACTTTTTAATATGTAAACACTCATTTTGTTTATTAAATAATACGTCAAGATACATTTTATGCGTAAGTATATAGAGTACTGTTAAAAAAAACGACAAAAAGTTGACCCATTTCTTAGGCTCGATGCTCTATCTATATAATCTAAGCAAACTTGGTACAGAACGTGCGACAAAGTCGCGCAACAAAGAAAAAAAAAACACCTCAAATGATAAGTACGAAAATCATGGCTGGAAACAAAAGCGATCCGGTAACTTTGCATGAATTCAAAAATGGAAACAAACCCTCCAACCATTAGTATGGTAATATGAAATTACGAAGGAGATATTAAATAAAATGCAAGTGATAACGGGAAAATGTAACAGGCGGATAAAGAACGGGTGGATAAGGGTAGGCTGTCCCGCTCGCGCATAATGCAGATAGACAGTGATAGATTGAGTTTTATGAGTGAAGTTTAAGTGAGTGATTATCCGTCAGTAGGCTCCCGAATCCCTACTCATCTTACACTCGCCTTAATCAAACTTTCGTGAAATACGCATTGTTATAATTTTTACACAGTTTTCATATTTTTTTATTAATGAATGTTAATGGAATGGTTACCCCGCACGCGCTAACGGCGTGCCCCAGTGAGCGTTCTAAGTGGGCGATGATGGAATGGTAACACCGACTGCGCTATCGGTATACACTGGCGGGGTACCAGTGAGTGGTGATAGGTGTGAATGAAACCAGGTCAGTTTTTTTTTTAATGGGTGATAATGGTATGGTAACCCCGTCTGTGCTATCGGTATACACTGACGGGGCACCAGTGAGAGATGACTAATGAGGATGAAAGCAGGTTAGTTAGCCCATCCTGACGAATTCAACTAGAATTAGCCACGATCGTTTTTCCAGGGGGAACTACGTGGCTAATCGCATGGTGGGTATCATGGGCGAAACAGTATAATCTGTTATGTCCATGATATTACTCATGTCTATAGACGACAACTTTCCATAACTGATAACCGTCGCCTCATGCCATATCCCACCCTTCAAACTGTAACACAGCCATGCAAACACAACTACTTCACGATAGAAACACGAATTAGACAGAGGTGCCCAAGCAAACGACTTTTGTACAAAATCTCTCTCTGGTAATGACAATAATAATATAAAAAATAATAATAAACATGATACCCCTTGATAGGACAGAGGTAACCATGCATACATTTTTGTGCTATCTCCCTCCTTAAACACAACTGCCATGCAAACACAATTGCTTCACGGTAGAAACACAAATTAGACAGAAGTGCCCAAGCAAACGACTTTTGTACAAAATCTCCCTCTGGTAATAATTTTATTATTGTCAATAATAATATAAAAAAATAAATAAACATGACAGCCCTTGATAGGACAGAGGTAACCATGCAGACAATTTTTATGCTACCTCCCTCCCTACACGAAAATATGAAAATTACAAATTTAATTAGCTATCTCACTATAGACTCGCCTATGACGTACTTATTAATTTATTCATGTATTCATTACGTCCTGTGAACGAATCCTGCTGTATACACAATATCTAGGATTGAATAAACAATATGTAGACTGTACAAAAGTCGATTGCTTGGGTACCTCTGTCCCATTTGTGTTTCAACTGTGAAGCAGTTGTGTTTGCATGGCTGTATTTCGGTTTGAAGGATGGGATATGGCAGTGAATTTACAGAGTACAGAGGAATAACACCTGAGTCCTCAGGAATGGCAACGCATGGGGGGTATCATGGGCGAAACAGTATACTCTGTTAAGTCCATATTACTGCTCATGTCTATAGGCGACGGTTACCACGTTCCATCAAGTGGGCCGTCAGATTGTTTGCAAAGACAGATTTAGAGAAATGGCGCTTAAAAATCGACCCCATGCATCTAAAATTAAAATATCACCTTACAAGGCCCTTGTCGAGTGTAATAGGTTGGTCATTCTTGGTTTCCCTCGCATACCACTTGTATGTAGTGCATGCACTCGTAGCATGCATAACAGCTGTTATTGATTCAGCCCCGGTAAACAATATGCCAGCATGATTTATGTGCGAGCGGCATGCGCGATTTGCATACGATTTAGTAAAGCTTAAACATTCTTTAGACGATTTTGAATAATTGAACGTGAAATCTTTGCAAACTATTTTAACTATGATATTTTTAAAGGACTCGAAGTAGTAGAGAGGAATTTTTAACAGATTTTAAAAAAGAAGAAGGTTATCAATTGTATTTCTTTTATCTTTGTTACTTCAGATCTCCGTCAATTACGAACCGATTTAGAACATTTTTGTTTTAGAAAGAGAGAAATAATTTATCCAGAGCACACAATAACATACAAAACAAGAACAAAAGACAGAAAAAAACCAGTAGTCTAAATTAAAAAAAATAATAAATAAACAATAAACAAACAGCAGGACAACTCTTTATATGTCAACAATTTTATGTAAAAGTATGTATATACATTCAGTTTGGTCCTAAAGAAAATTTATCAAAATCGATACAATACTTTGGTTTGTAAATCAAAATAACTAGTTTTACCATAATTGAAGTCGATGTTTTCTTTTTGAGAAATATCACCTCAGAATCGATCACATTGTTAATTATTTTAAACAAGTGTCGAATAAAGACAAAAATTCTGAGCATGTGAGTGTCTATTAATAAATGAATGTCATTAACTTCTTTGTTGTTTATTGCGCCCTGCTTCTTTGAAAAAGTTTTAGTAATAAAATAATATTTTAAATGATGATAAATAATTATTTACTCCAAACCATCATCATCATCATCTTCCTACCCATGTCCCAATCATTTGGGGTCGGCGTAATATGATTTTATCCACATTACAAAAAGATTTGGTTTTAGTTTTACGACCGGCCACCTGCCTGACTTCAACCAAATCATCATCATCATATCAGCCGTCCTGTCTGTCTGTCCACTGTTTACAATAATCCTCTTGCATAAAGTATCGCCAATAATCGCCAGCTGCGTTTGGCTGGTAGGTTGGCAATCGCAATTACACTTTGGTGATGTTCTAAGTTTACGCTGCTGCTCATCCCCGACCATTAGATTCCCTTAGTCGCTTCTTACGACACCCACGTAAAAGATGGCCTTTTTTTATACAACTTAGAATGTAAACAAGCTGACGGCCCACCTGATGTAAAGTGGTAACCGTCGCCTATAGACATGAGCAGTACCATGGACATAACAGAGTATACTGTTTCGCCCATGATACCTCTCCATGCGTTGCCATTCCTGAGGACTCAAGTGTTATTCCATAACATGGCTCATTCTATAACAAGATGCATGCATGATAGGAGAAAATGATTAAGCTAATAGGCAAAGATGATCAAGCAGAGGTGCCTAGCTAAACAGAAATCCAATCACATAATATCTGAACCACAATTGCACAGTTAATTTACGTTTATTACCAACCATCCTTTTACGATTCCCGCTATGATATTGCAAATATAGTATTATCTATGCACAATGAAATAGTTAGGGTTGTTACAAAAAATAAATGTATGTATTATATATTTTTTAATTTTGTCACAAAGTTGATAAAACTTAATATGATATACCATCGTCATCATCATATCAGCAATTAACTGTCCACTGCTGAACATAAGCCTCCCCTTGGGAGGTTTGCCAATAGTTGCTACTCTTGGCAAGCAGATTGGTAACCTCTGTTAGGCTTCGGAGATGTTTTAAGATGGATGCTGCTGCCCATCCCTAGCCCCCCTTTAGTTGCCTCTTATGATGCCCATGAGAATGAAAGGGGTGGCCTATTCTATGCTGGGACCACACGGTAATATAGTATAGTATATATAACTCTATATCTATCTACTTACTTGACAACTTTACATAGTTTTTACGACGGTATTTTTTGTTATATATAAGGTGACCTTCATATTTACCTGTAACAAAATATACATAATATTTAAAATTTATATAACACAGAACTAATAAGTATATGAGATTTAGGGAAAATAAATATGTAAAATACAGTTTTCTTTATTTGTAGAAGAGTAGACTTGTAGATAAACGAAAACATTTTACGACTTCAAAATGTTACTACACTGTACTTTAAATACAATCATACTTAATGAAAAAAACTTTTAAATACGTCAAAACATTTATTATTTACATGACAAAAAATCATATTTCTTTTTGCTTTTATGTTACAGCGCTCCTCCAACTAGTGAAGGCTGACTATCAACTAACGGAATCTGATCTTGTCTCTTGCGAGATACAATAATTCTGCTGCACTCAAAATGTTCGTCCACTAACGGATATTGCGAAGCCCGAACTTTTCTACGACTGATCCTTCTTTTACCAGCATTTTGCCTATCATAATTACGTGTAGAAGATATCTGTCGTCTTTAAGTGTACATCCAAGGTATATAGTTTTCTGCTTTTTGAGGTGCAATAATTTGCGCTGTTGTTTAATCTATTTCACTGAAATAGGTGTTAACTTGCGGTTATCATCACTGGTTATTTAATTAGAATTATTTTGTTTAATTCCGCTAACATTAGTATGTGTGTGTGTGACTGCCAACAATAATAATAATTGCTCATATGGAATGTAGTGGAACTTCTGGTAGTAATAGTGGTGGTCACTTTTCGAGTGTTGGCAGTCACGCACATACTAATGGTAGCGGAATTAAACAAAATAATTCTAATCAAATAACAAATTGCTTGACCTGTCGCAGGGATGTGACCTTCTGCGTCCAACTTATCCTCAACATCCGTCTCATTTTGTGCAGGAATTAAATGTGCAATAATTGGATAGTGAGGAGGTTTGTTTAATAATTATTCCACCAAAATATTCGATAACAATAATCAACGGCCTGCCAACCCTATCTCAAATGGATATTATATATCTTTTTCTATTGGCTTCTGTAACAAGGGTCGCCATTCCTATTGTGTTTGGCTTTACCGTTATCGGAAATAGCATTAATGAGGAAACTCGCTATTGTGCCGGACGCCGGACGCCGGACACCGGCCACGCTCGGACGCCGGACAGATATAAACAAGGCTTTTAAAGCGTTATCTTTTAAATGTGCAACTTGCATTTTCTAATTTGGATATAGGTATGTATTGAATTCTACTTTTAAACGGTTTCCAAAAAAAAAAAAATACCAATTAGTCTACATTTTATTGGAATTATTTACGTTGGCTTTACTACTTACTTTTATACTTTACTTTTTTATTTTATTTTCTAATATTTTAATAATTTAAAACGTGAGTAAAGCCGACTTAATTAATTACACTACAGTATGACTCACGATAGTTATTATTAAATTTTTTTATACAACTTAGAATGGCAAACAAGCTGACGGCCCACCTGATGGAAAGTGGTAACCGTCGCCTATAGACATGTGCAGTACCATGGACATAACAGAGTATACTGTTTCACCCATGATACCCCCCATGCGTTGCCATTCCTGAGGAATACTATACTATAATCTAAGTAGGTTATATTTCGTTTATGCGTAACATCACTGCTGAGCTTAGACCGCCACCATAGACTACCATTAAGAACGGTCCTACATGCTATTTACGCATATTCTAAGCCAGTGATTCTCAACTACTGTGCCGCGGCACTTTTGTGTGCCGCCAAATTTTGAAATCGTTAAATATGTGCCGCAACAAAAAAAAGGTTGAGAATCACTGTTCTAAGCGATTAAATCATCAATTTAAAATAGAAATTATTTTAGTATTTCTCAAAGTTTATTCCTATGTACATAGATTTATCCTGGTACGCCATCTAGAAGTACATTAAATTGCTTTTCTTTCTTCTGAAATCAACGCATACGAAGTAGCGGACGTAAAGCTAGTCATATATAAATGCTCGCGTAACAAACGTAAAACAACTCCTTCTAAAAGTCTTTTAAAAAAATTAAACTTCCATTAAATAGGTGGCGTGAGAAACGCCACTTCATAAATTTGGATTTATGTCAGACTCTTTCAACATCCAAGCTTCACGTCTCTGGAATGCACTGCCTGAAGGTGTCCGAGAACTTTCATTACATACTTATATATATATATATATATATATATATATATATATATATATATATATATATATATATATATATATATCATTATCCACTGTTCATCTCAAAGGTTGACTGGTAGAGAATGCTAGTGGCACTTAATGCGCCTTTTGTACTTTGTTTTTGTTAATTAAGTTATTTAAGTGAAATAAATATAGACATATGTAGAATGTAGGTAATATGAGTATTATATGTATGTCGACTGGTAGATAACGCCATATGATGTTAAATCCGCCACTTCTACTATCTAGATGTATACGTATTAAAGTTTAATAAATAAACAAATTAAAAAAAGAACTAAATACACGCGTATAAAGCGTTGTTTGTAGCCGAAAAGCTGTCACACAATTATTACATTATTCATATGCCCCGTAGGGTCTGGAGATAACAATATCAACGTTCCCATAGGGGATGGGCAGAATTAAATGTCACCACTCACTATGAATATGGAGGGACACTGTTTGTCTTCATAATGTCAACGTAGGTAGCACTCGGACAGTGTTTATGTAAATTAAGGCACTGCCACCATATAAACTGTCATAATATTAGTTAATTAAAATAATTTAACTACAACGATAGGACACGTGTAATGGAGTGCATATATAGGTATGTTTAGATAGATAGATAACCTTTATTACCAGTATTAAGAAGTATAAAAAACCAAAACAACAAAAAGAAAAAAAGAACAATTAATGTTGCTGGTAATAGGAGCCGCCTCAGCTGTTGCTATATGTATATGTACAGCTCCAGCGAGATGTACCTATATAGCGCTGATTTTCAGGCGGCCCCTTAACTCCTTTACCTTTAGCATGCGTGCGGGTCGCCAATACCTATTTCTCGGATGGGAGACTCAACACGCTTACCAACAAATACATAAAACATTACAACAAATACACAAAACATTACGACCAAAACGGAAAAAACAAACTCTTAATAAATTATCGCATCTCACAATGACTGTATATAGAAGATAGGTTGTAACAGATTGATCTATTTTTTACCAACTTCCATTAAAAATTACTGTTAAATACACACAAATAAGTGTGTTATGTATACTGTGTTTGCGTTACGCGATAATTTCGTTTAATTGGAAACTGATTATAATGATTATTTAGTTAATAGTTTAGTCACATGTTAAACCTAAACATATTTTGGTCACTTTGGTAGTTAGTGAATTTACATTTTGAGCCTTCCATACTAATTTGACGTCTATATTAATACTATACATACTGTGTTTTTTTTTTTATTTTTCTTTTTTTGCGTTTGCAAACACTACGCGTTAGTATCTTTAGAAATAAGATTGCATTTCACAAAAAAAACACCAACGTCAATTAAAAAAAAACATTTATTTTAATTTAAAAAAAAATATTTTTTTTTTAATATATAGAATAATTTATATAATAAAGAGCTATGTTTAGAAGTGGACAGTTAACGATTAATATGGTATAGTAAGAGGCATAACACCTTAGTCCTCAGGAATGGGAACATGAGAGCTACCATGGTCGATACAGTACACTCTGTTATGTCCATGGTACTGTTTATCTCCACAGGCGACGGTTTACATTTTCCTTTAAATGGACCGTCAGTTTGTTTGCCATTCTAAGTTGTACAAAAAAGTCCAAGTTCCAAGTTAATTCACCACAATGTACCAATTGGACCGATATCATCCTCATTTCAAACTCCACTGAGGACTGATGAATGACGGTTCATTGTACACCGTTAGCAAAAGCGAATGCATCATTACATATTTATTCATTAAAAAAAAAATGCAATATTTCAAACATTTAATATGCATTAGACACAATAACGCGTTCATGCAATCATAAGTACCCACGGTCGGGGCGACCCTAAAATATTTATAAAGTTGCCACTGTCCAAAAACGACCAGAAATAAGTTGCATTATAAAAAAAAAAAAAAAAAACGGGAACAATAAAGTTGCGAAGTAATTTATAGATCAAGATAACGGGTGGACAGGCTCGAAAAATAACACCCTTTTACCCCCGGTGGCGTGACAGTGGAGGTTTGATTCCAGGTCAAACACAATGGGTTATGTAAACAATCGCACTTTACAGTATTAAAAATTGTGAATTACGTAACTTTGGAACGTTGGAGTTAGCACTTTGAGTGCTGGTTTCGCAGACTTGTGACTTTCATTCTATTTAAACTTTACTGTTTAATTGTCGAAGATTAATATTTTTTTATAATGGTTTTATTTAGCTTATTGTTTGTGTCTTGTGTCCAAACTGGTACTTATTCTGATAGCGTAGGCGGGGCGGGGTTACTATTTCATTTTCATCTAAAAAAAAAACAACTCACTGCCACATAATAAACAGATACTATCAAAAAATTGGATTTGTTACTTTACTCTATTAGTATTTGTCAACTAATTAATATATTAATCTTACTAAAGTATAATACACGTAGGCAATTACCGACCCCTTAACATGTAACATGGGCGCATTAATAAGGTACAGGGTTCGATGCTCATTTGCTCCAATTAGGTATGTACTTGAGCGAACCATCAATGTTCCGCTGCAGGGCACGTCTCTTCCCTAAAGACGAGAATACGGATGGAAATATATATTGTACCGTAACACTCATTTCTTTCGCAGTCGGGTAAGGAGATAATCGAGTTATAAATTAATGTACACAAAATGCATTATAAATTACACGTTTTATGACATTAGGCGGATCCGGTTTAGCACCTTTTCCCTTCCTAATTACAGTGGAGAAACGGTACGTTTGTTGGGAACAAGGGAAGCTGTTAAATTGGTACACGACGATAACAAGAAATAAATCCTTACTATATATATATATATATATATATATATATATATATATATATATAATTTATTTATTTATTTACGGGATACAACCCAATGGTTATATTTTACAGTAAAAAATATAAACATTCCAACTCTTGTTAATTCCGTCGGAGAGCATAGATAGAGATTCGTTCAAAATTCATTGCACTCACAATTTCATTCTGAAGTCACTTAAAAACACTAAATCATCTTTACTAATATACTAAATGTGAAAGTGAGTTTGTTTGTTACTTTATAGCGCCTTAACGGATTGACAAATCACTATTAAATTTGATTTCCAAATACTGTATGTGATGAAGAAGGGCATTGACTACATTTTATCCTAATCAATAAACATACCCTGGTCATGTTAGGGGGGAAAGGGATTGTTAGTAATGGAGACTAAGATCCCATTGCTAGCAATATACCCAGCCAGATTAACCTCCTCGCTGTTCTCCCTGGAAACAATCATGGTTAATTCCTTGTGAATTCGTCATGATGGACTAACTGGCCTGTTTTCATTCTCATCTATCACCCTTCACTGGTGCTCCACCAGCGTATCCCGTTAGCGCAGGCGGGGTTACCATTCCATTTTCACCAATAAAAAAAAATAACCTAGTCATGCGGATAAAGTACTGGGTAAAAGCTGGTAACGATATAAACCAGAGGGAGACTTTGTACAAAAGTCGATTGCTTGGGTACCTCTGTCCCATTCGTGTTTCAATCGTAAAGCAGTTGTGTTTGCATGGCTGTGTTTCAGTTTGAAGGGTGGGATATGGCGTGAATTTACTGGGTACGGAGGAATAACACCTGAGTCCTCAGGAATGGCAACGCATGGGGAAAGTATCAATGGTGAAACAGTATACTCTGTTATGTCCATGGTACTGCCTCATGTCTATAGGCGACGGTTACCACTTTCCATCAGGTGCGCCATCAGCTTGTTTGCCATTCTAGGTTGTATAAAAAAAAATTATCTAAATAAAAAATATTACATTCAACTTTTAATCACCGACAAAAATATTGCGCATTTCTCCCTTTAGGTGGCGACGGTATCATAAATTTTAATCCCAAATACTTTCCCTTCGTTGCTGTTGGGGAGGATCACACGGGAGGGCGCCGTCGAGTGGATGGGCCCTACAATTAAACAGATACGACCACCGGGACCAGTTGTCGATAACTCTTCAGCGTGGAATGTTCGAGGATAGCTCGAGGATGGCTCGAGGATGGCTTGAGGTGGCAACACAATAGGTTGCATGCGCTCGAAACAATGAAACCTCATTTCTCATTTAAAGGACTTTCACAAGGTCACACTTGACATTTCGACTTAAAAATGGGGAGACAGTAATTTGCTAGCCTGTTGAAATCGTACTCTGAAGGTGGACTTGTCCGAGAGCGAACCCTTGTTAAGAGTCCCCAATTTTTGTTCAGTGTAAACTAGGGTTGCCAACATATTTTTGGCTGATTATAGTGTTTTTCAAAATAAAATATAAAACATACAGCAGGTACGGAGAGCTTAAAAATTAATTGTTGCTAATTTTTTAATTAGAATTACTTTGTTTATTTCCGCTACCATTAGTATGTGTGTGACTGCCAACACTCTAAGATTGACTACTATAATTACTACCAGAAGTTCTACAACCTTGCATATTAACTCACAATTTCTGACTGTCATTCCGTCCACGCACATTTTACGACACGTGTTTCACCTCTAAACGAGACATTTTTAAGTAAATTATTAAATCGCTACTTAGGGCCTAGTGCTAACCGTTCGGCAAATTGATCTATTGAATGAATATACCTAAATACCATATATAGTACATGAATTCAACAGTATATAGTACGGCGAGCCGAAATAGAGTACTATGTATTATAATACAGTTGACAACCCTAGTGTAGACGTGTTAAGAACGGTGGAGAAAGGGATTAGTTCGTAATGGAGTCTGTTTGCAGGTCGACTTCTACACGGTGCCCTGTCCCTTTGCTTATTACCCCTCACTGGTACCTCGCTGTGTGAAAGAGACATCCAACCATCCATCAGTAAAAAATTTTTGGCATTTATCATATTAATAGAACTAATTGTTATTATTAGAACCCTGTGGGTTGTGCTCGAGGCTCGTGCTGAAAATCAGCACAAAATGCTGAGCACTGACCTCATTTTGCAAGTATTGCGACGCACGCACACACACACACACACACACGTTTTGGATGAAACTGTATTATACGATTTTTTTTTTTATTATAGACAGATACTCTTTATTGTTTCCTCCAAAAGATTACAATAGTAATTATAAATATAAACAATTACAAGAAATAATCATAATGAGAAAACAATGGGCGACCTTCCGACGCGACTCTTCCAGGCAAACTTTGGATGGAGAGGATTAATTATAAATAGTTTTTATTTTCTTTATATATATATATATATATATATTGTGTAATTTCTTTATTATAATTGTAAATTATTTTTTTTTACTCATGTATGAGTGTAATCGTATATTTTTGTAAAATAAAGTTTCCTTTTATTTTCCTTCTAATTTAGTATAAATTAAAGGAAATGCTTGTTTTGTCTTTACATATTGACATAGTATAGTCAAAGCCAATATTTACTCTTACCATATTTCTTATCTACATCTGAAGACCTACCATGAAATGAAATTCCGAATTTTCGGGCTCAATTTCGTGTTTTTGTTTGTACCTAAATCGACCCAGTAAATGGAGCTTAAAATTTCATTCATCATAAATGCTATCCTAATAGTCCAGAGGAACGATATTTTAATATTTTAAATAATTTTAAACGGCATGTTTTATGTAATTTTAACATCAAATTTTTATTTCGTTCGTCCCCGAAATTTCGGAAAATATTTCATGGTAGGCCCTCTGTGTAGTAAAAACAAATCTTGATACTTGAATAGTACCTATCACTACGACGAGCATCAATTGACAGAGGTGTCGATGTACAAGAAGCAAAGAAACTGTGTCAGGACACGAGCAAGTTATTGATCTGTATTCTTTGACTATCCCGAAGGTAAAGATTTGTTTGTGAGCAGGATGGCTTTAGAATAAACTGTAGAATCCGGTATTAATCGAATCAGGTTGCTTATATTTTAACACTAAATACAAATTCAAAATTGCTGTTCCAAATTATGGACTGGACATTAAATGTTATAATAAGATACCGAAGGACATTTTGGATCTGCCTTTTAATAAGTTTAAAACTGCTATTAAAAACACTTATTGAACAAAACCTACGAGTATTACACACTAAACGATTACTTGAATGACAATTGTGCATGGTGTTAGTCGATAATGCATGGGCTTTTAACGACCATGTCATTTTAGACATAGTACATTTAAATAAATACACATAACGTTAACAGAGATTTAAAAGAGTAACTGTTGAGTTTCATGCGGGCTCTTCTCGACAGATAACAACCTTTTTGAACTCTGCAGATTAGAAAAAATATGACGGTTTAAAAGTGCTCGTAAATGAGTCTTTTTGAATAAAGGTGGTTTGAATTTGAATTAATTTATATATTAAACTATAATACGCCTATATAATGTAAATGGGGGACGTAACGATATGACGTTACGTAGATATGACGATATCTACCGTGTGACCGTAGACAGGAATAACAGAAAATATAATTGACGGTGCAACGTGATGAGCAAATTAATTAGGAAAACAAAAACAATATTGAAATAAAATAGTAATTAAAAAATGACATATAATAATAATATATTATATACGTGTTATAAAATCCAGTTCCAACCCAATCCAATTCATACACAAGAATTATATGATTTTTTCTTACTTTTATAACATACTCCACTATTTTGAATTTTGTAAACCCCTTTAAAACCGTTTAACTGTAGTAGATGTTATTTTGCGGAAGTCCAAACCATTTGTTACTTGATTAGAATTATTTTGATTAATTCCTGCTATTTTGATTAATGACTGCTAACACTCGAAAATTTACTACTATTATTACTACCGGAACTTCTAGAACCTTCTATATTAGCCATCAATATAGAACGGCTAATATAGAACCTTCTATATTAGCCGACCGGCATACTGTCTACGCATGTTTTGCGAAAGCACAGAGGTGAAACACGTGTTGATATTTTTGATTTTCAATTATTTTTTGCAATATAAATGACTCAAGAATATTTAAAATTATTTTAAATTTCAGTATTTACTGAGATATAACTCTGTGATAGATGGACGGATAAAGTTGTAACATGAGCGATTGATTTGGCTAAAGATACATTAAAAAAAAAAACGGTCCAATCATTTTGGTAACGAACTTTAAAAATATCTAATTACAAAATACGAATAAAATGAAAAATACAAATTCTTCGAAAATTTGATTCTAATAATCGTAAGAAACTCGTTAATAAAACGTCAAATTAATACTGATATTAAATCGCTTGCAACTGTGTTGTGAAGTAAGTCTCGTAGTAGCATAAACAGTTTATAGCCCGGGAAAGCTGTTGGGAGCGTAATCTGAAGCTTTGCTGTGAATCGAAGTTAATTAATATTCAAATAAGTTAAATGTATATTTGAAATTGGAAAGCACAAATATGAGAAGACTAGATAAAGCTCTCAATTCGGCTCAGCGATAGAAGACGTCATATTTCATACTAAATTATCAATCAATGTCTCACATTTATTATTTTTTATAGTTTTTTTAATAATCGTTGGTCCGTTTACTAGCGGATTCGAATAATAATTAATTTCATTTTAATTTTATACCAAAAATAGTAATTTTAGGTATAAAATTAAAGACATTTCTTGTTCTATTAGAAATTACATTTCTTTTTTATACCACTGAGGTGGCAAACAAGCATACGGCCTACCTGACGGTAAGTGGTTACCGTAGCCTATGAACACTTGCAATACCAGAGGTATTACGCGTGCGTTGCCGACCCTGAAGAAACCTCTTTACCCCCCTTTTGAAGAAACCCATGCTGTAGTCTCTTGGGAAAACCTCGGCAGGGAGCTCATTCCACAACATATTAACAAAAAAATATATATATTAAATTAAAAAAAATATAAGATACCAAGGAAACCCTATAGCAAATTACTAGATGGAGATTTTGTACTGAAGTCGTCTGCTTGGGTACCTCTATCCCATTCGTGTTTCTGCCGGGAAGCAGTTGTATTTGGCTGTGTTTTGGTTTGAAGGGTGGGATATGGCAAAGAAATTACAGAGGCATATAACATTTAAGTGCTCAGGAATGGCAACGCAGAAAGTGTATCATGGGCGATACTGTTCATATCTAAACGTGACGGTTACCACTTTCCATTAGGTGGACCGTCAGCTTGTTTTCAATTATAAATTAAAAAAAATTGCTAAATACCATTTAGCAATTAGATTCCTTACTAATATTATAAATGTGTAAGTGTATTTGTTTGTTACCTTTTAGCAGCTTAACGGCTTTTTTATGCAACTTAGAATGGCAAACAAGCGGACGGCCCACCTGATTGAAAGCGGTAATCGTCGCCTATAGACATGAGCAGTATCATGGACATAACAGAGTATACTGTTTCACCCATGTTATTCCTCTGCACCTTGTAAATTCATCAATATAAAATTAATAAATAATAATTAATTAATTAATCAATATGAAATTTGGTATACACTTAGTAAGTATATGTGATGAAGAAGGACATCGGCTACTTTTTATTTCGATCAGTAAACATATACCGGCCACGAGGACAAAGTGGGGGGAGGGGGTAAAAGTCTAAAAAAAGCTGGTCTGACTATAATGAAGATTGATGTGAAATCCAAATTTTTCTATAATCTTTACTAATATTACAAATGGGAATAACTATTTTTACTGCTATTTACCCGTTACAGGGTAAATGCCGTAATGAAAAATATTTTCCACATTTACATAACTGAAATAACGTTATAGTACGCTCTATGTATAGCAAAACGAGTGTTTACGCGCAATGCGCGGGCGCATGGTTGCTATAACTCCCGCGCTGTTATTTCCGAAGGCGCTATTTCTGTGCGACCTTGACATTGCGCATGCGTCACGCTCCGCCGGATCGACTCCCGCGCCGCGCCCGCGCCGCTCCCGCTTGACGCGGCCCGATTCGATTGTAGGCCTGATGATTGTTGGCCCAATAGGTTTCTATATTATAATGTAAACCACGAAATAAATTAGTTACAAACCCAATCAAAACCAATTGAAATAATACCATACATATACCCGAGTACCTAAAAGGGAGACTACAAAACTCGATTACTTGGGCGCATCTGTCCTGTTCGTGTCTCCACCGTAAAGCAGTTGTGTTTGCATGGCTGTGTTTCAGTTTTAAGGGTGCGATATGGCAGGAAATTTACAGGGTACAAAAGAATAACACAGCCTTCAGGAATGGCAACGCATGGGGAGTAACAGTATACTCTGATACGTCCATGATACTGTTCATGTCTATAGCCGACGGTTACCACTTTCCATCAGGTGGGCCGTCCGCTTGTTTGCCATTCTCAGTTGCATAAAAAAAGAGTACGATACCATTCACGTCGTACCCTAGGTTTCAAATAGCTAAGGATACTGATGGTCCTAAGTCCAGAAAAACACGTTTCTACGTCGAAAATTAGATTAGATTTACAAATTACAACCAATTCCAGATTCCGTAATTCCTTCTTAAGAACTCAAAATTAACGGTAATATCTCCTATACTTATCTCACGGTCTAGTTATGGAATCCCTACCCGGATTTGTTTCCTGCCAAATAGGTGTATCGTGGACTCCTTCAAGAGGCGTAGGAAATTCTTTCCAAAATTAATGAAAGGGAATTTGTTTGTTCGTATTTCATCTATTGGGGCCTTAACGCCTTATCATTAATCACATGGTGGTGAATTCCAGCGTATACCGTCAGCGCAGGTGGGGTTACTGTTCTATTACTGTTAATGGGTTTTTTTTTAATGGGTGGTAATGGTATGGTAACCCCGTCTATTGGTATACACTGGCGGGGTACCAATGAGGGATGACAGATGAAGATGAAAGTAGGTTAGTTAGCCCATCCTGACGAATTAAACTAGAATTAGTCACGATGGTTTCCAGGGGGAACCACGTGGAGGTCGACCTGAAAGGGTATATTGCTAGTAATAGGGCTATTTGACCCCATTACTAACAATCCCTTTCCCCCACTGTTAATGGGTTAGACATTAAAAAAAACCATTCATCAGGTTTGTACATATACGAGTATATCTAACATATTATAAACAATTTTTCACTATACGTGCTATTAATAAATTTATCTGAGGGGGAAGGGATTGTTAGTAATGCGAACTACCTGTCCCATTACTAGCAATATACTCTGTCAGATCGACCTCCACGTGGTCCCCCTTGGAAACCATTATGCTGAATTCCAAGTTTTTTTTATACAACTTAGAATGGCAAACAAGCTGACGGCCCACCTGATGGAAAATGGTAACTGTCACATATAGACATGAGCAGTACCATGGACATAACAGAGTATACTGTTTCGCCCATGATACCCCCCATACGTTGCCATTCCTGAAGACTCAGGCGTTATTCCTCCGTACCCAGGACTAACTGATCTGCCTTTCCATTCTCACTTGTCATCCCTCCTGTGACCCTTCGGCGTATATCATTAACACAGACGGGATTGCCATGCCATTTTCACCCTTAAAAAAAATACCGTTCATAGGATTTGTACATATATATGTAACATACTACAGTTATTCACTGTTTGTGATATTAATAGATTTATCAATATGATCAAACTTTCAATGTCGGAACATGTCAAATTGTATACAGACAGACGCCAACAAAAAAGACAATACATATAGAAACAAGTTTTTGTTTGGTATCATAAATTGGAATGATATCACGCTACCAGCCTATATACAATTTTAACCTTTATCCCAACACTGTAGAGTACAAAATAAGAAATAATCCGTGGTATATATGCATTAGATATATTTTATTACGAACTATTGTGTCAGAATAGAACTAGTTGGACGAACAAGTCTGCGACCAAATATGGGGGGAAAGAGATAAATTTAGAATAAATGTTCAGATATGTCAAAATATGGTATTTAAATGTCATAAAAATTTAAAATTCACCCACACATTTATATTGTTTTATTAAAAATAATAATAAAAAAAAAATTGAAATAAGCACTGTGAATGCTAGCTTTCAGAATTAAGTGACACAGCTGTTCTTTATAAACTTTACAATAATACTAATTAATATTACAAATTGCCGTGTGGCCCCGGCATGGAATAGGCCATCCCAGAAGAATAACACCTTAGTCCTCAAGAATGGCAACGCATGGAGGGTATCATGAGCGAAACAGTATACTCTGTTATGTCCATGGTACTGCTCATGTCTATAGGCGACGGTTACCACTTTCCATCAGGTGGGCCGTCAGTTTGTTTGCCATTCTAAGTTGTATAAAAAAAACTGATCTTGTAATTTATAATTATTAATACTTCTAATAAGTTTGCTATTGTAATTTTTTGGAAAAAAGAATAAAAGAGTATCTATCTACTTGAAATATAGTCTCAATAGGCAGGATATTGGTTCAATTTTAAATATACTCGCAGATTCACGTTTCGAAATGGCAAAATCTTTAATTGCTACATATTTGTATCAATAATTAACATAGACTACCAAAGTATTATTTATTTATTTATGTATTAATGTATTAAGTACATGAAATACTTTTTAATTAATTAATTTTTTTATTTATTTATTTAACACTTTATTGCACCAACATAACATGATTTGTTAAACAATTTTCAATACGTATAGTGTAGTACAAAAGGCGGTCTTATTGCTAAGCAATCTCTTCCAGACAACCTTTGGGTAGAAGGAATTAAAGCATAAATAGGTAGGTGGCGCGTTAAAAAAAATAGATTTGTAAAAAATAATATCTGTGACAGCATAGTCATATACACATACATAAATAAACACATACATCCAAACATATACACATATATACATACACATATAAATATATATACATACATATACATATAGACGCATAAATTGTGATGTATGATGAGACTGACATATCCATATAGGATAAAAGGCTCTAAATAAAAAGATAAAAAAAAATCTATCTATTTATATAGATAATCGATATAATAAAAATCAATTGCCAGATGTAAGTGTATCACTTTTAAACAGCTGCATTTGTTTAGCTATTTTATTGTTGTATTTGTAATTGTTAGGAGAAAGTTTATATGAAAGAGGATTTTTGAAAAATCATACGGAAAAGTGAAAAAATTGGGTTAAAAAATAAAAAGTGAATGAGCGAGATAGAAGACAGTAGAAAGAGCTTGCGAAACTGAGACAGACACCTTATTTTACAAAATTATTTTATTATAAAAGAAACAAAAATTTTATTAACTAGCTTGTACCTGAGCGTTTACAGATATGTAATTCTGTGTCCAGTTTCTAATAAATAATTGCCTTTATTTGCTATTATTAATTATAATTAAATAATATTTAGCTAATTTTAGTATTAAGCCTAGTGTAACCTCTTGATATAAATTTACATAAGAAGCCGATGACAACCCTACCGTATCCGGATATCGAACCGGTAAAGTACAGCGAGTAAAGTGTACATAATTATGTACACTATACTTAACATTGGATACTCGAGTATAACAATCATTGAAGTCATGACTCACTGAGGAGGCTTAGGAAATAATATTTGAACAAGAAAGCAATAAACTTTACGCGCCGCGTTGTTGCTAACCGAACGATGTGTGGACGCACCGGTTCGATATCCGGATAGGGTAGGGTTGTCACTAGCGTCTTATGAAAATTTATATCAATACTAGGCTAAATGCTAAAATTTGCCAAGTTTTATTGATCTAATCTGATATACATATCACCATCATTGCTTAGCCTTTCCATTTATTTGAGGTCGGTGCATATATTAACAGAATCTCTTTCTACAATTCGTATATTGTATTTTTTTTTTTGTAAAACTTAAAATTGCAAACAAGCTGACGTCTCACCTTATGAAATCATATAAAAAAATCTTATACTTCTTAAAAAAAATATTGATAAGATTTAATTAAAAGCATTTCAAAATTTATTATAAAGTCTTAAATTGTACGCTAAACTATTCTAAAAAAATCTTTTAATAACAAAAAATAAAAAAGCTTATTTCATCATCATCATAATCATCATATCAGCCTTTAACTACTGAACATAAGCCTCCCTCCCCCTAGAGGGGTTTTGCCAGTAGTTGCCACTCTTGGCAGGCAGATTGGCAACCACAGTTTGGCTTTGAATATGTTTTGAATGGGACGCTGCTACCTATCCCTCGCCCTCACTTAATCACCTTTTACGACAATCACAGGAAAGGAAGGTATGGCCTATTCTGTGCCGAGACTATATGGCAGCTTATTTGATAATTAAAAAAAAAAAAGATATCAATTTGTAGAAAAATACGAATACAATTTTTTACAAATTAAAATATTTTTATTAATATTTATACTTACTAATATAAAATTTGGTATACACATATTTATTTATTAGATGAAGAATATCATAGGCTATTTTTTATCCCAGTCAATAAACATATCTCGGTTACGCGGATAAAGTCCTGAGGAAAAATTAGTAATAGATAAACTCAATAATGTGACAACCCTAGTATCAAGCTAACCATTGACTTTACAAGGCTGGGGTCTACGTCCGACACATCGTAAAGCCTTACGGAGCTATAAAGAGACTCGGCAGACCAGCAGTTCGAGATGATGAGGTGTATCGATATATAAGAGATAGGAAAAGTTGAATGAATAGGAGGGCCTTTTCAATGCAATTTCAGGTATTTTACAGAGGTCAATTTGAGAAATAATACAATGAACTAGCAACCCGCTCCGGTTTTGCACGGGTAGAAATAATTAAAGATTATTTTCCACAAACAAAAATAGTTTAATTTTAGCAAAACTCAAATCGATTACAATTGACGGAGTTATGAGGTAAAAAACAATTTTTGAAGTCTTTTGAAAATGAAATATAGCCCATATTCATTATTATCATCACATTAGCTTTTAACTGTCCACTGTTAAACATAAGCCTACCCCTAGAGGGGTTTTGCCAGTAGTTGCCACGCTTGGCAGGTCGGATTGGCTACAGCAGTTAGGTTTTGGAGATGGTTTAGGAGAGACGCTGATGCCCATTCCTCATACTCGCTGATTCTACAGGTGTACTTTTAGAGTTTATTTATTAACAACAAAAAATCATAAAGCCAGTTAGTCTACATAGTAATATGTCTTTAATTGACTTCTAACTACCCTTCTTCTAATGGTATTTGTCATTTATTTATTAATTAAAATAAAATATTACATAATAGTGAATGTAATAAACACACATAATGTATTTTATCTATATTTCTTATTACTTTTTTTTTTCATGTTATTTCGCGGCTCACTTTTGGCCACAACAGAATATCAGTGTTTTGCTCTTTTTAGGGCAAAGCAATAAGCTGTGTTGTGGCCATTTTGTGTTACTGTGGCATACGCATTAAGGGGAAAATTGTTACTTATTTTATGCATTTTTTTTTTGTTTTTTGTACATGTATTTTTATCTTCTTTCACTGTGCATTTATGTCTATTGTTGTTTGTGTGCTGTAAGTAATGCAAATAAATTATGTATCTATCTATTTTTAGAAGTACTGCAAAGTGCAGCTTGCAATGCGAGGCAGGTCGCTAGGACGTAAACACCGTACTCACCCTGAAGAAGACTTCCGGAAAAAGCCGAAACACTTGTCGGAATCGACAAATCTAGTAAGTCCAATAAATTCCGGTTTCCTAGTTATGTATGTATTAAGTTTAAAAGAACTAATAAAATCTGTGACGGAAGTCTCTCTTTACCCAATACATTAGACGCATTGTCAATTTGAATAGTACGCTTTCTCGGTAGCTTTTCGACAGTAAACATCCTTCTGAAACTGGTAATGGAATCACGATATGATAATATGTTAGTTCGCACTGCTGACTTCCACAGGTATTAACAAAATTTGGTTTGAGCCTTTTAACGAAATTTGGTTCAAATGAAAGATGAACCAAAATACAATAATACAATGTACCGGAATTAGCGGCAAACTAAGGTTACCAGGCAGTACCTCCAGTCGTCTATATATGGGAACCTTGGCTTTTAGTGGGTAAGAGTCCCAAACACCCCTTCTGTCCTCCCTCCGGCAGTTGGACGGTCTTTCGAAGATTTTCTAAACGATAAAAAAGGGGTTGCTAACCCTTATATACAACCATTTTTTATAAGCAACTCTATATTGTCGTGTAGAAAAATCTAAAACAACCCAATACCACAAATCCACCTTTCCCATATCATCCGTTAATTGTCCACTCCTCAACTAGGCTTCTCCCTATTGATTTTACTAGTAATTGTCACGCGGGTTGGCAACTGCAGTTTGTCTTTTGGTAACGTTTTAAAATAGACGCTGCTGCCCATCCTAAACCATTAAGCACTTTTAGTCGCCTCTTACGACACCCAAGGGAAAGAAAGGTAACAACCCAATATTATGATGAAATTATTAATAAGCCAAATTAGAATTAATATAAATAAATATTGTGAAATCACTATTCTTAATAATGTAATAAAAGAGACTTTTTTGTTACCTTAAACAAAACGACATAGATACCTATATATCCTGGTCAGTCAATATATCAAGAATATCGCAGACCAAGTAGCGGGTAAAAGCTAATTTCATATACAACCGTCATATATTTATATGAGCAAGAAAGATTAGTACAATTCAATCCCTAGGAATGAATTAATTTCTCCAAAGGCTATCTAGAACAGTCACCATGACAACAAAGAAGTAAATTTCAAACAATCGCTGAACTGCTATTACTATGAATATCAGAATCAATAAAGATCCCCTCTCGGCACTTCTATGAAAAAAATCATAATAGACTTGTTGGAAAAGTAAATTAAGAAGAAGTTAATGGGCCGGTCCTCGTCGTAAAGATCTACTACAAACAACGCTGGCTCGATATGTATTCCTTTAATATAAAAACTTTTCATAACAACGCAATATTTATAAGTTATATGAATTGCGAGTAGATGCTTAAAACATCAATTGAAGCTAATATCTTCAAACAAGTCAACTATGCTATATATACAATGTCAAGAACATGACCGTCTTTATTTCTATAGCGAAATAAGTAAACAATTATAATTACATAAATTTTTATAATTAATCTTTTTGTTACTATACTCATGCAAATCCAAGAGCTTATTACTTATTATTAATACTTAAGCAAAGGCTTTCAGTTTTTACCCCCTTATTCATAAAAATTAAAATCTTCTACAAACCTATTTTAACTATTTTTTACCCAATTTTGTAGCTTTCTCTGAAAGTGAGAATTTAGCAGGTTTTGGGAATCGTAGAGCTGATTTACCTGTTTCGATAATACCAGAGAACATAAAATCACTAAAGATGCAGAACCCCAAAAAACATTACACTTATTTATTTGCAAAATCGTTTAAACACGCAAATCTTGAGAAAGTAAATGTTGTAGTAACAGCAAAGAAAGAGCATTAAATATATTATTATTTAACGCTATAATAACAGCAGCTACGTAGAATGCAGGGGAGTTTCATTAAGAATGATCATCTGGCAACATTTTACTGTCGCTCTCCTTAAGCTGATTTATTCTTATCTCCCCAACCGCCAGCAAAACGGAGCAAATAAACAATCACAATAAACATCTCAACAAATTAAAAGCGTTGTAAATTAAAATGCAAGATAATAAATTTCAAAAACACGCCAAACCGCGACTTTGAAGACGCAATGAGCTAGCGTACCGAATCCAACAACTATTACTAAATAACAAATTCAAACTGTTCTTGGCAAAAACACGATCCTAGCATTCTGATGAATGAAAAGCCAGCCCATTTCCATCAGGGATTGTGTATCAGCAGTAAAAATGGCTGGCTCGGGACCGGAGACGTTTTACGATTCACGCCATCACTGTCATCGGTTCAACGATACTTGCCGATAGGATCTGTTATTACATTTTAGTTTCTCTTTTAGTGCGCAGTCGACCGTCGGCCCCGGCATAGATGGCAGATCTTATAAATTGACTAGAAGGAAAATTGAAGATTTAGTGCTACCGTCAAACGCTGGATTTAATCTTTCATCTGTCTTTTTATTGTCGATTGTGTATTTACTACGTTCAGTGCTTGCTAGGCTACGGTCTGATGATTCTAAGATCGAATCTCAGCCTAAACTTGTATATATTTTCAATACTCATAATTTTTTTAAGAGCAGAATGGCATTAATTTAGACAACACGTCTTAACTATTTGGATATTAATGTCGGGATTATTTGAAATAATTATCACTTGCTTCGTGTCGAGGGCACGTATAGCTTGAAAGTCATGTCAGATCATTATTCCTTCGTTTACAACGAGGATGGTTTAAAAAGTTTTGTCGCCAGAGGGCGACACCTTGTTACAAGTAGAGTAGCAATAATGCTTTACCATGTTTGTGCTCGTGAGTAAGTACAGAGTAAATGATGCTCGTGTATCATTGTACGCCTGAAATCGTCAAGTATTTTAAACAATACTAGCATTACTAACAGTTCACAGCATAACAGACATAGACTTTTTGATAATTAATTTAATTTTTTTTTCTTTTACATGGTACTATGTTTTGGACCATCTTTTCCAATATTTGTATTCCTTTGGTCATACACCAATCCTTTTCTATACATGATTCTGTTTTAATTTACAACGTGCATCAATTGTAATTGATGTTATAGGTCTAATGGGATTAAATTGGAATTGTGTAGCAGCAATTGAAGAAAAAACAGCCAAACAATATTAATCAACTATATAGATAAAAGAATTAATATAAATCCACCAAAGGCATCTTTTCACAATACATCATCTTAATATCTGAGAAGCATCTTAAAATTAAATAATTGTAGTTATATACATAAGTCAGTCAGTGATTATGTGAAACAAACCACGACACGTGTGGACCTTGGCTCCAATCCAAAATAGTTCAAACCATTTGGAGTTACATAATACTTTATTTAGAAAGTCATTAGTGATAAATTGAAGTGTATCGGGTTATAATTTACGTGACCCGATATCTCGAAGATAAAATATACAAGTATACATATAATAAAACTATAATTGGCCGGTGTCTGCGCGTAGAATATGATTGGAAACACGCGAGAGCCCATTAAAAGTGTAATCATCATCGTCATAGTGAGAAACTTATTACAAGAGATGTAGAAACACCAAAACAAAATAATGATATTTGAAATTGAATTATTTGTGACATAGATTCTTCTTTGAGTTCCACTCCTATCGGAGGTTGAACAACATAAAGACAATTTTAATTTCAGAAGCTGCCGCTCTAAAGATCGAGGTTGTGCTACAGCCAATCCACCCCGCAGATTCTTCAGACAGGAGTGCCGTTTCCTCCCGGCACTTCTTTTACCAGCATTTTTTCCTTGGATGATCGTGATTAGCTTTATTATAGCATTAGCTGGAAAATTTTGTATTTTTCATTCCTTATGACGCGATCGAAGCACAATATTCTACGATGCTTACCACTGTTCATAAGCTCCAACTTTTTCCTAAGCCTGTTACTTCAATATTTGTGACTCAGTTACGCCATAAGATCTTCAAAATAATGTGAAAGAAATAATAAATGTAATTGATATAAAAACATTAAAGGAGTTATCAAAATAGTTGGAACAAGATATGTGTGCAAGGGCAGAACTGTTTGGCACTCGGCGCTTCGCCTATCCCGAGGGAGTTTGTGTGGAAATAGATAGAATTCCGGCCATTCCATCGTATTGCAGGCCGAACCGATACGATCAGCACGTTATTTAGTCGCCGCTTACGAATAATGACAACTTCATTGGTTCGTAAAATGGTTTTATATATAGAGGATTGTTACGAGATCTTGATTTGTCATTTTGCGTAGCCCGCGGATATTGCGCGTAGTAACGGCTCTGTAAAACCCAATAATAGCTGAATATAGCACGTTAATACCCTGTTATAGGATGTTGGATGCCGTAAATTGTACAGTCGCGTGCAATGATATGTAAACAATGTAGTACCTTGTTGTGGTAACCATTCATTAGTTTGCCTATTTAAAAAGTTTTTGTACTTTCAGTAATTACTTTGTCATACACGTGCCATATTGTACGTGACTGACTGTACCAAGGTTATTTTTGGCGTAGTCGATGGCCAAAACCTATTGTAATCTGTAGATATACAGCAAATAGGAAAGTCCTCAGTCAATACTTCAACGTTATGTAGATATAAGTCTACTTTGTTAAGTATTAAGTATATTTGGTGAGAATGTTAAAAGAAGGCATTAAAAAAAAAGGAATGTGAAAAATAATATAGTCAGTAAAAGAAGGAGTGAATACCGAGTTGACTTCAAATGAATGGAAAAGAAAATCATTACGCCATCCCTAAAAGATATGGGATCAACAGAAAGATGCTAACAATGATAAATTCCCTCTGCTCAACGAACAAGGAATTATGAATGGTTCTATTGTAAACATAAACTCTTTAATAAATAAAGAAAAATGCTGAAAATCTATCATCGTGGTCATTTGATCTTTCAATCTGTGTGTATATACACGATATATTGTAACGTTTTTTTTTTAATATTTAAGTCAAAGGGATTTATATGTCAGCGAGATACAGGCTCAACCTAATTCGGTTCCTTCTATACCTTCCTTACCTTCGATAACTGATTTTTAACCGACTTTAAAAAAAAACTTCCTTCTTTTTGAAGTCGATTAAAAATAAGTTATCAATTCAGTTGTATTTTTTTTATGTTTGTTACCTTATAGCTACGTTAGTTCTAGTCCTATTCGGAAAATTGTTTTTTTTTTTACCTAAAATGATATCTTTATAAATTGGTTCCATAGACATTTTATAATAACTTTAGTTTTCAGATCAAAATAACTGTTTGATAACATAACAATTACAATTTAACGATATTACATACTACTTAGAGATTAAGAAGACACTAAAAGATTAATTAAAACGCCGTTTAAGACAGGTACGATGTAAAGCAAACGTTGTTTAATATTCTTCGCAACAACTTATGTCTAAGACGAATAAGATAAAGCCCTAGTAATTTCTAAACAAAGAGGGTGTACATGCGCGCCTCAACTCGCGGATAATCCGTGTACTGTTGTTATCCGACTTAATCCAAGCAAGTTGGTCGGTACAAGACAGGAGCGGAGGCGTGACACGGTTTCAGTGAATGCAAAAACTTTCTAATCCAATCTCGGTATTGTTATATCAGAAGTCGATGGATGCTGGTCGGGACCGTTCCTTGTAGCAGTCTATGATGAAGCACTATGTTCTGCTGGGAGACAATAAGAAAGTTTCTGACGGTACACGGATGAATATCTGTTCCTTTTTCAATCACTTTCAAAAAAAGGAGGTATTCAATTCGGTTGTATTTTACTTAAGTTTGTTACCTTATAAGCCTGTCGGTTTTGAACCGATTTGGATGTTTTTTTATTCAAATGTATATATTTACAGATTGTAATAAGAATAATTGTAATAAGAAAGTAATTTTCATTCAAAATAACTGATTTTGCCACAATTTAAGTCGGTTTTTTTGTAGAACAAAAATACTTAGTGCTCTTAATCGCCATGCGTTAATTTCTAATAAATCTTTACATATTATGATCTCTATGTAATAAGTATTAAGTTTATGAAACCAAAAAATTTTTTTTAAATAAAGAAGTATTTCTTTAATAATTATAATTATTCGTTTAAGATGGCGTGCGTCATAATTATGGATAATATTAAAAGTCATTTTCAATCCAAGGGTCTTCTCCTGTAGTGATTTGTCCGGTATGTGATCCCGGCTTCCTTAATATCCCATCCAAAATTGCAACGTCCCTCTTTTCCCTATAAATCCTTCATTACTTTTTACCAGCTTACTTTACACACAACGTCCCCCTTTTTTCTCCTCAATTCTTTCCTTCATACTGTAGGTGGTGGATACCACTAACAAATGTAATCTCATAGAGAGTTGACGTGAGCTAGGCATCCGGGTGTAAAATCAAAAGTCAAAATCTTTTGTAATAAGAATATAATCATATTACACAGACCCCAAATTTGAGATAATTGAAAAAATCATCTTCAATGATAGACATCCAAAATACCTTAGCACTACACCATACAGACATTTAACGTCGATTCTTCAACTAAAGCTTCATTTGCATTTACAAATATTCTAAATATTTTCCAAAACTTACCATGAGAATTCTTATACGTGCTCATAAAACAGTGTGTGAAGCGAGATGACACGCGTGATTATAACTACAATGTTAAAGACATTTCACTAATAGGTAACAGAAATAACTGAATACTAATTAGAGACAATAACAAGCACATATCTTAATTTCCATTTACAAGCGGTTTAAATATTTTCCTGCAACTCATTGCGAGTATATGTACGTACATATAAAAGTTCGTATGTAAGACGTCGTGTAAAGTATTGCATGCAATTAAGACAGAACTAAAATATGACCATCGTCATTTTTTTATTCTTGAAGGTTTCGTAAGAACACGTTATATTTTAATGTAAGAATGGCCGATTTATCTATAATTTATATTATAATTTATTTGGTTCACTGCAACACACACGCCATCAACATATTTTTGTATTTTATCTTTTGTGTTTTAATTTAACAATTATGTAATTTATTTGATTGTATGAATTTAGTTGTTAATTTATGTGTGTCATAAATGACTTAAATAAAGTGTTTATGTGTTTATCAGTTAATTAATCAATTTTTATTTATACTACAATTGAACATCAATAAATTGTTATACGGTCGGATCAATTATTAATTTAATTAAATTTCCATTATATTTGTATCAAAACAAACTAGTAATTCGATCGATGTTTGAAGCTAGCCGTCCGCCATCGCTCGTCGCTTGCGCCGGCGGCGCGTGTAACGGTCGGTGGCAGTGAATAGGGCACTCACCCGGCTACCGTGGCACGCACCACGCGACTCGCCGGCCACGTGGCCGCTGCTACGTACGGGGGAACGCACCGAATCTCGGAAGGCGCCATCGCTCTAATGACATTTTTTTTATGGGTGATAATGAAATAGTAACCTCACCCGTGCTATCGGTATATACCGGCGGGGCACCAGTGAAGGATGATAGATGAGGATGAAGCAGGTCAGTTAGCCGAGTCAGTTGTACGAGTTCTCTACTTACGTCAATGTCAATATACAGCGTGATAGTTTTTACCTGTAAAAAGAATATTTTTTAGGTAAATAAGATATACAGTTTACGGTTTAAGACATTCACTTCTCTTAAGATTTGTACATAAACCACTTAAATGAGAAATTAACAAGTTCGAATATCAGAGGGAGACTTTGTACAAAAGTCGTTTGCTTGGGCACCTCTGCCCTTATTCGTGTTTCTACCGCGAAGCAGTAGTCTGCATGGCTGTGTTTCGGTTTGAAGGGTGGGATATGGCAGTGAATTTACAGAGTACAGAGGAACAACATCCGAGTCCTCAGAAATGGCAACGCATGGGGGGTATCATGGGCGAAACAGTACACTGTTATGTCCATGGTACTATTCATGTCTATAGGCGACGGTCACCACTTTCCATCATCCATACTAAACTGCATAAAAAATGCATTTAGTATCTAATTAAGATATTTATTTATTTATTCTTTCATCATCACCATCATCATCATATCAGCCTTTAACTGTCCATTGCTGAACATAAGCCTCCCCCTTGGGGGGATTTGCCAATAGTTGCCACGCTTGGCAGGTAGATTGCCATCCGCAGTCAGGCTTTAGAAACGTTTTAAGAGGGACGCTGCTGCCCATCCCTCGCCATTCCTTAGTTGCCTCTTACGACACTCACGAAGGGGGTGGCCTATTCTATGCCGGGACCACCCGACAACTAATTATTCTTTATTGTAAAATATTTATTTACAGATGGCGAGATCAATACCATATGGCATTTTATAGCAGCTAACTTTTAGGTGAAGACAGAAGGAGAACAGTCATGGCGAAAGAATAAGACATATCTAATATAATATTTCCGTGTGATGATGTAACGCGAATGCATTAATTTACGATTACCGACGAGCCCCGTTGCTTAGTGGTGAAGACGTTGCTTTGCAAAAATAAAGTCTTAGGTTCGATTCCCGGTCGGTTCAAATCAGGATATGAACTTTTCTGAATTAGATTTAGTGTTTTATACTATCTTTAACTCGCGACTTCGTCCACATGATGGGGATACATGTATATATATACATACATACATAAATATTACATTTGGTATTACACACCTGTATATCAAATTTAGTAGTAATTGGTTACGCCGTTAAGGTGCCAAAAGTACAAAACCAAATAAATGACAATTAGTGTTCCACAAAAAAAAAACCGACTTCAATTGTGACAAAACTAGCCATTTTGATTTAAAAACTACTAAACCGATTTTAATAACATTTCCATGCTATCAATCTGTAAATATATCCTTTCAGATAAAAAAGAATCTTCCAAATCGATTTACAACTAACGGACTTATAAGATGTCAAACATAAAAAAACAAATACAAACGAATTGAGAACTCCCTTTTTTAAAGTCGGTTGATAAACAAACACACCCTCTATCACATTTTTAATATTATTAACTATATAAACACTCATTCCATTCTGATGCCATTAAAACTCTAATTTACCACTAAGCAAAAGAATTTCCCAATATCAATTACAACACTAATGTATCGAGATACACAAATAACGAAACCAACGATGCAAGTAATAAGATTCAAAGTCGTACAACAACACAAATCGATCCATCAGAGCCCGAAGAGTGAAACAAACATTTTACCCCTATTTTGTTATCTGTAAACTAATCCCTCCTATTGATCAGTTAGATACACGCTACATTGTCTGTTATCTTCATTATTGCTGGCCCACGAATTCGGTCGCTTCCTATTATATATGTATAAAAATATTGTAACTAGATGTCTGTACATTGCAGATATTTAAGAGTATTATTGGAGATATTTACAATTTTGTATTGCTATGGCACACTCACAAACGAAAATTGTATTTTGCTTTATGTATTTTTTTTTTATCATTTATGTTATCTCACTTTTTTTTTTTTGTATATGTATGTTGTAATTTGTGTGCTGTAAGTAAGTAATGCAAATATATTATCTATCTATCTATTTAAGAATAAGTCGATGATATTTAAGATTAAATTGAAGATACATCGACAGTGTAAATACAAACATTAATTGATATATTTCATTTAATATATAGGACTTGTATTTTGCACATATACTAATAACAAATGCACACAACGTTTTCTTAAGACATCGATTTTTCGTTAATAAAACAATGAAAAAATTATGGACAAAGCGACAACTTAACAATACTAAATTGTTAAATTTAAATATGTAAAAAAATGAAAATTATTAATACAGTGTATTTCTTATGAATAAAATTGTAAATCTGCGATCGTTAGAAGCACAATTCACACTTTAACACTATTCGAGGAATAATCAGATTGTCGACATAAGATATCGTGAACTTGCTCCAAGAAAATGGACAACGAAAGATTCCGATACCCGACTCAGCCCCGAGCCTAATTTATAAAGTTTAGAAAGTCAATATTTGGTGCGCCTACTTCGAAGGGAAAAGGGGTGAGTTGAGCTTATAATAATAAATCATAGTCCAATTATAACCAGCACAGCTGAGCGATATTACTATCAAATTATTGCTGCACTGATTATATATATATATATATATTCTTTATTTATTTATTTATTTTTTATTACAACGCGAGTACATTGGATCTCGCACTAGGCGAACTTGTATTGCGGGAGTCCATAAGAGATTACCGAGACACGGTGATTTACAAATATTAATTAAATTATTGCACTAAAACATACAGTAACAGCAATAAGTTAATAACAATGTTAGCAAAGGCGAACTTATCTCTAACAGAGATTTCTTCCAGTCAACCTAACACAGTGGCATAGGAAGTAGTGAGTGGGCATACTAGTCAAATGTACTATTCCAGATATTTATTTATTACATTTTAATATACCAATAATACACTTAGAAAGTATAAATGGCGGACTTAACCCTTTGAGTGCTCACGAGCGTCATAGCGCTCGTGAAATCAGTCGCTGTTTAGCTTGCTGTAAAAAAATATTAAAAATGGATAATTTTTGGACATACAGTTTTTTTTAAGAGACAAGGGTACATGACGTCAACGCGACAAAGATTTCTTTGACATTTTTAAGTAGATATGAATAAAAACCAATGGCATAAAAAGGGTTAACATCATATGACGTTATCTACCAGCCGACCGTAGACAGGAATAACAGAAAATATAATCGACGGTACATCGTAAAAAATAATTAACGTTTAAATTTAGAACGCAGACAGAATCTATAGGATTATAAGTATTTTATTTAGTAAACAATAAACGAGGATTTTTGGTTAAAAATAGAATAGTAAATCCCGCCTGAAAATTTTTTAAGAGCGATCATAATGAGACCAATAGATGCTTAAACAATATTGTTGCAAATTTTTGTCTGCCGGTCTGTATATTTGTTCTGACATCAACAAAAAAACTATTGCGACAAATTGGATGCTGTTTTCCGTTTTGTTCGTAAAGGTGTAACTTAAAATCTGGTATATGTTTTGCCTTAATACGCCACCTATAAACTATTATAAATTATTTTACAGAACTAGATGTTTCTAGTTATATAAAATATGAGCTAATATACTATAACATAGTATATAGTTATTATATATATATATATATATATATATATATATATATATATATATATATATATATATTCTACTTCAATATCTTTGTACGTTTGGATATTCGAAATTTCAAGACCAAATCCGCATGTCTCATTAAAAATGTGATAACACTCGAAGTTTCCCAGCGTTCCTGAACAAAGGCAGTGGAAATACTTATCATTGGAACTGCCATGCTCTTTACTACTCGTGATGTGGTGAAACTAACTTGCTTTTTAATAGGGCAGCAAACAACTCCAGAAGTGTTCTTTAAGTTTTTCATTGTTGCATCAGATATTTATGAACAAGCGAGCAGTAAGATGCAGTGAGAGTTATCACTGAAATATTTTTAATATTAAACTTATATATATTTATTTTATTAAAATAAATACGAAAATATGTGTTCGGCTATTGAGTTAGTATTGGAGGCTAAGATTTTTATTTTAATTCACAAAATTTTACCTTATTTTTTTTTATATCACTGAGGTGATACACAAGCAAACGGCTCGCTTGATGGTAAGCGATTACCAATGCCTATGAACACTTGCAATGCCAGAAACGTTACGTACATACGTCGACCCTGTTGACACCTTTTTTAAATCTTTTTTTCAAAAACCCCATGCTGTAGTCTCTTAGAAAATTTTCGACAGGCAGTATAGTCCATAACCTGAGCGTTCTTGGGAGGAGCTTCATATTTATTTTGCAGCATAAATATATTCATGGGTAGATTCTAAATTTACAAGAAAAAATCATAATCATTGTCATCATCAACAACAAAAAACAACATATCAGCCGTTATCTGTCCACTGCTGAACATAGGCCTGTCCCATAGACTACCATAAGGAACAGCCCGAGCTACCTGCATCTACTGACTTACTGTGACTTCAAATGCATTTGAAGTCCTCACTCCATACAATTGTCCCACACTGCATTTTGAACCTTTCTTCACTATCTACAAGATACAAATAGAGGTTTCAACTGTTCCATTAATTAAAAACAAATTCTTTTATAAAAGTCTTAAAAATAACATCTGTGAAGTCCTTAGAAGAGTAGAAACCCCAATGCATAATGTTCGGCGCGTGATTTCCAAAGAGAAAATATTTGTTGAACTGAACCTTGGACCTAAATTACATCTAACAAAAGTCAGTTTTCTAGGTCCTCAAAGAGGCTACGCTCAGGCACTTATTTTAAAATACAAAGCGTCGGAACGTCTTAAGAAAACTCAGCGATTGCGGTAATATTCCTCGTGGTAGAGTCGAATTGTCGCCGGAATCGCAAATTTCCATAACTTATGCGCCTTTTCGAATCTCCATTAGCAAATTACTGGGGCTCCCCGAAGCCCTTGTTTTACATAATGCCACTTACAATATGTCGCGAGTACTTCATTACGCGATCAAGACAGTACATTTATTTTTATGAAAAGAAATGTTACTATATTACCTTTTTTTATATACAACTTTGAATGGCAAACAAGCTGACGGCCCACCTGATGGAAAGTGGTAACCGTTGCCTATAGACATGAGCAGTACCATGGACATAACAGAGTATACTGTTTCGCCCATGATACCCCCCATGTGTTGCCATTCCTGAGGACTCAGGTGTTATTCCTCTGTACCCAGTAAATTTTAGAAATACCTAGAAATGTTATTATATTGCCTCCCACCAAATTGTTTATAATTAATCCTCTCCATCCAAAGGTTGCCTGGAAGAGATCGCTTTTAGCGATAAGGCCGCCCATTGTTTTCTCATTGAGATTATTTCTTGTAATTGTTTATATTTATAATAAGCTTACTATTGTAATCTTTTGGAGGAAACAATAAAGAGTATCTATCTATCTATATTACGTTACATTGTTTTAATGGTCGTTACTGTACTTTACTTATTGAGATAAGAAACGAAAAAGATTTTTTTATATATATATACCACTAAGGTAGCAAACGAGCTTATAGTAAACGGTCACTGTAGTCTGTGGATGCGTCCAATACTTTTTTTAATGGGTGACGATGAAAGCAAGTCAGTCAGCCCATCGTAACGTAGTGCACTAGAATTAACCGCAATGGTTTTCAGGGGGAACCACGTGGAGGTCGACTTGATAAGGTGTATTGCCGGCAATGGGTCAGTTAGACCCCATTACTAACACTCCCTTCCCCCTCCTACAATACTGGATGTATCACATGCGCGTTGCTGACTTTGAAGAAACCTTAATAAACCCTTTTTGAAGAACCCCATACTGTAGTCACTAGGGAAAACCTCAGCAGAGAGCTTTTCCATATTTGCTTACAAAGAGTTGTCTAAGAGAAATTCCTTTTAGGGTTGATTTATTAACCAATTTATTCATAAACTAGTTGTATCCTGCGACTTCGGTTACGTGAATCAATACATACAAGATCCTGTGTATTAAACTATATTTACCACTTATAATAGTGGTAGGCTTATAGTGTGTAATACTAGTAGGGTGGGGGGAAAGGAATTATTAGTAATAATGTCTAATTAGACCCATTGCTAGCAATACACTCTATCAGGTCGACATCCACGCGGTTCCCCCTGGAAACCGTCGTGGTTAATTCTAGTGGAATTTTTCACGATGGGCTAACTGACTTGCCTTTACACCCTCACCTGTCATCCCTCACTGGTGCCCCGCCAGCGTATCCCGATAGCGCAGGCGGGATAACCATGCCATTATCATCTATTAAAAAAAAAACAGGGTTATTGAATTTCCATAATTTTATTATTATAATTAAAAGAACAGAAGAATAGATCATCAGAATAGATAAAACATGGATTCTGAATTATTTTCTATTTGTTTTAAGTTTGCCATGCCGACGAAGCTTTCAATGGACTTTTTAGTGCAGCTACCGATTGATTGCTGTCGACAGGAAAATTATTTCCCCTGTCGTATTGCCATATAACAAATGTCTAAATCCTTACTAATATTATAAACGTGAAAGTGAGTTTGTATGTTACCCAAACAATCAGTATAAAATTTAGTATATAAATAGATAAATAGATACACTTTATTGTTTCCTCCAAAAGATTACAATAGTAAACTTATTATAAATATAAACAATTACAAAAACTAATCACAATGAGAAAACAATGGGCGACCTATATACGTACTATATGGGGGTAATCATATCCCAGTCATGCAGACGAAGTCACGGGTAAGACCTAGTAATATTATAATGACAAAAGGTTAGATTTTTATTTGTAATGGCAAATCTAAACATAATTTAACATTTTTTTAACAATTATTTCATCTATAGAAAGCTACATTACTGGCGAATAATATAGTGTATTTTATTAAAAAAAAAGTTCGAAGCCGGGAGTAACAAATATTGAAAGCGAATAAAGAAAATATTGCACTAAGAGTTAAAAAAAAAAAAAAAACAAACATTCTTTAAAGTCTCCAATTCTGGTTTCTAGGAGAGATCGCGTGAAGATCAACTTGACACATATTGCTAGCAATGGGGCTGTTTATTTCCATTGCTAATAATCCCCTCCCTCTTTTTAAACTATTGCATCACGATTTATACCCTTATTTACCTCTTATTACATCTTTTGAATTAAAAAGAAATGGTAACTTGATACATCCACACTCCATCTCCGAACTAAGTACAAAATATACTATAATAAAAAATAACAAATGAAATATTACATCAAAGTATTCATATTTCACGAGTAATCATGCAGAATGAACGTAATAAGCTGGTCGTCACTAGTCAACAAGGCGGCCATCTTTCTCGCGATTTGATTACAGAAACATCTCTGTTCCCTCACACTAAAATAGGCGGCGACACGAAAATGCCTCCCAAATGAAGATGTAAAACTGTTGTAATTTTACGAGGCACCGCCATTGATATACAAAGATGCCAAGATTCACAATACTACATAGAATTTACACATGAAAGTGTCCCGAAATTAAATTGGAAAAATCATTATTTTTTATTGTACATAGAGAAAAAAATAAAAAGTAACATATTAATAGAAAAGTCAAATTAAAAACAAGGGCGTGATTACCTTTTAAAAAAGGTTTCCTCCAGCAAACCTTCGAATTACAAAAGTATATTTTCAATGAAATAGACAAATATGTACTAGTCTCGAATCTCAAAAACATATATCGACAAATAATCTATTTAGACAAAGTAAGAAAAGATCGAGTACTTACCTAACATAAATAAGAAATTACGTTTAGACGTTATATTTTTCTAAAATTTTTAAAAAATATTTCAATACCTTTCACAAACTTTACTTATTATTAGAAATAAGTGGAAAACTTGGTTAAATACTCTTTATTTTCAATATAAATGAGAATGAATGCTAAAATGGTTGCAAATAGAGATAAACATAAGAGAAACCCATTACCGAACCCAAATAATTAGGACAAGTGCAGGAAGACAATGATGCGCTCTATTTTCCAGTGCCCATTTTTGCCTCTGATTGTGTATCTAAGGTTTTTTTACATCAATGGGCGCATTGCTCGTAAAAATGACAAGTGTCGTTCACCTCTGTAAATAAGCAGATGAAATTATATGTCAGGATTTTTTTTTCTCGTCCTCTACTGCAATAGTGTACGCCGTTTATTGTAATAACAATATTGAACTTTTTGTCACCAGCGGCGACGTCGAGTTTTTCCACTTTATTTACGACCCCTTCTTTCATGGTTATTTCTATTTGGTTATTGTTTGTGTTATACTTCTGTTTTTACGAGCACTATTGTTAAAGGTTATGTTTTCTAACAGTAACATGAAGTTTCCAAATGTAATCAACGGTGACAGTTTTTTTTTTACTAGCTTTTCCCCGTGACTTTTTTCTGTTATGCCGATTTCAGCATTTAAGAAATGATAGCTTCCCTTTGCAAGAATCATTAGTTTTATCATAAGCAATTGCAATGGGAAAATTAGTCAGTCTGTGTAAAACTTCAATCCGGTATAAACGCGTGAACTATAATAAAAGATAAAGTTGTAAAAAATAATTGTTGATTAATTGTCTTTTCATAATAAATTCAAATTAAAATATGCAGTAAGAAGAATTACGAAAGAGATTTATCGAATAAGAATAAATGGAGATGTCGGTAGGGGCCGTCCTAGACGAACCAAATAGGCGACATGCTGAAGAAGGGCCAAATTAAAAGTACTCGTAATAGGCGAGTGTGTATGAAAAAATTTATGAATGTGGAAAAAGCGAAAGAGGTTTATTTGAATCGAAGCATTTGGCGTTCTATTATTTTTGCCTACCCTAATGGGAGACAAGCGTGACAGATATGTATGTAGGTATGTAATAAATTGGTGTAAAGTGGTAACAATGTTTTTTGAACTTTTTTTTAAAACCTATACTTGGTCGGCCTCTTTACAAGCTGGCTATGTAAGATATAAGAGATTGTTATTTTCAAAAATCCTATCTACCCGTGCAAAGCCGGACCGGATCGTTAGTATTTAATGAAATTTTTAATTAAATAATCTAATTTCCGAATAATTCTCTGATAATGAAAAATGCCAGTCGCAAACCTAGCTAATCCTCGTGACGGCGGTGGGCTCGCCCCTTGCCACACTGAGTTCTGGTATACTCGGCGAAATATGGGCATTGTGAGTGTTACGTTATCTTCCATATTCATTAAACAACAGCCTTCCAACATTATTAGTACAAAGCTCTCATGTTTTTATTATAGGATCAACGCATTACGTCGTATTTGGGTAACGCGTTGGGGATATAAATATTAAAAAAAATGGATGGACAAAGTAATCCGAAGTTATGAAGTGTACAACGTTAAAATCTTTAACGTAGTCGAATCTTAGATCTAAAAAGTTAAAATTACAATAGACAGGTGTTAAATACTCGTTCAGAAGTTTTACTACAAACGTGCGTCTAACATATTTTCATTATTAAACAGTGTCTAAACGAAAGTAGGTATAGGAGATATCTTAAATAAACAATAAAAGATATTTTACAGTAATAACTTTTATTATAATAATCTTTTAATTTAACACGTAAGATTACTAATAAATCAATATTTTAAATAAATAAAAACAAATGACATTTGCAATATCGAAACGTTGAAGTTAATGTTGAATGAATAACTTCCTTAGCCATATTTTAAAAGTAAACCATTGCGGAAAGAGAATGTTGCTTTCTTGGTAAATTTAAAGAGCGACTAAACAATGTTTATTCTCTTGAACAAACTTTTAAATTTCAATTTTATTAAACACGTGTTCAGATAACGTTTAAAAATATGCTCTAGTAGAAACTAGTGAGTTTAACGCAAACCGTTTGGAGACGCTAATCTATAATCATCATGATCTTCCTACCCTTATCCCAATTATTTATTTGGGATCGGCGTAATATATTTTCTCTTCCATTCTTTTCTATCCGCAGTCATTTCCACATTCACTCCCATTTTGGCCATATCATCTTTCATACAGTCCATTTATATCTTTTCAGGTCCTCCTTTACCCTTATAGTCATCCACATTTGTACTTAATATGTTTTTTAAAACATGCTCCACAGGGAGCGCATCATATGTCCATACCAAGACAGACAGTTCAACTCAGTCTACCGAAATCATTTTAAGTCTTCCTCTACCCTTATAGTCATCCACATTCGTACTTAATACGTTTTTTAAAACATGCTCTTCATCTCTGCGCATCACATTTCTAGACCAAGATAGACGGTTACTTCTTAACTTTTTCTGTGAGGTTAAGATTTTTTGCACTTATAAGTAGTAAATTAACAAGATCAAGAACAAAAACATGCACCTTATCCCTGCGCAACATTCCGGCTTGTATAATTTACAACGTCTATAGGTGACGGTGACCACTTCCCACCAGATCTACCGTCAGCTAGTTTACCAAAGGGGGGCCGAAAAAAGAAAAAAAAAAACAGTAAAAATTAGTTTTTATGAGGGCCCATTCCTAACTGACGGTAAATAGATTACGTTAGAAGCACCCTTGAGACTGTACAACAATCTTATGGAATCGTTGTTGAAAATTCAATGACATCCGCCCGAGGCGGGCTGGCGGGCCGCTATCTCTTTATGAGTCACAAAAAAATTGTACAAACTTTTTATCCGATCCAATTTTGTTCAGTAACTATGCCGGGTGGATTTGTGATAAGCTTTTTTTATAACAAGGGTGGGATTAGGTAGCTGATGTGGAAGATACAGACGTCCGAAGGCCATGTTCAGTTGTGCCGCAATAACAGCCTTAATTAATTGGATGGGGCCCATTTATTTTACGACTCACCATCCAAAGGTTGCAAGTTCGAGCCCGTATACAATAAATAGAATTGTTTATACAATTTGTAATGCCAGACGAGGTTAGAGTCTATCTGATGGAAAGTGGTAACTGTCGCCTATAGACATGAGCAGTACCGTGAATATCACATATACATTCATCATTATCGTCATCTCAACCATTATCTGTCCACTGCTGGACATAGGCATCCTAAATAGACTGCTATAAAGAATGGTCCTGAGCCACCTGTATCCAGTAACTCCCTACAATGCACTTGAGGTCGTCTTGTTACCGTCTTGTCTTTTTTTTTAAAAAACTGTAATAAAATTATTACAAACATGTTATTAATATAATAAAATTGTATTTACACATTGTCTGTATATAAGATTACATATTGGGCCTCCCCCTATTGGGGAGTTTTACCAGAAGTTGCCACGTTCGGTAAGTAGGCTGGCAACCGCAGTAGAGCTTTATTGATGATTGATAGTTTTAACTGTTCGAGCCATGCTAACTTTTTTCTTTAATGAATGATAAAAGAATGGTTACTCCGCCTGTGCTATCGGTATACGCTGGCAGGACACCACTGAGGGATGATAGGTGCGAAAAGTGAAATGGTAAGTCAATTAACCTATCGTGATAAATACATCTATAACTCAGCACAGTGGTTTCTAAGGGAGACCACGTAGAGGTCGACCTGTCAGTGTATAGTCCGCATTACTAACAATCCCTCCCCCTTTCATGCCAAAGGTTGGATCTTTGGTTATTCTTTTACACCGTGTCATTTTCTTTCACACAACGTCGTATTAGTAAATAAGGAATGTTGCGTTGGTTTGGCCATTTGGTGAGGATGGATGAAAGAAGAATTACGAAAGAGATTTATCGAGCAAGAATGAATGGAGATGTCGGTAGGGGCCGCCCTAGACGGACGTATGTCGATCAAATAGGCGACGTGCTGAAGAAGGGCCAAATTAAAAGTACCCGTAACCGGCGAGCGTGTATGAAAAGATTGATGAATGTGGAAGAAGCGAAAGAGGTTTGTTTGAATCGAAGTAAGCAATCGTTCCATTGTTTCTGCCTACAATAATAGGAGACAAGCGTGACAGATATATATATATATATATATATATATATATATATATATATATATATATATATATATATACACATATATATGTATGTATTAGTAAATACGACGTTGACTATACAAATTATATTCCCCAGTCTCGCCCGCGGCTTTTTACATCTCAGAACGGCGCATTAATACAGTCAAGGTTGATTGGAATCCTAATTAAAGGAACGACTTAAATTACATTGCGCACACTTAAAGAGGCAATTACGAAGACTCTACGCTGTGCAATGTAAATATTTATTTTCTAATAAAAATACCCAGTTTTTTGTTAAGCAGCTCGTATTAAGTAATTCTAGAGGAATACCTGAAAGTTCTATTATTACTACATAGAATCAAAAATAGTTTAACAAGTACAAGTTTCCCAAAAAGCTGATTATAAACGTAAAAAAAAATATTATCGACTAAACATCTCACTGTAAAACTGTAACAAAATTATGATATAGAAGAAAATTAAAAATATTTGAGAAAAAAATAATATTAGTGGTCTTAATAAACGCAAAATTCCATCTGAGCAAGTTATCATATTCGTAATTTGTGTCTGACTACCATAATTAAATTATATATATATATATATATATAATTATATATTTCTATGCATAAGTATATATGAATTTATTTAAGTATGTATTGTATTGTAAAATATTGTACATAATTCATACTGAATGTATTAACTGTACGTATTAATAATTTAAAATGCACGTTTATATATTCACATATATACGTACAATTTACGTATGCATACCCCTATATGTATTTAAAAAACGAACAGAGTTTTGTGCCTCCAGTCAAGCTGTTTATAATTACTCTTCTCAATCCAAAGATTGCCTGGAAGAGATCGCTCTTAGCGATAAGGCCGCCCATTGTTTTCTCAATACAATTATTTCTTGTAATTGTTTATATCTATAATATGTTTACTATTGTAATCTTATGGAGGAAACAATAAAGAGTATCTATCTAGTCTCTTGTCTAGGTAGTCTCTGCCTGCTTTGTAGAGATAAAGTCGTATTATAATAACGTGGAACAATGTTGGCTATGACCTTGCATACAACGACGCAGTGCAACACTTGTGTTAACCGTGTCAACACACCACGTCATTACCTTCATGTGGATCAAGATTGACAGCACTGACTCACGTTATCGTGTACTCAGTTGAGTTTTAACCGCGCTTCTATTATAACAATATATAATTATAATAATATATACAACATTCTAACAATATTAAATACATTTGGTAGTGAATTACAAAAATTAACTATTCAACAGACTTCAAATTGTGTCGCACAGGGGGGAAGGGATTGTTAGTAATGGAGTTTGACAGCCCCATTGCTAGCAATATGCCCTATTAGATTGACCTCCACGTGGTTCCCCCTGGTAACCATCGTGAACAATTCTTGTTGAATTCATCACGATGGGCTAACTGACCTGCTTCATCCTCATCTATCATCTTTCACTGGTACCTCGCTGGTGTATATCGATAGCGCGGGTGGGGTTGCCATTCCATTATCACCCATTAAAAAAAATTGACTTCAAATATGGAAATCAATTTTTTGTGAAAACAAAAAAATAGTTATTTAGATTTAAAAACCAAAGTACTAAACCAATTTTGATGAAAATTTTATAAGGACAATTTGTGAGCATATCTATTCAAATAAAATAGGAATTTTCTAAATCGGTTTAGAACTAACCGAGTTATAAGGTAAGAAACATAAATAAAATAAAAAATACAACTAATTTCAGGACCTCCTTCTTTTTAAGTTGGTTAAAAACGATGAAGTTATCAATTCAGTTGTATTCTTTTATATGTTTGTTACACAAAACTCTATCAGTTATAAACCGATTTGGGATTTTTTTTTTCTATCTGATAGGATATATTTTAGATTGATTCAACTGAAATTTTGTAAAAAAAATTCAATAATTTACTTATTATATCAAAATAACTAAATTTACAACAATTGAAGTAGGTTTTTTATGAGAAACTTAATTTTTTTAGCAACTCTAAACAATTGTTTAAAAGTACCGACTTAGTGCAAAAGTCGTCTAAATTCTAATTAGTGCGAAGCTAAACTTCCTAACACACGATTCCGCATTCTAAATTCAAATATTACAAATCTATTCTTTTTTTTTTATCGACGTTAAATTTGGGATTTTTGTTTTTTAACATGTCAATCCCATAAAATCTAAACAGGTTATCTACTATTATAATTACAACTAAACAATACTACTTACTAATTCACTTGAGCACAAAGCAATTTTAGCAGTAAGGAGCATGCATTATGCTCTGAACAATACCCACTCCAAATTTATTAATATTAAACGTTTTTAAAAATGTTTTCCTTTCCCTTCAGTTAATTTTCTATCACATTCCATCAATAGATGCTGCACATCTTCAACTTTTCCACAGACAATAACGATTTGGTGATTTTTTTTTTCATTAAATATGCAAACTTTCTTGATGTACAGTGACCAGATCTGATCCTTAAAATTAACTTAATTTTACTTCTATTTAATTTACTATTTAAAAACCAAGCTATTCTTTTTTTACGAATCCTCTCATCGATCAGTGACGTTATTTATTAGATTTACAGGGTACAGAGGAATCCTCAGGAATGGCAACGCATAGGGCGTATCATGGGCGAAACAGTATACTCTGTTATGTCCACGGTACTGCTCATGTCTATAGGCAACGGTTACCACTTTCCATCAGAGGAGCTGTCAGCTTGTTTGCCATTCTAAGTTGTATAAAAAAAAAAATTAAAAAAAGAATAATTTCAAATCGCGAGACTTCTAAAAGGAACAGGAGTTGCCGAAGTCGATTAAAAAGTTATGTGCGTTGTATTAGAGGTTCACGAAATATGAATTTATGAATTTTCCTTTCTTTTAAGGCTCGACGACGGTTGGACAGCTTGAATTTGCACAAGAAGCACGTAGATTTTACACCTTGTAAAATCTGATGCACCGAGCTACCACGCCGCGTACTCGTCATGTTTCTGTATACATTTATTTTCTTTTAACTTTTCCACTGCAAAGTTCTAAACTTTGAATGCATTTATTATTCCAAGTATTGCTGACAGATTTTTATTGTTAGCAGAGTTATTCAGCATTCACGTATAATACTCGTGTACGTACCTACATATTTATAACTTTTCGAACAGAAAATAATTTTATACAAAATCGGTTTATTAATGACGGAGTGATGAGGTAACAAACATAAAAAAATTAACCGAATTCAGTACCTCCTTTTTCGAAGTCGGTGGAAAAAAATGGCGACTTATCATAACTAAATCAATATTGGCTAGTAATCTCAACTCTTCTTAATTTAAAATAGGCAAATAAAAATCACCTCTGCACGACTTTCATAGACACACCATATTTAAAACATGTATTTGAATTTAGAACGCGGAATTCCAGCGTTCTTAATTTAAATTGTAATATGTTTCACAAAATGTAATAATATATGTTAAGTTTGACAAAAGCTAAAATCTCCCTGGTTGAATCAAGCTGCTTGATCGTCATAGAAACATCCTTAAAATTTGTAAGATTCTCAGCAAACAAGAGTATTTGATTACAAATACGCCCATGTGCCCCTTGTTATTCAGTTTATGTCAATGTTACGTCACTTTTACTGCCACGAATTTAAGTGGGTCCCTAAGATTGATTGCCGTCGTAATTCCAAGGCGTATAAGGCATAACAGTGTTCTACGGAAGGTCACTGACAATATAACAGTAAAGTAACAGCCAATTTATTTTCCCACTGCTGGGAAAATGATTGATATGAAGTCATTCTCATTATTATGGACATATTTAGATAAACATCTCGCTATCTATCGGATTGGTGTCGCATTTATCTTACTGGCTGGAAGGAATAGAGATTAAACTTTTCGTCTGAATTGCATTTTGAATTTGGAACGTTTATGACCGCCATATTTAAGAACGGTTCGCACCGATGGCTGACAACTTTAAATTATTGTAACTTTTTAAATTGTTTTTATATTTATTGTAATGAATTGTTACTTAATAATTTTTTTTTTTAGTTTAAATAATTTTTGAATGTCGAGCCTAGTGTAATGCTCCAGTTGCAGCATCAGAAAATATTAATTTACATTATGAGTCGATTAAAAATTTACAAAGTTGACTGAAAGAAATCCTTTCAAGGGACAAATCCGTTTATGTACCTTATTATTTTCCTATATTAAGAATATAATATAAATATACAAACAAACAAACAAACAAACAAAAATATATTTAGCACACATTGGATCACGTGATTTAAACCTTCACTGTTAAGAGTCATATATTAAACGGTAGGTAAGTTAGTGAAGTTAATGCGTAGATGGCGAGACGGTGAAAATTAAATGCGAGAGCCCGCTCGCTACAGCGCCAGCGTGACAAACGATCAGTGCCTTTTGATTTGATTGAGAGCCTCCTTTTGGGGAGTCGCTTAAAAAACAGTGACATCAATTGTGAACACACACACACACGAGTGCCTCCGATTATATAGATAGAGTATCTCAATATAAAAGTTTCGCCAAAAATAGGTCAGCTTGTTTTATTCGTGTTTACGTTAATAGGGTTACCATAATATACATTTGTTACTCAGTATATGGGAGAAATTATATTGTAAATTTAAGTTGAAAAATAAAAACGATACAAAACTCTTACGAATGTATTTGATCGGACAAGATAAACAGTGCATAATGATTCGTTATTATGCTTATCATTATTTATGTATATTACTTTTACTTATATCTGAATATAGATATAAAATATTTTTTGTTATTAAATCATTGAAAAAGGTCGTTATTTTAATTAATACATATATATTAATTAATAAGTAAATAATAATACTTACATATGTATATATATTTATATTATATCGAGCAAAATATTTCCCAATTCGAATTTTAAAAATCGTCTTAATATGGGGAAATGTTTAATTCACATACTTGCAATACTGAAAAAATGGCGCGCTTTGTTTTGGTAAAAAATATATCTATTAAAATTGTGTCAGCTGAAGTGAAATTGGCTGAGTACATTTTGACCTGTTTCTGACACTCGATGCTCTATCTATATAATCTAAGACGAGAGTACACATACGCCAATAAAGGACGAGATATTTCGTAGATTAGATTGAAAACATTTGAATTTAGAACACGAAAGCGTGATCTGAATTTAAATGGGTTGGTTACATGGCAGTTGTATAAAACAAATATGGCGGCAAAAACCGTAACAATTGTGAGTACCAAGGTATAATGCATACTTAGGGATGGCAAAGCAGTAGTGATGTGGTACCATGTGGTAGGCAACTCTAACAATTTACCGTTCCCAGTAGATTAAAAGAAAAAAAAATTTTGTCGTCCACTTGTTAATTGATTGTACAAATCTTTTACAGGAAATAATATACATGTAAACGCAATTGATGTACTAGGATCGCAGACACCGCAGGCACCTTCGAACCGCCGAGATATATTATGTAAATTGAGATTTATGCACCGCGGGCGGAGAACGTAATGCGACGGACTGCGCACTTGTCACCGTCTATTCGCATTTGCCTTTATTCGCGCTCAAAGAGAACAGATGGGTTGACACTTTAAGCGACTTCCAAAAGGAGGTTCTCGGTTACTTTTTTAATTTTCTCTTTCCTGTTACGCGATTTTGACGACGTCAATTTTGATACGTTTTTCACAATTCTTTTGCAATCCATAGGGTTTATACCCGTGTTGGCACTATGGTAATTTTGTGTTTGAAGCTGTCGTTTTTCTTTGTGGAACAAAAAACTGTTTTCTGCGAAACAAACTTGACTTCTAAACGCGCAATTGCGCGTTCTGAACAATGCAATGTCATTCTGGAGATTCTATATTGAAAATATTTGAATTTAGAATTCGACGCTATCTGTATACGTGTTTATATGTGTGTGTGTGTGTGTTCACGATTGACACACATGAACAGCACCATGGATGCCTCCCTACTTCGTCAGTTCACTGCTACCTGCTACCCACCCTTCAAACCGAAACAGAGCCAAAATAATATGATGTTAAATTGAGTTTGTTCGTTACCTTTTTCTTAATATCTTAACGGCTTAATCAATCATTATAAAATTTAATATACCCATATATTTTCCCTTCCCGTGGGTGTCGTAAGAGCCGACTAAGGGAGGGCGAAGGATGGGCAGTAGCGTCCCTCTTAAAACATCTCTAAAGCCTAACTGTGGTTGCCAATCCGCCTACCAAGCGTGGTAACCACTGGCAAAACCCCCCAAGGGGAGGCTTATGTTCATCAGTGGACAGTTAAAGGCTGATATCATGATAATGATGATACTTCATAGTAAACCAGAGGGAGACTTTGTACAAAAGTCGATTGTTTGGGTATCTCTGTCCCATTCGTGTTTCTACCGTGAAGCAGTTGTGTTTGCATGGCTGTGTTTCAGTTTGAAGGGTGGGATATGGCATGAATTTACAGGGTACAGAGGAATAACACCCGAATCCTCAGGAATGGCAACGTATGGGGGATATCATGGGCGAAACAGTATACTCTGTTATGGCCATGGTACTGCTCATGTCTATAGGCGACGGTTACCACTTTTCATCAGGTGGGCATCAGCTTGTTTGCCATTCTAAGTTGTATAAAAAAACAAAAAAAAAATACATTCCGATCACGCGGTAGAAATCTTGGTTAAAAGAAAACAAAAATATAATGAACCTTTAAAACGTAACACCATTTTAAATATTTTCAGTGACTGCAAAGTTCAAAGGGACATATTCATTGATATCGCTATAAACATGTCCAGATTATAAATATATAAAAGTGATAAGTCGCCGTCTGTTACGATATACTTATATTTAGAGCGCGTGTATTAATCTTGGCCGCGTTTCGAGGCGTCCTTTTCAATAACTCGATATAATATCACGCGTCGTAATGTTTTGATTTCAACGTACTGGTGTTGTGATGTTTTATTTTATTTATTGATGTATTTTTTATTTATTTATTTATTTTTACTACGTTCAGTTTGACTTGTGGTGACATAGATGGCGTTAGTGCATAAGGACTGAAAAAGTTTGAAACTGATAGCACCTTTGACAACTAGTTACAAATAGTCCAAAAGAAAGTAAAATAATTTACTCATGAGCAATTTTTAACCGACTTTAAAAAGAATGAGGTTCTCAGTTCGATTGTTTTTTTTTAATATTTGTTAACTCAAAACTCCGTCCAAAAGTTATTTTTTTTTTTTGTGGAAAACATATACTTCGCTTGATATAGCTACGGAACTTAACAGCGGCACTCGACGCCACCCGGTACATGAACATAACGTTGCAATCAAAAAGTTAGCGCTACCCGCGAATACGAGCGAATCAGTAACTCGATTACAGTCGATTCCTCACAGCACGCGGCTTGATATGCCATTCGACAGCGAATAATGATTTCTATGTAACTAATATTACAATCGAAAATTGCTTGCAAGTAACGATTGTTTTTGGGAAACACTTTATAAACGTCTTTTATTCTTTGTGTTTCTTTTTTCATAATTTCAGCTACTTATACATTACATACATACATTATAGAACAATTTCAACAAAATTCTTCCTGAGCGAACTCAGGGACAACATTGTACATGAGACAAAAATGGGACTTTTGGACCCATTAATAATGGATCTAAGAGTCCCAGTGCTGGCAATATACTTTATTAGGACCATTTCCACGTGGTTCCCCCTAAAAAACATTGTGGTTATTTCTTGTCGAATTCCTCGTGAGGGACCAACTGATCTGTATTGATCCTCAACTATTATCTCTCACTGGATCGGGAAGGCTGATTCACAGAGGAATAACACAGTCCTCAGGAATGGCAATGCATGGGGGGTATCATGGGCGAAACAGTATACTCTGTTATGTCCATGGTACTGCTCATGTCTATATGTGACAGTTACCATTTTCCATCAGGTGGGCCGTCAGCTTGTTTGCCATTCTAAGTTGTATAAAAAAAACCTGGAATTCAGCATAATGGTTTCCAAGGGGGACCACGTGGAGATCGACCTGACAGTATATATTGTTAGTAATGGGACTGGTAGTTCGCATTACTAACAACCCCTTCCCCCTCAGATAAATTTATTAATAGCACGTATAGTGAATAATTGTTTATCATATGTTTGATTCATTGAATGATCTCTAATTACACAACTATCACACACTATTTACCAGACGCGACCTTCTAACATATGAACGAAATTTAAAAGGAAAATCCATTTTAGTAAAATTATTTATATATAAGGAATTAGGAATATATAAGGAATATTATTATTGTATATCGCATTATGGCAATTGTATTTTAATTTAAAGGGTCATCATCATATCAACCATTGACTGTCCACTGCTGAACATAAGTCTCCCCCTTAGGAGGTTTTGGCAATAGTTGCCACGTTTGGCAGACGGATTGGCAACCGCAGTTAGGTTTTAGAGATGTTTTAAGAGGGACGCTTCTGCCCATCTCTCGCCCTTACTTAGTTGCCTCTTACAACATTAACTGGAAAGGAAGGGGTAGCCTTTCCTACGCCATAACCACACCGCAATGTGATATTGAATGAGTTACCTCCTCCTTTTTTGAAGTGGGTTGAAAAACGATGGCCATGAATAGAACACTGAAATTACATTTCTTTCAATACGTCTAAGGACACTCAATGACCTTCATAAGACTTACCCCAAAAAAATTAACAAAAAGCCTAAAAAAGCAACCCTCTGAACGTGCACAAGACGATATTTCCCATCGCGCAAGTATTTACGGACGGCTTAATAAGAAAGCGCGTAATTATCCGAAAATCCCCCGCTATGCGTACGAACCCGTATCCGTAAGGAGTTGTGCAAACTGTTTGGGGCCCCTAATAACTTTTGCGCAGTTCTCCGTCCTAAAGATGCACGTTCTATCTATAGATTTGCGACTCGGTAAATTAGCCTAAATCCCGCTGTACATAAATAACATCATTGGATATTTAAAACAGAATTAGATTACACAATAATCTCTAAGAACTTTAAAAAAAAAAGTATAGAATATTTAAAGAAATTTCTTGCCAGTCATTTTTTTTTATACAACTTAGAATGGCAAGCAAACTGACGGCCCACCTGATGGAAAGTGGTAACCGTCACCTATACATAAGCAGTACCATGGACATAACAAAGTATACTGATTAGCCCATGATACCCTCCATGCGTTGCCATTCCTGAGGACATAGGTGTTATTCCTCTGTACCCTGTAAATTCACGCCATATCCCACCCTTCAAATCGAAACACAGCTATGCAAACACAACTGCGTCACAGTTGAAACACGAATGGGACAGAGGTACCCAAGCAATCGACTTTTGTACAAAGTCTCCCTCTGGTAAAATCAGATCGTCTTTCTCAGATGAAGTTGTATTCTGAAGTGATAGCAAAAACATTAAAAAATTGACTAAAAATACTTAAATTTAAGTTTGCTACAATGAATTTTTTTCTGTATTTGTAACGAGTAATACTCTGGAATCTCTACAATGATATAAAGATGTCTCTCTTGAATCTTTTTTTTATATCATGGATTAGAAAAGAAATAGATTTCCTCATCCCTCGACTCGATAGTCTCCTTTTTGCTACCGCATCATGAGAACGGTACAGCGATTGTTTTTGTTCCAATACAAACGACTGATTGATTGATACACACGCAATACTCATATAAGTGTTTTTAAAACTACTTGCACTTGTAGAAGTTTCTGATAATGTTAAGTGAATTGAGACATTGAATTATTTCAATAAGACTTTGAAGAAATTAAATGTATTCAAAAAATAATAAAGGTACGTAAAAATTTAAAGCTAGCTATTAACAAACAAGAATGTAAGGGAAGACTACAAGCAAGACAGTTGATTAAAGAGAGTAAATAATTGACAAAAATCTGAGCAGAATTGAATGTATTGAAAACTGATAAGTTAAGACGAAGAAATATGATGGAGACGAAGCGAAGGATGAGGAATGATGAACGTCGAAGGTGACACAGTGGCGTTATAATAACAAAGATGGTCGCGATCTTTTCATTGGGACCCACGAGTAAAATTTCATCTTGTTAATTCAACTAGCAAATTGAGAAAACCTTTCAAGATCCATACACGCCAGAAGCCACCTCACACAAATATTCATAGCACGAGCGAGCGGGACAGAGTACTCGATCGCTCAGCAAATACGCCTCGCTCCGTTCACCGCAAATTGAATCGTGACGTAATATTTAACGTAGACATTTTGCTACCCTCGCCGAGGCGAAATTACGAGAAGCTTGCCCGGGAATAACTTATCATATAGCTCGTTTAACTCAGCCATCAATAAGTCATCCTGGTATAATTTTATTTTGATGTCAAGTTGTGACCGGTGACCGTGTAATATTTGTAAGCCTTGAACGCCGCTGGTAGTATTGTTTCGAATGTTTATGTTTCGAACTTGTGCAAAAAATCTATGAATCTTCGCATTGTCCCTTAAATGATAGGCAGGGAAAACTAAAAGTAAAAAAGTCTTTCTATCTTTTATTTTATTCATTTCCATAACTCGTCTTATGTTATATTTGCACGTCGATTCCTTGTCTGTCTTTCCTTGACAGTTACAGTTATCTGGTAATTATAGGTTAATTTAGTTCTTTATTTTAACTTTCACATTGCATTATCTGTTTTACAATCTTACTATTATTTGACTTTTTTCGTTATTCCTAAACGAATGACGAACCTTATCTCCTTTTGTTGAGTCTTGAAAAGCAATTAACATTAGAAATATTAGGCACATCTGCGGTTTTAATGATAAATATAAGTTAAGCGTTGACTGTTGTGTTCCTACCTAAATGCAAAATTCGTAATGCAAGAATGAATCTTTACTTAGCAGAAATTATTTAAATACTCTAGGAGTAATAAAATTGTGTATCACAAAAAAAAAGCAACTTTAATTATGGCAAACCCAGCTTTGTTTAAAAATTAAATTACTGAACTAAATTTAATAATACTTCCATTGGACTAATCTGTAAATATACATCCTTTCAGATAAAACAAGAATTTGCCTAACAGATTTACAACTGACGGAGTTATGTGGCAACAAATAAAAAAAAAATACAACCGAATTGAAAAGCTCCTTCTTTTAAAGTCAGTTTAGACGTTATAATCAGTATCTAAATTTGAATTAACCGCTTCTCAGTAGTTCGGTTCTATCCCCAAATTCGTAGTTCAATGTCCAAAATAAACACTATCAGTCAACAAGCATCCGTAGAATTACGATGGGGGTCATAAATACCCTTTTGTAGGGTTGTCAAGCTATTACATTTGACAAGACTGCCAGGTGTTCTATCCAAACCACACTCAGGAACCAGTAATGAATAACATATTATTAATTAATTTGCATTGTTCTTATTGATATTCATATAGTAATATCAAAATAATAACGTCCAAAATCTTTAAAGAGCAATAGACAGAATAGTACAAACATTTCAGATCTCGAGTGACTGGCAAATACTTGCGGAGCGTTGTCTAGGCACGTGTGCGAAGACACAGCAACCCTAGCTTGTATGGAAGCTCTTGTAAAACGGACTGGGACACTCCACGTGTTTATTCTAGTCGCTCACAGAGACGGCGCGAGCGTATCGCTTCCCTGATATCGGTAAACAATTTACATGTTACCTATACAATGCTGGTGTGGAGTGCCTACTTCAAGTTCATGCACCTACCGGTTTGAGATGTTAAAATCAACGTGGGCGTGAACGCTACGCGTAAATTTTAGTAAAACGCAAGAATATCATATTGAGATGGATTGATAGATATGCTTTATTGTTCATAAATTGAATCACAAAAAAATACCGATTTCAATTGTAACAAAACCAGTTATTTTTAATTCAAAACTAAACTACTCAAACAATTTTGATGGCCAATCTAAAAAAGCGTCTTCCAAATCGGTTTACAACTGACGGAGCTATGAGGTAACAAACATAAAAAATACTATCGAATTGAGAACCTCCTTTCTGAAGTCGGTTGAAAACATTATAATAGCAGAAACAAGCAATAAATCCCATAGAGGAAACATAAAACGGCATTATCGGTAAGGCTGATCGCAAGCATGCAATATTCGTATGGGGACCAATTTCAGTTAGAATGCAAAGAAGTATTTCCAAACGAATTCCAAAATTAGCGAATTAATATTAAAGCTTTTGAATTGTATTCATATTATTAAAGAAGTTTGGATGTTTACCAGAGGGAGACTTTGTATAAAAGTCGTTTGCTTGGGCACCTCTGTCCTATTCATGTTTCTATCGTGAAACAGTTGGGTTTGCATGGCTGCTTCGGTTTAAAGGGTGGGATATGGTAGTGAATTTACAGGGTACAGAGGAATAACACCTGAGTCCTCAGGAACGGCAACGCAAGGGGGTTTCATGGGCGAAATGGTATACTCTGTTATGTCCATGATACTCATGTCTATAGGCGACGGTTACCATTTTCCATCAGGTGGGTCGACAGCTTGTTTGCGATTTTAAGATTCATAAAAAAATTGTTGTTACTAAATCATGTTTAAACGGCAGGACGGATTTGAATGAAATTTGGTACCTATAGACATACCTAAATACCTAAAGACATAAATTAGATTATATATTGACTCACACCGGTAAGCTGTGGTTAACGGCTAATATTGAATAACGTCAACATTATTTTGAGAATTACTATTGTTCTACGAACAAATAATAATTTGTCAAGATCGAGGTAGTTCTCTGTTAATTTAAATTGTTATTCAACATATTAAGTACTTTTTTTTATTACCATAGACATAATTAATTCCCATTGTAACGTACAAAGTAATAAAACGTGTCTATGGTTGTATTGTCGAAAACGGAATATTTGAAGAGATGTTATCAACACATGCATGGTGTAATTTGTATGGGAAGGGAGTGCCCACAAAAGAACAAACAAATGACTGACACAGTTGTCAAGTGTGAAAACAGATGGCTCTTATCATTACCTCTCAATTTGAAGTGTTAATATAACGTATTGGGTTAACGAGACTGTACACAAAGTTTTCATGTGTACACACGTGTGCTCTATGCTCTATACAATATGTAGGAAATGTTAAGGTTAGTAAAATATATACGAAAATTTAGCATTTAACAAAAAAACCCAATTATGACAACATATTTACCAGACGGAGACTTTGTACAAAAGTCGTTTGCTTGGGCACCTCTGTCTCATTCGTGTTTCTACCGCGAAGCAGTTGCATTTCCATGGCTGTGTTTTGGTTTGAAGAATGGAATATTTCCATCAGGTAGATTGTCACCTTGTTTGCCATTCTAAGTTGCATAAAAAATCCTTTCTTTCCTGTGGGTGTCATAACAGGCAACTAAGGGAACTTAATGGTCGAATGATTGGCAGCAGCGTTCCTCATAAAATATCAATAAAGTCTAACTGCGGTTGCCAATCGGACAGCCAAGCGTGGCAACTACTGGCAAAACCCTCTAACGGGGAAGGTCTGAGTTCAGCAGTGGAAAATTAACAGTTGATAGGATAGGATATGATTTAAAAGAGACAAGATGAATAATAGAAAAATAAGTACCTCACGACACCAATCGCCTGATTTTCATTCCTGTGTTATGAATTTATAAGGATTTAGACAACGAACATCTGAAAGTACACGCCAGAATGGATTCGACTGTTGCCACTGTGGAAAACGTAGCTTTTTGCTGAATTTATTATAGTCCTCTTAGATTATTATATGAATAAAGTGTCTTCATATAAATGCTTCGCCAAAAACTACATTTTCATATGTGCTTTATCCATGTGTGTGTGAATAGGGTTACGTTAATGTATATTCTACTCAGTATATGAGAAAAATTACATTTGAAGATTAAATTGAGAAATAATAACGATACAAAATTATCACGAATATGTTTGAAACAACAAGTGCGTAATGACTTTTTATTTTAACATGTTTTATACAACTTAGAATGGCAAACAAGCTGACGGTTCACCTGATGGACAGTGGTAACCGTCGCCTATAGACATGAGCAGTACCATGGACATAACAGAGTATACCGTTTCACCCATGATACCCCCCATGCGTTGCCATTCCTGGGGACTCAGGTGTTATTCCTCTGTACCCTGTAAATTCACGCCATATCCCACCCTTCAAACCGAAACACAGTCATGCAAACACAACTGCTTCACGGTTGAAACACGAATAGGACAGAGGTACCCAAGTAATCGACTTTTGTACAAAGTCTCCCTCTGGTAAAACAACACAAACACAAGTTAACATATGGAGGGTACACGAAAATGCGGCTCATTTAATGGTAAGTAGTTACCGCCGTATACTAAAGGCAAAAGTGATTTTTTTTGTCTTAAAAACATTGTTAGAAATACAACGGAATACAACTATTTATACACAAAAGCGATGCGATTAAAAGTAAATATTTGTATGCATTGAAGATCAATGAAAAAAGAACCCACTGTCCCTCGGATCACGTTGGAAAATTGTATCAACAGGAACCTTTTGATCCACGAAATAGCTACTTCAAACGCGTACACACACAACTGCGCCAATGACCCGCGAGACGTTAAGTAGACACATTACATCGAAAATATTTCAATTTAGAACGTGGACTCACCTATCTATAAGTTTTGTATATATTTTGCTTCACAACAAAGTGTTCTTGTTCTAGAAAGAAAAACAGCACATCCAGTTGTCACAACATTAATGGGTCCAATCATCTGGATGAGTGGCGTTGCTCCACTGCGTGTTTCTATAGGCACTTTCTTCCACGTACAACCAAAACATGGAAGTAACTCCTAGCAACAGTATTTTCGAATAGGTACGACATTGAAACATTCGAGAAAAAAACACATTTTTTCTTGAATGGATGGCAACACATCTGCAATTAATTTACTTGATGTTGCCGGCGACGGTAATCACTTACCATCAAGGGACCCGCATGCTCGTTTACCCTCTATGTTATAAAAAAAAAACACGAGAGAAAACCCATTCTGAATAAAATGTTGCCCAGCGCCATCTTTTATCATCGCACCGCTGGCCATCAACAGGGAATTCATCTTTGCACGCTAAAACCCAAACAGTCGTGTACAATGCGGATTCAGAAGAGGTTCCTCTCGCGATTGCTTAGACTGTGCAATTAACTTCCTGCTGAGGTTTTTCCCTAGAGACTACAGAATGGAGTTCTTCAAAGAGAACGTATAAAGTTTCTTCAGGATCAGCACCGCGTATGTGAGATCCCTAGTGTTATAAGTGTCCGTAGATTACAGTGACAGTTTACCATTAGACGAGCTGTATGCTTATTTCACATCTTTGTATAAAAAACCCTATTCAGTAGTAAAAGAATCGCGAAAATCGGTCCAGAAATAGCAACATAATGGTTTAACATAGTCATAAAAAATGTCATTCGAGTTGAAAGCCTTCTTCTTTTGAAAGTCCCTTAAAAGTAGGCACCAAAAGGTTTAGAGGGGAAATAATTTGCAATATTCAGATGCAGTAAATTAGTTTATTTGTAGAACGAGGACCAAGTGCGCTCTTTTTGCGGCGTCGGAAAAAGTCGGCCGGACGTTACCTGTTATTATGCGGTCTCTATTTTCGTCTGAAAACGCTCGAGCGGTCGTAGGGTTGGCAGATAGTAAAAAGTAATGTACAAAAAAAATACACGTCATGGGGAGATAATTATAGATATGAAAATTTCGTTATAAAAGTGTAAAATTTTATCAATTGTGTATGGTTTTGTGTCTGCATTTAATTAAAAAAAAACAGGGTTTTCAGATATTTTCTTATAGCCCTTAGTTAATTAGAAAAAGTTCGTTCACATTCTTATTACAAAGTTATATATATATATATATATATATATATATATATATATATATATATATATATATATATATATATTAATTAATATTATCATTAGTACTTGGTCCATGAATGAATTTCTCGGTTGAAGGCTTCAGTTTTGTGTTTCCGTTGGTATTTATGATAACCTACCACAATCAAGCTTTTAGTTGAGGTAATTTTGTACAAAATATTTTTAATAATCTCATATTGGGTTTGCTGGTAGAAATCTCTTTTAAAGATAAGCTCACCTATTATACACTATTATGTATAATTATTATTTTTATATAATTTAGTGTTTAATTTTTTATTTATTTATTTAAGGTAAACAATATATAATAGTAAAAATAAAGAGTAAATATGTTTTATCAAGATTACAATAACTTTTGGCTCGTTTTATCAAAAATCACCTACACATGATCTCTCTTTGATCTTATACCTATATAGAGGGCAAATCGGACGTATTTCCAATATTAATCCGAATGATAGGCGGTGGCAACCCTATTAGTAACTGCTGGGCGCTGTCTGATCCAATCTCGCGGCGACCGCTCGCCTGTCATATCGCAGCGAACGGTAATATCTCAACACCTGTGCCGACTCCAGCACCTTCATAAGTTTTTCGACACTTTAATCTTGAAAGTTATTTGTTCCTCTCACTCCAAATAGGCGATCGCGGTGTTATGGCAGGACTTGGGAGTGATTATAATGAACTCATTAATTATAACCTGCTTTTGAATGGACGCTTGAATTAAATAGCGTGTGAACAGCTTTATTGGCGTATTTTTCACAGCTCTACAAATTAAGCAATTTTGGTAGTGTATTAATGCGTCGATATGAAGACATATTTCGTATAAGTCGTGTAGCAGTTTCTTGTGAGATTACGATAAGAGATTTATATGTGTAATTTTTTATACTTAATTACTAGCTGTTTCCCGTGGCTTCGTCCGTTCGGTTCTCACTAATACTCGTCGCTGATGTAAAATCTGGAAATCTATTTAATCTAAAACCAATATAGGACCTTTTTACAAATTTTCAAAGTTATATATATAGTAAACTTATACTGATGTACCGAATACTCAACATTATCATCAAATCAGCCGTTAACTGTCCACTGCTGGACATAAATCCCATAACTTTCCATCAGATGGGCCGTCAGCTTTATTGCCATTCTAATTTGCATATAAAATAATATACAACTGATCATCGAATTCACTTTATTTTTCTACTGGCATTGTTCTTTACACTTATTTAAACCTTCGTCAATGAAAATAAAAAAAAAAAAAAACAATATCTACAGATATTAAAATTATTAACAGTATGATATTCACATACCTAATAGCATAAAGGGCAATTCTGCTGTGGGCAAAATTGCCCGTCGCACAAAAGTCGAACATAACACTAAATAGTGTTTTTATCTCGCACTGCATAAGAGAAAATAATTTAGAAACGGGAACATAATGTACAATTTTGAGAGACGCACAATTATTACGGCGACAACTTGTGATTGATGGACAGTAGAATCAAATGGATGGCCACGAATCTGTTGGATAAAAAGATAAATTGCCGTTAAGACTATTTCTTGTCGCACCCCAAAAAAAGGTCCAATATATTGAGCAATAATATGTGGCAATCCATCAATCGTGGACGTGAAAATACGCGAGTTTTCAACACGTGTCTGTAATTGTTTAATTTAATTAAAATTCAATACAGAAATATACTTTTTCTCTCATGTACCACACGTAAATTAATAAATAAAAATAAATCAGATTAATTAAAAATTGGTAAATGATTTATAAAGATTAAATGAGTAAATCCTATGATTCATGACCCTTCTGTATGAAGAGGCGTAGAAAGTAGGAGTCTTTATTAATTAGCTAATAAAGTTTTCCGGCCAATCTCCTAGATGGCGTTAGTGTCAAACAATCACATTATGTTTTATACATTAACCACACGGAGAAAGTCACAAGTAAAGGTAGTAACAAATAACACAAATTTGAGTTCTGTACAATTTTAAAGATTTCAGAGTCAAGATAACCGATGTTCTTGTATATGGAAAGCCATCATAGAGATCAAACCAAGCACCTCTTCAACACACATCAGTACCGAGGTCTAATCGTTAAGCAGTGAAATGCCTTTGTTCTTACTTAGCATCGTTCATATTTCTTGTCCAAAGCATCTGATATACGATACGCCTTCAAAGAATATGTGATGGAAAGGATACCGACACAATTTTATCTTCGATTTGGAATTCACGAGATTTGAAAAAGTGCCTTCAGATTTTATTTTATACTACTTAGAATGGCAAACAAGCTGACGGCCCACCTGATGGAAAGTGGTAACCGTCGCCTATAGACATGAGCAGTACCATGGACATAACAGAGTATACTGTTTCGCCCATTATACCCCCTATGCGTTGCCATTCCTGAGGACTCAGGTGTTATTCCTCTGTACCCAGTAAATTCACGCCATGTACTAGAAACAGGCTATGTTTGTATTATCTGTTCCAAGAGTCCATTTAATCTATTCTCAGGAGTGGATTCACGTTGCATAAACAAGGAAATTATATAATTCGTATTGCATAAGAAGCACACTATCAGAGACAAACCACTCAATTATTTTCATATAAACGTGCTGTAACAACTAAATAATAGTCAATTACAAACAGTATAACTGAGCAAATCATTTCAAGGCACCATTTCAACTAAATTAGCAATGTTTCGAGGAAAAGCTACGAGTATAATGGAAGTATCCGAAAGTGATGATCAATTATGAATGAAGCGTAAAATGGACGTTTCATAAGATAGAATTATTGAGTTTTAAGTCCATAATTTGAAAACTAAACCATTAAACTATAAGAATAATACTTATGCATCCAACATCACTGTTGCGTGGGGCAATAACTGCAATTACTTGATTACTTATAACTTTGCAAATAGAGTCGTTTCTTTTTATTATTCTTGAAGCATGCCCAATCTGTTCAATGATATTACAAGTTGCACATATTAATAAAGGTTAAGCAATGTCGAAACAGTCAATAGAGGTGTACAAAAATGTATTTTTAGTGCAAATGTAAACACTTATGCACTTTTATCAGGTAATCAGGTTTTGCTAGTATCGGATAGTAGCTATTCGGATAAATTTTTCAACGCCTTATCAGAACCTGTCTGATTGAGGTAGAATTTAGTCTAGATTGAAATCTATTAAATTCGTGTTACGCTATCAACTACTATCACTCTTCTAGCGTATACTAATAGCGTAGACGGGGTCACTATTCCGTTTGCATCCATAAAAACTACTATCGTTCTTTCTTAACTCTTCTTAAGCGTTAAACTCTCAACGCCTCTCGTTCAAAATATGATTTTAATAAGACTATTAAATTCTTCTATTTTAAAATGTGTCTAAGAAAAAGTTGAATTTAACAAACTTCACATATTTCGGTTACTATCGTAGTAGAAAGATTAGCCAATTTTTGGGGATATGTCAAAAATATTTCAATTGGACTTAAACCTGTTTTTTTTTGAGCTGTATTTACTAAGCTCGTTCCTTTCTCACAACATTCCACCACTAGACAAAAATAAAGTTAAAGAGAACACACTTCATAGACAAGTCACCCCATTTGCGGTCACGTACAATGTTTTGTTCGCTCAATCATCGTCGATCATTCGCCGTCCGTACTGGTTTTTGTTTACAGCTGTTTTGTACCCCGGACCCGTGTGACAACACCATTTAGCCTTAACTGGCCTTAATAACGTTCTTCTGGACTCTGTTGAAGACTTCGAGAAATACTTGTCATTGATTATTTTTTTCTGAAATTTCTTGTAAATATAAAGCAATAGTCTGAATATAAACGTAAAGTAATTTAATATAACTCTTTGATATATAAATAGTAAAAGTTGTTTCGTAACAACGAAGCCAGATTACAAATATCAAGTAAATCGCATAACAGTGAAACAAGATCCAAAGTTCAAAATGATGAAAGCCCGACTAACTCCACAATACGATTTTCTTAGAACACACTATTTGAAGTAAAAATGTCGTTATTTCGAGATGCTGTATACGCTCAAAGTTTTAGATTACAGCCCGTACGAGACGTTGACATTCGGTATGTGCGAGTAAAGCTCGCGAGCCGTTTGTTGTAATAAAGGAGCGAGCCTCTACAGTTATTAAAATATCACCTGTGCTCCTTTAAAAATTTTATGAGAGGCGCGAGAGGCGAGCGTCTAGATGCCGGGGGCGCAAGACGCTTGCGGCAAATCCACTCAGAGGCGCGGCGCGCTGCAACGATGCCTCGCCTTCCTCTCTAAATAAAATATCAACGTCCGAGAACCCTCGTCTGCCGGTTGCCAGGTCTGCATTTCATTCTTACAATATTTACCGAGATACATTTCACCTATATCGGTAAAGGTTACACTCACCCGTTCCCAATATAATTCCGTCCCATGACTGCGCATTTACCTGAAACAAAGAATTTAAATTTCATGAGCCTTTAAATGGAATTAAAGCAGCGTTATGCAAATAGGCATTAAGTGAGGGAATAAAACAAAAATTACCGTACACGTCTAGCACGGGCGTTTAATATTTAATCCGGCACGGTTCTCCGGACCGGGCGAGTTGTTTAAGCACGAACGCATTATGAATAAACACGGAGCAATTTAAGTGGTAGGGCAGTGTGGGATATCATTGTCGTGAGTAGTCGGCGTCCGAGGAGGCGGCCGGCTCGTACGCGCCCAATGCTACGATGTAAACAGTAGGCTGCAGGACGCAGGGCGTCAAGGGGCCTCCAGTGGTGCCGAGTGCGGGCGCTGGCCGGGGCCGGTGCAGGGCGGCGCGCAGGGCAGAGGGCGCAGGGCTCCGCGGCGATCGATACTGCTCACGTGCGCTCCACGCGGCACGCCGCTCCGCACATTCTTTGTTCTCACACGCCGAGTTATCGCCTCACGACGCCCTTTATTAACTTCCGCGCGATATTTCGCGTGACAATATAATAGTCGTCGCAAGCATTGGCGCATACGTTTTTGGGCGATCGCGTGCCGGCGTCGCCGGCAAATGCATCGGAGACGTTGCGCCGGCAGATTACTTCTGAGGCTCGACTAACAAAACGTCTGGCGAGGTCTTTTGTGACGTGAACTAAGAGATAAAAAGCGGTGGCAATTACGTGTTGCAGTGAACGCAACAAGTTAGTACGGTGCGCGAAATCTTTGTCTTGGCGTTTTTGAAATTGGACACGTAGTGGCCAGCAGTGGCCGTGGAAAAAACACGACAGATCTGAATGTAATCGTGACTTGGCGTTGGGGCCACTCCCTTATCCTTTGTTTGAGACAAGGACGCCCATCCTGAGAATAGGCATTTCACATTCCAACCCATTGCACAGTACATTCACTCATGATGAATGACATCTCCCTCCCTTTGTACACCCTTAACCTTGAAAGAACCGTGACTCAATCCGTAAATATTCGTTTAAGAATGTAGGAACGTATTTATAGCGGGTAGTGTAAGGTTCTTTGTGCCGTACTACTATATCATTCTATTGAATTATTCTGCCCTTTTTAAGAAATTTGTTACACAACAAGTTATTTTATTGTCAACGTTATTATGTAATGTTTTTTTTACGCAACTTAAAACGGCAAACAAGCTGACGGCCCACCTGATGGAAAGTTGTAACCTTAACTTATAGACATAACAAATAGACTTAACTACGCCAAGTCCTATTTAAAACAAGTAGAAATGACGATGTCAACGACCTTAACTTACATTTATCTCTTGCAAATCTGCTTTCATAACTAGACTCAAGCACGTCAGTTCCGAAAACTCTGACATAACAGATGTTTATTTATAAAAATATTTATGGAAGCGTCATTCGTTTTAGAAAAAAAAACTTGAAACATTTTTCCGTCTGTTAGTGGTTCAGCTGAGTAACAGTAGCAAGCTAACATTCTCGTCTAACGGGGAGAAACTCAAATCCAGGAGTGGGACGTTAATGGGTAGTTACGGTTATGGCATGGTAAACATTTTTAACATGTACAAACCAAAATAAATGAATGTACATACATAAACATAGAGGATATTGAAGTAAAATTATGCTTAACTAAGCCTTAATAATGTAAAACTGGTGTAGTATTGTAAACTGTAAGTATAACGAACTAATTGTAACTTTTTGGCTTATCACTAAAGTATATCGGGGAGCAGTAAAATTTAATGCGCACTCGTCTAATTTTCCCAACGAAACTACATCGGTGAGCCAATATAAAAATAAATCACGATAGAAGATATTAAAAGCTAATAATATAAAGAGCTTCAGCCGACTCGTCGGTATGTAACGACCAGTGAGGTTAAGCCACGTCGAGTGCGGCCATTACCTGGATGGGTGACCGTGTACTAGTAACTTTAGCGTTTCAAATGGTATGATAAATTTGACGCAACCACAATGATTTCGAGCGGCTTTTAGGAGACCGAGAGATTTGAGTCCGATTTTAATGGTACTTTTTTATTTAAAGGTTATCTCTCGTATAAATATATTACATAATTATGTAGAGTACTTTTTATACTTATTAACGCAGACAAAAACGTATGACAGTAAGTAATGAAGTCTTGCCAATAAAAATACGTCGAGCTGGGAAAAGTATACTAAATTGTTATAAGGGGAAACCACGCTGGATCGCCGGTACTGCCATATTTTATACCGAAAATATACAGTGTTCCCGTGGGATAGACAAATATCAAGCGACGCTTCGTGTAATACAAGTCGCGGGCATGAGTTATTTCAATGTATTATTACAATTTAAAATGTGCGCTTTGAAACGTTCTGAAGAAATCAGACATTATATATATATATATATATATATATATATATATATATTATTTTTTTTTTTTTGTTGTCTTTGTAATGGTCTTGACAAGGTCGGTATGAAAAAGAAAATATAGACGCTCCTTTCCACTTTGGGTTCGCCTTTGTAAGTTTATTTATTATTACTGTGTAAAATAAATAAATAATATGCTTATGCTTAAAAAAACCTTACGGAAAATAAAAAATGTGAATTAAAAATCTCCATATATAAAAAGTGAGTGAATGAGACAGAATACAATAAAAAGATTTAAAAAAATTAAAATCTAAAAACAGATTACACCTGTGCGAATCTGGGGCGGCCAGCTAGTTTAAAATATATTTACGGAATCAAAATGAAATAAAGGGCCGATCACATATCTCAGAAGACCATCAAAGACCTGTGTCTTTGTCGGTCCAGAGAAAAAGCTCCATTTTGACTCTGACTTTTGGAAAAACTGGAAGTAGTTACCCCACCTGTGCTATCGGTATATACTGGCGGGGCACTAGTCAGGGGTAACATGTGAGTATGAAGTCGATCAATGACCCCATCCTGACAAAATTACCAGGAATTAACCACGACTGTTTCAACGAGGCAAAGTTGAAACCCATTAACCGAGAATGATAACCCACTGATTACATAACAGTATATGTGATTCTAATTAATATTAGTAGTTGGCAAGGCGAAGTAACACGAGAACCAATTGTCGCCAGGTGGCGCGCGTTGTTCTGACGGGATAATTTAAGACACTAATAGCTACAACACACGACAGTTCTAAGAAAGCGTTATCGAACACCTACTTACATTGTCATACATATTATCGTCTAGGTAACATTGATACAAAGATTAGAATAGAATTCATTTTGCAAGAATGTAAGTGATTTTTAAATAAATGCAATAACCTCCGTACCTTGTAAATTACATGTATGAGAACAATGTAACAGTTATACAAATTACAATGTACGGTGGATGTAATTTATATATATAAGGACAGCGTTATAGTTATACAGTCCAATGTAAATTGTATATAATAAAGATTTTACAATACAATACTTATTTCGAAACACAAAGTTTCACTTATTTATTTATTAATATAAACATACACAACTCTCTTACAAAATAACTTGCGTGCAGAGTACCTTAAAAATAATGCTAATAACCAGTGGGAGACTTAGTACAAAAGTTGATTGCTTGGGTACCTCTGTCCCATTCGTGTTTCTACCGTGAAGCAGCTGTGTTTGCATGTCTGTGTTTCGGTTTGAAGGGTGGGATATGGCGTGAATTTACAGGGTACAGAGGAATAACACCTGAGTCCTCAGGAAAGGCAACGCATGGGGAATATCATAAGCAAAAAAGTATACTTTGTTATGTCCATGGCACTGCTCATGTCTATAGGCGACGGTTACCACTTTCCATCAGGTGGGCCGTCAGCTTGTTTGCCATTCTAAGTTGTATAAAAAAATAATCGATTTTCTAAACCAAAATTACCAGTCAAAAAAACATTAGGTGGATCAGAGTGGGTGTGTGTATGCCAGTCAACACCTGAACGAAACACCATATCGACAGACGTCAAATATAGTCGCAAAATGGTATAAACGAGATATCTCCAAAACTTATTAATAACTCCATTAACCCTTACAATGCTACTGTGGTTTATCATCAGCAACTAGTCGAATAAAACGTATTAAAAGAAAAAAACTTGGGTCGTTAGCAGCCGCTCGTCATTAGTTACAGTGAGATTACGTCGGTGTCGACAAGTCCACGTATTGATTGGTAGAATTGACCGGTATTGTTTACTTTGAACAATCTGGAGTTACGTGCAGGGTTACCGGTTAGTTAGGTATGTTCGTTTCTAAATATATACTTACACGGCTTCAATACAATGTTGAAATTATTATAGAAACACTCGGCACAGTACTCTCTGTTATGTACATGGTACTGCTCATGTCTATAGGCGACGGTAACCACTTTCCATCAAGTGATCTATCAGTTTGTTTGACATTCTAAAATGCATAAACAAAAATATTGGCTAAATAAAATTTAAATAAAGTCAAAAAGTTAAGAAACTCGATGCATGATTATTTTTTAAATTAATGCAGCATAGGGTTCTTCAAAAGAGGAGGTAAATAAGTTACTTCAGGATCGGCAAAATGCGCATAATACCCCTGGTATTGCAGGTATTCATAGGCTACGGTAATCGTTCACCATCAGGTGGGCTGTATGCTTGTTTGCCACCTCAGTGATATAAAAAAAAAAAGAAATTTTAGATAGATATATTTGAAATCGTTTAAACTACATCAGGCAATACAGACGCTAGCCAACAAAGTGTCGTTAAGAAACTACAATGCATTATAGAGTTACTATTTAATTCTTTTTTTTTTATATAGGTAGTTATTTTAAAATCGTTCATTTCTTTTATGTTGTCAGACGACAAAAAGTATTATTAAAGAATCTCAATGCATAAAAAAGTCACTTTTTAAAAAAATATTCCTTTAACCGTTTAAAATTTATTAGATAACACTAATGTTGCCAGTCTACAAAAAGTGCTGTTAAAAACTTCAATGCATTATAAAGCCATATTATAAAATTTATAACCTTTTAAATAGATATATTTACAATCGAATAACATTTATTAAGTACTTACTGATGTTGCCAGTTTACAAAGAACAGTTTTTTTTGTTATAAAATTAACTAGTTAAAACAATTCGAGTGAACCTCACACAACTACAATGTGATTTACATACAAACCCAATAAACACATAAAGTTAAACACGGGCCACGAGGTTTTACACTCGTCGTCCATTTTAATGCTAATTTCACATAATTATTTCTGAAATGGTAGTAGTCCATGTACAAATTAGGGCTGACAAATTACGTGGCAGATGTGTTTTATTTTTTCTTTAATTAATCATTTACATTTCTCTCAGTTTCGAATGTAAATGAGATATATGTTAGATTGCCGAGTTTAGTGGGTAAACCGTATTGTTTGAGTGCAATGTCTAAACATAAATATGTACATAATTATTACACTTACACTTGGTAATTTGATCATAAATCGAGGTACTTTAAATGAGAAATTTATTTTTAATTTAAACATGGATTTTAACAGTTTTAAGAGAAAAAATACTAATATATTTAACTTATCTTTAATGCCTTAACTGTGGATTAAGAGATCTAACAATAAGAGGGAAAATTTTCTCTGAATCCACATAGTGTTTCCAAGTAGTGATTCAAAGTCAAGCACGTTTCTAGAATTATAATTAAAATAATACAGTCGATATTTTCATGCTATATCAGTGTTAACAGATTAAAAATATTTAAATATTCATTATCAATTTTTTTGCAAAACTCTACTGGAAAAGATTTTCATTCAAACAAAGTCTTAATTGTGACATTTTAGACAGAAAGATTATAGTCACGTTCAGGACCGCAGGCACTATCCTCAATCTATGTCACGTTCAGACATTATTACTAAATGCTGACGCCACTCATCTCAACATTCCAAATTTAAAAATAAATTGTTTGCAATGCTTAATTGGAGCAAAGGAAACTATTTAAAACGTTATGAACACAAAGTATGCATTGCCCCATAAATCGATTCGAGCACGCATTAAGTCGATAAATCAAGGCGAGTCTGTTACAAATCAACGAACGCATTAAGACACCGGATTGCACCTGCCAAAACTAAAGCTAATTAGAGTAATATTTTTTAATACTTTCTTTTTAATAATAAAACAATAACAGAAAAAAATAAATATAGCCTGACTGAAGATTTTTCGAAGAGGGTGAATAGATAAGGACGTACAAAAATCATACGATCATGGTGAGCTGTTTATGCTTTCGGTGGTCTACGATGAAAAAAACTCTTTAAAAAAATTATTTGCAGACGCAAGAGAACAACATTCATAGTTTAAATGTACTTAGTATCCCGTAACATTCTCTTTCTACGACAACGACTGATATATGGACGTAATATTTTCATGTTGGTCACACTGTTTGGTAAAGAATCTTTTTTCTTCTTTTTATACTCGTATAAGTGCATAGATAAAGGATATGCGATCCGTATTTCATTTTGTTTTTCTAAATATCATTTACCACATTCTAAGGATAAACAGAATTTGTTAATTATTTTACTTTTTTGAATTTTTGAATTGGCTGTTTTGTATATAATTAGTGTGAAATAAAACCAATGAATATCTACATTTAGGTTTCATGTAATACATAGCAATTGTAAATAAATACGAATTATTATTGTACAATTATAAAACATGTTACGTCATCGGTCATTGAACTGTAAGTCTAATTACATGTTCAATTAAATAGTATTATTTATTTATATAATGCAAGGAAGTTTATAACTATTATACAATTTATATGTCACGCAATATCTTCGCCAAGTCTGGACCGATTCTGATAATGCTTTTACATTCGAAAAGGTTCACACACACGGCATATCTATTTATTAAAAATCTACTTATTATTTATTAATTTATAATTCAGCCGTCAACTGTCCAGTGCTGGACATAAGCCTTCCCCAATAAGGGGAGTTTTACCAGTAGTTTGCACGCTTAGCAGCCGAGTTGGCAAACGCAGTTAGGCTTTTAGAGATAGGTACTTTAAGAAGGACGCTGCTACCCATCTCTCGCCCTCCCTTAGTCGCCTCTTACGTCACCCACGGGAAAGGTAAGGGCGGTCCGTTCTATGCCGGCGCACACACGGCAATCTAAAAACGGCAAAAAAAAAACTACTTGTTTACTTGTTTTTTCTCCTTTCTACGTATTTCTTTAATCATGTCACGCTATTATTAGACATAACTGCAATGTTGAAGAATGGAGACTGTTTTCAAGTGGCATAATATGAAAGCATTCGTTATGCGTCGTATCACTCACGTAGTTACGTCTCACGACATACGAGTGACAGCCCACAACGCGAAATAAATTAAATGCCCGAAGGTCGCAGTTATTCTTGTTTGGGTACCTCTGTCCCACTCGTGTTCTTGTCGTGAAGCAGCTGTGCTTGTTTGTGTTGTATTTCAGTTTAAAGTTTTTTTTTTTTTAATGGGTGGTAATGGAATGGTTACCCAGCTTGTGCTAACGGTATACGCTGGCGGGGCTGGGCACCAGTGAGGAATGACAGGTGAGAATGAAATAGCAGGTTAGTTAGCCTATCATGATGAATACACCTAGAATTCAGCACGATTGGAACTTGGAGGTCGACCTGAGTAGGTATATTGCTAGCAATGGGACTGTAGTCCGCATTACTAACAATTCCTCCCCCCCCCCCCCCCGTTTAATGGCTAGGAATAGGTAAATTACAGGGTACCTAGAGAGACATGACATTTTGGTCCTCTAGAATGGCTACCCATGAGCAGTACCATGTATAAAGGCGACAGTTACCATTTACCATCAAGTAGGCTGTCGTCGTCGATTCCTTTGCCATTCTAAGCTGCATATAAAAAAAACATTTCAACTGTGTTCTTCCAAAAATCTGGACGTCTCATTAAATCTTTTAAATTTAGAATGTTACGATTCACCTCTATGATACGGGTGAAAGTCACGCGTAAATGGGACAAAGCCGTTGTGTTTTCGCGGGAAAATGTAATATCTCTCTGTCATTGATTAAAAAAAAAAAACTGAACACAATCAGAGTTTAAAAATAGAGTGCGTATAACCTATTTGCGCCTTTCCAACTATTCAGTAATTTTTGTACATAAACATGTCAATGTTTCTCATAAATTTTATAAAAATACGATGTCTAGGCGTTTCTCGATTGGCGATTTCGGACAAGCAAACGCAGTGTGAGATGATGCTTCTATAGATGGAGCAATGACCTTAAATGCACAAATTCAATGAATGCAGGTGACTCAAAAACATTTATGTCTTATGGCAGTCTATGGGGTAATCCTATGGTCAAATTGGACAATTAATGGCTGAAATGATGATAAATTCTATAGAGTTTTATGCATTATGGTAAAAAATAAACTCCTAATACCCTATCTCATGGTAAATAGCTAATATTACTTTTAAATTTGCTCTCAACTTTTGCTTACTGCAGAGTGTGGCAATATTTACACATTCACACACACATACACACATAACACCCAGTATAGATTAGAATTATCTTTCAACAAATTATATTTATTACATTAAATACACATATTATATTACAAGTACATAGTAAGTAACCCTGCGGAGTGGGGGAAAAGAGTTTGTTAGTAATGGAGACTAAAAATCACATGGCTAGCAATATACCCAACCAGGTCGACCTCCTCGTGGTTCCCCCTGGAAACTATCACGGTTAATTCCTGATGAATTCATCACGATGGACTAACTGACCTGTTTTCATTCTCATCTATCACCCTTCATTGGTACCACGCCATCGTATCCCGTTAGCGCAGGCGGGGTTACCATTCCATTTTCACCCATCAAAAAAAAAAAAAAACACCCAGACATAGATTAGAATAAATCGTCTTTCAACAAATTACATTTATTACATTGAATACATATATTATATTACAAGTACATAGTAAGTAACCCTGCGGAGTGAGGCCCTGGTGACCTGTAATACATATGTACTATAATACTGTTATGTACTGTAATACTGTATGCTTATTACCTATCTCGGGCACCAGTCTCTTACATAATTTGATTCCTTTAATGTAAGCATCTCTAATTGTATATTTCACTGTGATAAATTGTGTAGAGAAAATAAATCAATTATTATTACATTATTAACTTTCAAAATTAATTTAAGTTTTTTCAAATGTTTCGTACCGATTATTATAAAAGTGTTCAGCTAAGAAACTAAAATGTTCTTCATAAAATACTTAGTATATATGTAAATCTACCATTTAAAACCGAGCACCTACTTCATATTTTGTTCCGGGATCAAAATTCATTTTTTTTTTATTATTACTTTAATAAGGACATTCTTGCTTGATCATCTTTTTAAACAATCAATCGGAATGTTTCTGTATTTGAAAATCGACAGCCAATTGCCACGTTATTATACATAATAAAGTATAGCATATAAAGAAGTTTATAACTATGAACGGTCTTAATTAATTTAATTTTTAATTTTACTTATTTATTAAACAACTTGGATCCATTTTTATTTTGTTAGTAAGTGTACTTAAAAACTATGTTAGTACTTAATCATTAATAATGGTCTAATCCTCTCGGCCTAATTATAATTCGACATACATTTAGTCGGAAATTTTGTATGGAAAAATTAATGTAGGAATATTTATATCTATCTACACTCTCAATTCACAATACAACCCACCGCTGATCATAGGATACACTCTCAAATAAACTCCATTGTTTATTTTAGATTTAATCCAAACAACATTATGTAACTCCTAATAAGAATGTTTTCCAATAACAAGAAGGTCCACAAATAAATTTATATCAGCGTGTAACAAGGCCCGGCCGTGCCTCCACAGTGTTTGAACTTCCAAATAAAGAAAAAATAGAACAGGGGTCGAATAAGGAACGTAAATATTCAACGGGGAGCGGTGACGCAGTATTAAGGTAACAAGTCAAGCAAAATGACCTTGTTAATGGAAACTACAGACTCTCAATTCCTGCAACAAAGGCCAGGGGACCGTTAAGTTTATGGGTCTAAGCGTATACGCATGTTGAATGGCGCCAGTGTGGTAGGTATACGAATATCATGTGGGGTCAATGCACCTCTCTCGTCCCAGCACGCAATTCCAGCGAATCGTCTCCGGTCACTTGTTTCCAACAAATTAATGGTTGCCACTCGCTTTAGACGGCAATTTTACAAGCGCGTTTGCAATCGCTCGACATGTTTATGAAAATGTAATTCGAAATTTGAATTCGTTGTGTTTTCGAATTTTTTAATTTTAAACTGTCACTTTTAGTGGAAGGACAGATAAATGGCATTTGTTTATTTCCTGCGTGGATTAATTATGTCATATCGAAATGCTGCCAAATATTCATTGCTACGTTCCATATAAATAATTATGATAATATTAGTGAAAGAATGACACAACAGAAAGACATTTTTAATGACCTTTCCGCTAATTTTATCGCGTGATGTAAGTTGGCATGTTACCAATTACGTAAACATTATCAGGTGTTATCGGAGTAAACTTCCCGGGTGGTATTAGCCACTTACAATATGGATTACGCTCGGCTAGTGTTGTGAAATAGGCGCCTTTGTGCTAGTGGACCTTGAGTAAAATGAGAATTCGCTAAGTCCCGGTAAATTGAAAGCGTTCCAGCCGAGCGCGAGCGTAACCCGTAAAACGGAGTTCCCTGTTACGCGGCACCGGGATCGTATTAACTACGCCCTTTGTCAGCGCCCGCCGCGTATCGCCCTTTCACTGGCGCTTACAGGCATTGCTGTGCGCTCAGATAACAACGAACAAAGCGTTCCCCACCGAATGCCAATTCGGGAAATGCTCAGTCATCCTTATGAGCGACTATCGGCATTTTCATTGAGTTTCAAATATCCAATTGATAGTAACAGTTTGCGTTGTTCCAGCCGTTTTTTTTTTTTTTTTGTTTAAGTGCCTGTCCATTTCGAGTTATGCTAATAAAGGCTATCCTAACCTGTCCTCAGCTATAAGTCGTTAAGCGAGCTATGTAGAGTTCGAGTATAGCTGATACTCGAAGTTTCCTATATGATAGAATCCGAAATGAAGATATAAAAAACCAAAGCACAGATATCTCCTGAAGGATAAAGAAGCCAAAATAACAGTAAGTATTACATATAGCTCTAAAATTGACAATAGATAAGGCAAGGTTCTCGACTGACGATCTCGTAAAGGAAAATGCATTGTAGAACGACCACTAGATGGAACGATAACATCAAATACATTGTAAGTAGATGTAGATGGCTTAAGACAAGGTTCCTTATCTAATCTATGCGGGAATTCAGTAATGAACAATTAACGTCTAAAAAGATAATGATGAATCTTCTGTTCATTTAGGAATATATCTGAAGCAATATAATGGGACTGATATCTACCCTCAGATTATTTCACAACGACGTCCACACATAGAGACTCACAATCGAAAACCCTTCACCTAAGGTCTTCGATGCAGCAAAGGCAGCAGGTTGTTTGTAGAAATCAGTAAAAGGCCGAACGAAGCGTATCGCTCGCAGTCGACTTTCAGATTGGTTCAGATACGCGGGCAGGGCGTCGACCCCGCGCACGCGCACGTTCGCACACCGCTCTCGACACAAACATGGTTAAAAATAGCATGTGACGTCATCTGTTTATCATCGTACGCAAGGTTACGAGGCGAATGGAGCGAGTGCGACCACGAGAAAAGCACGCCTTCGTATGCGCGCGCGCTGCCTACGATTTGACTGAAGTTTGTCGAATACGTAATAGAAGAGAATACAGATTTTTTTGTTCTACAACTTAACGTATGAGTTCTTATGTTTACGTAGTGATCTACTAACATTTCAATCCATTAATATCCCACTCTTGGGCATGGGTTTCTCCTTCCATAAGACTAAGATACGGCCTACTATTATTATCAAGGGCTTGGTGTAAGGTTTTATTTCCAGTTTTGTTCTGTTGCACAAGTGCATGTCATAAAGCACATTCTTTATTCCTCTAGATGGATTACGACATTTCCGGGATGGCAACTGATATATATTCATTTCCGAGAGATGTCATTTAAATTCCTTGGGTGACATATTATTTTTACTAGATCATTAAAATAATACGATGGTCTTCTAGACTATACTAAATAGTGTTTAAGTTGCTGGTTGAAAACAAGTTCTCCGCCTAAATTTACTGAATTCCAGAAACACATTTGAGGTCTTACATCCAGAGGTCCAGAAATAAGAACACAGCAAACACTCAGGTTGTGGAATGATTGTCCTGAAGAGACTCCCCTAGAGACTACAGCATCGGGTTCTTCTAAAAGGGCGTGTTAAGGTTTCTTAAGGGTCGGTGACATCCCTGGTGTTACAGGCATTTATAGACTATGGTAACCATTTACATACGTTTACCATCCGACTGCCCATATGCTTCTTTGCCACCAAAGTAGTATGAAAAAAATATATAGTAATCCTTTCATATTCAATGTTAGATAAAATGGCCAAAAAAGAAATGAACGGTCGTATTTGTTGTTTTTTTTTTTCAGAAACTTGCGCATATTTCTTAACAAAACCGAAAGTTACAAAGAATCCAACCGTTTCACGTTGTAAAACGGGCACTTAGTACTTATTATTCCTCGTTCTGTGAAAAAAGTAACGTTTTCCAAAAAAAATTTTTCGCCGAAACTTTTCTATTTACTTGAAATCCATAAGAATAATGTCGAAGTCGTATAATAGATTCATTTTTACAAGTTCCAATTATGTTTTGTGATTCTTATGTTTATTGAGGATTTTTTCGGTTTCCATGAAAACTTATTTAGACACAATGTCAAATTAGGACGTGGCTTGTATACATTTTTTTATTGTTATGAAATGATCTCAACTTTATTGGGTATATTAGAATTTTCCGAATTAGTTCATAACTGGCGGAGTTAAGAGGTATCAAACAAAATATATGTTTTTATAATTTTATTTATTTTTTTGTATCTACATTCTGTTACTTATTATATAGATAATAATAATATTGTTTATTAATTATCATATTGTTTTTGCACCATATATATTATATATTATATACAAAAAATATTTTCTCCTTTCCGGTTCTCAACGATGACTGAAAGAAATTACAAAGTAAAAAATAAACAACGCCTGCATACAATTTTCGTTATAACATGATATCTATATTAAAATGTAGATACAAAAGCATATAAATAAATTAAAAAAAAATACAAAAATTAAGAACCTCGTATCTTTTAAAGTCGGTTAAAATACGACGAGAGACGAGCGTGTTCGTTATGTTAATCGCTGCGTAAACAACACAATATGCGCGTACGCACAATAACGATGTTAATGTGTAGTGAGAAGTCCGATTTCACAATCTATCGAGCTGTTCCGAGGCCGACGCCGGCATAATTCTTTTCCGAGTGACTCCAAATTGTGAATATTCTAAATCCAACTGTATTTTTGTGTTGTTTTCGTGTGTTTACCAATTCTGGAACGAATTAACGATTCTTATTGCAATGTACAAACGGCGACAGAGCTAAATACTCATACACACACATCACGTGCCGTAAATAAAGATTAAAACATGACGTGATTTTTGACACTTTGACATAATCGTAAAATTTTATTTTTGTACACATACACATACTCGTATATAGGGCTTGCTCCTGTGTTGTCCCATATTAACTTTTCGTAATTAAACATTTTATGAATGTGAAACGAAATCTTAGATTAGACACTAAATCATTCAATTTATTAATCTCGACTTTTACCAGAGGGAGACTTTGTACAAAAGTCGATTGCTTGGGTAGCTCTGTCCCATTCGTGTTTCAACCGTGAAGCAGTTGTGTTTGCATGACTGTGTTTCGGTTTGAAGGGTGGGATATGGCGTGAATTTACTGGGTACAGAGGAATAACACCTGAGTCCTCAGGAATGGCAACGCATGGGGGGTATCATGGGCGAAACAGTATTCTCTGTTATGTCCATGGTACTGCTCATGTCTATAGGCGACGGTTACCACTTTCCATCAGGTAGGCCGTCAGCTTGTTTGCCATTCTAAGTTGTATAAAAAAAAACTCCTCAAAATCCTACATTGTCCTCATATCTGTGCTGTAAGTAATGCAAATAAATTATTTATCTATCTTCTATCTATTTTTGTCTCTTTCTTTTGTGCTAAATTTCCAATTTGAATGAAATTGACAAAACAATGCAATAGTTAAAATTGCTTTGTAGATGATTTTATTTTTTATAAATATGGGAATAAATCATATTATATCATAAATACCGTGTGGTCCCGGCATAGATTGAGCCCCCCTTCCTTTTCGTGGGTGTCGTAAGAATCAAGTAAAGGAAAGCGAGGAATGGGCAGCAGGGTCCGTCTTAAAACATCTCGTAAAGCCTAACTGCGGTTGCCAACCCTGCCAAGCGTAGTTACTATTACCAAAACTCCCCTTATGGAGAAGGCTTATGTCCAGCAATGGGCAGTTAACGGCTGATATGATATGATGATGACATCATCAACATCAATCGATACATCGATAAAAATTTTATTTAAATCAGCTTTTACACGTTAATACCGTGCTGTGTATGAATACCTAAACTTAGCTGAATGGTGACCATTTTGTTTACATAATTTCTAATACAAAAATAAATTTATAATTAAAGTTTATTTTTGTATTTCCTTTTTCTTTATAATTTATAATTGTTTACGTTTTAGTTGTAACTATTATTGATATATGCCAAATAAATTGTTTTTCATTTTTTTTTTGTTTCTTTATTTCATGATTATTAATTAACCATACAGTGTAAGAACAACATTATAAATTTAGAAATATATCAAGTCTGTTAATTTCTTTTTTCTTCAACTTTGTCATGTAATTATAATAAAAATATTTCATTCAAACAACAAGTATTACAGGAGTTCACATTACATATATATGCAAAAGTCGCCATTCTTAGGAAACTCACCCCTAAATTTCTAATCATCATCAACCTTCAAGCCTTTCCCCTTTAATTTGGGGTCGGCACAGCGTACTTTAGCTACAAACATAATTACAAAACCCCATTAATGTGGAGTGGGTTTTTTATAACGGAAACACGCCGGAAGCCTCGCAAGAATTCTTTAACTTTGAAAGAACAAAGGCGAAATTTCATTTCATTCCTAAAGATCGTTTTGAAGTAAGAAATTACGAAATTAAGTCAAATATATTAACACTCTAAAACTAGTAACATCTCCAAATAAAGCGAAGGAAGGAGATATTATTTTTAGATGTGTTAACAGTATATAATATTAAAGAAAAATTAGCCAGACTTCTAGTATTATATTAGCAGCACTGCATTTATGTCTCTATTACAAAGTACTCTAAGATCCATCCTTATTCTGTTACCTTGTAATTGTTACTTTTTGGCTGATGGCTTTTGCCAAAGTCACAATAAATGAAAAAAATGATTCTGTTCTAAATCTATGCTGTAATCACACAAGCTTGTGTAGTAGATAAAGTAAACGTATTCTCTATCTACAGAATAATAGCGTGTGTGAAATGCTTATGGAAAGAGTACGAGAGCGTAAATTCTTATATTCATAAATAAATAAATAATACATTAAAAGGTACTGACTGTTTTACAAATAACCTACAAAACTAAGAAACAAGGTATTTACCTAAAAATAAAAATCGAATAATGAATTACCCAAAACAATAAAACAATTGCCAAGAAATAAATTTAAAAATAATTATAAAGACATTTTTTGAACTTTGGAACTGAATACTTAAATGCCAATATTAAATTATGACATATGTTTAACCGACTTTAAAAAAAGGAGGTTTCTCAATTCGACCATATATATGCTTGTTATACATTTATTTATTCATTTTTAATTTTAATAAGTCTGACGTTTCCTATTTTGAAATCATCATTATTGACAAGTTATACATTATATTAGCATGTAATATAATTAATTTAAAACAATATATAAAATAATAATGTAAATATTGACTTGCCGTAATGTGACGAAAACTATTACAATAGTTAATAAAGAAATAAAAAAATAAATAAATAAAAATCTTACCTACTTCTTAAAAAAAATTAATAGTTTTGAAAAAATACATTTGAGAACAAAAACATTTGAGTTCTGAGCTTGAATTTCCAACCACTATATTTTTCATCTTAAACGCATCAATTTGATTTCAACGGATTAATATACGGTAACTCGCCATTGTTAGGTTTCTTATGACTGTCACGTCTATTTGTTTAATAATAGTAAGGGGTTCCCATCATAAAACGCGGATTAATGGAATAACTAATACACGTGGCGGTAATATAAACCTGTACTATCCACTTTACATTAGACAAATACAAAGAGACAATGACAAACTAATGAAGAAGACGTCAGCCTCATACATTATAAGTTCTCGCAATATCAAGTGTCTGTGTAACGCCACCTGCGACTAAGGGTTGCCATCTGCAGACACGTAACGTGCACGCTCATTAATTAATTGATATGCTTTAGTGCCACCCCTGTATGTTTGGTGGTACGTGTATTTCACCTTAATGAGGGTGTTATCGACTTGTTGACTTTAAAGTCAAAATCGATGTTTTAAACGATTTTCAAAAGGAACTACTAAATGAGTATTTTTTGTGTAGTCAGAGGGCCTATCACGCAATATTTTCCGAAATTTCGGGGACAAACGAAATAGAAATTTGATGGTAAAATTGCCGTTTAAAATTATTAAAAATGTTAAAACATCGTTCCTTTGGACTATTAGGATAGGATTTATGATGAACGAAATGTTAAGCTCAATTATTGGATCGATTTTGGTACGAACAAAAACACGAAATTGAGCCCGAAAATTCGGTATTTCATTTCATGGTAGACCACCAGATTATGAGGTATTTTCGACAATAGAAAACACTTTCGATAATATTTTTTACATTTGAATTGACTACGTAAAAAGAGAATGACAAAGGTATTCTTACCCCTTTATTCATGCTACAAATACTAGCACACTGTTTTGTGACTTTCTTTCAAATCGGGAATTTAGCACAAAAAAAGAAACAAAACAGTTTAATAAGTTTATGAGAGATTTGACGTTTTTATGAATTAATATATAATCAATTAATAATAGATAAATAAATTAAATTTATATATAAATGAAGGGATTAATATACAATCGTAAACAAATTAGGTATGTCCTAGATTAAGGATACAACTTGTCTATGGTCCTAAAATGATTTACTCTATCCAAAACATAGATCATATAAGCGTCTGCACAAAAACTGTAATTGTTAAAAATGGCATGCATAATTATTTTATTTTGGAATTAAAACTTCTAAACCAAATTTCGAGCAACAAAAATAGCCACTTCTAATACACTGTTCATCTCCTCGTTTATTATTATTTCCTGTAAATTTCACCCGAACGTTTAATAACGGTAGTTAATTATCTTTATTTTCTCTATAATTAGTCTAATTATGGCAGTTTGCAGAGGACATGGTGAGCGGGAATTTTGAAGCGATTTCCAAAGGGAGGAGGTTCTCGATTCGTCTGTATTTTCTTGAGTGAACTGATTTTAATAATACTTTTCGCAATCAATTGGATTTACTACCGCAGTATTGCCATATTACAGTTTTGCTTTGCAGAGCAAAATACTGCTTATTTATTTATTTATTACTCTTTATTGCACTACTTTAGGAATAAAATACAAAGATTAATATATATTACACTTATGGATTAGAAAAGGCGGTCTTATTGCTAAAACAATCTCTTCTAGACAACCTTTGGATAAAGGATAGGGAAAAAAGACAGTAGCTATTTGGCGCAATAAGTGTGAAGTCCTATACTAGTTAACTTTAGTTACCAGTTTCCATCAGTTGAGTTACCGCTAACTGTTCGCACGCTTACTATTCCAACTTCCAAGTTGTTATAAAAAGTTTAAAAATTAAAAAAAGAAACAGTTTTTGATATTACAATCAGTTGAGTGTATAATTCATGAAAAATAAAAAATTAGTCATAGCGATATAACGAAGGCACGTGTAGCATTAAATCAACAAGTATACACGTACGGCGTTTAGTGAGCAATGAACTCTACAAATAATACAATAAAGCTTAGAACACACTACAGCCAACAACGAAACTAACGGATTAAGACGACGACCGCGTCCGATGCATTTTGATCGAATTGACAGGTGTGGTAATGGTAACCATCGACAATTTCGTATTTCTAGTCGAAATGGGACAATGCTTATACGGGACTGTAATATATCAAGTTAAAAATCAACACACACAGATTACAGCAGACATAGACAATTATTTTAAAATCTATATTACACCCATAGAAAGAGAATGCCACAGATAATATTCTTAATCTATGATTACACTTTTGAGCAAGTAATCACTACTTTATTTGAGAGTCGGCACTGCCCTTATAATGATGGAACTGGAAAATAAATTTATGTTACCATCTAAAAGAATGAACAAAAATATATGTACAAAATAACGATAGATAAAACCTAGCTATTGCATAGTGCGATTTTTTTTATTAACCGATTGCATTTTACACAAGTCTTTATTTTGTTCGAAATAACGCTAATTTATACAATATAAAAACTATAAACATAAATAAGGTTAAAATAGCTCCCAACGATACTGTTAGTCATTATTAATAACAATGGATTTGATCCGGATATCCCTATCGTATTCATATTTATAATATCTTTTGAAGTCTATTATTCACCTTATCTATTACTAATTATCAGATGATTATCGAAAACTGATAAGCGCCGACCTATGTTACAAGGAGTAAATGGATGCAGATGGCTTAGGACCGTTCCTTAAGGTAGTTTATGGGGGTCTTTGTTCAGTAGTGGAGTGATAATTTGAACCCATAAAATTCAAATTATGATAACTATGATATGCTATCATCAGGTTTCTTCAGGGTCGGCAATGCACGCGTAATACCTCTGGTATAGCAAGTGTTCACAGGCTACGGTAACCACTTACCATCAGGTGGGCCGTATGCTTGTTTGCCACCTCAGTGGTATAAAAAAATCGCTCTTGCCCTATATAGAACTTTATTTATCACTATCTCACTCATTTTTTTCATCACGAGTACAAAATTCTATTTAAATAAGACATTTTTACACACACGTTTCTGAATATATGTTTGGTATTTTAAATAATAAATCTTATAATTATCTACTCCTAGTGTCTGGTTAAAAATTAATAATTGAAGTTTGAAAAAAAATAGCAAACGATGCATCTGTTCCACAGTCTTCAAACTAGGTCATGTTTAAATTATAAGACAAACAACATCTGGAACAACACGGAACACCCCGTTCAGAAGCAATTTAAATAATTCGTAGTCGACATAGTGTGCAATACACATGAGCTGTTTAACCCGGTGTCTAACATACTGGTCGACACTACTGGTGACTCGAATATTGGCACGTTCGTCACTCGATGCCATTTCAACGAATACGTTTTTTGTAAAACAACATAGAAAATATCCCGAGATCCTCAGTGTATTGACTACGTTATAAGCTTAAAGATGTTGGAAAACTATATGTTGCAAAGACAGTGGATACAGGTAATTCAGGACTGTCCTTATGACAATTTAACATTTATAATAAAAATATTTTACTTATAAAATAAAATTCGTATTAGTGTCTATTCGTAACAACTGCCGGTATAATCGTACCATGAAATGTTTTCCAAAATTTCGGGGTCTAACCAAACACAAATGGCATGTTAAGATTAAATAATACATACCGTTTAAAAATTTTTAAATAACGTTCCTTTTGAATTTTATAGTAGGATTTACGACGAAAAAAATGTTAACTTCATTTACTGGCCAAATTTGGGTATGAACGAAAACACGAAATTGAATCATTCAGAGAGAAAAAATTCACAATTTAATTTCATAGTAGACGCCCAGATCGAAACGTCCAGATAACCCAGAAATTATCATAGTATATTAAATGTCTTTTATAATCTACGTTTGTAATTGAGTAAAACTCTTGGAAATTATATCGATTTGAAGATAAGATATTAAACATTTGAGTTAAAATAAGAAATAACATCTGGCAACCCTGTTCGTCTTACGAGTTAGATAAACATCCGTATATTCGGAGAGACCCACGTGTGTTACTGGCTTTAATATAATTATTTCTAGACTACAAATTTATTTACATATTACACATTACAACGTACCGTGATTCTTTCGTCGTCTATTGTACGAATTAGATTATGGATACGCTTGTTTACATGAAGCAAAAATGGTAACCTCAATACCGTAGAACTTGATCTGTTAAGCTTATAATTCATAATCAGTGTCATTGTTTCACTGTAAGTATATGGAGCGTGCGTTAATATGGGTGATGGATTAGCTTTAAAGGGACCGAAACGAATCTCTAATCACCTGTTAAGCATACACTATATTCAGTTGATTTTTTATACAAATTAAAATTTTATTAATATAATAAATGAGACAGTTTGTAACCATAGATGAATGGTTTGCATGATGATGGATGACTCTATTACGCAAAAACTACTGAGCGGAATTGAATGAAATTTGGTACACGAGTAGGTTTTTTTTTAATGGGTAATAATAGAATGGTAACCCCACCTGCGCTATCGGTATACACCGGCGGGGCACTAGTAAAGGAGGATAGGTAAGGATGAAACAGGTTAGTTAGCCCATCGTGGCGAATTCAACAAGAATTGTTCACGATAGTTTCCAGGCGGAACCAGGTGGAGGTCGACCTAATAGGGCATATTGCTAGCAATGGGACTGTCAAACTCTATTGCCAACAATCCCTTTTCCCCCGTACATGGGTAGGTTATCCTTAGCACTATGTACTGATTCATGCGTGATTCATATAGCTAGTAGTAAATAAGCTGATAACCCACTTGGTAAAGAGACAAGGGAATGTTAGTAATGGAGACTGAGGGCCCCATTACTAGCAATATACTCAACTAGGTCAACCTCCACGTGGCGCCCTCTGGAAAATATCTTGCTGAATTCCAGGTTCATTCAATTCATCATAACATCACTGGTGCCCTGCCGGTGTATACCGTTAGAGAGGACGGGCTACCTATTATCTTTTATTAAAAAAAAAACACCAATATGTATTTTATTATTCTGTGATCGAGAAAAAAGACACACTTGACAAGTCTTTAAATTTTTCAACGCTCATGATTACTTTCTTTGCACGTTATAAGTTAATAAAAAAAAAACCTTTTTACAAATCTCCATATTTTTTTTTTAATTAGCATGCAAATACATTAAAAAAACACTATGGATTTTTAGTACCACTTAAACCTCTTGGGGCTTGTGTGTGATACTTTATATTTCGTTCACAAATGTCAATATTTGCATTAATACGAGTATTCTGCTGTTTTAACAAGGTTGGACAGTAAATAAACTTTCAGTTTAAACTTCATGTTTTTTACAGTGATATTGCTTCGCAATTCGGTTTCTCAAAACAGACAAATGCTATGTCGTAAAAATTTGTATAGGACCAAATGGGAAAAATAATTAAAGAGAGTGTTCCACAAAAAAAAAAAACGAATTTCAACTGTGACCCAGTTATTTCGGTGTAAAAATTAAACTAGTGTACCGATTATGATAAAATTTCTATGGGACCAAATCGGTTTAGAACTAACATAAAAATATACAAACAAGTTGCGAACCTCCTACTTTTTAAAAATGGATAAAATAAGTATAATAACATTCGGTTTAAAATAATATCGTGTAACATTACAAACCATAACAATCATCAATAAAACAATGTCCCGTTGCTGAATGAATTTCCCCATAAAAGTAGAAAATAACATTGAGTATACAACCTAATAATAAAAAAAAAAAACAATCGAATAGGAAAAATACGGAAGCAAACTCTTTCGATTAAAAAGGAAGCTTTAAAAATACAGTTCTTTTTTTAAAAAAAGGGTTTGTTTAACCTACATATAAAAAAAGCAAAAAAAAAAGTACAGTAAAATTGAGAATCTCCCCCTATTGTTTTAAGACAAAAAATGTCTGAACATTGACTTTTTGGTTTCAATGAATGGTAGTATTACCGCAAATAATTTAGGGAAAGGGCGCGGCCGCGGGGGCGCGCACGGAGGGGCAGGGCAGGAGGGGGGGGGGGCTATGGGCGCGGCATGGCCGTGACGTCACGAGCCCTGGGTCGTCGACCCGCGGCGCAAACAGCTGACACGTTTGGCAGCACTCGGCGGTTGATTGATGTTTGTGTATCTTCACGCTCGCCCCGCGAAGGGGTAGCCAGAGGCGCTTCCGGGCGGCGTGATTGATTAACCGTATCATTAATGACCACCGTACATTTGTGTGCTTTACTTTGGAGTGTGGCGTAATCAGCGATAGGAAATCACTACCGATTACAATGCTGCATTTGACTTTTATGTATTTTGGTCGAGTACTAGAACAAACATCATCATTTCAGCCGTTAACTGTCCACTGCTGAACATAGGCCTTCCCTATAAGGGAAGTATTGCCAGTAGTTGCTACGTTTAACAAACGAATTGACAACCGCAGTTAGGCTTTTAGATATGTTTTAAGAGGGACGCTGCTGTCCATCTCTCTACCATTCAGTTCCTTTAGTCGCCTCTTACGACATCCACAGGAAGAGATGGGCTTTTCTATGCCGGGACCACACGGCCATAACCAGAACCAATATACTTATGAATATTTATCTTATATGCATTATCTTAGTCAATCCTGAACTTATATATATATATATATATATATATATATATATATATATATATATATATATAACAATTTTTTAATTAGACTTTGATAAGTTTTACTTATATATTAGTTACATATTTTTTATTCACCATATCATTCCTATAAAATTAAGTCGTTTTTATACAGCTAAGCTGTACTTATACATACATTAGTGACTTTTAACCGACTTCAAAAAAGGAGGTTTCTCAATTCGACCTAATATGATTGTTTTTGCAGCTACAAAAGCTTGTAGAAACCCCTAGCTGAATCTTTGTTATCGATATATTTATCAAAATGTAGGTCGCTCCACGTGTCGCGTACGAACATAAAAGTCCTCATGCAAATTAGTCGCTCCCGGTTGCCGATTCTAAATTCCGTGTCTTTTTGTATTTATGTTACACGATATCTTAGACAAGCCTGGACTGATTTAGATATTTTTTGCAGATTTCTATTTTTTTTTACATTACTACTGTATTAGTTACGTACTTTTAGCCTCGATTGAATTAGCTGATTTTTTACCGTGTCATTTCAACAACTAAGTCATTTTTATACATCTAAGTTAAGTTTATACAGTTCTCAGTGGATGAGTTTATAGTTAGGTTACAGTAACTCCTTGTTGTGTGCATCTGTATAGTCGATATATCAAACGGAAGATCGCTTCACGTGCCACGTAAACATGTAGGATATTTCATGCAAAATAGGTGTCCCGATGGTTGATTCCAAAATACCTATATCTTATGGAAAATCCAGGAAGAAAATAAATTTATTTTCACAGGTATTTTTGGGTGGATATTTTTAAATAGGGAATTTTATAAAATAGAAGCCACGTATTATCCGATTCTTTCTCCACAGAATTTTTTTCATAACATTTTTTTTTTATAATATTAATGTAAGTAAAAGTATTATTACATCTATGTTCGGATCGATAATTTTTTATGTGTTACGTGATATGTTCACTAATCCTAAATAATTCCTTTCACATTAAATTTTTCAATTCAACTTCGTCGGGATTTACTTCTATACTCTTATAGATTTTTAGTCACGATTAGCGTTTTTTAACATATCACTTTTATACAGCTAAGTTTATTATATATATATATATATATATATATATATATATATATATATATATATATATATATATATATATATATATATATATAAACTTAGCTGTATAATATACTGATACACCTGACTGATACACCCTATGCGTTGCCATATATATATATGGCAACGCATAGGGTGTATCATGGGTGAAACAGTATACTATGTTATGTCCATGTTACTGCTTGCTCATGTCTATAGGCGACGGTTACCACTTTCTATCAGGTAGGCCGTCAGCTTGTTTGCCATTCTAAGTTGTTTTTAAAAAAAAAGACAAATTTATACAACCATCAGTGGCAATTTTATAGCTATGATTATTTTTAGAAATCCCTTAATGTGTGTTGGTACAGTCGATATATTATAATTAAATCTAGTTCCACAAATAAAACTTCAATTGTGGCAAAAAAAAAGTTATTGTGATTTAAAAACTAAACCGATTTTAATAAAATTTCTACGGCGCCAATCTGTAAATATATCCTTTCAGATAAAAATAAAATTTTCCAGATCGGTTCACAACTGACGGAGTTATGAGGTAACAGACATACAAAAAAAAAATACAATCGCATTAAGAACCTTTACGAAGTCGGTTAAAAAGGTAGGTAGCTACGCGAGTCACGTAGAAATATAAGAGTCCACGTGTAAAGTAGGCGTCCCCGGTTGCTGATGCGTGCACCGTGGTATTTCAGAGCACACACTGCCACCCCTCCGGGAGTAAGGAGTGAGTGATATTAATATACTCGAGATTTTTAGTCGACTTAAAAAAAAGAGGTTTCTAAATCGGTCTTTTTTTATAATTGTTACCTCAGAACTTCGTCATTTATAAACCGATTTGGTGAATTATCTTTTTTAATCTAAAATGATATACATTCATATTAAGTCCTGTAGAAATTTTATCAAAATCGATTCAGTAATTTACTTCTTTTAAGAAGTAGAATAACTAGTTGTATCACAATTCAAATCGCCTTTCAGTATAGCTTGCAACGCGATGAGCACAGGAATCGTGAGATAGACAACTAAGTAAACATAGAACCTCCTCCTCGACTGCTGTCGGTTGGGGGGAAGGGATTGTTAGCAATGGAGTTTGACAGCCCCATTGCTAGCAATATGCTCTAATCAGGTCAACCTCCGCGTGGTTCCCCCTGGAAACCATCGTGAACAATTCTCGTTGAATTCATCACGATGGGCTAACTGACCTGTTTCATCCTCATCTATAATCCTTCACTGGTGCCCTATCAGCGTAAACCGATAGCGCGGGTGGGGTTACTTTTTCATTATCACCTATAAAAAAAGAGACTGCAGTCGGTTAAAAATGTAACAGTACCATTCAGAATATACAGTTACATTTAATAATCCTTACCAATATTATTAGTGAAAGTTGGTTTGTTTGCTACTTCTAAACTGGGTCAATCAATCGGCCTACAAATACATGATCAATCATCAAATCAATATATTATATAATCAATATTTATTCGTACAAATAATCGTACATATAGTATTTGGGATCGAGAAGGATATTTCTAATATTAGTACCGGTTAATCAAAGATATCTCAATGTACAGTCAAAACCAGTAATATCAAGTATGTAATTCATAAAAATATATACACACTGTGTATATATGTATATTTTTTTATTTGTCGCGCCCAAGTAAGAATTAATTAAACAATGTTTTATTTTTATACATAATTACATTTTAAGGGTCATAAAAAGCGATAAGCTGTAAAAATATTTACATTGTTACACACGTGACTATACGTGCAACAATTTACAAAACAAAATAACCTATTCACAGCAACAATACGTATTCTAATGTAATATTGATCAACAAATACGTATTAAACAAAGAAATTATTATGAAAATTAATCGCAACAATATTAAAAGTTAGTATAAAAAACATAAATCACAAGTAGTATGTGACAACCCTAACAGAAATCTATTGGAATGAAAAAAAAAATAAAACAGTGTTTGCGTAATATTACACATTTAATATACAATCTTTAACTTGTTTTAAAACAGTTAAAAAGGCATAAGTTTAAATTTTCAAAATCTAAACGAAAACATAAAACTGAGAAAACATTACATTATACTATTTTTGCTAACCGTAACAATTTAAAAGACATACATTATACCATTTTTTGCTGACCGTAACAATTTAAAAGCAAAGAAAATGTCTTTGAACCCTACGCTCCGAGTTACACATTCAAACCTTGTAACAGAATTATACAGAGATAAGAAACACAAGGTCGACTTTTAAATTTAATTTTAATTGGTTGTTAACCCTAATTACGTAATCTTGAAATATAAACAGATGTAAAGAGTATTTGGGTTGAGCCGCGGCGCGGCGCCACTGTCCATATACAAAAAAAAAAAAAAAATACTATGCAAGACCTATCTGAAGTAATTCTAATTTTTAAAATGATATCTATTAAACATAATGTAATATTTAAAATTGGAAATAAATTAATGTAGGTATATATACTATTGAAAATAAGTAAATAAAAAAAACTATAAATCTGTGAAGTGTTTTGTCTTTTTCTTTTGCGATAATTTCTCAATTTGAAAGACAGTGATAAAATAATAATTAAAATAAGTTTATGTCGTATAAAGTTTTTATTACTATTTTTAGTTTTATGTGTGACATTTAAAAAAAAAAACAATCAAATCACTGAAATTGACCCAGTAAATAGAGCTTAACTTTTCGATCGTCACAAATCTTACCATAAAAGTCCAAAGGAACGATTTTTAACCATTTTTAATATTTTTGAACGGTACGTATTATGTAATTTTAACAATAAATTTGTGTTTCGTTCGGTCCCGAAATTTCGGATAACATTTCATGGTAGGCCCTCAGATATCTAATATCCATTTCGATCGGATTCCTCATTCAAAATTTCTTGGACAATCAATATTTAATATATTCATTATTGGACCAATATATATAGATAAATAGATATAGATATTATTATATATTGCCCATACTATTCCGCATACAATTTACAACCATACGAAGACAATAACGGCAGCGATAAACAATTCCAGCATTAGAACTATTATCATAATGATTATATGAAGTATAATGATTCCCTTTATTGATGTAATGTAACGTGATGGCCGGGCCTCACGCTAGCAGCTGTCGAACACCATACAAATAATACACCATATTTATAACCCGTTTTCATAATTGACATATACAGTAATATTCGTATGTCTACTCTAAGTTGTTGATTAAAAACAAAAACATTAAAAAATAATCAAATTATTATTTTGAAACTAAAATTCAAATTGCCACTTATACCATAAAACTGTTTACGAGCTCTGATAAAAACCGAAATGAATTACACAAACACACACTAGTACACAATCCCTTCTTACTTTTATACGTTGTGTACTAATTTAGTCGGTATTGTCAACATTCGGCTCCTTATTAATTATAGAGGGTTAGTCTGTACAAATATTGATATTCTTCGCCGATCGAGGGGATCCGGTAAACAGAGGACTGATACTTTATTAATGTGTATGTGTAGCTTGTTTAGGACTAAACCGGGGATTTAATGTGAATTAAAGGTATGAGTATATACATAAAGAGATATTATACGTAGCCTTATTCGACAATTAATATTTTTGGGGATTTTTTCATTCCCTTTTGTTTTATTTTCTTTTTCTTAATTCCCCCTTAAACTTAATCTTGCTGGTTACTCTGTTAGAGTCATAGATTGTTTAATATATTTAATATATTATGTATATATTAGTCTAATTTTATTTTTATTTTATTTGACAAAAAACACAAAGTTGAAAAAACAAGATACAATGGGCCCCACACTAGGCGAACCTGTATCGTGGGCACTCGACAAAGATTAACAAATCACAAATGTGTTGTAATAAAAAGTACATAGTGGGCGGGTATTAATATAAAAAGGAATATAAAATTGAAATAGTGAAAGAAGTAATAAAATCAACAATATAGATACAGAAGCAATTATAAAACACTAATAATATATGTCTTTAAGAGAAGAATATATATGTTTATAATATATGAATATAATAAATAGTATAGTTTATATTTCCTCAATTCAATACAATTCAATGCACCGCCTACTTATTTCTCTGTTTGTCAAATGGTTAACTGGTAGAGAACACCGTCCGGTGTTAAGTCCGTCATATGTACATAGTTTCACTGTACATTAAAGTTTAATAAATTAATAAATTAATAAATTTACTTATTTATTTGTCAATTATCGATAAAATACAATTAATATTAAGGTACACGTCCTAAAGTTTGTATTAAAATGAGATAACTTCAACTAAATACTTTTGTAGCGAAATGAGTTTGTGCAATCGAGAACTGAATGTAATTTCGAAGCAATTTTAATTAGTTTGATCAACAAATAATATTTTCATTACATATACATCAAAGTTTCAGAGAGAGAGAGAGAGAGAGAGAGAGAGAGAGAGAGAGAGAGAGAGAGATAGAAAATCACATTTCATAATCGATCCCACTATCCCACTCACTTCAAGGGGACGTAACAAAACACAGGCCACGTACACGCGGCTAATTTAGTTTGATAATTCACATCGAGTTAACCAAACGAAAACTCCGTTTGTCGTCGCAAAAGGCGGACTACCCCCATGGGGGTAGTGCGGCGAACTCGTGCCGCGATCGGGTAGTGCGGACCAATCGTATAACGAGCACTTATTGCGGGCTACTCGGTGTGGGCATGCCTTTACAAAGTTCGCTTGATCCGTGAAATTAAGTTACCTACTCATATATTCGTATTAAATATCAATCTCGTATTTTTTTTAAATGTATTTGTGAAATTTTAAAAATATCTATAATAACTTATTTTTTTAACCGAATTACAATTTAAAAAGATATGTCTTTAATTAGACAGTTTTTTTTTTGGTTATTTGATTAAAATCGCCAACACTCGAAGATTAACCCACCATCATTACTACACCACAATCTTCAATTTTTTATGCATATTATGCGACATGTAAATCGATTTTCATAAGATACTTTTTCCTGAATTTTATTTATTTTTAAAATTATTGTAAAATACATTTGTTAAATTCGTTTACGTTACGTTTTAATTTTTATTAATATTTTTAATTTGTATGTATGTGTACATGACAGACTTAATGCTAAAAACATTCCGTCCCAGTCAACCATAGAGAAGTGTCAGAATACTCGAATGCGCTACTAGTAATAATTGATATACACATACATACTAAAATTTATATATATAAATACATTCATACATAATAATATTCGTATATACATAACAAATAAGCACTTACATATGGCAACACCAGGATGGCGTCGTGAGCATACAGATTTTGTTTATTTGTTTAGTTAACAAGAGATAACAATCACAAATGTACTTAATTATAAATACACAAGCAACGAGACTAGATTCGTATCAGAAATGTGTTAACACACCACGGTTGAAGATGCAGTTTAATTTGATTTAACAAACGATGACTTTCAAAAGATATTGTCTTTTGAAATTATAGAAAGGATAACATAGTACATAATGCGAAAGATAATGCGCATACTGAACTTATAATAAGAAACTAAGTGTCAGTGTTGCCAGATAAGGCTTTTTTTGCTAATTTGGGTAAAATTTTCGGTTGGCAAAATTGTTCACGCCATGCTTCTACCATTTCTTTTCAAGTTTCTTTAGTCGCCTCCTGCGACACCCACGGAAAAGAGAGGAGTGGCCTATTCTATGCTGGGACCACACGGCCAATGTTAGGTTAGTTAGCCCATTTTTTTTTAACGGACGACAATAAAAATGGTAACCCGGACTGCGCTATCGGTATACACTGCCGGGGCACCAGTGAAGGATGATAAGTGAGTACGAAGCAGGTCAACCTACCATGACAAATTCAATGATAAATTAATCACGATGGTTTCCAGGGGGAACAGCGAGGAGTTCGATCTGACAGGGTCCATTGTTAACTATGGGGTTGCTATTTATTCCCTATTACTAACAATTCCTTCTCCCCACTTTGACAGATCCACCAAGAATTAACCACAACGATTTTCAGGAGAAACCGCATAGTTGTCGACCAGATTATATTTCTAGCAATGGGGCCGCCAGTCCCCGTTACTAACAATCTACACATTTAGAAATTCAACAGTCGAATTTTTGTGACTCCATGTTAAAAATAACTGCATATAATGACATACAACTGTACGTGTATTCGCGAATAACTGTACTCTTCCTGTCTAAATATTGAATCTATCATAATAAACCCTATTAACTCCTTACATATGGTTGATTGTGCAACTGATCGCGTTTTATGGACAAGAACCATAGCTGCATTGTAATACTCGTATTCGTAATGCATAATCTGAGGACAGCGCCATGCGAATTGACAATGTTTTGCTCCAAGTTTATAAATAGCAGATTAGATAGCTTATATATATAAGCATTAAATATAATATAACCAAAGGGAGACTTTGTATAAAAGTCTTAAATCGTAAAGCAATTATGTTTGCATGGCTGTTTCGATTTGAAGGGTTGAAAATGGTATGGTAACCCCGCCTGCGCTAACGGGATACGCTGGCGGAGCACCAGTGAAGGGTGATAGATGAGAACGAAAACAGGCCAGTTAGCCCATCATGATGAATTCACAAGTAATTAACCATGGTCGACAGAGGTCGACCTGGCCGGGTATATTGCTAGCAATGGGATTCTTAACCTCCATTACTAACAATCCCTTTCTCCCCGATCTGAAGGGTAGGATACGGCAGTGAATTTACAGGGTACAGAGAAATAACACCTGAATCATCAGGAATGGCAACGCATGGGGGGTATCATGGGCGAAACGGTATACTCTGTTATGTCAATGGTACCGCTCATGTCTATAGGCGACGGTTACCACTTTCCATCAGGTGGGCCGTCAGCTTGTTTGCCATTCTAAGTTGTAATATCTAAATATTATATCTATGTATATATCTGTAATAAAATTATTATAGTTGTAATAAATTATTAAATAAACATTTTATTTTCATAACAATAGGTTTCCATCAAAACAGCTGCTCTCAAAGTGGAGCCAGCGGCGGTCGCGGGCGACCTCAGCCGATGCAGTATTAATTAATTAAATTTTAATTAAATCAATTAGGTGCGGCGGTTTTTATCGACAACACGAGTACAAACGGAGGAAGTTATCAATTTATCAAATTTTTGAGTTCACTTATTAGCTTACTTATAGAGCAGTGATACTCAAACTTTTCAGTGTACTTACATATTTATTATTTGTAGTTTTTTTTTATTATTTAAAATACGAGTACTGGCAAACCTCTCTTTGGGGAGGGGGGAATGGATAGTTAGTAATGAGGTCTAATAGTCCCGTTGCTAGCAATTGATCCTATCCGGTCGACCTCCACGCGGTTCCCCCTGGAAACTATCATGGTTAATTCTTGTCGAATTCATCATGGTGAGCCAATTGACCTGCATTTATTCTCACCTATCATCTTCCACTGGTGCCTCATCGGTGTATACTGATAGCGCGGGTGGGGTTACCATTCCATTTTCATCTATTAAAAAAAAATCCTCTTTGGGTAGGGGGATGGACGAGACTGTTAGTAATGTGTACTACCAGTCTCATTGTTAGCAATATATCCTGTCAGATCGACCTCCACATGGTCCTCTCTGGAAACCATCGTGCTGAATTCCAGATGTATCCGTTACGATGGGCTAACAGACCCGCTTTCATCCTTACCTATCATCAGAAATCTATGTGTAGCAGTGGACAGGTAATGCTCATGATGATATCTTCTTTCTTTACCAAACGAGCCAAAAACCAATGGGAGTCACAGTATATTTTATAATACCCACATTACTTATACACGACAGTTAGCACCTTTCATCAAATGGATCATCAGCTTTTATGCCATTTAAAGTTACATAAAAATCAGTTCTAATCTAACGCCACTCACTACACGTAAGGGTCAACGACACTTCAGTAATCCCAAACCAAGTTTCAACAAACCTAGTCGAGAACAGTGTATCTTATAATCGTTGAGTACCTATCGATAGTTTTAAATAATTACTATAATCGATTTATTGTTTAAATCGATTATAACTCGCAATCTCTAACCGCTGTACTATGTAACAAGCTGACGGCACACCTGATGGAAAGTGGTAATCGTCGCCTATAGACATGAGCAGTAGCATGGACATAATAGAGTATACTGTTTCGCCCATGACACCCCCCACGCGTTGCCATTCCTGAGGACTCAGGTGTTATTCCTCTGTACCCTGTAAATTCACGCCATATCCCACCCTTCAAACCGTAACACAGCCATGCAAACACAACTGTTTAACGTTAGAAACACGAATGGGATAGAGGTACTTAAGAAAACGACTTTTGTACAAAGTCACTCTCTGGTAATAAATGCATTTGTAAATAGTAAATTATTTTCTACTGCTAAATTTAATAAACTTGTAAACTAATAATTTAATAAACTTCGATACTATTAATTCGATAGCATCGATTCTGGATGAGCACAATCGATTGTTGTCCAACACTAGTTGGGAACACCTCAACGTTTTGTTAACACAAACGTCTATATTTAGAAAGCCAAAGCTCGGAGTTAGAGCGAATTCGATTAACCCAAATCTAATTGCGAAAGGTACGAAGCCCTCGGTATACGCGCGAAGCCACGTTTAACACACTATGTTTTTTTTTAATGGATGATAATGGAATCGTAACCCCGTCTGCGCTACCGATATATACTGACGGGGCACCAGTGAGGGATGATTGTTGAGGATGAAGCAGAACAGTTAGCCCACACATTACTGCACTTGGCAAGCGGGTTGGCAACCACAGTTAGGCTTTGGTGATATTTTAAGAGAGACGTTGCTGCCCATCCCTTAACCATTAAATTCCCTTAGTTTTAGTTCCCTAACTTTCTATTTATTTATTTTATTTATTTATTCTTTATTGACCACATTACAAAAAAAAAGTCTGGTACAAAATTCTATGATTTATTTTTATAAAAAGAAAATTGTATCTCCCATACTTTGGTTCCAGCAGACAAGTTATAAAAAAGATAAAATTTTGTCATTTCTCGATTAGTGCTCTTCTGGCTTCACTGATAGAACACTCCTTTATATTTGTACATAGATTAACCTGTTTACGGAGTAAAATCTACTTATTCGGGACATTTTTTTGATAACTGATACTCCATCTAGATGTTTTACATCTAAAACGAAACCCTATTCCTACTAATATTATAAATGTGAAAGTTTGTCCAAATATTTATATGTTTGACGCTCGAATTCCATACACACATAAAACACATTATATACTCATTCATACGGGCAAAACCGCGTGAAACAGTTAGCAACGTATAAAGTTCCATTCACCACTCACACCTCTAGGATCATTACAGTACACGCGCGATGCATAATCTTAAGCAACAGCTGAGGTCGTCGACCGTTTTTAGTGTATTTAGGTTGCAATGATTTACGCAAACGTGCGTGGCCGCGCGCATCCAATGCGTAGTGTTATCATAGTACCAGATCAAGCAAGTCGATGCGCAGTGTTGCCAGAAGCGGTATTTTATTTCACTCGAAATTCTTAATTTCAAACAAGTATATTATTAAAATATATATATGTATGTTTCAACCGTGAAGCAGTTATATTTGCATAGCTGTGTTTTGGTTTGAAGGGTGGGATATGGCAGTGAATTTACAGGAATAAATAACACCTGAGTCCTCAGAAATGGCAATGCATGGGGGATATCATGGGCGAAACAGTATACTCTGCTATATCCATGGTACTGCTCATGTTTATAGGCGACGGTTACCATTTTCTATTAGGTGGGCCGTCAGCTTGTTTGCCAGTCTAAGTTACATAAAAATATATTTTAAAAATCGCATCTTATGATGTTCATTCACATTTATAATTGAATTTACTGAAATTTTGTAAATGTCAATTGTTTACTTCCAATTGCGAGATAGTTCTTATCCCAAAAAGAAAAAAATCCGATAACTACCGGTAAGGAATACAACATTTAGCGAATTTTTCCTCAAAAAACAATCAAAATTAACCTTCTATACAGTTTCCAAATTCCAGAACTTTTAAATAAATTAGTCAAAATTCGCTAAACCGATTATATTTTTCTTCAAAAATTTCTACAAGAAAATATTTTATACTCAAAATTGTGGAAAAATCACCCCCATCTGGCAACACTGTGGATGCGCGTGCGCGCAGTCACGAGCGTTAGCAATGCGAATCCTTGCAGCGATAAGCTGCTTGACCGAGCATGCTATTTAAATATGTACTTACATAACTACGGCTGTATAACAGAGAAAACAATGTATCACCCCTCTTTTTCATCCCCGGATACTTGGCTCATTAAAGGCCCTTAGATAACGCCTTATGTAACGTATCCTTACTAAAATAGAACTCAGATATATGGTCATTGCCTGACATTGAAAAAAAAGACAACACTTTAGGAAGCACGATGTAATTTAAACCTTAATAACAAATTATAAAGCGCAGTTCAGTTTGTATCAAAATGATCCAAGTTATTTTAAAGCAAGAAACTACTATCTAACTGAAGTGTAACTGGCTAGTCCATTTTGGATGATTTCACCAGATTCCTAGTAATTGATATTAATAATCATTATCATAAGATAAACTAACTAGGAGAATAAAGAACAACAACACCGGAGGGAGACTTTGTACAAAAGTCGATTGCTTGGGTACCTCTGTCCCATTCGTGTTTCAATTGTAAAGCAGTTGTGTTTGTATGGCTGTGTTTCGGTTTGAAAGGTGGAATATGGCGTGAATTTACTGGGTACGGAGGAATAACACCTGAGTCCTCAGGAATGGCAACGCATGGGGAGTATCATTGGTGAAACAGTATACTCTGTTATGTCCATGGTACTGCTCATGTCTATAGGCGAAGATTACCACTTTCCATCAGGTGGGCCGTCAGCTTGTTTACCATTCCAAATTGTATAAAAAAAAATATTTATTAATATTATAATAACAACAAAATTGCAGAGACGAAAACTTGATAAAAGAAACTCATTGCTAAATTAATTCATAATAAACGAGCCACAATGCCGGTTTCCGTAGAAACCTGTCAATTATATAAATGGCAACTATGAGCATTTAGGATCCTTTTACAAATGACAAAAGTGACAATTTCACATTCAAAACAGTCGCTTTTATGATTCATATTACACAATGAAATTAGATTTATACTTAAACAAAATCGTTTGTCCTGACTATCAATACAGAACCAAAACTACTAAGTCTAAAAAGCTCTTTGGAACATAGGTTTGTTTTAAACGTAATCATCCGTAAAGATTTTTGAAAATTTCACCCTAAAAGGAAATCACGCTACAGTTAATTCTTTAAAATAAATTTTATTTTAAAATAGTTTTTTAAACTGTTATTTTTATCATGATTCTACTGTAGGTAGTTGTTATCGTTTGCTAGACATTCCTTGTACATATTATTTCTTACAGACTCTATAAAAAACGTACGGCGTGGTCATTAGTGTCTAAGCAGTCGTAGTCACAGACAAAACAAGTAATTCATAAAAAAAAATACACGACCAAACTGCCAAAAAAAGAACTAAAAAGTAAAGTATTAAAAAATTATTTTACATTTTAAAATGGCGCAATACAGCCGCTATATTGAATTTGTTACAAATAAATTTATTACTAGCAATATACTCGATCAAGTCGACCTCCACGCAGTTCCCCTAGAAACCATGGCGAATAATTCTTGTGGAATTCATCTCGATGAACTAACTTTTTTAATGGGTGCAAATGGTATGGTAACCCCGCCTGCGCTAACGGTATACGCTGGCGGAGCACCAGTAAAGGGTGACAGATGAGAATGAAAACAGGCCAGTTAGCCCATCGTGATGAATTCATCAGGAATTAACCATGATAGTTTCCAAGGAGAACTGCGAGGAGGTCGACATGGTTGGGTATATTGCTAGCAATGGGATTCTCAGTCTCCATTACTAACAATCCCTTTCCCCCCGATGACCTAACTAGCCAAGCTTTCGTTCTAACCTATTATCTAACATTGGTAAATTGTCCATGCCATTGTATACCATTAACGTAGGTGAAAGCATCATTCCATATTGATCCATTAAAAAAAAAGTTATCGTGGAATAAATAAAACTCATACACATACACGAACTCTGAAAACAACACACTTTTTTTTGGGGCCAATCGTTTAATAATCCCGGCTAAAACACCGCTTCGCCGTTGTCCATGTGCATGGGCGCAATGTAAACAAAGCGATAGCATTGTTGGCGGGGTCGACGAACCCCGACGTACACTATCGGCCACGTTTCGAGAGAGCGTTCTATGGTTATACACGTTTTGTATGCCGACAACTCTTCACTCGCCTACTTATTGCCGTGGCTACGGTGATGAGATGAAACGTTTTTTTTTAATGGGTGATAATGGTATGGTAATCCCATCTGCGCTATCGGTAAACACTGGCAAACTAAATTATGTATGCACACGAAAGATATCGAAGTAAAATTTTTAAAATGCCCAATCAAATCAATGTTTTTACAGAGCAGGTACAGGGGAATTTGCGGTTTTTGCTTAATAAATAAGTATAGAAAAAAACTCAACTGCCTGCCTCTAGGCTCTAGCCTAGATGGTCGCGTACAGCGCAGTTTTAGAGACATTTAATCCCATGAAAGCTTAGGTTATGGAATGAGCTCCCTGTCGATGTTAAAGAGACGAGAGAGTATGGGGTTCTTCGAAAAAGGGATAAAACAGATTTTTTTAATGTGTGATAATGGTATGGTAAGTCCGTCTGCGCTATTGGTGTATACTGGCAGGGCACCAGTGATAGATGACTGATGAGGATGAAAGCAGGTCGGTTAGCCCATCCTAACGAATCCTACTAGAATTAGACACGATGGTGTCCAGTGGGGACAACGTAGAGACGTCAACCAGAAAATCTTTACCACTTCCAATAAAAAAAATTAAATACCTAACTCCTGTGAAGTAATTTAAAGCTTTTGCCTATTAGAGTCAAATTGGTTAATTAACAACAGGAGATGTAACTAAAAATTTAAATAAACACAAATTTTTTTTAATACCAAAATTGTACCTCAAAACATTTCTAGTATGCAAGTAATATATTACGGAACGTACTTCGGAGGACAAATCTATTTATTATGAATAGAAATATGCAGTATTAAGGCAAACAGAAGATATTGGCCATATATAAAGGAAAAAAAAAGAAAAAAAAAAACTTTTATTTATCACTCAGCGAGCTGATGGTCCAACCGGAACGAGATCACGAGCCTCCATAGTTTCAGAGAACATAACGTCGGAAACTCGTCAATATATCACAAATGTGGGCGGAGGAGGAAAACGGAGGCGATACGATGACATAATAGGGTTGTCACTTCTTAACAACGTTTATTTTGAGAAAACGTACGTGTGACAGATTCACTTGCGTTTATGACATTTATTAAAATTAATTATTAATAAATCAATATGAAAACGCGTTCGTTACACCACGACGTAACCAATTTTATTATGAGGGGCATACATTTAGTATCTGACATGAAAAGGGTGTAAGTATAGGTGTATAGACTTGTTATCTCATTCGATCAATATTTTCATTTTACACGGTCGATGTTGCGGTCACAATTAGTAACAATATACTTTAAAACATCTACAAAAATAATGTATAAAAATTAAAAAATAATTCCCGTACAAAAAAACGTGTTAACTTTGTTAATTTTACTTACTGCTTAATTGTTTATGTAACGGATTGTCATGATCCATACCTGTAACAAAAATGTAAAATTTAAAATGTATGTATAACATAACATATATATGAATTAAAATTTTAAATCAAAATCGAGAAAATCATAGTTTAATATAGTTTCTAACAAATACATTTTACTTTGCAAAACAAAAATTAATAATAATCCCATTATTCATATTTCAAAAGTAATAAAATATCTTCAAAAGGGGGGGTAAAGAGGTTTCTTCAGGGTCGGCAATCTATCAATAAAGGGCTTCTCTTTGCCCGCCGGATGATGTGTGGGCGGGCCAGGTAGGGGCCTCGGGACGTACCTCATTACCCCGGCTTCTACTCCGGAGGCGACAACCTCCGGGTCGCTGGATTTGCAGTCGGTATACACCGATTGTCTGTGTATGCCGGCGTAGCGTCTTCAGGGTCGGCAATAATATAATGAGATTAATATAATGGGACTAGATGGCGCTTCGTTCTATGTCTGGTAGTATTTATTTTTGTTACAAGTGTCAACCCTACCAATGATAGTTTTGTGAGCGCCGATAATACGCCGAGTACCGCCCAATTTGAGCTAGGGCAAGTGAATTGCTCCAGAAATATTTAGGTTCGGCAAGTTACACAATCAGAGAAATGAGTAAATGACAACAGCATCCGACTGGGAGTGCTGGTGCCTGGCCAGACTCAGATATCATTATAGATAAGTGTTTTAGTGCTTCTTAATAGATCTGTCGTTTTTAGGGTTCCGTATGGCAATTCATAAAACTGAAATATTACAAATATGAAAATTAAAAAAAAAAAATCTTCTCTGACAGAGTTCAAAAGGGAAAAAGAGTTCAAACTTTAACTACATTTTAAAATAAAAAATCCCTTGTCGTTCATTCTCAGTTCAGTTTATCATATATATATATATATTATAGTTTCACTCGTGCTAATCTCTAAAACTGCTGAACTGATTTTAATGAATCATTTACTTTTTTGAATGATACATTTTTGTACCCCCCCACCCCAATACTAACATGTTCTATTCGGAAAAAATGTTCAATTTTACCAGTAGAAAACTCTATTAACAAGCAATTAATTCTCGACTGTTTTTTACCATAATATGCAGGCGATATATATATATATATATATATATACATAATAACATATATTATGTATATTACAGTTACAATATCTAAATATATATTGGCCCTATATAGATATATTAAATATCGGTAATTCAATACTATAATAAAAAAAATTAAGAATCCAATCGAATATACATATGTGCATACATATTCGACTTGTATCAACGATATCGAAACGGGTGATAACGTTTTTTCAGTTATCAGTATCTACGGGCACACGATATATAGATATCGAAATGGTACCCATATTACCCATATCGAATACATAATATGTATTTTATTGTTCCATAACTAATTACTACATATCCCTAGTTTCACTTTTTGAATACTACGAAAATAATAAATAACAGATTGTTAATTTGTTTTTCAACTAGAGAACAAGTTCCAGCAAGTTTTAGTTAATTAATCTAGAAACACTTGTAAAGGCCAGAAAGTCGGAATTAATTTTCTTAAAGTTTCGCTCAGTATCTTAATTGATAATGGAAGTTTATTTGTCTATGAATACTAAATGTATTAGAATTGAAAATATGAATCTTTCATATCAATTGCTTGTATAATATAACAATAAAGGGGGGAAGGGGATTGTTAGTAACGGAGACTGAAAATCCCATTGCTAGCAATATATCCAACCAGGTTGACCTTCTCGCGGTTCCCCCTGGAAACTATCATGATTAATTCCTGATGAATTCATCATGATGGGCTAACTGGCCTGTTTTCATCCTCATCGATCACCCTTCACTGGTGCCCCGCCAGCGTATCCCATTAGCGCAGGCGGGATACCACTCCGTTTTCATCCAATAAAAAAAATATATATATAACATAAAATATGTGTATATCGCTGACAAACGACTTCCATTGCAAACACACGGATAAACGACTACATATTTCGTAGATACCTACACCCTCATACCCTACAGCCTAGATAATCGCCTACAACGCGGTTTCAGAGATGTTTTCTCCCACGAACATTCAGGTTATGGAATGAGCTCCCTGTTGAGTAACAAGAGACTACAGCATGGAATTCTTCAAAATGGAGGTAAGGAGGTTCTTTAGGGTCGGCAATGCGCGCGTAATACTACTCCTGGTATTGCAGGCGTTCATAGGCTACGGTAACCGCTTACCATCAGGTGGGCCGTCAGCTTGTTTCTTGTCAGGCCTCAGTGGTATAAAAAAAACCATTGTAAATGTTGCATATTCATGCCGATATAAATTTTGAAGCTACTACCTAAATACAGTTTATTGCTCGTCAAAAAAACTGCCAGCCTTAATCTTTTTGTATAGATTTTAGAATGACCAACATACTGATGGCCCATCTGATGGAAAGTGATGGAAACCGTCGCCACTACATGCAGTGTTCTGCTCCGCAAAATACTGCCAGCGTTTATTCATTCAACTCGTAAGATTTGACTCAACCAAACTAGCATTTTTTTTATACCACTGAGGTGGCAAACAAACATACGGCACACCTGATGGTAAGCGGTTACCGTAGCCTATGAACGCCTGCAATACCAGAGGTATTACACGCGCGTTGCCGACCCTTAAGAAACCTCCTTACCCACCTTTTGATGAGCCCCATGCTGTAGTCTCTTGGGAAAACCTCGGCAGGGAGCTCATTCTATAACCTGAGTGTTCGTGGGAGAAAATATCTCTGAAACCGCGTTGTACGCGACCATTTAGGCTGTAAGGTATGAGGGTGAACTCCCTGTCGCTGGCGAGCCTTACGATTGCATTCATTGCAAATTACAATACAAGCTTATAAAAATATTACCGAATAGCACCACACTCGTGCTAATTACGTACGCGCCAAAATACCCAAAGTCACAGAAATTGCCAGTGATTTTGCATTCCGCCTATAAAACTCATAGAAAGTAGATACGCAATACGACGCGTGCGCGCGCTGTGAATAGAAATCGCGCACTTAAACAATAACTTGTGACAGGCCGCCGGAGCGTCGTAACGACTAGAGTACGCACACATTCGGAAAATGATGGAAATTGTCCACAAAGGCCAGTCATTAACTGTCCACTGCTGGACATAGACTAACCCCATAAGGAGGTTTTGCCAGTAGTTGCCACGCTTGGCAAGTGGGCTGGTAACCGCAGTTCGGGGGAAGGGATTGTTAGTAATGGAGACAAAAATCCCATTGCTAGCAATATACCCAACCAGGTCGACCTCCTCGCGGTTCCCCCTGGAAACTATCATGGTTAATTCCTGATGAATTCATTATGATGTGTATGACAGTGTAATCTGTGATGTTCGTATTGCTGTCCATGTTTATAGGTGACGATTCCTCTGTACCCTGTAAATTCACTGCCATGTTTCATCCTTCAAACCAAAACACAGCCATGCAAACACAACTGCTTTGCGGTTGAAACACGAATGGGACAGAGGTACCCAAGCAATCGGCTTTTGTTGTCTCCCTCTTTATCTATCGATAAAAAAATCGTACATTCTACTTGGAGTCTGCTGAAAATCGCAGCAGAAATGTGACACGCCGTCTGTCTGAGAGCCATAAAGGTGTTATAAAATGCAATTAGGCACAACGGAAACTATGGGGCTAGTTCACAAAAAAAAATACATATTAACGGTAAACTGTGAGAGGACAAAACGTCTGAGACTGAATGCTGCATTCGAGTTATTACGCAACTCAATTATGAACGGTTCGAAATACGTGAAGAAATATTACGCATTTAATATAAAAATGATTCATATAGTGTGAGCATTGTAATATGCAGTAGACACATACGAATATATATCTACATCTGCACTAATATTATAAAGAGGAAATATTTGTATTTTTGTGTGTATGTATGTTTGTAATGAATAAACTCAAAAACTACTTTGCTAATTCAAAAACTACTGATAATAAAAAAGCGAAAGTTTATGAAGATAAAGGAGAGAAAGGCAGAAATATTTTTATTCGAGTAAACTTAGATTTAGCATTTCTGAATAGTCATTTTTTTCATTACCGTCCGACGTTTGTATATTTGTATGTTTATTAATGAATCATACTTAAACTGGTGAATGTTACGTACACGAGGTTATATCGTAAATTAATACAGCATACTTTATATAGTGATACATACGGACAAAGCTGCAAAAAAGAGCTATTATTACATCTATTATTATTAGAAATACAATTTACAAAAGATATATATATTTTTTTATACAACTTAGAATGGCAAACAAGCTGACGGCCCACCTGATAAAAAGTAGTAACCGTCGCCTATAGACATGAGCAGTACCATGCACATAACAGAGTATACTGTTTCGCCCATGATACTCCCCACGCGTTGCCATTCCTGAAGACTCAGGTGTACCCTTATTACGAAATGATGACGATGTTTTGATATATATATATATATATATATATATATATATATATATATATATATATATATATATATATATATATATTGTTTTGTTTTATATATATAAAATATTTTTTAAATTAACTATAAGAACAGTCCCAACAATCACATCCGAACTGGTCACCCTAAGTCTAACCAACCAAATCAACAAACTATGGTGGCTGGGTGCCACTTTATTACATGGACAACATACATATTCATACACTTTTGTGCCTCCTTATCGGGACTGATCAAATGTCGGTATCAAATAGTCTGATAAGGGTACATTAGCAATATTCTATTAGACAAGTTAGAAGGATGACTCAAAAGGTATGTGAAAAAAAAATTTTATGCAATTTGGAAGCAATTTTGTTTTTGGCGTGATTTACTGGGTACAGAGGAATAACACCTGAGTCCTCAGGAATGGCAACGCATGGGGGTATCATGGGCGAAACAGTATACTCTGTTATGTCCATGGTACTGCTCATGTCTATAGGCGACGGTTACCACTTTCCATCAGGTGGGCCGTCGGCTTGTTTGCCATTCTAAGTTGTATAAAAAAAAAATGGTAACTGTCGCCTATGGATGTGAACATCACTACGGACACTACGATAACGATTGTTCCGCATATGCGTTGCTATGCCTTAACTCTAAGACATCTTCCGTACGCTGCAAATTCATTGGATAAGCCTAGCATGCGTAGTCCTAACTTTTTTTTTTATCACAAAGGTATACAAGCATACAGCTTATCTGGTGGTGAAAGGTCACTGTAGCCTATGGACGCCTGCGACACTAGGAGTACTACGTGCGCGTTGCCAACCCCGAAGAAACCTTAATATTATCTTTTTGAAGAACCCCATAATGTAGTCTCTAGGGAAAACCAATGGCAGGGAGCTCATTCCACAGCCTCTGCGTTCACGGGAGAAAATCCCTTTGAAATCGCACTGTACGTGACCATTTAGGTTCAAGCGTGTGAGGATAAATTCCGTGTCGATGACGAGCGATGCAATGATAAAAGGGAACTGTGTGGGGCATCATTTCAAACAATTCCACCGAAGATCAATTCGTTATACAAGCGGTAGAAAACATAAAGGAAGATAAATTCTCTTAAGGACTCGACACCGCCTGTGAAATTGGGATCAAATAAAACAAGAATAAAGTAAACAAGGAAATTAAACGAGTAATCAAATAAATAAAATAAAAAATATTAAACGCAGCAAAGGAGACATCGAGGTTGAATGAGCCTTCGTAAAAAGGCCGCTTTGAAATCGGTATTTGTTTGGGAGTTACAACGCCGAAAACAAATAAACAGATTCAGAGGAAAGATCCAAAGTTATAAAACACCATTATGAATCAAAGCGACCCATCAGTCCATGGGGAGGCCTATGTACGTTTAGCGACGTCTGAAATAATGATTGGTGGAAAATGTAATTGCAATGGTGGGATCATTTTCTTTCTTTGCTTTATTGCATTCCTTTTCTTTCTTTCATTGCTTTAGTTTTCCCGCCACTTCCCCATCAATCGCCATTACGTGCAGACATAAATTTTAACTGTAACTTTTATATAAATAGTTCAAACTCTTTCTTGTTTCGACATCAAAACCCAGGGGAAAGGGATTGCTAGCAATAATAATATCCAACAAGCTTATTTTATCATCAGTTTTCCCTTCACAATATAAAATTGGGGATTTAAAAAAACGTGCCTACAAACATTTAAAAGGCCAGCACATGCACAAGCAACTCCTCTCGTATTGCTGGTGTTCGTTAATGGGCGGTAACCGCTTTCCATCAGGTTGACCATCTATTCATTAGCCTCCCTACCAATAAAAAACAAAGGCCCATTTCTAGCAATATTCCCTAGAAATCGACCTCCTGGCAGTTTGCCCTGGAAATCGTTGAGGTTAATTTTTGATCAATTCATTGCGATGGACCAACTGATCTGCTTCATCCTCACCTATCATCCCCACACTGGTGTCCTGCCTGCATAAACCGATAGCGTAGGCAGAGATATCATTCCATTTTCATCCATTAAAAATGTACAATCAAAGCCTCCCAATGATTTCATTTATTTATAAAAGATACACCAACAATATGTTCACAATAATTAAACAGACTATGTTCAATGTTATAGGTAAGTAAGTAATGAAAAATGACTATTCAAAAACGCTTAAATCTAAGTTTACTTGAACAAAAAAATTTCTTTCTTTCTTTCTAAGCTTAGAGCTAGATGAACATATCAATTAGAGGCGTGTACAGCTCTTACAGATAAGTGTTAATGTATACTAAATTAACAATCATACAATTAATGAAGACTTAATTATTAATCTATATTATTAATAAGCCTAGTAAACTGCACTAAAGAATTACCAATAATGATGACGAGACGCGATGATAAACAGAATAGAATTTTTTTATCCGCTGACACGATTCATTAATTCGTACTTTGCGGATACAATAGTAACAAATTGTAAATAGTAAATCCCTTTAAAAGGCCGTCAGCACAACTGAAATCCCTTCGGTGTTTGCGGGTGCTCATAGATGGCGGTAGTCATTTATCATCAGGTGCGATGCAAACTAGGTAACCGTTTGTGTTATTAAAAAAAAAATAAAGAAAACCAAAAATTGTGTAAAATTTTTGGCACTAAGTTCTCTGTGCCTGGCGCGACTTCACATGCAGATTGATCATAGTAACATACCACTCCAAAATCATATCTTTCATACCAATCATAAAAATAACATGTAAAAGATTTTCACCACAGATACAAACACAAATTGAGAACCCTACACATGTACCGCGTGGGAAAGTGTAACGAATTCATTTACCTGTGGAACCCGATTCACCGTTACAAACCATTACAAACCTTAACGTTTGGTAAATAAAGACTATAATAGCGGCAACACGACGTGTTTTGTTTTTCTCTACGTATATAGTTACCCAGATAAATAATAATGATAGATCGGCTCACGTTTTTATCTCGCCCGCAAACTGCAATAGGCGTACATTCTAGTTAGATATAACTAGCTGAGATATCGCACTTATGGTAGAAAAAGAAATAATACATTTACTTCATCGCTGGCTGGCGGGCAAAATGCTTCGTGTATTATATTAGCGGGTTTATAAAAAAGAATACGTTCTTAATTCGAATTTTCTTTTTTACGTTATTGATACCTTATGATAAGATTCTTTATTCAAATCATTCTATCCCGTAAGGGCAGATTATAACCGATTTTTTATATACCTGGAACGCTCCAGAAAGGTTCCAGGTGTGTAAAAAATATGCTCTCGACGATAATCCCTAATGGGGCAGTCAGCTTTTGTCTACTGTCCCCGTTGTGGTGACCGCAACACTCGACATGCCCATAATACGCCGAGCATATTATAATCCAACATGGCAGGAGGGATGTTACCGCCGTCACCCGGATTAATTTTGCCTGTATATTATGTGATAATCGCTAATACTGAAGCGATTTTGATATTTTTTTTTTTATATCGAACGAATACAACTTTTGTAGTAACATTTTTCTTTTTCGAATATAATGCAAAATTTATATAAAAACAGGCAATTCAGCGTTCTAAATTTGAATCTCTTAAATTTAATATATGTACGAAACATCTCGCCCTTCGGTGCGTGCTACTCGTTTTGAAACAAGAATACTGAGAGTAATTTACTAAGCAGTATTAATTTTGTCAGAAATGAAATCTCTTTTCAAGCGAAACCTTTACTTGCGATGGTCTAATGACCCCGAATATTTGGGCCAATCAAAATAACAACATTGTGAATATTGTTCTGTATTGAAAATTAATAGATAAGAGTTTCATTCATTAATGAATATTAATATAAAGGTCGCCGGCTGCACAAAGCGCCATAAAGATTAAAATGTAATTAAGAACACAATTGAAAGGCCCAGAATCTATCCGTACGCCACGAGGGAGCAGCAAATAATTTACGTTTGTTTTTTAATATGAATTTCCAAGGCAATGGTTAATGAATTCCCGTCTTTGTAGATATTGTAACAATGAAATTATTTTTTCTCTTAATAGCTTGTTGTCCGCAAAAGTTTATTGCCCTCGAATTTAAGGGCTATTTAGGGGCCCGTAGGAGCAACAGTAAAACGGAATTCCTCAAACATCGCCACGTTTGTTACGGGCTGGATCTTTATGATACTTAGAATGGCAAACAAGCTGACGGCCGACTGACCTAATGGAAAATAGTATACGATCAGTACCATAGACATTACAGAATACGTCGAGACGTCCATGGTACCCATCGTAAAAAGATTACTAATGTAGTTGTTTGGAGGAAATAAATAACAACTAACTTGATTATTTACATAACTATAATGAGAGAATGACAGCAGAAATGATTGTGAGAAGTAAACGTCGCTGTCATGTCTGTACGTCCAGTCCGAAAGCTAGAAAGAGGTAAAATATCTATGTTTAATTAAATTAACCTACTTGATGGAGAAGAAAGTAATGATGTTGACAAGTGGCTATGAGATGAATATTTACAATATTTATTTACAGACGCCACACTAAAATACTAAGCCGAAAATGTAAAGTTAAATTGACTACTCTCAATAGCGAATATTCTTTATTGAACTCAAAAATACAGTAATAATATCAGTATTACAAGTAATATGAGAAAATATGAACTTGTCTGTAAAAGGGACTCGCCATCGACAGGGAGTTCACTCTCATATCCTACAGCCTAAATGGTCGCGTACAACGCGGTTTCAGAGATGTTTTCTCCCACGAACACTTAGGTTATGGAATGAGCTCCCTGCCGAGGTTTACTCAAGAGACTACAGCATGGAATTCTTCAAAAGGAGGGTAAAGAGGTTTCTTCACGGTTGGCAAAGCTCGCGTAATTCTCCTGGTATTGCAGGCGTTCATAGGCTACGGTAACCACTTACTCGTACCATCAGGTGGGCCGTATGCTTGTTTGCCACCTCAGTGGTATAAAAAAAAGAGATCTCTTCCAGTCAACCAGTGCTGGGCATAGGAAAATGTTGACAGACATTTTGAGTACATTTTATTGCTGAGTGTAGTTTTTTTTTGATGGGTGAAAATGGTATGGTAACTCCGCCTGCGCTAACGGGATACGCTGGCGGAGCACCAGTGAAGGGTGATAGATGAGAATGAAAACAGGCCAGTTAGCCCATCATGATGAATTCATCAGGAATTAACCGTGATAGTTTCCAGGGAGAACCGCAAGGAGGTCGACCAGGTTGGGTATATTGCTAGCAATGGGATTCTCAGTCTCCATTACTAACAATCCCTTTCCCCCCTGCTGAGTGTACTGTCCATTAATGATGTCACACTCATTATAAAATTTAGCAGCGTGGCTGAACGCATTTCGCTACTTGATAAAATATTTTACGTGAACTAGATGTTATTTTGCGGAAGTCCATATCACTGGTTAGTTGATTACAATTATTTTGTTTAATTCCCCGCTACCGTCAGTATGCGTGTAACTGCTAACACTCGAAGATTGACTATTTTTATTACCAGAAGTTCTATAACCTTCCATATTAGCCATGAATCTCCGACCGCCATTCAATCCACGCATATTTTGTGACACGTGTTTCACTTTTAAAAAGACAAAGAGACATTTTCAGACAAAGACACAAATCCTTTTTCAGACCTTTTAGAGGTATGTACATTATAATATGCAATAAGTTTTTATGCTTATTGGAATGGCAAACCAGCTGATGGTCCACTTAATGGAAAATGTAATATTAATTACTATTTAAATTAAAAATATATATATGGATTGGTAATCAAAAAGAAATGGACGGAATATGTGAAAGATGACATCGACAGAAAGAGGGTGACTAAAATGACTAGAAATAAATAAAAATGGATGAGGAAAAACATTACGCTGACCCCAAATAGATATGGGAGGCAGATGATGATGATGGTAATGGAAAGAGAGAAAAAACAGTAATATTAATGTTAGAGCGAGAAAAAAAAAGCAATTCACACATACGCTAGGTGACTGTAAATAAATTAACCAGAGTTATGAACGACATATATTGGAATTATTTTCACAATTTTAAAACATAATTTGGTTTGAATGAACGTAACTATTCAGGGTTGTGCATGCAATACCTGGATATATTACAATAAAAAGGAAAGGGATTGTTTGAAATGGTGTCTAACAGCCCTAGGTTTCCCATGGTGGTTAATTCTTGTTAAATTCGTCACGATTGGTCAACTGAGCTGCTTTCATCCTCACCTATCATTTCTCACTGGTGCCCCACCAGTATATACCGATAGCGCAGGTAAAGTTGCCATTCCATTATCACCAATTAAAAATAAATACACAATTAAATAAAATCTTATACAAAATTATAAATTTTGATTGAAAAAAAAAATGTATCATCCGAATAAAGCTCTGAACGTCCACTAAAATTATAACAAACACGTCTACTCTAGTTTTTTTCAAATTCAGAAATGTCACATGCTCACATACATTTATATTATTTGTATGTTTAAATTTTTTTGTTCGCCTGTGTGCTGGCATTTCTAAACTGCCAGTATGTAAGTATTTTATATTACGTTTATGGTGATAACATCATCATCATCATTTCAGCCATTACCCGTCCACTGCTAGACATAAGCCTCCCCCATAGACTGCCATAAGGAGCGGTCCTGAGACACCTACATCCTCTGACTGATTGGTGATAACATAAGTTTTAATTAGTTATAAATTCGAAAAACATAGGTCCATATACACGTACACAATCACTTTACATTTTACATTGAAAATTCTGCTTCAATGCCAAAACGAAATGGTCCACCAAAAACCATCGGCGGTTGACGAATTCCCGTTATACAGGGAGTACCTACTAATTAAATCAAACTTCGCAATAACCGGGCAACCCCTTATTTTGATTGCTTTCATGTAAATTCATTCCCAGCCATTCGTATTCAGTTCTAAATGAATTTCGTGTCCGACGCTATCCGACCGCAACACAGAGACATCGGAAACTTTATAAATTATTATAACGAACAAAAACAATAAACAAACTCCATACAAATACAATTCCAACTACGAACGGAATGCACTAATCGAATGTTCGAAGATTTTAAATAAAAATGATAAACAAGTTATGGGCCCAGCTGACAGTAATAGCTCTGCATAGACGATGTTTTTTGTCTGCGGACCAAATCTCCCTTCGTTTGCCTGCTCTTTCTATATTTTTAAGACCAACAGAAGATAATGTGTAAATTTTAGTCTTGTTATAATAAAACCCCTAAATTGCATGCTACAATGCACATATGTTGTGCAAATGTACAGCTTATAAAGAGGATCCGTCGTTTGCGAAGTTCTTTAGTGGTAATGGTCACACAAAATGGCCTTCCTTTAGCCCAAGGTTAAGGAAGGTTAAGGAAGCCCATTTAGTGCGGCCATTGCCACTAAACGTGGTAAAATTAATGGTAGTTGATTACAGTTAATTAATGGTTAAAAATGGCAATTGTCACTCAAATTAGGATTAATATATTGAAACCAATCAATATTTCTGAAAATATTCCCGAATGGGCGTGTAGTATAAATTAATATATAAATTCAAAGATTATATAAAAATAATATTTGAACACATTTACGAGGGATTGCGTCATCGAACGATGATCGATTTAATGGGAATGGTTGAAAAAAAATATTTTTGACTTCCAATTGGGAAAACTTGTTCACTTTCATAAAGATACCCATGGATTTCAAATTAATGTACGCTCTCTATTAAACTCTTAAGACATAAAAACCCTCTTCGTAATTCCTACTTAGAATATTCTATATCAACCTTAACACCATATACATACCATAATTATCACAGAATATTCTGTTCGTATATAAGTCTCGAATCATCGTCTATAAGCGATGGTTACTATTATTTCCGTTATCCATCAGGTGTCCATATTTGTTAGCCATTCTAAGCTGCATTAAAAACACTCTTAATATGATCTAACAGTCTAACTGATAGTGAACGGGGGGAAAGGGATTGTAAGTAATGGAGACCGAGAATCCCATTGCTAGCAATATACCCAACCAGGTCGACTTCCTCGCGGTTCCGCCTGGAAACTATCATGGTTAATTCCTGATGAATTCATCATGATGAGCTAACTGGCCTGTTTTCATTCTCATCTATCACCCTTCACTGGTGCTCCGCCAGCGTATCCCGTTAGCGCAGGCAGGGTTACCATACCATTTTCATCCATAAAAAAAAAACTGACATTGAACTGGAACCTACGACAGTGGCCTACTAAATGAGGGATCTAATGCAAGATGCCAACTCTAATGGAACCTTTTGACATGTTTAGAACAACCTCATGCTGAAGTTTTTATAAAAACAACAGTAACCTTACGAACGTCATTTATACTGAGCATTCGATAAAACTCCTGTGAAATCACATTGTACTTAATCATTTAAATGCAACTGCAATAAAATAAAGATATCATTCAAGGAAGACAAATTCTGTGTCGATGACGAGCAATGCGATGATAAAATGGGCGATGGGTATCACGTCAAATAATTATTCAGACCACAGAGACTTCGTATCAAAGATTGAAAAAGATTTAGATCGACAACAACGCATTACTGTATTACGACAGAAAATGGTCGATTCATAATTTCACCATTCTTAAAATTGGACGTTAAGGACAAAGTCTCAAAACGTACTTGTTATGGTTGTTAACAAGAAAATAATAAAATTGTCACTAATAACATTAAATGGAAGTAATAACACGCTAGGGCACGTAAAAGCTAGATAATCATGTAAATCGATAATGTAACTGTAGTTTGAATATTATAGTAACACAATATCGGTCAATAAATTAGTTTGTCCTTTACCACAACGGTTTCTTGTACGGGACATTTACTTATAAAATCGTCATATTTAATGAGCGAGTAAAATCAGGGATATCATTTGAACATTGTCGATTATGTGTATGATCTTGAGTCATTGTACCCAATAAATTTTTTAACAATCCTATCCTACAAAGAGAAAATAAGCAAGCGTTTTAGCAGCAACATTAATATAATAGAATGCTTAATAATTCTTAAACATTGTACTTAGTTCGAATTTATTTGTTGCCAAAAGAAACGGAACCATTGCCCAGTAAAAGGACTGTTGCTGTTATGGTATAATTTTTTTCTGTCATATCAACAATCCAAATGTTATTGGACCTTACTACATTAAGCGCTTAAAGTACAAATTTGCATGACACATTGAATGGATACAGCAAACCGTCACCCTTTGCTTTGACAAAGTCAAGGGATGATATCTGTAGCGAGCGTCACAAGTAATTAAGAAGCGAGCCACGCTTTGTACCGGCATCCCCTGGGATGACTTGGGGAGCTTTCTACGCTTCCCCACTTACATAATTTGTCTTAACTGCATAATCGATATCAATGTGTCGCCCTTATTTCGAATACAGTTTGACGAGTCTCATATGTCTAGGGAGGAAACGTGAGTCAACGAGATATACTCGAAACAGCGATATTATTATATTACCTTTCTGTATTCAAAATTTTCCAATAACACGCGTACATTTAATACCTCAAACGAATGTAAGTATTTAATTAACAATGAATGTGACAGTGTAACGGCACGCGAGAGGGTTGCGAGTCAAACGGAGCGCGTCTCTGTTAATGGGGTCAGCGAAATTGAGAAAAGTGAAACGACGGAGTGGGCCGGACGGGCATTTATTACCGGACCCGAGCGACAACCCTCAGCGGAGCGGGACGAGACGATACCGAGGAAAGGGACGAATTGTTGCAAGTAGCGGCCGGTGGAGGCAGTTCGCGCAGTCCGTCAATCGGCGTTTCGAAAGGACATGGACCACCCACTGGATACAATGTTCGTTAGCTCGGAATTAATAACAACATTAAGACTGTGCATGACAGCGCCACTGTCCCCCTAATCATCTTTTTTCATCCAACTAAAGGAGCGGCCACGAAATTTAAGTCGACAGCTTATATTTTGCACAGCTCTCTTAATTTATAAGAACTATAAATAATTAATTGGCCGTGCTCCCTAGAGGGACGACGTCCAGTTTACCCACATCAAGCCTGTGACATTTTAATGGCCATTTAAACGTGCAACCACGCGAGCCCTGGAACAGCTTTTGTATATTGTATAAATAATTGAATATCAAAGCAATGCAAAGATACATTTCGTATGCGAACCTCGTAAATATTGGCTAATTATTTCCGATCCGGATCTCCAATATTCGTGTTGGTATGCACGAAGCACGAAGCGTGTCTGTTACAAATCGCCGCAGGCTGTCCCTGCGTACTCGTAACGTAAATCAGTGCATCTAATCACAGAGCAGCGGGCGACGGCTCTGGATAGGGACTTGGAAATCAGTTTGCCACTATTGAATTATACGAGAGCTGCAGCTAGGACGTCATACGCCGAAGTTTAATCTCTCGGAGCGGCGGACGGGCTTATTATGCAAATATAGTCGACGAGTCTCCTCGGTCATCTTACAGTCACGTACGTGGTGGCACGTCTCGGCGGAGACCGAGCGCCGCCGGCAGGCAGCGCGTCTCTGTCGACGCCGGTCCGCACGCCACTGCGTCGTGCGCCCTGCCGACTGCCGCGCCTCGTTTCGCGCTCACTAACTTTGTTGTACACGCCGAGCCTCTGTTTACATCGGGAACTACGCAACCGATGTAACGAATGTAAATGAAATTTCGAGATTGACGCTCCACAGACAAGTAAATTATTTTGCAAAATGAAATGTCTTCATTATGCGACGATAATAAAATGAAACGTTGATGAAGATAAAATTATTTGACTATCAAAAGGCTGGAGAAACTTGGACGACATCAATTTATTGCCTTCGAATAAATTCCGACCTAAAATTCGAAATGAAGCTACGCGTCGCGGAAACGAACGGGAGCGAGAGGAAAATCCAACTCTTTCTTTCGAAGAGAGCCAACCCCGACGGGCGTTAATTAAGCGAAAATCGAAACGTCAAAGCTCGACTCGGGCTTTATGCAAATTCGCTAGAATTGACTTTCGTGTCGACGACGTTAGAATTTTTACCGCTTTCCAGACGATTGTTTGAACAAGGTAATTAGGAAACGATAAAGATATGTACGTGATCGTCTGAAACTTTCTGCGAGTATTCAACGAACGGGTTACGGGCGAAAACTGTAGTGTCATCCGCATAGTACTTTATTACAAATGTATTTATGTACAGAGTCGGCAAAAGAAGGGCACGAGACGTACGGTGTCGCCAGCGGGTCGGTACCGGTGCGTACCGTTAGAGTGAACTCGGCAGCGGCGGCGGGGTCGCGATCGCTGCCACCGCCGCCAGCTCCCTGGACAAACTAGCTAGCTACAACTCGTATAATTTCATGCCGGCTTACTAACAGACAACCTCTAACAGCCATCATACTTATCTTGTCTGATTTATTGTTACTAACTATAATAAGCCACAGTAATTGCAATTCTAATGCTGAGTGCCGACATCTCGAATTATATTATTACTTACTCACGTGTTATGGGGATCTATTAATAGACGCATATCCAACATATTAGTATTCAAGGAAAACAGTCGATCTACATAATATCCGTAGAAGGGTAAATCGAGTCGAAACTTCACACACGATGAGTTTGTGCTTGTATCGTGAGAAGGCGCATTTAGCGCCTTAGTTATTTTGAGTCGAATCGCGTGATATCATTAGACCATTATTGCTACCACAAATTTCTTTTGTCACTTAACCGGCGCTGAATTTGTAGGATTTATTGAGCGTGACGCATTGCCACGGGTGGTTTCGAACATTTTGACGCAGTCTTAGATAAGAGAGTATTGAACTGACATCGAACAGAATAATGTTCAGATAAGTTGATTGCAAATAAAATACAAGGATCAAATTTGGATTGCTCTAAATTATTCAATAAATTGTAATGGTTAAGTGAGAACAGACTTGAAACCACTATTTAGTTAACAACGCAATTTTCATAAAAATATGAAGACATAGGAAGTAGGGAGCTTGGCTTTGACTCCGAGGCGGTAACGAAGTGATAGCCAAGAGTAGTTGGCAAGCCTGACTATACGTCGCACGGCTGTGGAAAGAGGTGGAAAATGAGCACACTCGACTCGGCGCTAACTAAATAAATTCCTTTTAGATTTCGAATCGGATACAAATGAAACTGGATCCCGTTTGTTTCTATTAAATCTGGTAGTCAAAGGCTTCTATACAAATCCGAAAATCGAAAACGTACAAAGCTAATGTGTTACATCAATAATATAATAGAAAGGATTAAGGATTGAAGCTTTGGTTAAAGGTAAAGTAAAATAAAAGGATCCACACAATAAGATGTATGTCTTTAGAACATAAGTATAAAATACGAGCGTTGCCATTAAAAGCTGTCTATCTGTGCGCAATTCTGTACGTATTCTCATGTTTGGGGCGTCTGAAGCACTTCCCAAGTGCCCGGGGTAATTATGAAGCTTCCGGCTCCTGAGATCCCTCCCGGCATCCATTTTTAGCTGTATTCATAACTACATGTAGACGATAATGTACGTCGGAGTTTTTTGCCATCTGGTATTTAGAAAACAGGTTGAGGCTATCATATACAATTTTTAAAATTTTTCTTCGATTCGTAAGCAATATTTATAAAAATAAAACAAAACTTTGCACAATATTATCTGTCTGTTAATGTCAATAGTTCCCCATAAATGTCACTTGATTTTTAACGTTCCTTGCCTATTCAGATTAGTGTAGGTACACTTGAGTTTCGTGTCGTGCAAGATAGGAGCCGTAACCGCGCACCACTCGCCATAATGGACAAATAATGTGCGCGTACCTCAGCCCGCTATTATAATGTTATTTGAAGCCAAGCAGTAATTTGCTCAAGCGGATTGTTTCCACTACAATTCCGTTGCCGGGCGATTTAAATAATTCTCTTTGGACACTTTGACATCGATATTCTTTTGTTCAACTGATTATAACGACGGGCATAGCCGGCGGTGAAACTAATTTCTGAGACATCCGGAACAATGATCTATGTCGCCTGAGGGAATATTGATTTGAAGGTACACCTGCCCCGGTGAACGTTTCACTTGTTTGTCTCTCCCTGAAGGGAAAAACTCATTTCTCACAGTCAAAAATTATAAATTTAAACATTCAAAAAAGTAATCGTGCTCTTCAAATGAAATATTACGCAATTGTAATTTGGATGACCCCGTGAAATCGAATATTTTTTTTTAAATTAAACTTCATAAATAATGCGGTAAAAGTGGCGAAGAGTTGATTAGCTTCAGAAATAGTTTTGCGAGTCCAAACCATAATTTGGGGGTAACGACCTCGTCGCCTTATTTGATGTGGTCAATAGTCACAATAAAACTCCTTATTTCGCGTGTCTTGTCATAGATTTAGTATCGAAGGTAGTATCAAGACATCAAGACTGGCAAGTCAGGCCCGTCACACATAAGAAGTCTAATTAAAACAAGAGGCAGATTGGAACTTGAGTCAACAATTATAACAACAAAGTTTGTCGGAGTGGCGCGCCGTGCCTTGGAGAATCTGCAGCTATTTTGATACTCCCATCTTCACTCGAGAACGTCTGGCTTTCAGCTGCTTTTTGTTTCTTGCATTTTGGTAGAGAAAAGTACAGTTGGCTTCATATAAGTATAGTCTAAATTATCATAAGGCACAATTTTTTTTTAATGCTTTTAGAACGGGATTATTGTAATCAACCGAAATGATCTTAGTTGTAGATGATACCTTAGTAACACATTTTCTAATTACATGTAAGCTGTTGGAAAATATCCATCGTTCAGAGTACTTAATTTTAGATATGAACAAGTTAAAAGAATTATAAAAAAATATTTCTAGAAATCTACTAATGCATTACCTATCTTACTATCTTTTTAATATTGTAAACTGTAACTAAACGAAGTATGTACGTGGAAGGAACCTTTATGAAGCAACTTTGTCCGTCCGACACTCCGACAATTATGGCCCAAAATAAAAATAAAAAAACTATTAATTGTGGTATTAATAATAGTCATTGTTAGGAGTATATTTCGTATGACATATACAATAAAGGTCATTTTATCTGATATTCATATATTTATGTACAGAACCCTCAGCGTGTGAATTCAACTCGCATTTGACCAGTTTTATTTTAGAGATTTTCTTTAAAAGTATTAACAAATTGAAAAGTTTCGGAGTTTTTTTACAATTGATTCATCTATAAAGATAATATTGTTATAGGCATTGGTACTGCTCATGTCTATAGGCAATGGTTATTACCACTTTCCATCAGGTGGACCGTCAGCTTGTTTGTCATTTTAAATTGCATAATAGTTGGGTTTTTTTCATAGGTGAAAATGGAATGGTAACCCCGCCTGTGCTAACGGGATACGGTGTCAGAGCACCAGTGAAGGGTGATAGATGAGAATGAAACAGGCCAGTTAGCCCATCATGACGAATGCATCAGGAATTAACCATAATAGTTTCCAGGGGGAACCGTGAGAAGGTCGACCTGGTTAGGTATATTGCTAGCAATGGGATTCTTAGTCTCCATTACTAACAATCCCTTTCCCCCCCATAATAGTCGGTTTGTTTGTTTGTTACTATTAGCGTTTTAACAGCTGAACCTATTACTATGAAATTTGGTATACACGTACTATTCATATACGAGATAGAGAAGAATGTAAACTTTTGTGTCAGTTAGTGAACAAAATATCCCAGTTGGGTAGACAAAGTCGCGGGTAAAAGACTGTAGTATATAAAATAAACAACTTACGAAGGAATGCTGTCAAAAATAACACACCAAAACAAAACCAAAAGTTATTATTATTTGTGTTAACACAACTACACTTGTCCGACCAAGTTATCAAACTCCCACCTAATTATTAACACAATTAAGATAAACTTATCGAGGATGTTGGCCTAGCATCCCAACGAGCGCAGATCGCAGGGCCAACTTCAGGGTGGGGACGGGCGTACGTGACCTGTATTGGCCCAAACATATTCAAAGCAAAGCAATCCAGATTTCGGACGTGAGCACGGAATTTTCGAAAACAAAATATAGCTTATATTACTCGCTGATACTGTAGCTTTCTATAAGTGGAAGAATTTTGAAAATCCGTTAAGTCATTTTTGAGTTAACAAACAGTCAAATTTTTCGTCTTTATAAGTATAGAAAAATGGTAAGACATGATGCAGATTCAAAAACAATTAAAAGATCCAACTTCAGGATTAAATAGTAAACTGTAATAAAAAAATTGTCAGCAATTTATAGTGGTTTGCTTAATTTACTTAATTCTTTAACTCACTTAGTTTAATTGACTAACTATTTTTACATATAAATTAGATAGATAGATACTCTTTATTGTTCCCTCCAAAAGATTACAATAGTAAACTTATTATAGATATAAACAATTACAAGAAATGATTACAGTAAGAAAACAATGGACGGCTTTATCGCTAAAAGTCTCTTCCAGGCAACCTTTGGACGGAGAGGAGTAATTATAAACAGTTCGATCGGAGGCATATATTTAACCATCAAGTTATTTCATCTAAGTGTAAACTTCTCATGATACAAAAAGTTATTAATAATTTAATTGTTAAACAAATCCGATTTTATTTTAAATTTATTTGTTAAAAGACAGTTTACAAATAACAAAGGGACCAAGTTTTAAATTACTCAATTAGTCAAAAAAATGTCTAACGATTTTATATCATTTTTATATTTAAAATTTCTGATAAATTTTCGAATAGACTTATCTAGGAAACGGTTATTTCTAACTCGCCTTCGATATAGGTGTTTACCAAAACCACAATTGCGGTTGCCATTCCACCTGCCAAACGTGGTAACTACTGGCAAAACCCCCTTGTGGGGAAGGCTCATATTCATTCAGATAGGTGTTTAAATTGTATTTAATTCCTTATTTGTAGCCTACAAATAATTTTCTTAGTCGACATGCAAATTAGAGCCTTATTACTTAACAAATAAGAGTCACTCCATCGAAACGTCCACAATTTAACTGACATACTTAACAATTACGTCACAGACACATCCACAAAAGAAACTTAATCCCACATAATCACGATCCGCTATCACTTAATTTATTTGCCAAAACTTCCCCCATGAGGAGCATCTGAAAGCTCTATAGAAACGGGCGCCATTCATCAGAAACTACTGCGCGATACGATGTTATTTCACGATTGAGTGCCATGCCGAGTGAAATGATGGTGTGAAAACAACTAAATACCTATTCCGTGCAATAAGATCGTGGTACATCCTCACTAATATTATGAATGTGAAAGTGAGTTTGTTTGTCATCTCTTGGCGCCTTAACGGTGTTTTTTTTTTTCGCAGTTTGGTACACTTTATTGAACTAAGTGTTCCGTATTCGCTATTTGATCGCCTTAACCGTTATATTAGGAGTAAAATTTTTTTAAGGGTGATATTGGATTAGTAGTTTAGGCTACAACTTCGGGCTGATTGATGATAGATGAGAAACTAAGGATGAAGGCAGGTTAAATGAGTCATCGTGATGAAATGATCAAGATTTAATAACAATACTTGCCAGGGGAACTGCGTGAATGTCGACCTAATAAGATATATTTCTATAAAATACAAATTGTCAAAAGCTTTAATGCAATTATATTGACTCTCGTATAAGATACAGCAAGTAAACATTGTAAAGTAGTTACAGCTCCGTGCGGGTTTACGATAATCGATTCCATCACTCGATTAAATTTAATTAAGTAATACGATGCTCGATGAAAATCGATAGGCCGTATCGAGATCCTTTTAAATGAATTGAAAGATAAGGGGGATTAGTGACGATTGTGCTAAGTCAGCAATTTGCTGGAATTCCTTTCACTGGAGGTTTGTTTTTCGACATTCGACAATCATTAGCCTATTGTAATGTTGACTTTTAATAATTCAAAGTCAATCTTATTATTAATAAATTATTTTCCCTTCCATCCCTTCTTTTTTCGTGGGTGTCGTAAGAAGCGACTAAGAGAATTTAACGTTCGAGGATTTGGCAGCAGCATCCCTCTTAAAACGTCACCAAAACCTAACTGTGCTTACCAACCAGTCTGCCAAGCATGGCAAATTACTGGCAAAACCCTTCAAGGGGAAGGCATATATTCAGAAGTAGACAATTGGCGACTGATAAGATGACGATGATTGTTTTATGTTTTTGCTTAAAAAGAAATGTTTGACGTATACAATTGAATTTAATTTTGTATTTTTAATTCTGACAACTTCCCAAATAAATTTTTTTTTAATGTGTGAAAATAGTATGGTAGTTAGCCCATCATGATGAATTCATCAGGAATTAACCATGATAGTTTCCAGGGAGAACCGCGAGGAGGTCGACCTGGTTAGGTATATTGCTAGCAATGGGATTCTTAGTCTCCATTACTAACAATCCCTTTCCCCCCCAAATTACATATTTATCATCAATAGATATACAATAGAGCAAAATAGTTTAAACAACAGTAATAAGGGAGGGAAGGGACTGTTAGCAATGGGAAGGTTAGTCCCCAATGCTATCAATATACCTTATCAGGTCAACCCCCACGCGGTTTCCCCTGGAAACTATCGTGACTAATTTATCGTTAAATTCATCACGATGAACTAACTGACCTGCCTTTTCGTCACCACCTATCACCTCTCACTGCTACCCCGCCAGTGTATACCGAAAGCGCAGGCGGGGTGGGATTACCATGCCATTATCATCCATTTAAAAAAATGGATAACGCCATTAAAAATTATGATCGTGAGCATATATATTCTTTTACTTATAAGTATACATTACAAATACGATTGACTTTATTTGATTAATTGTTGAATATTAAAAAAAATACTTCAATATACGCAAATAAAATTAGACAAGTAGACAGGTACTATTTCAGAATTTGTAATTTTTTTTGTATGAAAATAAAATATATAAAATATACAATGGTTTCCAGAGAGAAACGCGGGGAGATCAACCTGATAAGATATATTGATAGAAATGGGGACTAAACTCGCCATTGCTAACAATCCCTTCTCCGAATCCCTGAGATTGACAATCACTGAAAAGAGGTCGTTAGAAATTCCCAAAGGAAAAGAGAAAATAGTTAAGCGCAGACGAAGCCACGGGCCCAAGTTTGTAGTCCCTAAAAACTGTTACTCAGTGAAGCCTTCCAAAAGAAACGTAAGATAATCCCTAAGGCCATATATCACGTACACAAACAAAGTAATCGTCGCCAGTCACACGGCTCACAACGGCCGGCGCGGCGGTGCGAACATCACGGCCCACGCAACAAACCATAAACAAAACGCTCTCGTAACAAATGGGCATAGGAACAACGGCACCGAACATACTTCCATTCTTGAATGTCGCCTGCGCCATATTTGTACCGTGAAAGACATTTGGACGGATTAGAGATGGCACTATTTTCAAGGACCATTCAAGCCGTGTAGGGTTACCATTTGGAAATTTTAAAAGCTAACAAAAGGCGGAGTTTTTTAATCTTACTAATATAACAAAATTGTAACTTGATTATGTCTATAGATATCTTCTATATGTAATCTTATTTATTTATTTTTATTGGCCGTGTGGTCCCGGCATAGAATAGGCCACCCCTTCCTTACCTGTGGATGTCATAAAAGCCGACTAAGGGACGGCGAGTGATGGGCAGCAGCGTTCCTCTTAAAACATCTCTAAAACCTGATAGTGGTTGCCAATCTTCCTGCCAAGCATGGAAACTGCTTCTAATTTGGTATAGTTAAAACCCCCTATTTTTTTTTAAAGATTTCCCTTGAACAAATATCGTCTAGTTACTATTTTATTATATTAATAAGATTGTATAACATTACCTATCTCTCCATATTATAATATAAAATACATGAAAATTTACTAATTAACATTTACTAAAGACTGTGTGAAACAAATTAATCAATAAATACGTTTACACCTTTAGTCCTAAAGGGCTAGTTTATACTAACGTTTCCTGCACTTTTGTGGTAGTCTAAACAAACTAAAGATAGTTTGTTTAGACTAGAGCACAAAAGTGTAGAGGTAAATAAGGATATATCCTGCAGTTTTCTCACACTCGAATAAATAAAGCATGAGAACGATCACGCTCGTCACAAAAACAAATACAAAAAAGTTTTATAAACAGTACATGTTAAGCACATTGTATATATCATAGTTCATCCAAAGGATGCTAAGTGATCGTACGACCTCCTTGAAGAAACCGCAAGAAGCAAAAAATACAAGTACGTCCACCAGTACGCAAACACGTACGTACGTACTGTGGCGAGGATACTTGTGTAGAACTTCCGACACTACAAATTGACTAAAAAGAGACCTTAAGAAAGTCAAATTAGATTTGGAACAACAAACATCAGAATCAAACGGTCCCCCCAATCGATAAATTCCATCGAATTCAAGTAGCGGACGAATACGTTTTCTCTTATCTGCCTATTATTTAGTTAGTGGCGAGATGGTGAAATTGGAGGGGGCAGGCGAGGCGAACTACACGTATTGATTGATGGCCTGACACGTGGGGCCGACCAACTTTCAAGCTCGTATCTAGGCGCCCTTAGTCCATTCTGGAACTAAAAATCCGCTGACCCTGTCACTGTTCAGTGAGCCCTATATAATCAGCTGCACATCGCGAATACCCAATTAACGTCCCTGTCGACCGGAGATTAAGCCGGTACCTATCAGATCACCGACGCTTAACCTTCGGGTGCGACGAACTCGCACTACTACGCAATACACCTACCAAATTAAAAGGGTTCAGTCGCGATTCAATCACGAAATCCGATGGACTAGTCCCGCTGCGATTCCACGGAATGTCGAAGGTTATCATATTCGGAAATAACTTCAAAAAGGTATCAATTCGTTTGGCGGAACATTCGATAGAGCCTCGTCCGTATTTTAATTACACTTCACACGGGCGGCCTCGTTAGTCCGTCATCGTATTATTGTTGGCGGAGATCAAACGTTTAATTCTACCGGCCCGTGAAGATTTTTTAGATTCTTTCAATTAATCGAGGGACGCGGACAGGACAAAGGCGATGGTGAAGGAGCGAAGATTTCCTGAAGACAATAGCAGTAATCACGGGCCGGTACGGCGTGATTACCGCCTCCTTGCGCGCCGCCGCTCCGCGCCCCTCGCCACGTTACTAACCACCCGCGCTACTCCTAGAATTTGTAAGCTCAAAGTTTATCGATGACTAAACACAATCATGGAGGTACTAAACTACTGTTATTAAGACATTAGATTATAAATTAATTATTAAACTGGAGACATATTAAAAACAGTCGAGCTTCGAGGCGTTCCACTAATAAGCCAAGCATAATGCATGTTGCTTGGCACACGTGCCACAAAAACACCTCCTCATAATCCGTATGCAGATTACTGGAAATTATTAACATGCCAAGGTTGCGAAATATGAAAACACGAGTACACTCGTGGAGTGCAATGAAGTAATATGATTTATTATACAGGCGTTGTATTTTTACATCAATAACGATGCGGTTCTGGGACACGGAGTCCGCCCCACGCCGCCGGCGACACGCATGAGCCGCATCTATCCAAAAGATTCCAATTCACGGGCAAATTCAATTTGCAAATCTTCCCCGACGGCAACGTAAGAATCAATTTGCACAATCGTCTAAGTGAATTACGTCATTCGGCTGCCGAATATCGTAACGAGAAAAAAGGCACCAAGGCCGCCGCGGCCGTCGGTGCAGTCCGTTCACTTGCGATTTCGAGCGGGATTTGAACATTACAGTACGTATGTATAGTGCGAGATCATACTGCTCCGCCGTGGGCCCCGCACTCGCCCAAAAGTCAAGGTGAACCAGTCCTGTTTACATCGAGCGCTCTTGCTAGGCTCCATCGATTCACATGCACCCGGCCGCGCCCGACCGGAGTCATGTCGCGGGAATCGCCGTATTTATTACTACCGCTATAATCGATACGTCAATTACTCATAGCCACGTGGCCATTCTCAGCGAAATAATGGCTATGACAATTCGATCGGCACACGCGCGAATGAGGTCGGTGAAACCCGCAGACATAGATACAGGTAGACGATGCAAGTACATCGATTTATATGAGAACTAACCGTGTTATTATTAACTACTGCTTTGATGCTACATATACTATTAATATTTTAACTATTACCGTACGATACCTTTTCCAAAATGTTTATGTACAATCTTTTAAACTTTTGTCATCATTATGTAGGCTCTTATTTAAATATAGCTGGAGAACATTAAATTCTGCAAAGCCTAATTTAAGGGTACATAATGGCATGCAAAACATTTGAGACTTCTTTCCAAATTCATATCTGTTTTAAAATCTTTCGCCTCGCAATTTCATTTACAACAATCATATAGTTGTTTGCACTGTTGAGTATTCATAACAATAATCAAATAACCAATGTGCTTATTTGTTTAAATTTATTTTGTTTAATTCCGCTACTATTAGTATGCGTATGACTGTCAATTTGCAAGTGTTGGCAACACTTGAAGATTGACCACCACTGTTACTACCAGAAGTGCCACAATCTTCTGTATGTTCAGCCATCAATCTCCGACTTCCATTACTACTACTACTGTGCTATTTACGCAGGTTTTGCAAAACTACAACATAATAAGTCTACTGGTAGCAGAATTAAACAAAATAATTCTAATCTTATAACCAGTGATATGGGCTTTCGCATAAGATAACACCTAGTTCAGTGAAATAAAAGCATTGCTGTAATCCGACAGAACGTTTCTAATTCTAAGCAATGTGGTGAATCACATGAGTTTGCATCTTTACTTGCTTCCCGAAAAAGGTAAACGATTCTAGCTCCCGCATACATAGCCATGTGCGTTGAAGTCGAGGCAAGTGTTCAAGGAATGATGTACTTTACTAGGTTAAGCAGCAACTTGAAAGTTGTCTGCGCATAGTAAACGAGCTAGGTACAAATAAGGAAATAATGAAACTGCTATATCTAATGTCTAAATCTAGCATCGAATGGTGATAGAGGATGAGTGAAGGAGCGAACGCTTGACAATTAAAAAAATATAATGAATTTTCAATAATAATAGAAACATCTTCGCAAATTTTTTACTGCCATATTCAGTTTTTGCTGTCGTTATAAAGCCTATAGTCAAAACCTTCCTTATGATTAAGACGGATGTAACGATAATCCATTTACGAAAATCTTCGAAGCTACACGTTAAATTTGTCATGTGGTCCCTACATAGAATAGGCCACCCTTTCCTTTCCCGTGGGTGTCGTAAACACCGACTAAGGGAGGGCGAGGGGTGGGCAGCAGCGTCCCTCTTGAGACATCTCTAAAGCCTAAAAAGAATAACACCCGAGTCCTCAGGAATGGCAACGCACGGGGGGTATCATGGGCGAAACAGTATACTCTGTTATGTGCATGGTACTGCTCATGTCTATAGGCGACGGTTACCACTTTCCATCAGGTGGGCCGTCGACTTGTTTGCCATTCTAAGTTGTATAAAGAAAAAAATTAGATAATGAAACTTTCTATTTTTAGGTCGGTATTACAACAAAACTCATTTTGTCGTTTCGAGTTAGCTTGATAGTCGTATTTTATTAAAAGTATATGGAAAACGATATCCTCAATTTACTCGCAGTCGAGTAAGAAATTACTGACAACAACATAGTTACCATGTGAATAGATGATCAAATAAATGCAATCGTCCGCTTCGAACGTCCTCGACAGTAATAAATGGTGGTTTAATGCACAGTGAGCTATTCAATCAGTCTTTTTGTAGGGTAAATGCATCGCAAATAAAGAGAGCAAACGAGGACTTGTTTGTATACTTGCAGTGGTGTACGACAAATATAAAGTCGATCGGCTTAGTCATTGAATATTGGCAACGTTTACACGAGTTTAGTACTTGTGACCAGTACTAAACTTTAGTAAACTTTAACGTTAGCTGACTTCAGAAATTAATTACAAATTAGACAAAACGATCATAACAAAATATATTAAAACACATTCTTTCGGGATAAGAAACAACTGTAAGCATCACTAAAGGTCTAATCCTCAGTTTACTTATTTTTCTATCAAAATAAAGCAAAATTGCATTGGTAACGCACGAATTGCCACGACGAGGCTGTGGCAAATTCAGCGAAAACATAGGGAATTTTGCGTAGTAAATTGTGGTTGATGTAGTCAACTTGACGCTTAGTAAATAGTACTACTGACTCTCACTGGACGATAACACTAAAACCGCAGAGAGCATACTCTGTGCTAATACTTAGCACTAATTCATTTACACGCCAAGTATTAGTTTAAGTGCTGCGCACTAAACAGCAGCTACTAAACTCATGTAAACAGTACGTAATATAATTAATTATGCATGCACAAATGTCATGATCGTCCATTCAAAGCGTATTTATAAGTTCATTTTGCCATTTCAACTGTAGAATATTCATTTGACAAATATGTTTTTGAAACAGAATTACAAAGTCAACGCTTTCATGGTAACAGATTAAATTAATAACGAAGATTTTTATTGTGATCCCGGTATAGAATAGGCCACCCCTTCCTTTCCCGTGGGATTCGTTAGAGGCGACTAAGGGAAAGCAAGGGATTGGCAGCAGCGTCCCTCTTAAAACATCTCCAAAGTCAAACTGCGGTTGCCAATCCACCTGCCAAGCGTGGCAACTACTGGCAAAACCCCTCAAGGCTTATGTTCAGCAGTGGACAGTTAAAGGCTGATATGATGATGATTATATGTTTTTTTTATTTTGTATTCCTAAGTGAAATATCAAAACCTTAGAATATACAGATAGTCTCCATAAAAAAGCTTCGGAAAAAGCGGGCCCACTTTTTTTTTATTTATTTATCTTTTTTTATGCAACTTAGAATGGCAAACAAGCTGTCGGCCCACCTGATGGAAAGTGGTAACCGTCGCCTATAGACATGAGCAGTATCATGGACATAACAGAGTATACTGTTTCGCCCATGATACCCCCCCCCCCCCTACATACACACACACAAATTGCTATTCCTGAGGACTCGGGAATTTTGCATGATAGAGATAAGTGATTCCTTGATTAGTTCTATTTTTGTCTTATAATATTTGCACCTTTTTAATGCTCAAAAACTTATTTGTTAGATAATTAAATACAGATACGTCAAGATACATTGTGTTCGTAAGTATATAGGACACTAATAAAAAAACGAGTCGGCTAATTTGACAATTAGCTGACAAAAAGTTGACTCATTTTCGAGACTCGATGCTCTATCTATATAATCAAGACCAAAACATATTATCACGTAAAATCTTTCATATATTACAATGAAACCTTGGACATATAATTGACTGTAGAGATACGGGTCGACATGAATGACACAACTTTATACAACACAAAGGTAAAGATGATATAATAAACAAAAGTGGCTGAATAAACATAACTCGAGTGTCATGGTAAATGATTAGTTATAAACGCAAGAGATGCCACGTAAGCCTTGCCGAAAGATTAAAAAAAAAAAACAATCGCTAATAATTATTAAAAAGACTATCAGCAGATGCATAATTCCCATTTGAAACGATTAACTAACATAACGTAAACGGGGGGAAAGGGATTGTTAGTAATGGAGACTGAGAATCCTATTGCTAGTAATATACCCCCCAACCAGGTCGACCTCCTCGCGGTTCCCCCTGGAAACTATCATGGTTAATTCCAGATGAATTCATCATGATGGGCTGACTGGCCTGTTTTCATTCTCATCTTTCACCCTTCACTGGTGCTCCGCCGGCGTGTCGCGTTCGCGCAGGCAGGGTTACCATACCATTTTCACCCATCAAAAAAATAACCTAACGTAAACGAAAATTTATTAACCTAACCTAACCTAATATTTACGATTTGTAAATGTAAATTTTTCGATCACAGATAAAAGTATTGAATGCAAATAGACTACCTAGATTAGGCTTAATTTTTTTTTTGTCGTTTATTTGACCAATTGATTTCTTAGGAAATCAAGCTGAAATTTACAAGCCAATCACAGCCTTAAAATAATAGTTTTTATTTACAATTGAATCGTATTAATTAGTAACTAAGATTGTCTAATGCTATTGTCTATTCCTAACTCCTAACTCGACCATTAGGTTCCCTTAGACACCTCTTACGACGTTCACGGGAAAGGGACGGACCTTTATGCCTTGACCACACGGCAAAATATTAGGTAGTCCCCTGCGATCATATTAGATACTACAAATGATTTCAGTATATGAAAATTCATATTGACGATGACGTTTCGATGATCTTGCACCACAATTCGTATTGACTGCCATATAAAGTTTCTTTGTTCCTTTCACTCGCATGTGTCAGAAAAATATTATAAGTATAAACATGTAAGTACTTACTCATGCCCTTTGTTTCATGTTTTATACGTTTATTGATTTTTCAACCGACTTCAAAAAGAAGGTTCTCAACTCGATTGTATTATAGTATATTTATTATAACTCGGTTAGTTCTAAAACGACTTGTAAAATTCTTTTTTACGTAAAATGATATACTTACAGATTGGTCCCATATGAATGTTATCAAAATTGGTTCAGTCGTTTAGTTTTTAGATTAAAATTGGTTTTATCACAATTTGAGTGGGTTTAGTTGTGGGACACAATTATTAATTTATATTATGTAGTTGTGTTTAACTACATAAATGTATTTTGTATGTATCATATAGTATTCGTAATCCTATTGGTCCCAACAGTATTACAAATGTAACAAGTTTCAAAAGCTATTTGAAACTTTGATGTGTTAATAACGTTGAAATGGCTTCACGATTTTCAACAATATTTGGTAAACAGATCGATCGAAACCTATATTGATATAATACACATAGAATATTTGTTAATCTAACACTTTATCACAACTTGACACTTTATTAAAATTAGTATTTTTTTTTAATTAGTATTGAAAAATAATTCTTGTAAGAAGCAACTTACAGTGGTACTCTGCACTATGGTTATGTTTTGTTAAGAGAGGGACTGGCTAAAAACCAGCGCTGTGCAGCTGTTCACATTGCGCTGGGACACTCACAGCATCAGCTGAGCCGGTTCCTTTTGCCGAGTATGCGACACTTTTTGCATATTTATATTTTATATTGTAATTGTATGGCAATAAATGTTTCTATTCTATTCTATTCTAAAATTTGCTGCAAGCAAAGCAACCGGAGAGTAGCTAATGCTACAGTGGGATTATAGTACGGATTAGTTATAATTTCGATTCGACCCGTGCCCCTTAGAAAGTTGCTCGTTTCATGGATACCACCGCCGGATCGTTAAATCCTTTTTGTAACACCCTTTATAATCCTTTAAACTCATTTAACATAATGTTCTTATAAGCTCATGAATGTGAGAGGCTCGTGGTCTACTAAACTGTACAATTGGACAAATCTAGTACAAAGTACATTAAAATTTCTATTATCCGAATATTCCATTATCCGGACTTATTCTTAACGGCTCTAATTATCGATTTAGAAATGGTATTATGTATTAATTGGGTAAATAGGTAATGTACCAGAGGGAGACTTTGTACAAAAGTCGATTGCTTGGGTACCTCTGTACCATTCGTGTTTCTACCGTGAAGCGGTTGTGTTTGCATGGCTGTGTTCCGGTTTGAAGGATGGGATATAGCGTGAATTTGCAGGGTACAGAGGAATAACACCTGAGTCCTCAGGAATGACAACGCATGGGGGGTGTCATGGGCGAAACAGTATACTCTGTTATGTCCATGGCACTGCTCATGTCTATAGGCGACGGTTACCACTTTCCATCAGGTGGGCCGTCAGCTTGTTTGCCATTCTAAGTTGTATTAAAAAAAATGTATAATCCATTATCTTTATACCTTGTAATTTTTTTTATATCGTATTGTCTAAATAACGTATGTAAAACTCTTTACATAATAAGAAAATATTAAAAATTTACTTATGTATTGTTTAATTTGCATTTGAAATCTATTATACGGAATACCAGTGGTTTTGTTTGATTCGAATAATCGAGATTCTACTGTATTCTTTAAAATTAACAACACACCTAATAGAGAAGGGGGAAGGTATTGGATATGTACCCTATCAAGTATTTTTTTTTTAATGGGTGAAAATGGTATGGTAACCCCGCCTGCGCTAACGGGATACGCTGGCGGAGCACCAGTGAAGGGTGATAGATGAGAATGAAAACAGGCCAGTTAGCCCATCATGATGAATTCATCAGGAATTAACCATGATAGTTTCTAGGGAGAACCGCGAGGAGGTCGACCTGGTTGGGTATATTGCTAGCAATGGGATTCTGTCTCCATTACTAACAATCCCTTCCCCCCCCCCTATCAAGTATTAGTGGATGATAATGGAATGGTAACCCCGCCTGCGTTATTGATATAAGCTGTTGGGGCACCAGTGTGTTGTAATAGATGAGGACGAAACCAGGTCAGTTAACCCATTGTGATGGATTCAACAAGAATTTATCACGATTGTTCCCAGGGAAACCGCGTGGAAATCGACTTTATTAACAATTCCTTTCTTCTTGCTTTATTAAGTCGACCTCCACGTGGTCCCCCCTGTAGTTACCTTTCATAACGATGACTCGATTGATATGACTTCATCTTCGATCAATATCACAGACGAATTAACCATTGCATTTTCATAAAAAAAACCTAATATTAATAATAATTATGGAGAAAGTCATCGATCAGTCGTATCGTCAGGTCGACCTCTACAGGGTCTTTCCTGGAAACTATTATCATACGTCATAATATATTATACCATAAGAATACAGGGTTAATCATAATATAGCTAACAATCCGTTATCGAAATGTAATCATTGTAAACTAGGCTCTATTACATCTAATTTAGAGCTAAAAATACTTACAGTTGCGTCATCTATTAAGTCCATATCTATGTACTTGTACCGCGCTATGGCATGGTGAAAGTTTGAACCGCAAGTACAGTGGAGAACAAAAGTATCGCGCGTCATTACAGTTAGGTAAAATAGCTGCTTTGCACATTGCGCTACTATTGTACGGAACCTAATAAAGCACTCAGAAGCTCTTTTTGGCATTGCACGCTTAATATGAACATTTTCTGCCAAATAAGGATACGCTGGGTCAAGTGCAGTAGGCTCCAATTGTACTCATTCAATTCAATACCTGACATCAGGCTTCATTAGACTAAGCAATAACTTACGGGTTTTTACCACCCCTTTTTTACATACAACTTAGAACGGCAAACAAGCTGACGGCCCACCTGATGGAAAGTGGTAACCGTCGCCTATAGACATGAACAGTACCGTGGACATAACAGAGTGTAACAGACATAACTGTTTCGGCCATGATACCCCCCATGCGTTGTCATTCCTGAGGACTCAGGTGTTATTCCTCTGTACCCTGTAAATTCACGCCATATTCCACCCCTCAAACCGAAACACAGCCATGCAAACAGAACTGCTTTACGGTTGAAACACGAATGGGACAGAGGTACCCAAGCAAACGACTTTTGTACAAAGTCTCCCTCTGGTAAATTGTATTGTATTGTATTTTGTTACTGTCCCCGTACCCCCATTCAATGCAAGTCACTTTACATTCTTCTTTCTGATTAAATTCATCGTGGTTTTCAAGACGGCAATAGATTTTTCTCCCGGCCCGTGTGGGCTCACCGCGCTTTGTCAGTTGTTGCGAGTGGCAATAAATTCAACTTGTGGCATCTTGATATAGGCAACAGCACTGTGTATGGTAGGATTGTGCAAAGATCTTACTAATATTACTAAACTAGCTGCCCCACCCAGCTTCGCACGAGTACTATCTATATTTTTGTAGATACTCCCTATTGCCTTTTGACTCATTCTATGGTACGTTATTTTATATGGGTATTTTTAACCAAAATTTTTAAGTTTTCCATATGATTTTTCAAATATTTTCTTACATACAATTCTGTACAGATAATTACAAACACAACAGTAATTAAATATTAAAAAAAAATAGAATTGAATTAAAAATTAAAATTAGATTACCCCAAAAAAAAAACCTGTATTCAACTGTGACAAAATCAGTTATTTTGAACTAAATCCTAAACTACTGGACCGATTTTAGTAAAAATTTCTATGAGACCAATCTAAGTATACCTTTCAGATAAAAAAAAAATTCGAAAACGGATTAGAACTGACGGAGATATGAGGTAACAAAAATAAAAAAATAACCTCTATTTTTTAATAGGTTAAAAAAATTTGCTAAATAGGCGCGACCATTCTAAAGTGTTGCCCTTATATATGTATATTCGACAAATAATGTTTATAATATAAAAAGATAAATGGGAAAGTTTGTAAATATGTTTGTTACACAGTCACGTTTAAACAGTTGAATGTATTTAAATGTTTTTTTTTACACAGTTGGATTATATCTTAACTTAATACATAGGACACTTTACATGCTGATTAACGCGAGCAAAACCACGGAAAACATTTAGTATATTACAACGTAATAATAACTTGTTCCAAATTGCTTTGTCATTATTAAAATATGTACATATAATACCTATATGTGTCAGAGTCATGTGGACTACTGTTTTATCTAGCTTATGATAAGCTACGCCAGAAAAACCTATAATTGTTGTCCATTTGATATTGTTACAAGTAATCGAAGGGAAACAAAATGATATTCAGCTGTTATAAATTATTTAAACCGTGTTTTTCTTTATTGAATTATCCTCTAACAAGAATAGTTAAGGTTTACTCAAGTCTGGACAGAGTGATCCACGTAGTTTTTTTTTTTGATGGGTGAAAATGGTATGGTAACCCCGCCTGCGCTAACGGGATAAGCTGGCGGAGCACCAGTGAAGGGTGATAGATGAGAATGAAAACAGGCCAGTTAGCCCATCATGATGAATTCATCAGGAATTAACCATGATAGTTTCCAGGGAGAACCGCGAGGAGGTCGACCTAGTTGGGTATATTGCTAGCAATAGGATTCTCAGTCTCCGTTACTAACAATCCCTTTCCCCCCGATCCACGTAGTAGATGTCTTCAAAATTGTACAAAGGAAATTTTTCATGCAATTACTTGCAACACTGAAAAAAATGGCGCGTTTTATTTTGATTAAAAAAATGTGTCAAATTGATTTAACTGAAAGATAATTTAGCTGACTAAACGTTGATACGTTCTTAACCATTCGATGCTCTATTTATATAATTTAAGGATAGGCTATTCCATCCATTATTGTTATTATTTCTAACAAGTAGTGGTAGGAGTGAGAACGTGAGAAATAACAGAAAAGGGCGCGAAAAAAATAACTCACGCCCGTCATAGTGGGAACGGGCTATTAGCATAAAGAAAAATATGTAAAAACAAATCTATTCACGCACGAAACATACAGCGTCCATAACACATTACCATACAAGACAGCCGCAATCACCTACCAACATAAACACGGCCGTGTAATAACAAATAGTTCACAAAAAAAAGACACATTTATCTCGAACGAAATGGCTGTTAGCACTAACAACCAAGTTCCCACATGCCATAAATTAGTATAATATCCACTTTTTCATCCGACAGTACCTACGCGGAGTAAACAAGTGGTTTCATACATTTTTATCTAGAGTTTCAAGGGTGTGATATTACGTGGTAACTTCAAAATATTAGGTTATGAAGAAAAAAATTAAAAACTCTGTTAAGATGGCAACTTTTTAGTCTATGGTTTAAAAAACATTGTTTTTTTTTCAAATTCAAACTTGGAATTGTGGAGTTGTAGAAAGGCAGGTTACGCGAAAAGATCGTATACTATCTAAAGAATAATTGGGAAGTCTCTGGAACTGCCATGCTTGGATAACGTGGAAAAAGAAAAGCTATTCTATATCTACGAAGTAAACTATTGTTGTTATTTTAAATTTGACTAGCAAAGAGCATGGGCCATACAGCCTGTACGATGTATATACGACGGTATATAATATCGAAAATTGCTTCTGTCTAAATTAAGATTATAGGTATATTAATAAATCGAAATAAAACAATAAGTGTCACAAATAATAATGGACAGTGGGCGAGCCACGAGCGCCCTGACTCAGAAAACATTACGTCACAATCACAAGCTGTCTGGTCTAGATAAAAAGCTGATAATATTGTAAACAGTTGCCGCACTTGTTAGGGATAAATACATTGCGTTCCTATTTACATCAATTAGCATAAACGTGTAGCAAACGATAAGTTAACAAGACCATTATTATAGATGAATACGACAAAAAAAAGTAAGTATCGATAAAATTAAAAAATGTACTAGGTGTGTACCATAGACTTAGTATACCATAGACATACTATAAACTATAGAATCCAAGACATTCTATGGTATGCACAAAGCATACAAGGTTGAGATCAAACGAGCATTTATAAAAATAAAATTTTTAAGAAATTGAATTACGAATCGTACATGTGGTGATGGTATATCCCATCCAACTACATTTAAACTACATTGACCAAGAACACAACATTATTCGAATAATCGCACGTATCTACATATATTCATATTATAAAGAGAAAATATTTAATAATTTGTATGTAATTGCTTGTTTGTTTGTAATGGATTAACTCAAAATATGCTCAACCGATTTTAAAAATTTTTTCACCTATACAGAGCTACATTATCAGCAAGTAATATAGAGTATATGTTATGTCCATGGTACTGCTCATGTCTATAGGCGACGGTTACCACTTTCCATCAGGTGGGCCGTCAGTTTGTTTGCCAGTCTAAGTTCCATAAAAAAAATATAAAAAAAAAATAAAGATTCAATCAAAGTATCAAACATATGTCTATTGATACAGCTAATATAAAATCCTAATTTATTCATCTATCTATCTACCCGTGCAAAGTCGGGACGCATCGCTAGTATTTCATAATCAGATGGGACTCGCTCTCAGACAGCGTTGCGTAGTTAGCCAACTTTTTGCCACTTAATGGATGTAAATTCGTGTTTTAGCAACTTTTTAAAATCGTTTAACATTTTTAATATTAATTCCTAAAACACTGGTGTGAAATAAGTCTCGCGCTAAGGTCATCCACGAATTTCTACGCTTTCTCTCATTTTGAAAGACGTTCGATCAGTAATTTGATATTTTATCGGAAAACTGCCAACAAATTGTCTGGATATATTTATTTCATTGTAAAATAACATACAGCAATAATGCCAGATCGGCTCAAGAAATTAGTCATACTGCTATATTTGCCTAGACAACGTGCGACTGTTCAACGTCGATATATCTGTAAATACGAGCACTTAATTGTCGCAGGCGACGTGTATTCGATTTTTTTCGCATAATTATTAAGTTATCGATGTCATTTCCTGACTGACTCATAAATATTATTGGCAGTAATTAATAATTGCATCAGCTTTTTAACGTATGTACTTACCTTGGTAACACCAAGTCTGTTCCCGTGTATTGAGTAAGTTTTAAAAGCAGGAGGCTATCTTTTTTTTGCCGATTCTAAATCGATTTAAATGTTATAGATTGAAATTAGAATTTGATATTTTTTTTTTTTTGCAATTGACAGTGGGTTTACTTTCGTGCCAGTACCAGTACAATTATGTTACTATTGTGTTAACTATTTTTAAAGCAATATCTTAAATTAATTTAATAACTCTCATAGTATTGTTTATGATTTAATAGACGTATAATAGTTTACTGTGACCCCAATAATTAAAGATTCCACAAAAAAAACCACGTTTAATTATAACGAAACTAGTTATTTTTATCTCAAAACTAAACTAAACAACTAATTTTGATAAAACTTCTATGGGACTAATCTGTAAGTATATCATTTCAGATAAAAAAAGAATTTTCCAAATCGGTTTACAACCGACGGAGTTGTGATAAGAGACATAGAAAAAAAATATAATAGAATTGAGAACTTCCTTCTTTTTAAAATCGTTTGAAAATCGAACAAGATCCGATAGTTAAGGAATTTGGTGTTCTGAGATTAAATATTTCATCCGTAATGTTGGTATCCCAATTAGGATGTAAGCGAGATAAAAGACAAAGAACAATACAAACAACATTCAAATATTAGTGGTGATAATTTTCAGTTCTTGAATGAACTTTTGAATGCAACATAAAACTACTACCAGTTTTACGTTCCGTTATTTCAGTATTACATTTATGGCACTCGTCTCGCCCGTAAAGTGGAGACTAGTCTAGAACCGGGCAGATCTTTATCACGGCAACGCATAGCAACAGACGGCGACATGCGTCAATCACATTTGATGTGATACGCTTTGCAATGGATGCAATACGATGACGTAGCGACGTGCACTTGTATGTATCGTGAATTCGTGACGTTAGCTCGAATTTTCAGCTATTTAATTAGTCCGATCCAAAACTTTTGAAGTCGATTCCGAGTTGCCAGCCATTTCTCTATATGTATAAGTACCAAAATTCAAACTATATATATATATATATATATATATATATATATATATATATATATATATATATATATATATATAGTATTAATAGTTCAAACTATTAATCGTATATGCACATCACACTTAACAGTAACGATCCGGCTCGAAGGACCATGTAATTTTAAACGAAAACAAAGAGTATAAGGGTCGATTCTAAGTCGCCATTTTTCTAAACCTTACTCTAAAATTAAAATTTCAATTTGATACCGCAGCGAAATATTTATTGTAAGAACCAATATGAACTAAGTTTCTAATAGATTTAATTCAAAATTTTTATAATTTTAGTTTATGATGGTCCATAAAACAGTAATTATGCGAAATTATCAAATTAAAATATTAGGTTTAGAAAATGGTACCTCAGAACCGACCTCGATTTGTTCATTTTAAAATTACATATTACTTCTTTTAGCCTCATTCATTCAATTCATTCATTCAATCATATCAGCCATTCACTCTGTCCACTGCTGAACATAGGACTCCCCCATAAGGAGTATTTTGTTATTAGTTGCCACGCTTGTTAGGCGTATTGGCAACCAACATTAGACTTTTAGTGATGTTTCAAGAGGGACACTGTTGCCCATGCCTCGACCTTTATGTTTACTAAGACGCCTCTTACAACATCCACAGGAAAGGACCGGGTGGCCCATTCTATGCCGGGACTACAAGGCATTGAGTATTCATTTGTTTATTCAGTAATCGGATACAAAATGACTGCATATTCTTAATATTATATTATGCTAAATTCAAACGAACACATTACGGATTTTATTAAAAAAAAAACTTAAACACTGGATGAAGCTACAATCTTTTTTTTTATACCACTAAAGTGGCAAATAAGCAAACGGTCCACCTGATGGTAAGCGGTTACCGTAGCCTATGAACGCCTGCAATAACAGGGTTATTACGCCTTGGAGAAACCTCTTTATCTCTTTTTAAAAGAACCCCATGCTTTTTTTTTTGTGCTATGTATTGGATTTGAGTTCCCAAGCACTTGCGTTTGCGCTTTTGGTGTACGCTCGCGTATGCCAAGGTTTGCAGCTGGTTGACTTATAATATGGATGATAGATTTGGGCTTCAACATTGAGTGGGTACTGAGAGCATGACTTTTAAGATAACCTTTCCGATGCGGACTGATGGACGATGAGTTATCATGGTGAGTTTTAAGATTTACAGGTTGACAGTTGATGGAGTCAATAGAAAATTTTTGGAGGTTTGAGAGTTTATGAAGAGGGTGAAGAACCCCATGCTGTAGTCTCTTAAAACTATGGAGGGAGGGTCAATGCATGCAGATGATTCAGAATCGTGCCTTATAGTAATGTATAAAGGAGAGCTAGGTCCAGCAGTGGATAATTACAGTTAAAATGAGGTAGCAACCACATTATGTTGCGTTACGTTTACGCATAAACAATTATAATGTAATAATTTACGCTATATTTATGAACATTATGTAACATCTGCCTTCCATAACGATAGATGATAAATGATATCACTTCACAACAAACTATACATAATCAATGAAGATTAGGACATCCGTTATAATCACGTAATACAATACACAATGGAGGGAAACATGTTATCCTTTGAACAATAGTTGTATTATAATAAAACTATAAATATACCGAGTCTAAGATACATCCAAACAAGGGTTCGTAAACTTTTAAAACGGCTAAAAAATACCTTTTATTTTATAGAACCCCATATTAAATAAAAAACAAAGTAATTTAAATAAGAATAAAAGCTTTTATTAGAAATATTTTAAAAATATAACACTTTATAGTCTCTTTTAATTTTTTATGTGTAGAATAAAATTGTTTTACTGTATAAATAACTTTGCGGAACCCTGGTGACTTTTTTACGGAACCCACTTTAGGAATGGCTGCATTAAAGTATTTAAAAATTGCTTAAAGTGTAAATAATTATGCTCACGACTTTAATCCCTCATGGGATGGGTAATCTTTTAGAGAAAACAATCTGGAGTATCAATAAATTAATACAATAAATATAACTGCATACATTACTCCATACAGTACTAAACTAAACAGAATTTGTAACTGTGGATATTAGACAATTCAGAAAAATATCAGTTTTTTTTTTTAAATACTTATTATAGAAGAAGGCTTAAGTTCTGTAGAGGGCAATAAATCACTGAAATAATGAAGATGATGGGCTATTTGATGAAAAGTGGTAACAGTATGGACAATATACAATATATGTACCGCCCATGGCGCCTCTCACAGTAAAATCATAATTTTATAGGTTTAAAAAACTAAAACTTCATGCCTCAATCAAAAATTATTCTTTGGCGTCGGGCGTATAAATTAAAAATCCAAAATGAATCCAAATATTCAGCTCACATGTAGCCCTGTAATTTAAATAATTATTTGTAACAATTACCCATGTAGAAGATAATGAAAAACCATTATTTCATTGAAAATAAAATCACTTTCATTATACGCAATTACTATAATCAACAGCAACATCGCGAGTTGTTATACCAACAGAAAAAAAAAAAAGAAAATAATAATTGTCTATGATTGCCGGTATTGAAGTCAAAATTTTGTGCGGGAAAAGCGAGCAATGTACACTGTAACTATTACTTATAATATTTATTGTAGAATTCAGTAAGTGATAACTACATTACGTTATTTAATAATAGTCGGCACTACCCTTACGCTGACGAAACTGGAAATGCACCTATGTAACAATCTAGTGGTACCAACATAACAAAATAATGAATGTGCATAGAATTGCACAAACTTTTTATAATAACTAGAGATTCGGCCTGGCTTCGTACAGGTGGATCAAAGGTGACAAACAAGCATACAGCCCGGCTGATGGTAAACGGTCACTGTAGCCTATGAACGCCTGCAACAATAAGGGTGTCACGTGCGCATTGCCGGCCCTGAGGAAATCTTAATATTTCCTTTTTAAAGAACCCCATACTGTAGTGCCTAAAAAAGTTTTCTATAGGTGAAAAGATTTTCATCTATTACAACAAACAATCTTTATTTTATAATATTAGTATTAAACTCTATCAATCAATCAATCAAAATAAATTTTATTCATATAGTTATATCTGTAACAGACTTATGATACGTCATTTAAAAATATAATTACTATCTCAGGAATAACATACATAAAAATATCTCTCTATCTGTAATAAATATCTCTCTATAATGTCGATATCTAAAATACCGATATATAAATTTGTCGTACAAAAACATTGCTGTTTCTAAGCATTTGTCATTGATCTAAAATGACATCTAGACCGCTTAAATTGCAATACATTACTAATACATACATAATCAAGTACGTACTCGACCCGATTCATAATAATCACATTGAATAAGCTACATTATAATATTAATAATGCCATTATTAATTGATTTCAATTGACTGAGACGCCATGGAAACGCCAATTGAGACTACGTAAACAGCCATTGAGTAATAGGTACTTTAAATTTATTCTCAGACAAAATTATTTTCTTTGTAAATAAATATTTGAAACAAATCAATGGGCAATTAGATGGGAATTTAAAGATCACCCCTCCTCCTTCTTTTGCCGCTTGTCAGGCCCCTTATCGATTCCTGTGCGTCTATCGATGGGTTCTCGTACGTTTTTAGCGTACACTTGAGAGATATCAAGACGCCGGACATTATTGTCTTTTTCTACATCATGTATGCGGTAGCGATGACGTGTTTATTGATAGATTCGTTTGCCACGTATCTAGGGAGCCTGTTTACAAGTAGGCGTGCAAAGCAATAGACGAATGAAATCAAAATTAATTATTTATGTACTCATAGTACTATTAACGTCAATAGGTGATTGCTATCATTTTTAATGAAAAACCTAATGAGGTTTTCTAAGTCGTTTACGATTCTAAGTTTAAAAAAAAAACTAGACCTTTTCCCACGGCTTTGTCCGCGTGAATATGTATATAAAGTATCTTATGTATTAAATGAGGATACAACCTACTCATGTACTAAATTTCAATGTCTCCAGCCGTTTAAACATTACATCTTTACTAACTTTCTATAATACTATAGTAGGATTGCCAATAAAAATCGCACTCCAAACCAAACAACTAGTACTACAAGAAGCCATGAAATCAAGTACCTACACAGAAAAGTCCGGTTAGGAAAATTACTCGAACACGCGGTGCGCGGACACAGCGCTGTGATGCGTCACGACGCGCGGGAACCGCCGTTGTATAAACAATCTACGACGTAAAATTGTAAACTCCATTGAAAGCTATGCTAGAGTTGCCAGATGCGATTTTTAGTATCCCAATTTAGTGTCTTTTTTCCTTTAAATTGATACGATTCCTTAATAGAAACCCATAATGTTTCCTCTTCTTACTGTACGCACACTGCCCGCTGGTAATTAAGGCTCGTTTCCACTCAGGGTTTACTGGAAGAGAATTTTTATAGGTTTAATCTCGTTCGTTGTACAGCTTTATTCAAAATAATATAAAAATAAATTATAACAATGTAATTTTTGTATATAATAAATATAAATAAATAAAATAAATTCCTTTCACTTTTACAAAGTACATACGACGAAAAAAAAAACGTCGTTTTTTACGCTGATTTCACATCTATTTACTATTTGCATTATAATATTCTATTGATCTATATACCGTTATCTATATGTGGTTGGCACATAACAAATCTGTCAAAAAAATTAAACACAAATTTCTCTATACCAATTTTATTTGTTGTCTAAACATTTCGCAAACACAGAAATGGTTACACAAAACTACGAAAAAAATACCCAATCTAGCAACGATGAGCTGTGCCAACATACAAATGTTTAAGATGTGTTACGAGCCGAGAGAATTGCGATACGAGGTATCATAAGATAATAACGCTTGATATATTATTAGTAATACCTTGAGAGCGTTGTTCATTACCACAGACAGTTGAGTAAGGCCAGTAGCTCGATTCTCGTAAAATATTCGAAATATCTTTGATTGAACACCTCGCTCAAAGTTCTATCCAAAATTTGCATTGACGTTTTTCGAATTCGTCAAGCGAAAAACAAAAAATGTGTGCAGTTATATTTCTTTATATTATGTAATTTTTAATTTATTATATAATAATATTACATTATTGTACGCACACTCCCGCTGGTAATTAATGCTCCTTTCTACCCAGGGTTTGCTGGAAGAGAACTCTTACAGTGTTAATCTCGCCTGTTTTGCATCTTTGGTCAAAATAATTTGTAACAATACATGAATGAAAACTCTTTATTGTTCTCTTCAAAGAATGATATAGATTATAAAGATTTACAAAAAAATACTAATGAATTACTTGCAATAATGAATAACAATGTAATCTTTGTGTGTAATAAAGCATAAATAATTAAATATACATTACCATTGAAAAACTACAAATTGAGAATACGAATTGTTTCAATGGCTATCGCTATGATGCGTTTGTGGTTTTCATTATGGGAATAGAGCCAATGGAATATGGTAGCACCTGACATCACGATGGGGACTTATTAGTAACAAAACCAGCGGCTCTATTTTCAACAATATATCTCGTCAAGTCGACCTCCACACACCCATAGAATACCATTTTGATAAGTTTTTAAAAGTTTATGACCACTATATTTATTTTATATTATAGTTATATAGTACATATCAACTCTATATTTAAAACTGATTCAATGACACCATATTTCTAAAAATCAAATTCAATTAGGCTGTACATTGTGTCAAAATTCTGACATACTTACGAAATATAACCTTTCTTTTTCCAACACTCAAATAATCCTTAATCTATGATTAAAATACGGAAATATCTAATAATAGAAGCTCGGTGAATTCAAATTGTTCGCGACCAAAATAAAACAAAACCTATTGGCAAATTATGTAAATTTATATTACATAATAATTTATTCTGTTACTATTACATACTAACAACGTGCGAATGGCGTGCCCATAATAGTTTATCTGGTTAGATGTTTAGCGATTCCGTCTATCAAGGTAATCAAATATTAAATCTAATTATTAACACATCAAAACTGATACTGAACTGTTTTAATTGTTTATGAATAATTATTAAAGTAACTACATAATTTGTATACATTTTTTAAGCATTCAGGGCCGCGACACTTTGTACAAAAAAAAGTATATATGAAATCTATGCAATCAGTTTATTGAATTTGAAAATTGTATATGTAAGCAGCATATTTGGTTCTTTTATGTATCGATATTTTGGGCATTTACTTTATGCCTAATGCACCGCAATTTACGCTCTCTGTTTATTCCAAAGATACGGTTGACTGGTAGAGAATGCCAACAGGCATTAAGTCCGCCCTATGTATGTAAATACATATTTTAATGCGAGAAAAGAATAAATAAAGGAATGAAAAATTTTTTTCAGTCTCTCAAATAACCTTACTTGACTACAGATGATGTATAAACAATAATTATATAAACAAATAATACAAAATTATTTGTGTTGCAAGCACAGTGTACTGTGCATCAATTAATACAAGGGGTGTCATAAAAACTAAAACCTACACTAGCTATTGAAAATATTTTGTCACGTTCTTTTCAATTGAGAATATAGCTCAAAAGAAAGAGATAAAATATTGTAATAGGTTAGGTTTATGAGACGTTTCATGTTTTTTTTTTTTTTATGAATAACGGGGTTAATGTATAAAAACACGATAAATTTTTGATAGAAACGCAGCATTAGACAACCATTTTGATACGTCGTTGTGGGTAATATTTCTCTACTGTAGGGTGGGAAACTAGAAATATTTTTATACTTTTATAGATAAAACGGGCTGGCGAGGAAATCTTTTATCATAGGACCGTTTATATAACTGTTCATCAATCACAGCTCCATGTAGCTAAGACGTTATAAGAAATTTCCTGGTGGAATGGGTGTACCGCAACCTTTGCAAGGAATATGGATGGTGTTGCCATATAAAAGTCCAAGTAAGTTTTTTGCTTAAATTGGAACGTAATATGCGAATTGATTTTCGCAAATTTTTAAAAGGTTATTTTTATCGCAAATTTGTAAAACTAAATTGTTAGTTTTTGTCTAATTCTTTTGAGTTAATTTTAACAAAATTACTCACGGAATACCTAATGAGGTATTTATTAGTTGATTATTGCAGTTGCTTATGGAGAACGTAACACTCGACATGCCCACATTTAGACGTAAAAAATTTTGGAATTCATTGTGACAAAAGGCGAACCTATCAGTTTCTCGGATTAATTTAATTTTTCCCAACACCGGACTGTTTAGAACGGTGAGAGGAGGTTGATCTCCTATCAAATCCTTCTGGAAACTATCGTGATTAATTTCTGAGGAATTTGTCAAGGTGGACCAACTGATGACTTCACCATCACTGGTCAGCGTATTCCGACAACATAAACTAGGTTACCATTTTTTCATTTCATTAAAAAAACGGACAGTTACTAAGCAATTTGCAAACATAAAATTACATGTCAAGTGTGTCGTGTGAAGCTACATGAATAAAATATATTTTAGATGTAGTTTGATTCGCATGGCTCCGTTCAAAGGTATGACCCTTACGTTTGATTTGAGCCAAAGAAGATTGCCTCTGTATTATTACATTTTATCGCGGCTTCGCAAGCGTGAACCCAATCCTTGGAAAATAATGATTATTATAATCAAGTATAGAGAATAAAAGAGGCAAAATGCTGGGCCATATTATACGACGCGACGATTTTTTAAAGAATATAGTAGAAGGAAAAATAGAAGGCAAAAGAAAAAGGAGATGACGGAAGAACTACATGGAACAGATTAAAGAAACATTAGGTGTCATGTCGTATAGGGACGTCAAGGATATGGGCTGGTATAGAGCTGGCTGGAAGAAGATGCATGAATTAGTTGCACCGACAAGAGGAAACTCTTAAATGAAAAAAAATATATATCAAGTATAGCATATCTGTATTTTAGTGAAAGAATTTTTAGAACTAGTTCAGTAATTATGAAGATAACCGCCTACGTTCATTCCGGACTTTAGCACATTAGGTACTGATATAATTGTATAAGTTAAGATTATGTTTTACAAAAAAACCGACTTCAATTGTGGCCAAATCGGATATTTTAATTTCAAAACTAAACTTTTGGAGTGATTTTGATAAAAAAATTGTATGGAACCAATACTGTAAATATGTCTTTTCAGATAGAAAAGGAATTTTCCAAATTAGTTAAAAAAAAAATAAAAAAAAAACAACCATCCAGTGTTGTAAGTAGTCAAACGTGCAGAAATATTCATCTGTTCTAGTCAGGTAGCTTTTTTTTGGCTTGTTATTTCTAGTAGATATTTGGCTTTTTACAGTACGAATATTAGTAATAATTATCATGCATGGTTTATATTTCAGCAATAGAAAGATGTATACGTTAATGGTCCTTGGTTATTAAAAAAAAAGATTAAAAAAATGTTGTAACTGACATGAATGAACAAGAATGTTATCGATTCTAAAAAAAAAAAAACAATCTTATCTATACTAACGATTATTAAATATTGAGAATCATTCAAAATCAAGTCTGAATAGATAATATTTATACGTCTCAATATTTTAAAGGTGAGTAATCATGAACTTTCACAAACAATTCACAAACACCTGCGCCATCGGTATACACTGGCGGGGCACCAGTGAAGGATGATAGGTGAGGATGAAGCAGGTCAGTTAACCGATCGTGACGAATTTAACAAGAATTGTTCACAATGGTTTCCAGGGGGAGCCACGTGGAGGTCGACCTAATAGGGCATATTGCTAGCAATGGGGCTGTCAAACTCCATTGCTAACAATCCCTTTCCCCCCTGGATGTAATAGTAGGTACTATATACATGGGTACCACTATCACACATAGGTTAATGCCATCTGGCGGCTGTTCTGGCTAATCCGGTGGTTCTTTTTTTTTAATGGGTGAAAATGAAATAGTGTATAGCAATATTTTTTTAATAAATGGTAACCCCATCTGTCTATCGATGTAAGCTGGCGGGACACCAATGAGAGATGACAGGTGAGAATGAAAGCAGGTCAGTTAGCCCATCGTGACAAATTTAACAGTAATTACTCACGATAGTTTACAGGAGGCTCGGCTGATAGGATATATTGCTAACATAGGAGCCGTGAGACTCCATTAGTAACAACAATTTTCAGCCTATTTTGATGGTTCCAATTTGATGGAGCAGTGAAATTATAGGTAGAGGTATTAAACCTCACATAACACCTTAATTCAAGGGAGAATTTCATTTTATTGTTAACAATAGAGGTCTTTTAGACCTTACTGCTGGCATTCGAGTATTCTGACACTTCCCTATGGTTGACTGGGAGAGAATGCTTTTAGCATTAAGTCCGCCATGTACACATATATGTACTAATGAATGGATAAATAAATATACCCTATCAGATCGACCTCCACATAGTTCCCTCTGGAAACCATCGTAGTTAATTCTAAAAATGCCAACGGACCTGTTTTCTTCCTCGCCTATCATGTCTTACTGGTACTCCGCCAGCATTTATTGATAGTTGAGCTATGTAGATAGGTTGCCATTAATTTTATCCCATTAAAAAAAAAACAATTTACAGTAATGGTAACACATGAATTACGCACCATGGGTGTCAGTCTGATATTCACGGTGTTATTCATGTCTATAGATTGCAGTTATCACTTTCCAACAATTCCTTTTTATTTTATTTTATCTTTATTTGGTTTCACAGAAATTGTTACACCGATAAGATTTAATATTAAAATTACTGTCTATTTATACTTAGTGTACAATCATTTTAAAGGAAACACAGCGTGCTAATTAACAAATAAACAATAATACGGCATAACAAGCTCTTGAGGTATTTAACTCTGTCCCATTCGTGTTTCAACCGTAAAGCAGTTGTGTTTGAAGGGTGGGATATGGCATGAATTTACAGGGTACAGAGGAATAACACCTGAGTCCTCAGCGATGGCAACGCATGGGGGGTATCATTGGTGAAACGGTATACTCTATTATGTCGATGCTACTGCTCATGTCTCTAGGCGACGGTTACCACTTTCCATCAGGTGGACCGTCAGCTTGTTTGCCATTCTAAGTTGTATAAAAAAAACATAGGTGTTGTTTTTAGATTCAATAAATGATTGCTTCACATAAATTTTAGCTTTTCAAATTAACTGCAATGATTTCCCATAGAAATCCCCTTCTGTATCGAAGTGACTGTGATATCCAAGTGTTGCTTGCAATAATTCGACAGCTTCCAAAGACGTGGAACAGTGGAGTTCGCACCGAGAACAGCTCTACATAGTGTACAAGTAATCGAAAAAGAAATTTAGCAAGATGTTGCATTTCCGTCCCAAGTGCCTAGCTAAAAAAAAAAAAAATTGTCGGCCGACATAAATACATATTATTTATTAGACCATACTATAAACACATTATTATTCATAAGACAGTTTACGGTGTATTTTCCTTTAACTAGAATGTAACATGTTTTTGTAGATAAGTACATAATATTAAATGTGAAAGTATGTGAAGGTATCTGTTTGTTATTATGCTATCTTCACACTACGTGCAACACCTTCACCTTTTTTTTTATGGGTGATAATGGAATGGCAACGTCGCCTGCGCTAACGGTACTCGCTGACAGGGCACCAGTGACTAATTACTAAAGATGAAAAGCCAGTCATTGGTGGTGCTGGGCTATATCATGATGAATTCATCTGGAATTAAACATGATAGTTTCCACAGGAGGAACAGGAGCGAGTAGGTCGACCTGACAGAGTGTATTGGTAGCAATAGGGAAGCCCCTATTACTACAATCTTTTGCCCCCACACTTTCATCTTAGATTATATAGTGTCTCCATACAAATGCTTCACTAAAAACAAATCAACTTTTTTTTATTCACGTGTGCGTAAATAGAATTACCATAATGTACATCAAATAGTTAGTATAAATGAGGGAGAGATTATATTGTAATATTAAATTGAAATATAAAATTTTGCATCATAATTTGATTGTAAATGGCCGTCATTTCAATTAATACATACATATTAATTTGTAACTAATACGAACATATGAATATTTATATATTAGTCATAGTTCCCAATTCAAATTTAAAAAATCGATTTGATCTAGTAAATTTTTAATTTAATTACTTGCAACACTAAATAAATGGAGCGTCTTGTTTTCATTAAAAAAAAAGTGTCAAATTGAGTCAGTCAAATGTCAATGTAAAATAACACCTTTTTGACATTTGTTGCTCTACCTACATAATTCAAAACCTTCACACTATGTGGCCAAATTTAAACTGAGCTAGTAATAACAAATTTATAAAAAAATATAACTAATTATTTAAATAAATTAAGTGACAGATTAAAAATATTGTACAAAAGGAATGTCAACGCATGAAGAGTATCATGGTCGACACAATTGGACGCAGTACACTCTATTATGTCTATGGTACTGTTTTTGTTTACAGGCAAAAGGTGCCACTTTCCATCGGGTGGGGCGTCAGCTTATTTGCCATTCTAAATTGTATAAAAAATTAACGCCAATCGAAATCTCTACCACTCAACATTTGTGGATCGCAGGTAATATGTTATATATGTGTAAATATATTTGTTATTCATATATATTTATTCGTTTATATATATAATTTTAGTATGTACGTATATCAATAATTACTAGTTATTCGAGTATTCTGCCACTTCCCAATGGTTGACTGGGAGAGAATGCTTTTAGCATCAAGTCCACCATGTACACATATTTGTACTAATGAATAAATAAATAAATATCCTCAATATATGATTGACATGGACAGTGAATCTCGAAATAGTATTTTTAAACGAGTATTAAAGTAAATAAATATATTTCCATAAACTCCCATGCTTCTACACAATGAAAAATCACGTATCGCCTAATCATTATGAATACTAGATTTAACCCACGACTTCATCTGCGTAACCGATATATGTTCATGGAACGGGAGAAAAAGGAGCCTATAACCGTCTCCGGAGTCCTTATCTATCTCTATATCAAAATTCATCATTATAGGTTCAGCGGGTTAGACGTGTAATCATAATAAACAAAGTAAATCTCTTTCGCATTTATAATATTAGTTAAGGTTTAATTTATTTTATTTTTTATTAAAGAAAAACCTAAAAAAAAATTTGTAGCTGTCACAAATTTAAATATAAAAAAAAAAACAGTATACACAAAAAGCTAATTACAGGTTTTCACAAATAAAAACAAGATTATCTATACTAAAATTACAAAGAGGTAAGATTTGATTGTTTGTTTGTTAAATAATTTATTAAACCAGATGTTACCTTGCGGAAGTACAATATAACTGGTTATTGGATTAGAACAAATTTGTTTAATTGCCACTACCATTAGTATGTGTGTGACTGCCAACATTCGAAAATCGATAACCACTATTACTAGCAGAAGTTCCACAACCTTCCATATTAAAAGGGGGAAAGGGATTATTAGTAATAGAGACTGAGAATCCCATTGCTAGCAATATACCCAACCAGGTCGACTTCCTCGCGGTTCCCCCTGGAAACTATCATGGTTAATTCCTGATGAATTCATCATGATGGGCTAACTGGCCTGTTTTCATTCTCATCTATCACCCTTCACTGGTGCTCCGCCAGCGTATCCCGTTAGCGCAGACGGGGTTACCATACCATTTTCACCCATCAAAAAAAAAACCTTCCATATTAGCCATCAATCCCCGACCGCCATTTTGTTTTTTCCTTTTATGGATAAACTCAAAAACTACTCAACCGATTTTAAAAATTCTTTCACCTATAGAAAACTATCAATGAGTGACATAAGCTGTCTATTATTTTCGAAAATTCTTCTATCTAACCGTGCAAATCTGGGCCAGATTGCTAGTTACAAATATATATATAAAAAAAATATGATATTCCCGTCCTACGTAACTGTTAATATTAATAGAAATCTACGAAAGCTATTACGATAATTATCAGCGATAAAATAATAAAATTAATTACTTAATTCAAAATAATCAACATATATAACTGCGCATAAAATTAATATATGATAGGTACCTATTAGATACACGCACACACCTATATACGTCCTACGTGGAAATGTAACAATGCGGGAATAGAGCAGTGTGTGTGAACAACCAGTATTAATTAAAACATATCAATAAGCAGTCGACAACTCTACTTCAATTATAGCTTTATTTCAATTAACGTTGGCAAATAACGTTAATTTGGATTGCTAATTACGTAAAAAAAAATCAATATTATGTAAAATACAAACCATAGGAGTACAGTTTATTTTTTACACTTGAGCAAGTCCTCATCGTCATCATATCAGCCTTTTACTGTCCACTGCTGAACATAAGCTTTCCCCATAAGGGGAGTTTTGCCAGTAGTTGCCACGATTGGCAGGCGGGTTGGCAACCGCATTCAGACTAGAGATGTTTTAAGAGGGACGCTAATTATGATGACAATGAATGTAAGGATTATTTTTTATTATTATTATTTGAAATGTAACTACCGTGTCCATAACGTGAACTTTTATGTAATTTTATTTTATTAAATAAAATATTTATTCCTTTTTTTTTTATTGTTCTATAAGTCACTGGTCGTCTTACCTCTTGATAACACGAGTATACTTTTTTTACAACACATAGGGCAAACGAGCATGCGGCTCATCTGATGGTAAGTGACTACCGCCGCCCATGGTCACCCACAACACCAGCGGCATTGCTGGTGTGCTGCCGGCCTTTTAAAAAGGAATATGCTCTTTTCTTGAAGGTTATGATGTCATATCGGTTCGGAAATACTGCTGCTGTCACTGCTTGTTTATCTTTATGTTTTTATATCTTTACAAGAGGGAGACTTTGTACAAAAGTCGTTTGCTTGGGCACCTCTGTCCCATTCGTGTTTCAACCGTAAAGCAGTTGTGTTTGCATGGCTGTGTTTCGGTTCGAAAGGTGGGATATGGCGTGAATTTACAGGGTACAGAGGAATAACACTTAAGTCCTCAGAATGGCAACGCATGGGGGGTATCATGGGCGAAACAGTATACTCCGTTACGTCCATGGTACTGCTCATGTCTATAGGCGACGGTTACCACTTTCCATCAGGTGGGCCGTCAGCTTGTTTGCCATTCTAAGTTGTATAAAAAAAAATCTTCACAAACAACACATTGTATGCCATTTTTTTTTAATGTTTGTACGATACTTGAACGTTGATATTATATTCATGTAGGTCGGAAAAAACTATGGAATCAATTTTAATTGCTGCCTCGCTGTGTGGAAACCTCACGCTGTAACAATGGGAGGCGTAACCAACAACACGAGGACAATCCGCCGTAGGTACATTTGCTCACAATAAAACTAATTTAAAAAACATCAAAAAGAGGAAGGCTCCGAATTCGGATGTATTTTTTTATGTTTATCACCTTATAACTCCGTTACTTGTTTAACTCTCCTCTATTTAAGTCTCCGTAACTCATTTAGAAAATTATTTTTTTATCTTAAAGGATATACATACTTACAAAATGATCTCGTAGAAATTTTATCAAAATCGGTTCAGCAATTTAGTTTTTTAGATCAAAACAACTAATTTTGTCACAATTGAAGTCTGTTTTTGTGGGACACGATCTTTTATTATTTGGAGCCGATTGAAAAAAAAATGTAAAATTAAATCTAGTTTTGATTTCGAATCGTACTCGCGTCAAGGAAATTTTATCGATTTAGAGAAAAAAAAAAATAATTAATTTAGGTAAAAATAAAAAATCAAAACTCGCATCCAGTTACCCTGCCCCTGGAAACCATCTTGGTTAATTCTTGATCATCACGAGGGCCCAACTGAGTTGACTTCATCGTCACCTATCATCACTCACTGGTACCCATACCACCGGAGAAGGAAGGGATTGTTAGTAATAGGGACTAGCCCCATTGCTAGCAATACACACTCTCAGGTCGACCTCCACGCGGTTCACCCTGGAAACCATCGTGTTCAATTCTAAGTGAATTAGTCACGATGGGCTAACTGACCTGCCGTTTCATCTTCATCTATCATCATTCACTGGTGACCGTCTAGAGTATACCATTAACGGAAGAGTTTGTCATACCACTGTCATCCATTAAAAAAAAGGTATCCATACCACCAGAGTATACCGACAGCGCAAGCGGATTGAGTACTACTCCAGTTACATGATAATACGTACTTGTAATTATTCTCATTCATGTTTTACCTTCTTAATTATACAATAATATCATATTTACGTGGCCGTGTGGTCCTGGCATAGAATAGGCCACCCCCTTCCTTTCATAAAAAACAATTAAGGAAGGGCGAAAGATGGGCAGCAGCGTCCATTTTTTTTTCTTGGGTGAAAATGGAATGGTAACCCCGCCTGCGCTAACGGGATACGCTGGCGGAGCACCAGTTAAGGGTGATAGATGAGAATTAAAACAGGCCAGTTAGCCCATCATGATGAATTCATCAGGAATTAACCATGATAGTTTCCAGGGGGAACCGCGAGCAGGTCGACCTGGTTGGGTATATTGCTAGCAATGGGATTCTTAGTCTGCATTACTAACAATCCCTTTCCCCCCCCCCCCGCAGCGTCCTTATTAAAACATATCCAAAGCCTGACTGCGGTTACCAATCCCCTGCCAAGCGTGGCAACTACTGGCAGACCCCCCAAAGGGGGAGGCTTATGTTCAGCAGTGGACAGTTAAACGCTGATATATGATGATAATCATACCTACTTGTACAACAATTAGTCCATTACCCTAAGGTTGTCTTGAAAAGATTGCTCTCAGCAATAAAACCACCTTACTGTACTTATACAATTGTATCGTTGTGTTTGTAAATTGTCTTGCTTATGCCCATTTTTGTTTAATGCAAATAAAGTACGTTCATTTATTAGATTCACAAAAAAAAAATTTGCTATGAACATTCAAGTAGTAGATATTTCGAAAAAAACCGATAAGATTATTTGTAAGCATACTAGATAGGAATCACCTACTTATAACATAGATTATCAAGTACCCGCTACCTAGAAGCAGGTATTTTATTTATTTATATAACTCTTTATTGCACCAAAAAATATAAAAATAAACAATGACATATAAACAATTCAAGTGAAATACAGTAGCATGGAGTACAGATCAAAATATACATATGAAGGTACAAAAGGCGGTGTTATCGCTAGAACAATCTCTTACAGGCAAGCTTTGGTTAAAGGAGAACATATAGAAGTGGGTAGGTGGCGCAAGAGTGAATTAATAATTTTTACGCATAATGCACAAAAACATCAAATACATATTGTTTATCTACAGGTATCTGAATATAGAGTAAAAATATCACATTTTTACACCTATATTAATATTCATTGGGGGTGGGGGGGGGGAAGGGATTGTTAGTAATGGAGACTGAGAATCCTATTGCTAGCAATATACCCAACCAGGTCGACCTCCTCGCGGTTCCCCCTGAAAACTATCATGGTTAATTCCTGTTGAATTCATCATGATGAGCTAACTGGCCTGTTTTCGTTCTCATCTATCACCCTTCACTGGTGCTCCGCCAGCGTATCCCGTTAGCGTAGACGGGGTTACCATACCATTTTCACCCATCAAAAAAAAATTCATTGGGGAAGAAATTGTGAATACTAGGGTGTATCTTTTTTTTTCAATGGATGGTAATGAAATGGCTACATCGCCTGCGCTATCGGTATACACTGGCGGGGCACCAGTGAGGGATGATTTGTGAGGATGAAAAGGCAGGTCTATTAGGCCATCGTGACGAATTCAACGATAAATTAGTCACGTAGTTTCCAAAAGGGAATCGCGTGGAGGTCAACCAACTTCCCCCATTACTAACAATCTCTTCCCCCAAATAGGGTGTATTAGCAATATTGCTAGAAACATACGTTGTCAGGTCGTCCCCCTTATGGTCCCCTCTTGAAAAACATAGTGGTTAATTCCTGAAGTATTTGTTACGATCCGATTTCAAACTCGCTAATCATTTCATACCGTTAGATACTTTGCCAATATATTATATATCGACAGCGCAGGAGGGATAACTGCTTTTTTTAGTAAATGAATGATAATGGAATGGTAACCCCGCCTGCGCTATTGGCATATGCTCGCAGGGCACCAGAGATAAATAATATGTGAGGATGAAGGCTGGTCAGTTAGCCCATCGTGACGAATTCCAAGGGGAACCGCGTGGAAGTCAACCTTGGGTTCGTTAGACCCAATTGCTAACAAACTCTTTCCCCCTGGATAACCTCTTCGATCGAATTAGAAAAAATACCTATGCGTAAATTGCAAAGGTATTTTTTATTACATTTGTATAAACTTTAGTGCATAGATAAAGCAAGACTTGAATTGACCAAAATATATATTTTTACGTGTTTGAATAAATAGAGTAAGAGTGAAATAAATTTTTGTTACGTGTTTTTCTTAGATGCTTATTTACATTTTGTTTTCAAATATAAATCCTATTTTTATCTCAACAAAATTAATGTGAAACCAACACACGGGTAAACATTTAAAAAAAAGAATAAAAAAAATCGGTTCCGAATAGACGAAGATTAATAGCCTATACCTATGCAGGTACTAACATATGGATGTCACTCACCTACCTACAATATGCATAAACGGTCGAACGGATTTCAAATAGGTACGCAGGTAGTTCTAAAATTGCAGTGAAACGAGAATGACTAGGTATCCAACATATACACTTAGTTACCGGTTCTAAATTCCTATTCAAATGTAATGGCTGGTTACTCCCAGCAAATAAGGTGTAATGCACGGCTTTGTTTCGCAACAAACTCCTCGTCGACTACTAGTACTATACTGCCTATACAAACAGCGTAATCCTAAGATAACGCAGCACGTGCAGACCGCACTAGGAGCCGGCCGGTGACGACAGAGGAAGATCAGCGTCCCGGCAATATGACATAACTAGGCAACACTCGGCCGTGGCAACACTGCCAAATGGGTTACGAGACGCATCCGCCCCGCCCGCTCGTCGTTACGTTCGTGCACTCTTTCCCTATCGGATTAGACGCCTCGCAAGGTCACTGCGCCACGCGCGAACCACAAGCCGGCAACGCTTGCACTCCCAGCGCACCGCATTCACAAAATAATACATAAACCACTAACCTGTTCTTTTCCAACTCGTTATGAGTGGTCCTGGAACAGAAAACATACAATGTAACCGTCCGTCGGATGCACTAATTTCACATAAACTTCACTTCACTGCACTACCACTGTTAGAGAGCCGACTCTCCACTCACCTGCTGCCTTGAGATTTCTTAGTCTTCGGACGCTTGCCACCAGAGCGAGACTCTTCGTACGCCGGTAAACTCGACGCGTAACCGTGCTCCGCTTCTGCAACAAAGAAAACTGCCATTCCGTCAAAATCAGCTGATTATGGCATGGCAAAAATAGACGGGAGCCATGTTGACGTGTGCGTGTGTAGTGCACTCGATTGACAATTCAAACAAAGAAAATCCAATTCACCTCTATCGCGCCTTTCGATGTATTCAGCAGCTTGGATCAGTGCAGCAATACTCATATTTATTGTATCCCGGTTTGCACAGGTATTCACGAACGTTACACGACTTTATTCGATTAAAACTATAAATAAAAGTATGTTTATACGCTCTGAAATTCACGACCGCGTTCACCGATGTCAAAAACACACTAGGCGAGTCGGGACGCGCGATCGTGTAAACCGCTTCGTGATTTGTCGGCGGCGTTCGTGCACCGCTCGGTCGCCCAATCGCGACACGCCAATGCCCACAATAAAATACCTGGGTCAATCACGTGAACTTTGTGTTTCCAAACAAAACATTTTTTTTCTATACGCTCTTTGTAGTGGAGAGTAGTACATATATCGAGCAAGTTTTTTTATTGTTTTGAATAATTTCTGCAGCATATCGGGCTCGAAGTGCGTTCACGGATTTCATATTAATCAATATTTACAATTAAATCAGTTACCGTTTGTAAATTATTAAGCTTGCTAGCTTCAGATATTTCAAAGTCCCTAATATTTAGTCTACGGATTTAGGTAATTTTTTTAGGAGTACTTAATTTAATTTATATATGTACTAGGCAAGGAAAATACATAATTTCATACTTTAGGTCACATTTTCAATTATTATATTTTTAAACAATCATACGGCCAGTCCGATAAATAATAACATCAGTGATATTCGATTACAAATTCATCTGAGTATTGTAACTTATACAAGACCATGTATTACAAGAAAGTTTGTGATTTCATTGACCACAAAAAACTTATTATAATCTGAAATTTTTATACATTACACTGTATGTGTATCAGCTATCAGCTATTTTCAGCTATCATGTCTTTAAACCGGTATGGTATCGAGCATGGCCGGTAGCAACTATTATAATACAGATGGGCAAGAGAAAAATAAAAAATCCGTTTACATTTGTGAAACACTTTTAATATTTAATATGTGTAAACATGTTTTGAGCGTATCATTTATTGTTTTCAACATATATATGCGAGCGAACATTACGGGCAGCATGTGTTTCCTTGGTTCCTGTATAAAAAAAAAAGTTATTTAATTATCAACAACGCAAAAAAAAACAATATTAATGAAATAGTGGACTCAAATACTGTATTTACAACAATTACAGATGCATACAGCATTTTTTTTTTAATATTAATTTGATTTAAATTAATTAAGGTATAGTAAATAATAATATTTAGTTTTAAACGGACATGTCATTCAGCGCCATCTAGTGTCGAACAAAGCAACTTTGTTAATACAAACTTCACAGTATAATGGAAGTCAAGTTACTGTAAATAAATAAAGCCCCAGGTTCGATTCTCGGTAAAAGGAAACTAAGTTTTTTAAATTGGCTGGTATGTAGGTGTTCTGGTCTATTGTTTTTTTGATTGATAAAATAATGACATTGAGGCCTAAGCCTCCTTACATATTAAAATACTAAAAGAATATAGTGCTCTATGAAAAGTAGACTTCATCTATAGAAATGGACAGCACCATGGATCATGCACAATCAGCTGTAATGATGGGGTAAGAATACAGTCTTATTGTTAAAAGTTTTGTAATCATACATTTTAATGTATTAACGCGAGCTCGCATCTCAGCCGCTCATGAATAAGGACCACGAATTGATTGCGAAACCAGTCGATATTTCTCGAACTCGTAAATTAAACCGGTAGTTATTACATTAAAACGGAATACAGTCTGTTAGTAATATTTCGCGACTTTAGGATAACATAGGAACTGGCCATATTATTAAAGAACATATGCCACACCACATGGCATGCGTTATAAAGGACCCAAATCTACCAGTAGTAGGGGGAAAGGGATTGTTAGTAATAGAGACTGAGAATCCCATTGCTAGCAATATACCCAACCAGGTCGAACTCCTCGCGGTTCTCCCTGGAAACTATCATGGTTAATTCCTAATGAATTCATCATGATGGGCTAACTAGCCTGTTTTCATTCTCATCTATTACCCTTCACTGGTGCTCCGCCAGCGTATCCTGTTAGTTGTTATTATTGTTTTATTGTTAACAATTAACAACAGTTTTTTTTAATAGATGATAATGGAATGGTAACCCCGCCTGCGCTATCGGTATACACTGGCGGAGCACCAGTGAAGGGTGATAGATGAGAATGAAAACAGGCCAGTTAGCCCATCATGATGAATTCACCAGGAATTAACCATGATAGTTTCCAGGGAGAACCGCGAGGAGGTCGACCTGGTTGGGTATATTGCTAGCAATAGGATTTTCAGTCTCCGTTACTAACAATCCCTTTCCCCCCTATTTATGTTATATGTTCACCCATCGTGACAAATTCACTAACGAATCAATCACGATGGTTAGCAGGTGAAACCACTCGACTGCTAGTAATACAGTTACTAATCCCAATTACTAACAATCATTCCCCCCCCCCCCCCCCCCCAATCAACAAGAGTTGTTAATTGTTGTTGTTGTCAATTGTTGTAATGAGTTAGCATTAGTCCTATCACCATCACTTACCATCAGGTGAACCGTTTGCCCCCTGTGTTATAAAAAAATGTGGTCATATTAATTATATCCGACCAAAGACAAAATACTTACTGTTAATATCCTTACTCTTCTATAATACTGACTAAACACCCTGACCATAGAGCATAGGAAGTTACATATGAGGTGCGGTCGAAATTCGCAATTCTTCTCATTTATTTCAACACAGTTGGCAATGAGGGATGGAAATCCCAAAATGTAGTTGAATATCAGGCACCATTCATCCTAAAATAAAAAAAAATGCGCACTTTATAAATATAATAAAACTGTAACTAAATTATGTCTGTACGTGATCTGAGAAATCATAATAGGTTGAATAAAAACCAAAACAATATTTTTTAGAAATAATTAAGTGTGGGACATGGCAATGAATTTATGGGGTACATAGGTACATTTATAGGGTACCTTAGCAATACAAAACATGGGGGATATCGTGGACGAAAGAGTATATTTTTTTATATCCATGATACTATATCATATCTATAGGCGATGTTTACCACTTTCCATCAGGTGGGCCGTCAGCTTATTTGCCATTCAGCGAATTGCTAAAATAAAACAAAAAAAATGATCATACAAAAACTACTGCTCTAAATTGGATCCAGTTTTCACAGCTACATTCTTAAAGTTCTAACTTAAAATTCTTTTATATTTCATCTTGATATGCCATATAGAAATAGTGTATTTTATTAGTTTTCCTACTCCTGGAATACACGCGTGCAGAATAGGGGGCAAAAGCTCGTATGAAATATGTATAGTAATTGTAAACTATAGAAATAAATGGTTTAAAATCCCCAAGCAAAGGAGTTTTTACAAATTCAAAAATTAAAAAATATCTTTTATTCTAATACCTTCATTATTGTATTCATAATATGAAATTTACCTCTTGCGTTAGCAAAGACAGATCTACATCTTCATATTTGGGTAAAGCTGGATATGAGCCTTCAATCACTTTGTCATTGTAAGTTCTTAATATTGTCTCCAGTCTTGCACAATTGTATAAAATGAATGCAGCTCCTGAAATGCAATTAAACAATAGTTTAATAATTTTATTACATAACTAGTAAAGGTACTATTTTATAAGGCAAAAGTTAAGCTTGTTATTAACTAAATGATAACAACATTATCAATAAAATAAATGTAAAATAGCTTGTCCTGGTTCGTATGGTATTGCCCTCGGATAGAACAAACCGCCCCTTTCTTTTCGGTAGGTGTCATAAAAGGCGAATAAGGGAATTTAAAGGTAAAGGGATAGTCAGTAGTGTCCCTCTTAAAAAATTAATAAAAACCTAACTATGTTTGTCAACTTGACTACCAAACGTGACAACTACTGGCATAGCTCCCGTTATTTTACTATTACGGGGAAGGCTTATTTTACTGATTTAGAAAGACAAAGATTCTCAATTCAGTAGTATTTTTTGTTATTATATATATATATATATATATAATGTTTGTTATTCATTTACATCTTTATTGCAACTAAAACAAAAAAAAAACACTCAATGAATATTAATTCAGCAAGAAATGGATATTTTACAAAAGGCAAAATACATAAAATTAAAGACAAAAGAGCGACTTCTAACTAGCACAATCTCATAAAGATTATTTTCGGTATTAAGGACAAATTAAATTGATTTGAACTTTTATTAATTTACAAAATATTGGTGATTGCCAGTAGCAGATTTTAAATTACAAAAGATATCTTTACTCCCCATGGGGTCTATGTGACCTGATGTGCTTAGATAGAGAAATTGCCATTATAAAAAATCTTGTTCTAATATATAATATTGTTTATAAACAAGGTGTTTAATTTTACTTATCATCATTATAAATAATAACCTCTTATTAGTCATGAGGTCTCACCCCAGAAGGTGACAAAGGTTAATACTGCACCTTTGACACCTTTATGTAGGTAATGAATCTACCATTATGATATTAGGCCAAGTAATTTATCATACAGTTTATATCAAGTATTCCTTTTATTAAATTAATGTATTATGTTTAATTTCCTTAGTTTCATTACACCATAGAGAAGACATGGTGACATATTGTATTCTTGCACAACCTACTCCTCACATAAAGGATTATTAGTAACGGGGACATATGTCCCCATTGCTAGTAATATACCTTTACCTCCATGCAATCCCCTTTGGAAACCATTATAGTAAATTCAAGACAATGGGCCAACAGATTTGCCTTTATTGTTTTATTTTCCATTAGTACCAGTGTATTGTATGTATATCGTTAAAATAGGTGTGATTATAATTCTACTTACACTCATAAAAAAATAATACCTCTATATTATTATTGAGAGACGTACTTTTACAGACAGAAAAACCCTTGTACTACAATCTCTCTATGATTTTTTTGTGCTGGCGCTTTTTTAAAGTTAGTTGCTAATTTTTATCAGTGATAGGAATTTTAAGGTACAATAAATACGACCGCCACATAGAATTTCTCTAGTTTCAACATCATTTAGTTAAAAATAAAAAAATATTTACCTTTACTGGAACCAGTAGAGGAGCAATCAAAGTTAATTTTTACTGCACTATTAGGTTTTATTTGAAGCAACTCAAACACAACAGCGGATTCACCGAGGTGTGATATGAACTCTTTCCATTTTGTATCTGTGGACACCCTCACGCCATATTTGTGTTGTGCTATTAATGTCATTTCTCCTTGTCTTATCCTGTAAATGAAATATTTTATTATCAATATCTTTTTTGTATAAAAACTTTGGTAACTATGCTGTCTAAATGTAATAAAGTCCAATACTTCATTCTGGTTTGATGAGAATTAATTAATTAAACGCCAGTACTTAATTAATATTTTAAATGTAATCTTATTAATTCTATAAATGCAAAAGATTACCTGAATGGATAGATATTTGTTACTCTTTCACACAAAAATTACTGAATGGATTTGAATAAAATTTTGTACACAGGTAGATTATATCCTAACTCAGCATGTAGGATATTTTACCGATTCACATGGGCAAAGCAGTGGGAAGTAGGTAATAATTTATGAAGATAATACACAATGAAAAGTAAATAAAAGATAGAATTTATTTGAGTAAAATTTGGCATAGACATAGACCTATAGTAATTTGCTCCTGTGACATAAAATACAAAATCAAGCAGACCAAGTCTCTTTAACTTTTATTTTAAAACCCCAATGCAAAAAGAGGGGTGTTATAAATTTGATGTGTGTATGTGTCTGCCTGTGGCATCATGGCTCTTTTTTTGATGCAGTTTTTTTGTTTGAAAGCTGACATGATTGTGATGGTTCTTGGTTAAAATTTATGAAACTTTGTTCAGGTATTTCAAAGTCATCAGCTATTTTTATAGTTTTGTGTTGGGGCTTTTTTAAATTTATAGTTAAATTATTTTTAATGGATTTAGAATTTTAATTCCTAAGTGGTAATAAAACACACAATATAACAAATAATATGTATTTGTTAATGCTGTCAGGATACTTCTTAGTGGACGATAATGTAACAGTAACCCAGTCAGTACTATCAATATATGTTGACAGGGCACCACTAATAGGTGAGAATGAAGCAGGCCAATTGGTTCATCATCACAAATTGCATAAGAATTAATAGTGACGGTTTTAAGGGGAGAACTTGTAGAGGAGGACCTGACAAAGTATATTGCTAGCAATGGGTCTGCTAGTCCCAGTTACTAATAATCCCTCCTCCCTCCACTGTTAGAATACTAGCGAGAATATACACAAGAATGTAGTCAGACTAGTTGATCCATAGTAATAAACCATGATTCATAGTGATCACAACTAAAGGGATTAACCACTATGTTTTGCAGGAGAGATTGTGTGGATGTCAAATGTGTGGATAAAAATAATGCTAACAATCAGGCTCCTAGTCCTTGTTATTAACATTTGATTCCCCCAAACAGTCATAAACTTTTCTAATGAGAATTCTTACCTAATAAATTCATCACCACTAACTGATGTCTCTTTAACTCCAGTTTTTGCATTAAGCACAGCACCACACAAAACTTTTCTGCCTCCATCACAGGCATTGGAAGACTTGGAACTTACTATAATATTATAAAAAGAGTTTTTACACTTTGAATTAATGCAATAAAGGTTTTGTATTGACTTCGTAAGATACTTTACACGAAGGGATGTAATAGAGTTTTCATTTTCAACTGGGTCACTAAGCACTCTTGATGTGCCTTCACGTATACTTTGCTCTATAAATTCATTATTCCTCGACGCTTCCAACAAGCCCACACGTATAGCGTGCGTGCGTTCGATGAACATGTAAACACGCTCTTTGGATTCGTTCACTTTTCGTATTTTTAGTACCCAATTCTTAGACTGTTCAATTAAATCTTCCACTTGTTTATCCATAAAACTTAATAATGTAACGCCTGGATCCACATCAACGGTTGTATTTAGATATTCATGCCACGATTTCACAGTATTTGGAAAACTAATGTCGCCATGTGTTGAGAGGTTTTCACAATGTTTTTTAATTAATTGTCCTTTTACAGAGTTATGTGCTCCTGTTATAAAGGCCAATACTGTTTCATAAAACTTCTCGAGAACGTTTTCTAACATTTTTGGATAAGTTATTCACATTACAAACATATGACTACATTATAAGAAATCAAATTACAAAAATAAGCAAAGGACGAAACAAGACATGAACAGTCTACATGGCATCTGTCAAAGTAAACGTCCATAAACTTTTTTTTTTCTAATTTATTAGGTTTCGGCCAGAAGACATCAGCAAAAAAAGTACATTAATTACAAATGAAATTAATACTAATTTAATCAATATCTAATACAATTAGTTAGGGGAGAAACGGATTGTTAGTGATGGAGACTGAGAATCACATTGCTAGCAATATACCCAACCAGGTCGACCTCTTCGCGGTTCTCCCTGGAAACTATCATGGTTAATTCCTGATAAATTCATCATGATGGGCTAACTGACCTGTTTTCATTCTCATCTATCACCCTTCACTGGTGCTCCGCCAGCGTATCCTATTAGCGCAGGCGGAGTTACCATACCATTTTCACCCATAAAAAAACCCGACTATTATGTATTTTTTTATGCAACATAGAATGGCAAACTGAAAAAAATGTGCTTCCTATAGGCTACTTTTACCCCGGTTATGCGGACGTAGTCACTCGTAAAAGCTATTATAACTAAATTTCTAATGGATCTAAGTTAAAATGACGGATTCATAAAATAATACTTTCAAGAAAATAATAAATTAAAATATTAGTTGTAAAAAATGGTGTGACAGAATAAAATTCCTTTTTTAGTTTTATTTCTATGATTATTATATTTATTTAGTAGATAATAAATTTTACAAGAATGAAGAACGCACCTTCAAAAATAGTCGACGTCGTTATGACGTTGACATCGATTGTCAAACTTTGTATAGTTGGTGGCTGTTTCGCTGTTGTCGTGTATTAAAATTTTTAAAAATAATTATCAAATTAGTATTAAAATTAAAAATTTGCGACTAGTCACAAAATCGAGCATTTATTTTATTTATATTATGTTTTAATCAATAAAATGATTCTACCTTTAAAATATTTTTTATACATCTTTCTAACATGTCAGTTCGCTCTGGTTTCATCGCACGATCATCTTTTGGAAGGTATTTATTGTGGGAAAGTGAATTGCTATGATGTACTTGGAGTCTCAAGAGAGGCTACTAAAAATGAGATCGCCAAGAATTATAGACAGCTGGCGAGGAAGCATCACCCAGATTTACATAGAACAGAGGAATCCAAGAAAGAGGCTGAGGAAAAATTTAAAGAAATAGCGACCGCATACGAGATATTGCGAGATGATGAAGAGAGAGCCGACTATGACTATATGTTGGATAATCCTCAGGAGTATTACGCCCATTATTATAGATACTACCGGCGTCGCATGGCGCCGAAGGTAGATGTTAGAATTGTCATATCTGTCACAATCACAATCATATCTCTAATACAGTACTATAGTGCCTGGTCTAAATATGACACTGCCATTAAATACTTCATGACTGTACCAAAGTATAGAAATAAAGCGTTAGAAATAGCTAAAGCAGAAATTAAGGATCAACAAGGGAAAAAGAATAAGAAAAGTAAGGCTGAACAGAAGGAGGAGCAGGATAGGATAATTAGAAGGGTGATAGAGGATAATATGGATATCAAAGGTGCCTATGCCAAGCCTGAAATTGTGGACATTTTGTGGGTACAACTAATAATCTTACCATATACAATAACATATTATATTTATTGGTATTTGAGGTGGATTTGGAAATTTACTATTTTGAAGCAACCATATGGAGAGGAGGAAAAACTGTATTTAATTAGGAAATATATGAAATTGGGAAAACATCAATTTAATGCTTTAGATGATAAGGAGAAACGAGAGTTTTTGGAGGAAGAGTTATGGATAAAAGAGAACTTTAAAGTTTGGAAAGAAATCAAGGATGAAGAGGCTAAAAAGGCATTAGCAGAAAATAATAAATATAAACAGTACAGAAGGTATATTAAACAGCATGGAGTTGGAAGAATGACTTTTGATGACTCATGATAGTATAAAGAATTCTTATTATTTATTAACATTTATAAAATCAAAATATGTAAAGATAAGGTTATTTTTTCAGCTTTATCCATTAGGTTTTACTATTTATTTGTCACATGTATTTCTCAATGCTCGAAGTATAGTAACAATCTCAATTAACGAAAGGAGGGTAAGAATAAAAAACAATCTTTACACAATTTGTTACTTTTATTTCATTAATCTCTAGTCGTCTCAACATGTACTACAATGATTCAATTTATATATAGTCACTCATCCATAATTTACATTCATCACAAATGGCAATTCGTTAAGGCATTCTAATTTAACACACCAGGTGCTCTATGAAATACATCAAGGCAAGTAATAGATCTATACACAATCACATTTTGTCTTCGTACCAAAATAAAATCACAGTTTAAAAGTAATTAACAAAAACACGAGAGATTCAAATGATATAGTCGTATGCACGTATTTTGTCACTGTTGTTACTGCTGTTTTATTTGGATGACGCATATAATAATGGTGGATAGTCAGGTACTTTTTAGTCCATTAAAATGACAAAAGAATAGTGCTCCATATACCTAAAGGAACATTGTGGTGTACCCTGAAAACTGTTGCTTGTTTGCATTAGCCTTTATAAGCCTGAGCAGACAAAGAATTTATGTTGGTATCGTCATATTCACTGGGTATTTTCCATCGAGAATTTATTTCTATAATTGGTTTTTATTTGAAATAATTTTGAGAAGTTCATAGAAATATCGATACATAAAAGAGACAAATATTACCTATAATAAAAATGTATTTGTTTAATATTATTTTTGTGTCTTGTTATTTGCAAATTTCCAAAAAGACATGCCATAATTGTTTATTAAATGTGTTAAAGTAGGCGTAAAAAATAGTGCTCTATTCAATCAGATAGGAAATATTTGTCTCTCGTCTGGACTCTGCGGGCTCATAATATAACAATACTTCAGTAATTATATTTTATCACTTAAGATTGTTCTACAACATATTAGACATTTACCAAATATAACCATAGCGTCCATAGCTGCACATTTCATAGGAGCTTACAGTCAATACCTATATTAATAGTTTGCATTGGCAGTGCGTTACCAATAGTAACAATTAGAAACATTCAAATTAGCCACAAAACAAAAATAATTTGGAATGTTTAGGTACATCATATTCAAAGAACATTTAAACATCAAACATACAATATTCGATACACGTTTACATGAAGAGGACACCTTTATCAATACCGTTATTTTATAACTGTACTTATTGCTTCATTGTTGAGTTAAAGGCCGTACTACACGATGGACATTTTGTCAGCGATCTTTGTGATGTCGCGTACGGTATTGCACGCACAACATACAGTATTTGTTAATTCGAATTTAACTGATAAAATTTTTGATTATCACTTCAAATCTCCCACACATACTGCGGTGATTAAACACTGAATTAATCCTATTGCCGTCAATTGGATCAATTGGGACAGGGTGGCTGTCGATCCTTGACATGTTTGATGCAAATATACTCACCGTAAAATGAATGATCTTAGTATGCCGAATACATGTCATTCATTGATCATTCATAAACAGTCGACATATCCCCCTACCTACTCCATTAGGGAGGGGGGATAGAGATTGTTAGTAATGGAGACTGAGAATCCTCCGGTCGACCTCCTCGCGGTTCTCACTGGAAACTATCATGGTTAATTCCTGATTAATTCATCATGATGGACTAACTGGCCTGTTTTAATTCTCATCTATCACCCTTCACTGGTGCTTCGCCAGCGTATACCGTTAGCGCAGGCGGGGTTACCATACCATTATCATCCATTAAATACCCCAAATACTCCATTATGGATTATATTCGTGAACATATTAATTTATTTAAAGCATGGGAAAATGAAGCAAAATATAAAAGGCAATTTTGGCCGCAGATAAAATGTCCTTCGAGTGCGCAGGTCATAAGTTGTGTACTTGTTCTTTATTACTATAATTTCTTCATAATAAATAGCTTATATGCTTGTAAATGTAAATTGTATGGTTGAATCATCTTAATTTGTATCATACTGCCTTAGAAAAAAAAAAATTAAGTCACGAATTCAAAATTTATTGCAAAATTAATTGAAAAATATTTTTAAATATAATATTAGGACCCCAAATACTGTTGTGAGGTAATAGCTATATTAAAAACTTTGTATGGGAATTTTGCTATGAAACTCTAGCTGAAACAGAACGCAAGTTACGTCTCCCTTTAAATTCGTTTAAACATATATTTTGTACACACACGTATTACAAATATAATATCTATTGTCTATATATAAATATATACACAAAACATACTTTTCCGTTTGTTACAATTACTATAGGGACATAAGGTATGTACCTATCGTATATACAAAAGGAGTGGCCAATATCAATTATATATCTATCTACATACAATGTATATTATATACATAAAATAATAGTAATATCATCTTTCCGTTCGCACAATCATGATTTTAAATCCCTACTTATATCCATACATTTTCTAAAGACACCATAGTATATTCAATATTTATAAAAAATATTGCAAGTATAACATTCGTTAGGCCTATTTCACACACAACGGAGCGCATGTCCGCAAGAATGCAATAAGTATGAAAGTATGAACTGAGATATGCCAGTTTGCGAGAAGTTATTTTCAATCGCTTTATTTCAATAAATATCAAAGGTGTTATATATAAATATTGGCTAGGTTATTTCCTTGATATGATAGGCTATTTTTCAGTCAATACAGATATAATTTAGGAAGTCGTTTTTCTGCATCCAGTTAGAAAATCATCAGTCAGGTAATTTTAATAAAGAAATTTTAATTAAATTAATTATGACCAAGGTCACAATTAATTAATTTTTTTAGAGGTGCTCTCGGTACAATATCAAGTACATATTAAATCAATAAGTAAGTTTTAAAACAGTTTCAATAATTAGGGGCTTCACGTATGAAACCATTTGTATTGTATCGAAAAATTGTGCACTGCAAATTATTGCAAAACTGATCGGTTTTATTACATACGATCACTTGACATAAAGCTGGTAACGCATAAACTTTGTGACTATTACGAATCTCAAGCTTAAAGGCCTAGTTCACACATCAACATGTCCACTTCACTTGCTGTAACACTATAGCGCGTTCTGAATATTCGAGTGTTGATAGTTACGTGCACTAGCGGCGGGCGTGTTGCGGTCCGCGATGCAGAGCGCGCGGTCGCACCGCGACGTGCAGGGCCCGTCCTCACACCGGCGTCTCGTGATCTGCCTCCTCGATCCGACCCAGTCGCCACGCGTTCGGGTCTGTTGCTATATATAAAGCTTAATTATACAATTTCTATTTCAATTATATAGAACTATTATGAATTATAATTATTTATGTATCCGTTAGACCAAATAGGTAGAATTTGCTATAAAGGAATTGATGATCGAATCTCTATTTTCTATACAGGGTGAGATCGAATACTTTGAAGAGAGTGTTTTATCAGCAAATCTGATTATTTTCACAAAGGAGACTTAGAAATACAATAAAAAAAATTGAGTTTCTCATACTAATACTACGTGATCAGCTGTTGAGTTGAAGCAAAACATCATATGGACAGGTTCAAATGGTGGTAAATAGCCACCGCGGCCCAAAAATGCTTGCAACGGCAGAGTTTAGTGGCTTTACTTACGCGTTGTCTATCTTGTGATAGGAGGATCGTAAAGTACCCATTAATATCAACACAGTCTATAAATGTATAAAAAGGCATTACTTGCACGTTTCTGACCCCTGCATTAAGATCTTAATAGGTTCACGCCGGGGCCGACTTTAATGTTTTTTGCTGCGAGGCGGCGCTCTAATTGATGCTAATAGTACAATCGAATACGTACCACCGGTGGTACACGCCGCCAGAAAAGACAGTCTAGTGCGGGCCACCGGTGGTACGCGCCGCCAGATAAGACAATCTAGTGCGTACCGCCGGTGGTACGCGCCATCCAATGAGACAGTCTATCGCGGGCCACCCGTGGCCCGCGCCGGCGTGAACGTGTTAAACTACCTATTAATTGATAATGATACCATATCTCGATAAATTAAAACAGCACGAAAGCAAGTTGATTAGCGGCGAAAATATATAAGTCAGGTGTACAAGTGCATTAGGCATTTGTACAAATACTCCTTCTGCCCATGTAACCTTACTATGTTGTTATTGCGTTAAGTTAAAAGTACTATTATAAAAACGATTCAACGCGCACTAATAACATTAAATGGATGTTAATTGATTACTTTTGTACAAAGCATATATACAAGTTGTTTTTAATTTAATAAGTAAGACATTAAAAATTTAGGATCCCCGACACCTAACCCCGAAACGTTTACACGGATTGTTATCAAAAATAATCTGTATCAAATAAGTTTACAATGAAAACATCCATAATTTTATAGACTTAATTTTTTTTTTTAAATGTATAACTCTTTAGCAAAAGAAATGAAAAGGTGGTCGGTTAAAGTGATTGCTAGTGATTTTAATAAACACCGTGCGTGACACTGACTAAGCATATCCATAGCGTGAATTCTAGAGATGTGTTATTGACTCACTATAATTCTAATACAACTATTCCTACTAAATATACTGTTATCTAATGATTTAATACTCATCGTCCCTTCCTTAATGTTACATTATCATAAACAACTTCAATGTGATATGAAAATGCGTAAGTTCTCTCCCGGTGAAATAAAGCATTGGAAAAGAAAACATTGGGTTGAACAATTGGGTGCGTTCGGGTGGAAAAAATAACGTAAAGAAAAAAAATTACCTTCGTATGATGATCTTCCAAACATGCTTTAGGAATATGGAGTTTAAGGACAGGACGATAAGGATAGTAATCGTTTATAAAGCTCATTATACCTTACATAAACTAGACTTAATAATAATAACTACGTATAATTGTACAATAATAGTAAAGCACACTTAATGGAAACATGACGAGATGCTAACGAAACATTAAATTCGTGTACGTTTTGATAAAATAAAAAAAAAAAAAAAAAAATATATATATATATATATATATATATATATATATATATATATATATATATATATGATTTCAATACTCATTTACGTTCACTAGCATCTATTCATTTTCTCTAAATATATGTTAATACATCACATGCATAATAATCTAAGTAGAGAGGTATTAGATTTATTAGCACAATCAGACTAGGATATTAGATAAGCCGTCTTATCCAAGGTACAAACGAATCTATCAATAGAATCGTTTCGGTCAGCGCTCACGCGAGAAAGAACAAGACAGTACACGACGCCGTCTCTTTCTATCTCATGGGCTCGTTACCGATAATGATTTTATCAATAGATCCATTTATACGTTGTCTAGGAGGGAAGGTTACCAAATTATTTAAAATGATATATAAAAATAATAATCCTTAAACCATTAAATTTACGAGGGAAAAATTTATATAAGCATTTCTCAGCCAAAGTACTGGTGTTATTTTGTTTAGTTGCGCCATCAATCGGGTTGGTTGGTAAAGATCTCCCACTAGTATAGAGAATGAGCCATTGATTGAAATATACCCTATCGGGTCGATCTTCAGGCGGTTCCCCTTGGAAACCAACCTGGTTAATTCTTGTTGAATTCATCACGATGGACCAACTTCTCATTTATCATCTCTAACTACTGTTCCACCAGCATATACCGTTAGTACAGGTGGTTTTATCATTCCATTTAGAGTAAGGTCGCTCAAGCCATATCCCCTAAGGAAATAAACTGTTATATTCAGAGCAATTAAAATAAAAGAAAATTTCTGTACTTACTGGATCTTTATTTAGTTGCCATTTAATTAACAGTCATAGAAACTTGAAAATCTTTAATCAAAATACCTAATTTAAAATTTTTTTAAAAATATGCCTTCGGTACGATTGAGTCACCTGGTCGCCTATTTCGTACCATCTATAGCCTTAGTCGTACTTAGAAAATAGACTAGTAATAGAATACATATAAACTATATTTTTATTAAATCTTTTTCTTTTTTTTTTATATTTTCCTTGGTTTCTATTCCCTTTTTGTAAGGACTTCAAATAAATTCCACTGTTTAGTACCAGTCTTCATTTTTTAATTGCTGTTTTTATGCAAGGCTCAGGAGATTAAATATTCAAGTGAAACTTTGATTGGTAATTTTATCAATTGTTAATATATATTTTCAGCCACGTATCCAGCTTCACGACTCACTTTAACGCGATATTGTATACGGAATAATAGGATTTTATTACTTAATATAAAATAAATCAAAAGCTCGATGTGTACTATGATTCTAACGATTAAGTCCTCCTAAACATATTTCAGGTTGATGATACTAAATGGAGAAATTTATAAGTATCAACCGAGATATTACCGGGATACGACTCGGGCGGCGGTACGGCTAAGGCAACCTTACCCTACACCTATTTAAAAAATGACATTTAACAGTAGATTCTGTTTAGTTAGGTTAGTGGTCACACATACACCAAAGGTGTACATTAGTATGGGTGCAAACATCAACCCTTTTTAAGAAATATCTAACGCTGTTCTTATAAGGAATGGATAGTTACACAAGGTTAGTGATCACACACGTATTAAAGGTGGTGCTACATTTGACGAAGCGCAACTAATCGACGCTTTTTAAGAATGATTACGATTGTGGAACTAAACGAAATAAAATTATATCTACTCAAGAAGCTAATGAACAATAAATTTCCACAAATAAAAATAAAAAATATTCATAAAAAAAATCATAGCAATTTTCAAAAGCGCTTTATAAAATTCATTATAGCAAATTTTATATAATTATCCTTCCCCGTAAAATGAGAAATAACATGTTCTCTTCAGTTGTCAATGCTTTAAACGACGTTTTTAATGTAAACAAATATTCCTGTCATTTTAATTATTTTTAATTTACATTAATCAAAATTGGTAACCTAAATAATAGGTAATATACGTTCACATGCAAAATATATACAATAATAATATCAATAAACATGGTAGGTATTATATAAATTCGTTTATATAACGATGTCATGATGTATATTATGTCTACGCATCTACACAACTGCTAGACACATAATTACTAAATTATTGCAAATTACGTGCATTTAGTAAATTTACAAAGAATGTAATATAGATACGTTTATTATGAAATACATAATAATATGAAGATCTACATGTACATATTTTGTTAGGTGTGGAACCGTAAAGGATTCTCCATTTCTATACGAAAATCTGGCTGATGGAATCCTTAAGGACATATAAATAAAAACTTTTTTGTTCTTTTTAGAAGGAAAGTACAACATATTATATATTCTTATAAAAATATAGAATGGTGTTAATTTAGCAAATAAAAATAAATGCTGATTCACACTCAACGGAGTGCACAAAAAATATGATAATAATACAGTTAAGTAAAAAAGTAAGTAAATAAAGCAGCCATATTTGGACTTAAGCCATATACCAAAGTGTTAAGATATAGAAACCCACGTCAGTTATTTATATTAATAACATGTGTAAACATTTCCCTTTTGGATCGTGTAATAGTGGATAACTCGAATGTCGGGGACAATGAAAGGAAAAGGGTTAGGGGTTCGATGGAGGTTGTGGGTTGGGGCGCGAGGGAGACGCGGTCAGCGGTCAGCAGCCGGGGGCGGAGGGGTCGGCGGGGGCGGCGGGCGCGGCGCGTAGCAGCGGCGCGTGCTCGCCTGTTCGCAACACGCGGCGACACGCAGACGCGTCAGCACAAGCACAACATTTACGATGCACGCTTAGATTATACAGATGGATCATCAAGTGTTAAAACAGATCAAAATTCAATCAACAAAAAATAATATTGACTGAGTTGAATTTTGGTAATTTTTACCTTCTTAATTTAAAATTAACTGGATGAAAATTCCTCAAATTAGTGTAGATTTTTTAATTTGAACTTACTTGTACCTAACAAAACCTTTCATCTAACTGCTCCTTTGTTAGTAATATACCCTATCAGATCGAACTTCATGCGATACCCCTGGAAATTATCGTGATTAATAATTGTTTAATTCGTCACGATGAGTCAACTGACCTGTATTCATCCTCACCTCTCATCCCCAACTGGTGACTCGTCAATGTATACCGGTAGCGCAGGCGGAGGCCACTATTTCATTTTTACCCATTAAAAATATATTAAACTTTACCATATATTTCTCCTACATACATACTGAGTAATAACTATACATTCTGGTAACGAGATTCACGCACACATGAATAAATAAGTTGACCTGTTTTTGCCGAAGCATTTGTATGAAGACTGTCCATCTATATAATCTAAAGATGCAGGGTAGGAGGAACAAGAGGACTTGACTACTTTTCTATTTAAGAGAGTTTTTCCAATAGATTTTGATTTTGATTTGATTATTACTTCTCGTATGTGTGTGGCATCCTCTGGTGTCAAGACTTTCTAGGTAGCACTTATCGTACTTGATGGTCTCTAACGTGTCTTATCAATTTGAACAATCACGTCACAAAAAACATTATGTATTGTCATATCTAACAACAAAGCAGAAGTCCTCTTGTGTAATTTATGTTATTATTTGACAGTAACCATAAGAAATCGGTAACTAAAAAATAATATCACTTTAATTCGCTTAATAAATCATGAATTTTAAATATAAAAGAAATAGTAAATAAAACATTTAAAAGAAAAAAATAAGGCAAGTTTTCAAGGCTACTGACAAATAATCTGCTTAAACAGAACATTGAATCCAACCAAAAAGGAGCATAATGTATGAAATAGTTGATTCCATAAAAACATACCAATTGATTGAACTAACAACATGAGCACGTCTGCCTTGATAGATGAACTAGTAGGTATAGAATAGTTTTAACATAAAAAAAGCAAGCAAACCTCAAATAGCCAGCTAGAAAATGTATAATTTATAAAAATAATAACAACAAAAACAGACACGCTTAAGTTGTAAAACATTAACTTATATATTTAGACATAATCTGCTTTAATAAAACTTAATGAAAATGTAAATAAACGAATAATTGACCCGACTGTAAGACAAGACTACTGATATCCAATAGAAATACAAATTAAAATCGAATAATTCCATTGAATGTTTAGATTTACATTTAGAAATATTTCTGTTTATTTCAACAAAACTCGGTTATCTTTTCATTAAGTTCTATCGAAACAGAATATAATTATGACATGTAACGACATCCAATACATCTATTTACCAATTTTTTTGCGAGTGTTCTCACAGGGCACATATTAATTAGAATTTTTTCAAGACCAAGAATGCATTTTTAGTTTATTCAAAATAAAGAACAATTCATATCAGACGCAGCGCAAAAAAATAAGACATACTTATTTTTGCCATCGTCATTTTGTCATTTGTAATTGAAATTAGTAATTAAAAATAAGATTCAAATAAAAAAAAAAATAACAGTAAATTACAATAATAATTTTTTGTATTATGTATTTATTGTACAAAAATGTGTTCTTAGTCTATAATACACGTAATATTTTATAACCGAAGCCTGGAGCTAATTAATAAGCATTTACTAATGACTGTCATCTACGCTCATTCACTACAGATAAAATAAATGATAAATGTAATGATTTTTTTTCTTTTTTTTTATATCAATTTAACCAGGCCAAAAGAATTAGCTTCAGTCTAGAATTAATTATAAATTAGTTTACATAATTGTACTAACCTCATGCATATATTTCTGATCAACTGTTTTGAAATTTTAAGTGTTCTATCAAAAAATTGTGATTGTAACGCACTCAGGTAAGATGGTAACAGATGGAGAACAGTGCGAAGTCGAATACAAAGATGTTGAGGATTTGTATAGAAACAAAATATATAGATTTTCCAACTAATCTATCAACGCACAATTTTTGAATATGGAACAAATGGCCATTGAGTTAGAAATTTAAAATTCGAATACAGATTTATTTTAGAACATGAACACACTCTTTAAAATTAGGATCGGTTTAGACGAAACGGAATTCTATGCATCACGCCAATACAATTGTTTCTTTTACTTTATCGAACACATTGTAGGTAAGGAATATAAAGTGTTTGCGCGGGTGAAGCGACAGGTAACAGCTAGTATTCTTTATATCCTTTTCTAGACAACTTAAATATTTGTATTTTGTCAAAACAGTTGTTCAAAACATCGAGTAAATTGGAAAGCAAGCAACACGTTCGTACCTTGCAGCTGCCTGTTGAGTAGTGCGGTGATGCCGGGCCCGTCGCCCGCCTTCTTCACCACGAGCATAGGTTTGTCTTCACCCTCTTCGTAACTGTTGGGTAGGTGGCCGTTACTTACTGCCATCGTTTCGCTCACCTGTAATTCGCATTGAACGTAATTGGTACCAGTTATTTTGAGCCAGTATCCACAATTAGCCTCCAACTTGCTGGAGTTTCGTCGGATGACCATTTACTGAGAGGGAGACTTTGTACAAAAGTCGTTTGCTTGAGCATCTCTGTCCCATTCGTGTTTCTACCGTGAAGCAATTGTGTTTGCATGGCTGTGTTTCGGTTTGAAGGGTGGCAGTGAATTTACAGGGTACGCATGGGGGGGTATCACGGGTGAAACTGTATACTCTGTTATGTCCATGGTACTACTTATGTCTATAGGCGACGGTTACCACTTTCCTTCAGCTTGTTTACTACTCTAAGCACAATTAAATAAATATTTTATTCACATACCTGCATAAGCTTATGTACCACATCTCGGCCCAGTATGTGATCGAACACCGCCTGCAGGAAGCCGTCCGACATGATGGACAGTTTCAGTTTGTCGCGATGCCACACCAGCACGCGGGACTCTTCCATAGCCATTATTGACACCTGCAATGTTATCGGCATCAAGTATAATTTCTAGTTCTATTCACAAGTTGTTTAATTCGTTAAAAAATTAACAAAATATCTGTGAACTTGTTAAGTAACACGTTCATACGTTGTCGCATTCAAATATGGAACATTCGAACCCATAGATTAAGGATACAGTACTTGCGTTCGTATCTCGTTTCACTCACAAATCTTATTCGCAGCTCGCGTTCCGTTCTATGCGCAAGTTCGTTAATCTATAGATCCATGCATACTCTAAGAACAAGGAATTACATAGAAGGAATGATAAAATAAAAACTGTAAATCATATGGTTGCCTCTTTTCTTCTTATGTAAATATAATTAGTAAAAAGAGAACGAAAGATACATCATCAGTTGCTATTTTTGTCAATTCATAGCAGGCTAGTGTACAGAAAATGTGGACTACCAGTTCCAGACCATTGCCAGCAGTATAACCCTGTCAGGTCGACCTCTACGTGGTCCTCCCTGGAAACTATCGTGCTGAATTCCAGGTGCATTCATCACGATGGGCTAGCTGATCTGCCTTTTCATTCTCACCTGTCATCCCTCACTGGTTCCCCGCCAGTGTATACCGTTAGCGCAGGTGGGGTTACCATTCCATTATCATCCAATAAAAAAAACAGTATGAATGTGTACAGGAAATGATAGAAGATCTCTCATCTTCTATCATTTCCTGTACACATCTATGGTCATCGTCCGAAGTAAATAAATCCGAAAAACTTCATAGTTGCTTTACATTACATTTAGGTATATATTATTTAGGCCGCCTTTCGTTTTGGGTACGAAATTCGGGCTGACTGTTTCATGGTAACCCCGCAATATTACAATTTTATATACTATTTACGGTTTTCCCTAGAGATTACAGTATATCTTCAAAAAAAGGTTAGGTTTCTTCAGGGTTGGTAACGCGCACGTGACACCCCTAGTGCTGCAAGCATTCATAGGCTACAGTGACCGTTTACTATTAGACGGGCTGTATGCTTGTTTGCCACCCCTGTTTTAAAAAACCAAACACTTCTTATAACATCATGCATCCAATTTTCGTCGCCTGCATTGTAAATCTATACCGTGACTGATTTGAGCAACAGCTGCGCACACGCAGTCTGCTAGTAAACAATCCGCTACTTTATGTTATGACACTTTCACTATCCTTGCCCCAATATGCGCGTGGGGTTGGCGAGGTGAACGACTGGTCTTATTTGGTGGGTCCACCATGTTTCTCTCCCGTGTATGGTGTTCTATCTTCGGTAACCGGTTTATACTTGTCTTTGCCAATATTACATTCAGTTACATTTACAAATTAACTTGTTGGATATATAATCTGTGATTATACGAATCTACATATATGTATATTTCATTGACAGCTGATATACAATATTTTACATTAGTATAGTTGTTATTGTAATTTATTATTCTCTATTTTGTACCTATAAATATACCTTCTCATTTCTAATCAAATATATAAATAATTAATCTAAATATAATAATTAAATATGTTGTTAAGGAAAAAACGGGAGAATGGTTGGACCAATCTGTGTTATTATTATTTTTTAATAATCGTTGAAGTCCAATAAAAATTCTTTACGAACAAAAAATAAGAAAATATGCCCGGAAAATATTTTTCGTTAGAAAAAGTTCAATTTTTCGTTTTTCCACACAAAACTCTTTTGACTTCGTGGGTAATAGTGAGGGATAACATTTGTCAAGTCAGCTTATGTTTACTAGAATAATAAAGAGGAAAGATTTGATTAATTGTTCGTTTGTTTGTAATGGATAAACTCAAAAACTACTCAACCGATATTTTAAATTCTTTTACCTGTAGAAAGCTTACATTATCAGCGAATAACGTATATTATTTTCCAAAATTCCATCAAACCGTGCGAACCCGGGGCCGGATCGCTAGTAAGAAATAAGAAGTAAAAAAGAAAAAAAAAGACATTAAATAAATACATTACCTGGAAGTACTCATCTGTAGACACGCCGAACCACTCTGGCGAGTCTAAGAAGTGGTGGGGGAACACTATGTGTAGCGCCCTCTGGTTCTGGGACACCACCAGTCTGGAAGAGCACAATGAAAGGAATCATTAACAAGAGGTAGAGTTTTGAATTTCAATTTTGTCAACTTAGTAAATTATTGCGAAAAAATTTTGAGTAATTTCTAAAATTTTAGAAGATCTAATAATTAAAGACTGTGCCCAAAAACAAAACTGATTAAAATTGGAATAATGAAAATAATTGTGTTGTCAAGTGACAAACTTGGATTTAGCTGTCTTTGATTTTATAGGCCTCAATTGCCCTATTACTTGTAACCATCGTGGTAAATTAGTCATGATGAATCGACTTCAATAATAAACTAACGCAACTTACTGGTACCCCGGTACTATTGACTTTGTAATACTTTTTGAAGTCATTCATAAAAATTTCAACAAAATATCAGCCGTGTTAGCTGTCCACTGCTGAACACAAGCCTCCCCCGTGGGAGTATTGCTAGTAGTTGCCACGCCTGGCTGGCGAGTTAACAAAATAATAATGAATGTTCTTTAAGAAATATTAATATATTTTTCAAAATTAATAAAAACTGCTTTTAATTTACCGGTGTAAGTAGCTAATTAGACCAACATTGGGTTTAACTGACGCGTCGTGGGATTTACTTTTTTTTATATATAACTACCTAATATATATTTAATATATAGCTAACTATATATAATGTGGGAGAAAAGGGATTGTTAGTAATGGGGACTAAGAATCCCATTGCTAGCAATATACCCAACCAGGTCGACCTCCTCGCGGTTCTCCCTGGAAACTATCATGATTAATTCCTGATGAATTCATCATGATGGGCTAACTGACCTGTTTTCATCCTCATCGATCACCCTTCACTGGTGCCCCGCCAGCGTATCCCATTAGCGCAGGCGGGGTTACCACTCCATTTTCATCCAATAAAAAAAAAAAAAAACTATATATAATATATAGTTACCATAGTATCTATAGATATCTAACACTCGCAGCAGGTATAAAAAAGTCGGAAAATTTAATACATAAAGTTTAATAAACTACGGTCGGTTTATTCGTGAGAAGGCGGTAATTAAAAGGCGGCTGGGGAATAAAGCAACGTAGTGTTTTGCGGTCAAATTGACCGCAGTTTATTTTGGGGTCACAGGTACATTTCCTGTTTAGCCACTGTGACCGACTCATTGTTTGTGATTACCATCAAAAGTGGATAAATAATTTTCAAGTCAACTGACTTAAAAAGGAAGCCTCTTGATTCGATTGCATTTCTTTATGTTTGTTACATGATACCGTCACAAATTCTAAACCCATATTGACGATTCTTTTTCTTAATCGTAAGTGTTAAACGAAAACTAAAACGAAAATATTAGTCTAATACAAATTTTGTTAAAATTTTAGCACATTTTATTGTGATTAAAAAATCTTAATGAAATCAACATTATTAGTAAAATAAACATTACACGAACGAAAACATGGCTTGTACTCGTATGTAACTAATTAACAATAGGGTACAATAAAAATTTAGAAGTCACAAAAGTCTTTTATTTTTTACAGCCTATATATACTTATATACTTTTTATATATTAAGTAATTGACATTGTCCTGCGCTTTTGAAATTTTCATTGCGCATTTAAAGTGATACTTGATCCTCTGAATTCCCTCTAGTATAAATTGCCAACATTAGTTCTAGTGTATCTTATTTCGATCGATGGTTTTCTATTTTCATTCCGATATTGATACATATTAAAAAAAAAAAAAAAAAAAACAAAAGATTTTGTATCTTTTTTTAGTCTTCTGAGATTAAGCCCAAACGAGGCTTACTGCAAAATTCAGATTTCGTAATCACAGCTTTTCAATCAAATCGTTTCCGAAATATTCCTCTGCGTCTACGGTTTTAATCATTATTGATTATTAAACTCATTGTGATTATTTCTTGTAATTGTTTATATTTATAATAAGTTTACTATTTTATATCTTTTGGAGGAAACAATAAAGAGTATCTATCTATCTAATTATAAAAGTGCTTCGTGATCATAGACATAAAATACACATTCACATTCACATTATTGTTACATCCAAAAGAGTCCTAAATTACAATTCAGTATTATAATCATAGGATAGGACATGAGTAAAATTGATTATTAACCAAAAATATGAAACTAAGAGTCTAGGCTTCATATTTAGAGAAAAATTGTAAAAACGTCTACGTCACTCGATGGTTCGAAACTAATAAATCATCATCATTATCATATCAACCGTTCTCTCCACTGTTGTATATAGGCCTCTTTATAGACTGCCATAAGGAATAGTTTTTTTTTATACGACTTAGAATGGCAAACAAGCTGCCGGCCCACCTGATGGAAAGTGGTAATCGTCGCCTATAGACATGAGTAGTACCATGGATATAACGGCATATACTGTTTCGCTTATGATACGCCCCATGCGTTGTCATTCCTGAGGACTCAGGTGTTATTCCTCTGTACCCTGTAAATTCACGCCATATCCCACCCTTCAAACCGAAACACAGCCATGCAAACACAACTGTTTCACAGTAGAAACACGAATGAGACAGAGGTACCCAAGCAATCGACTTTTGTACAAAGCCTCCCTCTGGTATAGGAATAGTTCTGAGTCTTCTCCATGGCTTGTTAGTTCTTCAAGCTATGTGATCAGCAGATTATCGCAAAATAACACATAGGATCTATAAAATGATGGTATAAGGCTGGGGGAAGCACAAAATATCCCAATGGGTCGACGTGCAACGGCTTAGCTGACCCCATATGCGAATAAAAGATAAGATAAGCCCATTGCCACTTTATCTTACTTATCCTTCGGGTTAAGTCGGTCACTTTGATTCTTCTGCCAATAATTATAAATACGAGGATCAACTTTATTTTAACTGTTACACTGTGTTGTCACATTCTTTCAAATTAGCAATCTAGAACTTAACGTCACGAAAGAGTTCAACAGCTAAATGGGTATATAAGTGGTTTGAAGTTTTTAAGAATAAGGGGGTTATATTTTTATGTATTTTAAATTTTGTTACATTTTAATAAGAGAGAGAGACTGGCTGAAAAGCAATTCTGTGCAGCTACACACATTGCACTTTTGATACTCGCAGCATCAGCTAATACAGCTCCTTTTGCCTTATATAAGAAGTAATATGTTCTTGCAATAAATATTTACCTCCTACCTTATATATCTACTTCTATTTAAAAAGACTAGTGGAAAGTGGTATCCAAGCATATAACTTGTATACCAAGTCTATTTTTGATTCGCGATTCTGTTTTTTAATCTCCGATTATGCATCTAGGGTTTATCTGTACATCATTGTTCGTAATCCTTGACATTCTCGCGTTTGTATGGCCCAAATATAATCCATAGTAAGCTCAGTGGCACAGAAAGGTCGCTCCTAATACAGTCTGACAATGAAGCGGGGTTGGTGCGTTGACGTCATCGGAACCTTTACGGCTGCCATCTCCCGACATTATCCAAATATTTCAATAGCGCCGTCTCATTATTCAAAGTATTTATTACACACTAATGGTACGATGTAAAGGAACCGGCGAACTGTAATGGAGTTAATGAATAGTACATAATTGAAACGCAGAGCACTAGGACACTGTCTGTGCATTGATAAATGGTTTTCAAGTACGGAAATTCTTGAGATTGATTTTTGATTTATGAACTTTTAGACTTTCGCGTTGCATGTTTACTGTTCTTGAGACGGAAATTAACTTAATTATATAGGTAAACTATGATAATTTACTTGAATTAACTCGATCTTTCTATCAGGTTACATTGAAGTCACTAGTAGACTGATACCACGGCTGGTGTAACCTGGTTGAAATGTCGAGATAATTCGGGTAAATTATCAGAGTTTTTTTATTGTTAGGAAGGCAAACGAGCAGACGGTCCACCTGATGGAAAGCGGCTGTCGTCGTCCATGAACACGTTAGGATTTTTTAAATGGTTGTAGGCTAGTTTTTTGAAAAGCCCGATATTATACTGTAAGGGGTAAAGTGAAGACGGAAGCTCATTCCACAACTAGATGCACGAATCAGAAGTGAACGAAATGTACGGACAGTGGTGAGCCAGGCCCTCAAATAAAGAGGGTGAACTCCAGCTTTATGGCGAGAAGTACGGTGGTAGAAGGGTGATAAAGATATCAGCCTAACCCAAATAATCGGGGGGAAAGGGATTGTTAGTAATGGAGACTAAAAATCACATTGCTAGCAATATTGGGTATAGTACCAGGTCAGCCTCCTCGTGGTTCCCCCTGGAAACTATCATGGTTAATTTCTGATGAATTCATCATGATGGGCTATTTTCATTCTCATCAATCACCTTTCATTGGTGCTCCGCCAGCAGATTCCGTTAGCGCAGGCGGGGTTACCATTCCATTTTCATAAAAAAAAAACAAATAATCTTCCATCTTTTATAAGATTTTTGGTTTAATTAATTATCTTTAAGTCCATAAGTACTGGATTATACTAAAAGCCATCAGTAAGTTATTAAGGAAGTTTGATAGTTGGAATATTTATATTGCACAGTAAAATCTGCACAAATGGCGAGCTTAATGCCGAATATGACATTCTTCACCAGAAAATCATTAAAAAACTGAAAGCGATTGAAGGACAGTGACAAATAAATGTGTTTGAGGAATTTTAAATGCGTTATGCATGCTATCCTGAATTTGGGAATCCAATATACAATTTACCATGTATGTTACTAAAATCTATTAACGAATTCGTATATTAAATACTCTAAGGTTGTGGACTTAAAAACATAGGTAACTGAACTAGCATAAACCTTTCTAAAATATCTCTAGTTTATAGTCAGCGTATATATTCCAACAAAGAGATATGAGATGCTAATCTCGTCGACTTCAACAATATCCACTTTTCATTCCCAGTAGTGGGAGACGTCATATTAAATTGTACAAAAAGCTGTTCTGTATACAACCAAAACTTCAGCAGATTGGAGTCCCTCGCCGTTGTAAAGTTATCTGCTCGTAATTATTAAAAAGACTGACCTTCATTATCCTGCGACCCTGTATAGATACGTACCCGTATACACAGCATAGTATACCAAGCGGTTAAGTACTTGTTATATTTAAACATAACCTGCCAGTATGTACGACGGCTGAGTGCCTTTAAAGGGACGCTTGTACTTCATACACAATACGATTTACCACTTCGATCAATCGACACGACAATCGTTACGATCCACTTTTCGATTTGCGTCGGTTACGTACGATTATCAAATCGAACTATTTATATTTGGATATAAGCCGAAATGGCTAAAAATTGTCAAATATAGTTCTATAATCTACACTAATTCTATAAAGAGGAAAGATCTGATCGTTTGTTGGTATTGGAGAAAGCAACACTGCCATCGAGTACCATATTCTCTTTAAAAAAAAATAGAAATACTACTATCTAGACTAACTACTAACTACAAAAATTACAATAAGGTTTTTTTTTACACCATTAATGTAGCAAACAAGCATATGACCCACCTGATGGTAAACGGCTATCGTAGCCTAAGAACGCCTGCAATACCAGGGGCATTGCACACGCATTGCGGACCTTGAAGAAACCTCTTTATCCCTTTCTTGAAGAACCCCATGCTCTTGTCTCTTGGAAAATCCTCAAATGTAATTTAAAGTATCAAAAATTTGTCTAATAAAGCTAATACAAAATATCTACACAGTCTACACGTGTGAAGAGCGGATTGCAGGTCTAAATATATGATGAAGGCGATGCACTGGATCACGGAGCCACATACAAGTGCAATAGATCGAACGGTTTCGCATTCGCTATTTTTGGACTTGTGTGTTGCGATGTTTCTACCACAAAATGAATATCTTTGGCCCTTTTAATAGCGTTCACAACTTTAACTTAACGAAATGTGGCAATTAATCTGTCCATTTTCGAAAACAATTTTCAATGTTTTTTTAATTCATTATTTAAAAAGTTCTCTATTAGTCAAGTAAAACGTTAATGGTGCCGCAAAATTCTCATAAATCTTGTACTAAATGTTTGGATTTTGAAGTTAAAAATGTATTTGAAAAATTTGGAAGCAAAATATGAAGTAGGAGCAAACTTTTCAGTGGTAGATAGATGTACATGCAACGTATTTTATGTTTTGGTTCGCTTGCACTTAAAGAATAATCCATTGGGAATATCGAAAACGGATCCATTGTTTTTGAGTTATGTCGTTACCATATTTCATTATATACGCTCCAGCTAGTTCTAAACAGAAGCAGAAGTTATGCTATGGATACTAGGCAATTGATAGAAATACTATCATACTTTTCTTGTTGTAAAAAAGTATATACAGAATATAAATAAAAAAAAAATTGAATGCGATATCGCAATACACATGCGATCCGACGGATCTTTCAACCATCGTTCCGTGTACGGAACCCATTAGTTAAAACTTGCTCCGTATTCCGTATATGAGGGCGGCATACAGCTGTGTTGATTTTGCCCCTCGTAAATACAGCTTTTACCGTAGCAATTACTTGGGACTTATGTACACGGATTTTTATAGCTCGGAGTAAGAGGCGCGTTGTTAAATTTTTATGAGACAAAGAACGTATCTACGGTTCAACTCGTTGTGACGCTGTACCGGCTCCGTTCGAGGACATCCTGCGATAATACGTGTAAATTGCAAATTATCTTTGAAATGTCATTTTAAAAATACCTTTCAATATGTTTACTCTAGTAAAAAAAATGCCAAGAGCTTATCTTTACGCTTAAGTAGATTGGTTTCCGGGTTTTAATTTACATACATTTATCTAAGTGTATGTAGTTTTTATCTATACGTATTTTGTATTCAAACTAACTCTGTAGGAAGCGAAAGCTTTAATTCCGAGCTATGGAAACGGCTACTACAATGGGTGTACAAATGTGGAAAGTAAATTTTCTTAAATTTGGGTTTAATAAATACTAGCTTTGACCCGTGACTTCGTCAATCCGCCCGGAATATGTTTACTGATACTATATCTTTCTTCATTTCATATAATACGTTTATACTAAATTTCATAGTGATTGGTTAAGTCATTAAGGCGCTATAAGGTAAAAAACAATCATTTTCACATCTATCTATACTTATAATAAATCTGTAGGAAGGTCAATTCTGTACATGAAATATATTTCCAAAATAACTATCGGGGGGTGATTAGTGATCGATACTGATGCCAAAAATGCAATCAGTAAAATTTTTGTCTGTCTGTCTGTCTGTATGTTCGTTATAAAAACAAAAACTACTAGACGGATTTTAACGAAACTTGGTACAATTATTCTCCATACTCCTGGGCAGGTTATAGTATACTTTTCATCACGCTACGATCAATAGGAGCAGAACAGTGAAGGGAAATGTTGGGAAAACGGGAGAAGTTACTGTATTTTTAAGCTTCCGTCGCGTGTGCAGCCTTAAACGGGCCGCCAATTTATAATATTAGTAATCCTTGCATTCTATAGTATATATTCGTATGTATAACTGTTTGCATTGGTCCGGATGTTTTCTATACATAATATATATGTGGAAAGTCGTGGGCGGAAAATCAGACTATATTCACTTTTTTATAATTTATTTGCTCCACAGCACTTTTACAACATTTAACTCCTAACGCCATCTTGCTTCATTCATTCGTCGACCAATCATACTTGTATCATGCATCTCTTTCACTCATCATCTTTACTCTCATTACTATTCCTTTCACACGCCTTCTAGAAACATCTAATCCCACATATATATTTAAAAAAAATAGTATTTAAGTATTTATATCAGTTTTTTAATACCTACAGCACAATCTCGGCTTAGTTTGGGGCTTTTTTAATGAGTGATAAGGGATGGGTAACCCCGCCCGCGCTATCGGTATACATCGGCGGGGCACCAGTGGAAGATGATAGGTGAGAATAAATGCAGGTCAGTGGGCCCACCATAATGAATTCGACAAAATCAACCATGATGGTTTCAAGGGGGAACCGCGTGGAGATCGACCTAAGAGAGTATTGCGAGCAATGGGGCCACTAGACTCCATTACTAACAATCCCTTTCCCCCTAATTTGGAGTTTTTTTTTTGGATGGGTGAAAATGGAATGGTATGGTCTGCCTGCGCTATCGGTATACGCTGGTGGGGCACTAGTGATAGATAGGTGAGGATGAAGACAGGCTAGTTAGCACGTCGTGAAGAATTCAACAAGAATTAACCGCGATCGTGTCCAAGGGGAACGGCGAAAAGGTCGACCTGAAAGGGTGTATTCCTAAAAATAGGGCAGTTAAACCCCATTATTAATAAACCCTCTCTCCCCTTTCTCAACGGCTGGTCATATTATGCTAAGCTTATTTAATGTTCTTTCACAGAACAGTTGAAGGATCCGAGCTTTTACGACGAAGGAAACACAGTCTCAGTATTTATATATTTGTTTTAATTGTAAGAATTTCCAGTATTAGCCATTCTGTTGCGGAACCCAAAAAATCGGTCATAATGACGCTACGACACTCTTTAGTGAACATATAAAAACAGGAACAAGAAATATGATTTACGAACTCGGGCTCACAAGCACAACCAAGTCACGGCCTAGTTTAGACACTAATGTGCTGGGCATAATGTTCAAATTCAAATTCAAAAATCATTTATTCATGTAGGACATTTTAGCCGCTTATGAACGTCAAATTTTTACATTTTATACATAAGTATTTCACTTTGAAATTACTGTAAGCCCACGACTGTATATTTTTATGTGCAATAAATCTTTTATTATTATACTAGCGGCCAGTCCCGGTTTCGCACAGGTGGACATTTTTACATTTCAAAAGTAACCATTAAGGCTGCACACGCGACGGAAGCTTAAAAATGGAGTAACTTCTCCCGTTTTCCCAACATTTCACTTCACTGCTCTGCTCCTATTGATCGTAGCGTGATGAAAAGTATACTATAACCTGCCCAGGAGTATGAAGAATAATTGTATCAAGTTTCGTTAAAATCCGTTGAGTAGTTTTTGTTTCTATAACAAACATACAGATAAAAATTTTACTGATTGCATATTTGGCATCAGTATCGATCACTAATCACCCCCTGATAGTTATTTTGGAAATATATTTCATGTACAGAATTGACCTCTCTACAGATTTATTATAAGTATAGATTGATGTTCTATTTGAAGCTTCTATTGACATAATCATCATTACATCGGCCTTGAACTATCCACTGTCATCAGTTGTCCAAGTCCTCTCCTTTTGTCAGTAGTTGCCACACTTAGTAGGCAGGTCGGTAACTACAATTAGGCTTTGGTGACGTTTAAAGAGGGATACTGTCATATATATTCATATCAATATATATGATATTCTTAGAGTAAAGATTTTGCTGTGATATCAAATTGAATTTTTTATTTTTATGATAGGTTTAGAGAAATGGCGTATCAGAATCGATCGCATTGTGATTATAGTTATAACACATACCTTCCTGTTGCAAACATTATATCTATCGGAGTCATCGGCCGCGCGAGTGAGTCAGCAACATAAAATTAAACGAGCTGATGTAACACTTGTTATAGAAATACGAAACAGCGTAGTAGTGTATTAAAATTACCTAAGAGATGAATTAATTAAGAGATAAATTGTTTACTTCATTTCATACTGTATAATTATGTTAAAGCAAATGCTGTGAATACCTATAATAGGCATGTGCATTAATATTGTATTGTATTTAATGTTTGTTATATGTGTTATAATGCAATATGCTGTTGGTGTTCCTTTAAATAAATAACAATAATCGTGTCTCCCACCAAATTGTTTATAATTACTCCTCTCCATCCAAAGGTTGCGTGGAAGAGATCGCTCTTAGCGATAAGGTCGCCCATTGTTTTCTCATTGTGATTATATCTTGTAATTGTTTATATTTATAATAAGTTTACTATTGTAATCTTTTGGAGGAAACAATAAAGAGTATCTATCTATCTAAATAAATTCTATTTGCGATCATAACTAATATAATAATAATATAAGTGTGTTTGTTTATTACCTCTTCGCGTCGTAACTGCTCAACACACTGCACATAGGCAAATAAGTAATGTAACATAATTTCTGTAACTCTGTATTTTTGTGATAATAAATAAAAAAAAAATAAATAAAAAAAAAAGTATGGTTGCTCCGCAAGAAATAGCGAGTTCGATTCTGACAAAGTGATAGCGAACGATGAGATGTTTCACGTGATTGAGTTTGTGTATTAATAATTGAGAAAACATATTACCTATTTAGATTATAGAAAATAAAAAAAAACAGTGTTGAATAAAAGGCTGGATGGCCTTTTATCGCCATCGACAGGGAGTTCACTCCCATACCTTGGAGCCTAGACGATCGCGTATACCGCGGTTTCAGAGATGTTTCCTCCCACGAACGCTCAGGTTATCGAATGAGCTCCCTGTCGAGATTTTTCCATAATACTGTAGCATGGGGTCCTTCAAAAACGGGATAAAGAGGTTTCTTCAGGGTCGGCAAACGCACGCGTAATGCAACCTATGAGGTTAAGGTAACCGCTTACTATCAGATGGGCCATACGTTTGTTTGCCATCCCAGTGGTATAAAAAAAAAAACGGAGGGCATGATTTTTGGTAAAACCTTCATTCTTTGACGATTTCGATTTTACACTAATATTATAAAGGATTTAGTAAAGATTATTCCAAAGAAAGCCAATTCTAAATGAAGTTCTATAAATTGTAAATCCTTCTAAACAAAACACTGTGATTCCTTTTGGATATTTCATTATTGGAATACAATAAAGACGTGACCTTAAAGTGCACGAACAATCTACATTATACAATTAAAAGTGTATTAGTAAATCGGCGAGGAAGGCTGACAAGTCAACATTCGGCCATTTTGTAAACTAGTAACTTCTCATTGCGCAAGTATCATATTATGATTCACAGCGTTTACTTTGAATTTCCCTTCCCAAGTTAACAGTTAATCACCAATATTTCCTAAATGTTTTTATAAAATAGTTTCAACTTCAATCGTATGGGACAATCAAGAGAGTAATCCCAGGGTTGGTTTATTCAGTGAGTTTAAATTTAACTCGACAGCTATTTCAAATGACCCGTTCCACTCGTCCCAACCAACTTTCCCCACTGGGGAATAAGAGTGGATTTTTTACACCTGTCCCTGTACTCATAAATATGTATGAACTGATTATTTGGAAGTTTTTAACAAATCCTAATTGCACGTATGTGAAGAAAAACAAAGCACCTACCTTTTTGGAAATCGGCTAAGAAGCTTCAACGACGAGTAATGACGGCGTTATAACGATATAGATTTTTTACATCGAACACGGCCTAAAATTAAAACGCGACGCTTGACCTATTTCCAACAAGGCTATTGTTTACCATCTGATTTTTTTATATTTTATACACTATTTTATATTATATATATATATATATATATAATAATATTATATATAATATTATATATATATATATATATATATATATATATATATATATATATATATATATATATATATAATATTATTTGTAATTTATCTATACTGTTAAGTGGGCGTCGTAAGAGGCGACTAAGGGAAGGCGAAATATGGGTAGCAAGAACCATTTTAAAAAACCTCCAAAGCCTAACTGCGGTTGCCAATCCGCCTGCCAATCATGGCAACTACCGGCAAAGCCCCCAGGGGGAAGGCTTATGTTTAGCAATGTACAGTTAAAGGCTGATATAATGATACTGTTACTAACTATATAGCTACTAATAACTCATTAGTAGCCCTTCATTCATACCAGTAGTGATTTTTGTGTATTAAATAATTAGAAATAAATATATCTATGTAAATTCAATGGTTAATATTTGCATGCCATTTGATGTGGCGAAACATAATGGACATCTTGTAAACTTGACAAAATCAACATCTTATCTACAATGTTTCTGACAAATAAATTTCATTTAATTTCATTATTTATTGAATTAAGCAACATATATGTTATGCTTTATATACAAACCCTATAGATACTTTCTCCATTCGGGTTCTCGAGGTTGACTTGAAGAAATACCTTTAAGGAATATGTCCGCCTGTGTACTTTTTTATTATAACCTAATATCTATACTACAAGTGAATGTACAAAAGCATATAAATAAAAAAATAAAACAAAATCTACAAATCTACACAAAAACATAAATCTACGATTACATAACTGCAAGTATTATAATTCATCTTTATAATTACTATTATAAATGTGAAAGTATGTTAATCTTTGTTATTTAACAACACTTAAATTGTTAAACAAGTTTAATTTCTTACTTTTACTTTAACTACTAACTGGGTCAACATAGGACACTTTAACCCTCCCTACTCACGCGAGTAAAGCAACAGGATATAGCTAGTGTAAAATAGTGGATGAATTATGAATCCATTAGCCGTTTGTTGCGGCTTCGCCTTGAAAGGCGAAAATGATTGAATGAAATCAATCAATCATTTATTTGCATAAACACTACAATTTATGTGAAACAGGTGGCAGGGCTCTGTAAGTAGAATGTATAATTAACGAGTGGGCATGTAATATTGTTGTAAATTAAAAAAATAAAATCATCATCAACGAGTAATTGTCCACTCCTGAACATGAGCGTCCTTCATAAGGAGGATTTTGTCAGTATTTGCCTAGCTTGGCAGGCGGGTTGGCAACCGCAGTTAGGTTTTTGGTGACATTTTAAGAGGGACGCTGCTGCCCATCCTTTGACCATGAGTAATAATCAAAATAAAAGCTTTGAATTATGACTAATGAAATAATAAGATTTTTTGTTTGTTTGCGCACTAACCTGTTCAAATCAGGCTGCTTTTTTTTTTTTGATGGATGAAAATGGTATTGCAACCCCGCCTGCGCTAACGGGATACGCTGGCGGAGCACCAGTGAAGGGTGATAGATCAGAATGATAACAGGTCAGTTAGCCCATCATGATGAATTCATCAGGAATTAACCATGATAATTTCCAGGGAGAACCGCGAGGAGGTCGACCTGGTTGGGTATATTGCTAGCAATGGGATTCTCAGTCTCCATTACTAACAAATCCCTTTCCCCCCCCTTAAATCAGGCTATTACAGTCAGATTTGAAAAAAGCGATACAACCACGGGTAAAGCCGCGAGATTCTTCTAGTTATATATAAGCGTATAACCTAGACCTGGCATATTATACTATTCAACTGAAACTATAATTATAATAATGTTGCAAAAATCATTAATTATTATAAGATTGATAACATTATCTGTGGTTTGAGCAGCTACAGATGGTAGATAATTAATACTGCAATGAATGTCATATATCAGCCAATGATAACGACATCCCACGTCGTTTACATTGACCTCAGCTGAACTATTCCTTATTATAATTGCAATAAAGTTCAAAGATAACTTATATCTGTTTTGAAAACCTTTTATTAAAATAGAATTTGCAATAAATTAAGTACTTTGCTACGCAAAAATGTGTCTTAGTGACAAACTTATTATGGAACCTACGCGAGTGTAAACCTTATTGATTATAAAAAGAATTATGAAAATTAGTTCAGAAGATATCTCGTAATATGTTACGCGAAAAATTCAGAGAAATTAAGATCTTGTTCTAATACAGAAGGTTTTGGTTTTTGGTAGAAGTAAAGTATTCTGTGGATTCCATCATCAGATTTTAATATTGGATATTAATATATTTTGTCAGAATTCCTTCACAGTATCAAGGGTAAGAATACTTATGGCAATGACGACAAAATAAGCAATAATAATCTAATACTATAAAACTCTAATTTTCCTGATGAGTGTAGGTAAGATATAAGAAGTGCAAAAGTTTAAGTCGTTGGCGACATCACTTTGGCATGGCATCGAAATCTAAAATTTAAACAATATTTATATAACATTTCGAACACTTATGACATGTCATTCTTATTCTACTACTTGATTCATACAAAAAGTTTCAGACAAAAAGACTGTTTCTATTTTCAAACAAAAGTCAAATTAGCATCTTTGGGATCTTGTATAACTACAAATTCGCAATTATAAAATGTAGATTATTTGGATTACGCAAAATCAGATCAGTCGTGTCTAAATTGAGTCGACCAAATCCAAATTCGGGTTTACCCTCAAGGATTACGGTGCTATTAGCATTTTTATTAGCGAAAAAAAACACGAGCAAACCGGAAATTTACATAGTTACCTAGATGTAAGAGAACTCTTAAAAGCTTGAGTAAATATAATATCAAATTCCATTGAAAGGCTACTAATGGTTGAGTGAGTAACTTAGCAACCGGATAATCGCAATCCCTAGAGACTAGCTGCCTTCAGATTTGTTGGCTGCGATTGCCTTTTGTAAAATATGGGTATTTTAGGTTGACCAGTCCTAAATTGAAGAAGTGGACTTTTATGGAAAAAAAATACAGCTACTTCGATAACTCCTGTTAGTATTCTATTTCTTTTTTTAAAACGAATATAATATAACGATAATGACGAAACATCACGCAGAAGTTAGTTCTATGTTAAATAAAAAAAATCATCTTGTACTAATTGAGTAACATCAGAAGGCCAAGACAAGACTGACGTTTAAAACTTTAACGATACGTCTAGTAAAAATGGTTTTAAGTATTGAGAATCTCGACTTTCAAAAGACGAGATTCTCAATACTTCTGTTTTCTTTTTTTTTATGTACACTATTCGATTACTAAAACTTCAATTTATTATTAAAATCAGTTACTTTTATTTAAAAACTAAATTACTGATTATTAATAAAATTTCTATAGGACTAAACTCAAAGTATAGGATATACCTACTCAGATTGTAGGGATTCAGAGCACGTTCAGATAAAAAAAAAATCCAAATTGGTTTAAAAATATCGAAATTATGTAGTAACAAACATAAAAAAATACAACAGCATTGAAAACATCCTTCTATCGAAGTCGGTTGAAAAATGTTTCAGAACTTTCAGAATCATACTGAATTTTTTTATGCAACTTAGAATTGCATACAAGCTAACGGACCACCTGATGGAAAGCGGTAACCGTAGCCTTGCAAACACAACTGCTTCACGGTAGAAATACGAATAAGACACAGGTACCCAAGCAAGCGAATTTTATACAAAGTTTCTTGTACTTGATATTATTCCTCTTTTATTAATTATGTGACAATTGGAGCTGCTATTTTTCTTTATAGAACACCCACATGTTATAAAGCAAAATCTACATACATATTTATAGATTAGATATACGATCCCGCGTTCTTAATTAAAATTCTTAATCATGATTAGGCATAGCTGCGGTTTTGCCTACTCACTAAAATATTCATATCTTTAAAATAAATAATATGTTGCTCAGACGTTTAAGCATAGAACAACTATAAGTTTCTAGACATGAGTAATATTCGAACTGCTGTAATATCTATGTATTGAGCTATTTTGGACATCGATGGCGGAAAAAAGGTCATTACCCATTCCGACATCGCCCGTACCGGTCAGATATCTGTATTAATTTCGATCGGGTTCTTCGTTTCGATATTTAATATTGGTTAACAAATATTTTTAACATAATCGTTATTGCATCAGGGGTTATTATTATTTATTCTAGAATCTGACAGATTTCTAGAGAAGGACCTCTAGAAATCTGTCAGATTCTAGAATAATACGGGCATGCGACCCTGGCCTCCCGAGCCGCTGCAGTGTCCCAGTCCTTTTCGCAACTAGTGATCCCCCCCTTTCCATTCCCACATAAGTCCCTTATTCCTCTTATTTACCAATTTCCTTTACGCATTTCCAACGTGCCCTTCATTTTTTCTTCAATCCTTTCCTCTATACTGTAGGTGGCGGAAACCACCAACAAATACTTTCCCAAAGAGGATTGACGTCAGGCAGGCGGTTGGATAAAAAAGATTTTTTTATACAACTTAGAATGGCAAACAAGCTGACGGCCCACCTGATGGAAAGTGGTAATCGTCGCCTATAGACATGAGCAGTACCATGGACATAACAGAGTATACTGTTTCGCCCATGATACCCCCCATGCGTTGCCATTCTTGAGGACTTAAGTGTTATTCCTCTGTAACCTGTAAATTCACTGCCATATCCCACCCTTCAAACCGAAACACAGCCATGGAAACACAACTGCTTCACGGTTGAAACACGAATGGGACAGAGGTACAAAACATAACGACTTTTGTACAAATAATAATTGGAATAAGGGTGGGAAGATGGTTATTGGGCCAATATATATTTTGTAACTAAAACATATAGATATTGCTATTAATTAGTTCTATAAGTTACAATTAGTTACAAGTTTGCACACGACTAAGTCGTTAACATCGCTTATCAGATTACTCGAATTACTGTGAATTAAAGTGAACACACAAAACTGCTAATACTGGTATGATGTCATCGACTGTGAAAACATTTTCAACTCTAGAACCAGATGCGATTCTTAGAATCGTTATAATTAATATTAGGGTCCTAAATTGTTTGATACATTTCTTGAGAATTCAACGATTCTTAGGAACGCTTTTAATAATTTAGTTAGTGTTAACCATCGCAGTAAACAGTCTGCAGATGTAAATACTCCGCCTGAAGACTGAACTGAATGTATTAAATTATATAGAAGTGTAGTTATCAAATGTGTTACTTTTATAAATACGCTCTATAGCAGGGGTGGGCAAATATTTTGATAGTCGGGCCACATTGCAGATGAAAATTTGACCTCGGGCCAGTTTTTTTTTTCTATTTTTAAGCCTAACTTTTACTAAGGATGTCAATTAATGAATTATAAAACCAACATATTTAAATCAAAATATTTATCTATCAAGTCATTTGAATAAAAAAATTAAAAAGAGAATTTTTAAGCATTAATATCAGATAATTATCAAACTGTACAATTATCATACAAAGCTGTTATTAAAAGTATTACCACTATCATCTATGCTTAATAGATTTAGTCACAAAAAACATGAACAGCAAATGCTGGCAACACTGTGGTGATTTACATAGACTATTAATTTGACAGAACGTCAAATTAATAGTTTATACAATGCTTCAGGGGCCAGACAAAATTCTACCGCGGGCCGGATTCGGCCCGCGGGCCACCATTTGCCCAGGTCTGGTCTTGGGTTTAAGTTGTAACTTGTGAAAAAATTTAAATAAAATACAGACATTCCAAATATACGAAAACTTCAATTATGGTCCCCTGCTCCTTGTCGAGGTTTTCCCAAGAGACTACAGCACGGGGTTCTTCAAAAGAGGGGTAAAGAGATTTCTTCAGGGTCAGCAACGCGCACGTAATACCCCTGGTATAGCAGTCGTTCATAGGCTACGGTAACCGTTTACTATTAGGTGGGCCATATGCTTGTTTGCCACCTCAGTGGTATAAAAAAATATAAGTCTAAATATAATTAATTCAAAATTGAAAATTAACTTAAAATTATTTTAGGGTGGAGACAAAAACAAACATAATTTAAATAAGTAGATTTAACCAACGACCGCCTGTATTAAATCATGACTGTAATTGAATTAATAGCAAAATCTGCTAAAATGGGAAATACGATAATGAAAACAGACATCAGATGACATTGCATGATTATAAAATAATTGCCTATCAGACTGAATTAAAATTTAAATATTGTAACCTAGTTGTTGTAACGCCAGATGTACATAGCATAACTATGTAATATTAATGTCACACTATTTAGTCCATTAGAATTATTTAATTCCACTACCATGTGGTCTCGGTATAGAATAGACTATCCCTTCCTTTCCCGTGGGTATCGTAAGAACCGAATAAGGGAGGGCGAGGAATGGGCAGCAACGTTTTGAATATCTCTTGAGCCTAGCTGCGGTTGCTAATCCACCTGCCAAGCGAGGCAACTACTGACAGGACCTCCTAAGGAGGAGACTTATGTTCATCAGTGGATGATTAAAGATATGATGATGATGATGACCATTAGTATGCGTCTGGACGGCAAAATGCTAACATTAGTCTCGAGCAGCAATCTATTAATTTGCCTGAAAATTCCTCGTATAGATCGTGTCGCAAAACATGCGTGGACCGAATGACAGTCGGGGATTGTTAGCTAATATGGAAGGCTTTAGAATTTCTGTTAATAATAATGGTAGTCAATCTCAGAGTGTTGGCAGTTGCACGCTTACTAAAGGTAGAGGAATTAAACAAACTAATTCTAATCAATTAACCAGTGATATGGACTTCTGCAAAATAATACCAAATCAGTAAAATAATGTCACACAAGTATGAGTACATTTTACTCCGTAATAAAACAGCGGCTCGTTTCGTAACAAATTACGAAACTTCGATAAACAGCGAGATGTTTCATAAACACATTATTTTTGAGCGAATTCCAAAAAGAAAATGTTATCAATACAAGTTAAATAAAGTTATCAAAATATAATCCATTAGCGATTCGACCCGGCTTCGTCTTTGTTACTTGCTGAAAATATAGCTTTCTATAGGTGAAATAATTTTTAATAATGAGTTTATCTTTTACAAACAATAGTACATTACTGCAGCGGCCAGCAACTGAGGCATTGATGGACTCACGTATGTGGGCCGAGGCGTAGCCGAGGCACGATTTGCACGTACGTCCATCAATGCCTAGTTACGGCCAAGGCTTGTATAGTACTTTTCTCAAATAATACGCGGAAATCAAAAACACAATTTTACTTTTTAAGTTCAATGACGAATAACGAACAACAATAATTTATCACGCGCCATAATGTTCCTTTGTTTTTTTTTTTCAATAAACAGTTTTCTATTTGTAAGCCAATTCGAAATTTATATAAAACCTTTTATTAGTTACCTCCTTGGTAGCCATGTTTCGAAGTAAAAGGTCATTCCATTTTTAAATTACAGGACAGATATGAGTTTACTTAGTAATTTATCTGGCCGCAAAACACGACAGATATGGATTTCCATACAACTTTTGCTGGCCGCTGCCCGCATGTATCTGGCCAGTACGGCAATTTTGATTTATCTCGAAGAAGATTGTCAAAATAATGCTCACATTTCCAAGTATGTTTGAGAAAACAATATTTCCTCTTTATAAAGAGGAAATATTGTATTGAAATTAATATAGATTACACAAATTTCGTGAAAATCGAAGTTGCTGTTTTTTTTTTTGCGGAACAAATAACTGCATGTTGCATAACAAAATCTAATTTAAGTCCATTTGATTCTGCATTTTTAATCTAAATATTTTTAATTTAATGTATGTATATATTTTTTTGAGACTTAGGATAGCAAAGAAGCCGACGGATGGTGTACTTCATGGAATACGCTTCATCACTACCATGGACGTGATGTCCAGCCGTGACGTGAAGCCCTTGGTAACCCTCATTCGCATTACGCAGTATTCCACATAAAAAAACCGACTTAAATTACGCCAAACCGTTATTACCTCCCAGAGGGAGACTGTACAAAAGTCGATTGCTTGGGTACTTCTGACCCATTCGTGTTTCAACCGTGAAACAGTTGTGTTTGCATGGCTGTGTTTCGGTTTGAAGGGTGGGATATGGCGTGAATTTACTGAGTACAGAGGAATAACGCCTGAGTCCTCAGGAATGGCAACGCATAGGGGTATCATGGGCGAAACAGTATACTCTGTTATGTCCATGGTACTGCTCATGTCTATAGGCGATGGTTACCACTTTCCATCAGGTGGACCGTCAGCTTGCTTGCCATTCTAAGTTGTATAAAAAAAACTTTACGATTAAAAACTAAACTATTGAATCGAGTTTCATAAAATTTCTATAGGACTAATCTGTAAGTATATCCTTTCAGATAAAACAAGAATTTTCCAAATCGGTTTACAACTGATGGCGTTATAAGGTAACAAACAAAAAAAAACTAACCGAATTGTACTCAAGGGGTACTCTCCTTGATTTTGAAGTCGGTAGAAAATGTCAAAAGACTCACTTGCCGGACAGCACGAGGGAGAGGCTGTCCACTTTGGTGACCTTCTCGTGCGCGTACAGTTCATGGCACTTGAGGTGTCGCACGTTCCGCATACACATTAGCACGCGGCGGAACTGTCTCCTTGACACCCTTAGGGGCTTGAAGAGAGCCACGTAGACCTGCGGAAACATTTTGGGCTTAGTGCAGTTCAAAATTGGCAAAAGACTGTTTTTCGTGATCTTTCAAACTTTTTTTTTATTCTGGAGATAAAGTTTTAAGTCAGCAAGTTGATCAGTGATTAGAGTTCCGCGTTATTGAAAATAAAATAAATATACTTTCACCCCAAATTAAGAGGTATTTAATGGATGATAATGGAATTGTAGCCCCACCCGCGCTATTGGTATACAACGGTGGGGCACCAGTGAGGGATAATAGATGAGGATGAAGTGGGTCAGTCAGCCCATCGAGACGAATTCAACAAGAATTGTTCACGATGGTTTCCAGGGGGAGCCACGTGGAGGTCGACCTAATGGGGTATACTATAGCAATGGGGCTGTCGAACTCCAGAGTGTTGTTAGCAATAGATACTATACTAGCTGTACCATTGTTACTAGAAACCCTCGAGGTAACTCATCGCGATACAATGGGCTAACTGATCAGACTTGATCCTCCCTTACTGGCTTGCCAACGTAAACCAATAACGCAAGCAGGCTTATCATCCGATTATATCATTATATAATACTAGCGGCCCGTCCCGGCTTCGAACGGGTGGACATTTTTACAACATTTTAATTGGTTTTTATGACATAACGATAATAGTTGGACATATACTATTGCTAAGTTTTTTGTAGTTATTGATATTTTCTTCAATATTGTAGAACATACTTTTGTTCCATCACCAATAGTTTCCGCAGCGCACGCGACAAAAGATATTTTATAGAATTTTTTTACACCTTGAGTTACGTTACTAAAGTTTTAGTAAGGGTCCCTAATCTTTTCTAGCAATAAATATAGCCTATGTTACTCAGGGTGAATGAAGCTTTCTAATGGTAAAAGAATTCTTAAAATCGGAAAACTAGTTTTTGAGTTTATTCATTACAAACATACATACACACAAAAATACAAATCTTTCCTCTTTATAATATTAGTGTAGATTATTTTATACGCCATTATTTTGGCAAAACATACATGTTCATAACATATTATTACTGGCATCTACAATATATACTGTGTTTTTTAAACATATAAATTATTATTATAAATAAAATCTTACATGTATTTGTTGATCGTTGCAGTTATGTAACATATACTCGTATAACGTAACACTCGACATATATAAGTTTCATTGAACTAGGGTTGTCAACATTTTTTCGGTTAATTATATTTCAAAATATAGTATAAAAAAGAAAGTATACTTAAAAATGTAGTATTTCTTGGAGAGATTGCAAAAAACAATTGTTAGCGAGATACTCTGTTTTTACTACCTCGAATTTATAATTCAAAATATCCTTTCTGTGGGTGCCTACTAAATATTTTTTTAATAAAGTTTTGCATACAATGTCTTAATTTAACAATAAATAGTACGGCGAGCAGAAATAGAGTACTATACTATATATTACAGTACAGTTGGCAACCCTACACTGAAATATTTGAATCCATCGTGGCAGGAGGCGAGCTTACTGGCGTCAATTTAATTGGCATTGCAGATAATTAGCTGAGAGCGACCTTTTATATGACATCATTCACGTCCTAATATCATTCTTTGAATAGAACCAGAGTGATATCACATTTAACAGAATTTAAATTTTATACATTCTATACATAGACGTATTGGAAGGGAGGATGGGAGTGCTTTGTGCCCACCATAGAACTGCATGTAAGACATGTCTCCAAAGTACATAAGCGCCTTTTAAGGGGCCAGACTCGATGTTACCGTGTGGTCGTGGCATTGAAAGGACCATCCCTTTCTTTCCCGTGGACGTCGTAAGAAGCGACTAAAAGAACTTAAGGGTCGAGGGATGGACAGCAGCGTCCCTCTTAAAACATCACCAAAGTCTAATAAATGAGTACACTTTATTTGCATTATACAGTATAGGAAATAAGCACGACAATTTACAAACACAACGATACAATTGTATAAGTACAGTAAGGCGGTCTTATTGCTGAGAGCAATCTTTTCAAGACAACCTTAGGGTAATGGACTAATTGTTGTACAAGTAAGTATGATAATACTGTATAATTAACCCTCCGCCAACCGTGTTTTTTTTTGCACACCGTCTACCGTCACGGACGATATCGTCTTAGAGGGTAATTTAACCTACTTAAAGGTAGGGAAAAATTCCAAAAAAAAATCGAGGAATATGTTCTAAATTTCTTTTTCCTGTTTCCAAAGTTCTTGACTTGAATACTTGTTGAAATAAAATTTTGTAATGTCTACAAAAAACTATATATATATATATATATATATATATATATATATATATATATATATATAATGATACAGGCAACAACTGATAACACCCATCAATAGGGAGAGACCTATGTTTAGCAATGGACGATGAATTTAACGAAATGACGATGATGAAGGGGCCAGGTCTACCCTGGACGATAACCTAAAATATACCAATAATTCTATATCAAATAAATATTCTTTAATTTGGATAATTTCACAATAACTAATGACAAAGACATCCAGTAACCTAGTTATGTTTGAAATACTTTTTGATTAAGCCGGCTATTCATCGGGTGATTAGGGTCGAGTCGGGGCCGTTTGAGTTGAATCCCTCTTCAAGTAAATTAATAAGAAGACTTTTCATAAAATAACTTTTGCTTTTGAAGAAAAACTTCAATCATGACAAAAATATGGTGTGCGTTAATCTAAAGAAATATCATACGTTAAGCGAAATCATACGTCACTCCAGACACGTCGCTTTCAAGCCACTATAACTATTTCAATAGACTGTTTTGAATTATACCGCACATAAGGATCACGAATTGATCCCAAAACCAATCGAGCTTTCTGGATCTATTTTTTTTTTGATGGATGAAAATGGTATGGTAACCCCGCCTGGGCTAACGGGATACGCTGGCGGAGCACCAGTGAAGGGTGATAGATGAGAATGAAAACAGGTCAGTTAGCCCATCATGATGAATTCATCAGGAATTTACCATGATAGTTTCCAGGGGGAACCGCGAGGAGGTCGACCTGGTTGGGTATATTGCTAGCAATGGGATTCTCAGTCTCCATTACTAACAATCCCTTTCCCCCCTTCTGGATCTAATTACATGTAAGTTAAATCGGTAGTTATTACATTAAAATAAAATGTGTGCCTAAAATGTTATTATATATTAAACTTTTAACAAAAAACAAAAATGCTACAAATCACAACTAATTTTATCTAAAAACCCGTTTATTTTTTTTTATTTTTCTTTCCTTAAAAACCTTAATCGGACTATTTCGAACATAAAAAAAAATTACCAAAACTATTGAACCGTTCTCAAATGATGTACTCACCAACAAACGGCATTTAAATATATGAAAAGGATTGATAGTAATGGAGAGGTTTGTCCCCATTGCTATCAATAAGAGTATATCAGGTCGATCTCCACGTGGTTTCTCCTGGAAACCATCTTGATTAATATATCGTTAAATTCATCACAATGGGCTAACTATTTAACTAAGCTTTTTCATCTTCACCAATCATCCCTCACTGGTGCCCTGCCAGTGTATACCGACAGCGCAGGCGAGGTTATCATTACATTATCATCCATTAAATAAAATATAGACAGTTAATGATAATAAAACCAATGTGGAGGGGGGAAGGGATTGTTAGTAATGGGGATTAGCAACCCCATTGCTAGCAATAAACCCTATCAGGGCGACCTCCTCGCGGTTCCCCCTGGAAACCATCGTGATTGGTTTATTGTTGAATTTACGATGGGCTAACTGATCTGCTTCACCCTCATCTATCATCCCTCACTGGTGTCCCGCCAGCGTATACTAATAGCGCAGACGGGGCTACCATTTCATTATCATCCATTAAAATAAAAAAAAAAAACCTATGTGGAAGATAGCAAATACCGGATGCGACACAACTGATAATGATCAAATAGATTGTTAATTGTTTACAGAACACTTGACTTCACCCTTAGCTAATACTGGTTACGGAACTGGCGTGCCTGTTCCGAGGCGGATTATGAAAGTGAACGAAGCAAGAAAAGTGTGTATGGCCTAATGATAGCTTTGGCATTAAAGAAACCCTTGCTCATAAGGGACTTGGCATTCATAAAAGGCCGGTAATAAATGACGACCTAGTATAATTATAATCACATTATACTAGATCACTATTTATAATCACAATCTCGTCTTCTTCTTCTCATGCTCTCCCCTAGGGGGAGCCGGGGAAACCTGTCCGGGGTTTTTTACCCCTCTCAGGTGGTCTCTAACCGCCGCTCATTAATATGAGCGGGTCGTTGGGGTGAACCTGGTTCTTAACGTGCCGCCCCGTTCACTCTGCGCGGTCTTCGCCTGCCGGGTGAGACCCCGTGGGGGAGGCCCAGCAAACTGCCAGCGTTTGAATGATCGGGACGGCATTTTCAACCCTCATCAGAGGGGGGAGGGGTCTTCATGTGTCCATGGCGTCTTCCTCTGGGTTTTCTTGCACACGAGCTATTAGTTCGCGTGCGTAGGGCTTGTGGTCCGGAGGTCGCGCGTGCAGGGGCGCTATTCCCTTTAGGTGGTCCCAGCCCGATGCGTCCGCACGCGCGAACATCTTCGTTGCGAGGCTGCCGATGAATTCGTTCAGCGGAGGGATCTTTAGGTCCCTCTCCAAGGTGGCGTTCCTTACGTATTTATGCGCGCCGGCGATGGTGCGCAGTGTAAGGTGTTGTTGCGCGCTGAGTTTCTTTTTATTCGACGCAGATGCGTAGACATACCATGCCGGCGCTGCGTACGTAAGTCGCGGTCGGATGTATGTCTTGTAAATGGCCGTCTTTATTTGGAGAGGGAGTCTTCCTGTCAACGCTGGGCGAAGGAGGTGCCTGGCCACCCTGGTCTTGTTGCAGACCCCCTTGATGTGGGTGTTGAAACTTAGACGCCGGTCGATGTTCACCCCCAGGTAGGTGACGGTGGTAGACCACTCGATCGGGGAGTCGCACAGGTGCAATTTGGGAGGGCAGTGACGTTGTCCGAAGTAGATCGCCTGCGTTTTGCGCACATTCACCGACAATCTCCAATCGTCCAACCACTTTGGTAGGGTGTCGAGTTGCCGCTGCATTTTCAGCGCTGCGTGCTTCTTGCCGATGGATGTCACTATGAAGGCGGCGTCGTCGGCGTACAGCGCGAGGAGAGACTCGGGGGTAGTGGGAATGTCGTCGGTGAACAGCGCGTAGAGCGCAGGCGATAGGCAGCTTCCCTGTGGTACACCCGCGCGGATGGGTCGCTCTCCCGAACAGGTTTGTTCCACCGTCACCATGAAGCGTCTTGAATGGAGGAATGAGGCCACTATTCGGACCAACCTTCTTGGTGTATCGGTCTGAGTGGCCATTTTATACAGTAGACCGTTGTGCCACACGCGGTCGAAGGCTTTCTCCATGTCCAGTAACACTGCAATAACGTGCTCGTGCTTATTGTGGGCGCTCGTTATGACGTGCAGGACTCTGGTCAGTTGCAGTGTCGTGGAGTGTTCCGCTCTAAATCCAAACTGCTCCAGACGTGGTTTTAAATGTGGTTGTAGATGTTTGAGGAGGAGTTTCTCAAACACCTTTGACATGTGTTGCAGTAACGTCACTGGCCGGTACGATTCCGGTTTCAGTACGTTCTTACCGGGCTTAGGCAGCGTGATGACTTTGCCTATCTTCCAGTGGTCTGGGAAATGCCCTGTGCGTACTATTCCATTGTACAGGCGCGTCAGTGCCGCTATAGTGCGCGGCGGCAGGTGACGCAGCGCCGTATTTGGGATGTTGTCGCTGCCGGGGGCTTTCCGAGGCTTCGTCTTTCTGATTTCACGCTGCACTTGTCCCGGTGTAAAGACAATCGGATCTTCGTGAGGTGATAGTGGCGATGATAGGTACTCCTTCACGAAGTTGTCTATCCGTGCAACATGATCACTATTTGAGGATGGATTGAGCTGGAACTGGCGCTCTAGGTGATCCGCGTGAATCTCCGCTCGGTCTACTGCGCGGTACCTCGGTGTTCCGTCGTTCGCCAGTAGGGGTCGGACTGGGGGGTGGGAATTTGTTAGCCGGCGACACAGGCGATGAATGCTGTTCCAGTCGTCACCGGCTTCCTCTACGTATCTTTCCCAACTCTCCTTTCTATGGGACTCGATGTCACGCTTTATTTCTTCTGCAAGCTTGTTTAACCTCGTTTTGGTGGTGGGGCATCTGGTGGCCTGCCAGTCTCTGCGCAGTCGGCGCTTAACGGCGAGCTTCCTCTTTATTGCAGCCGGGATGGTGTTAGTTGTTTTCGCTACCTTTCCCGGCTGAGATGCGTTTTGCATGGCGGCCTGTATGGAGACTGACAGGTCTCCCGCAAGCTGTTCGACGTCGGCGGAGGTTAAAATTGCCCTCGTTGGCGTGTTGTCTTGCATGAAGTCCGTGAATTTCCCCAATCCGTCCGGCGGCGCGGGGCCTGCGGCGTCAGGAGCACCGGGGTCATCAGGATATCCATGCACACGGGAAGGTGGTCGGATTGGACGTCCTCCAAGAGGACTTCCTGCGTCAGTTGGCTGTCCAGTCCCTTGTAGAGGGCTATGTCGAGCACGTCGGGTATTCTTGCGGCGTCGTGGGGATAGTGTGTAGGTACCTCTGGACCATGCACAGCGATATTCAGTTTCTCTACTATCCCCAGGAGTTTTCTGCCTTCGGCGCTGATTATGTTGGAGTTCCAAGCCGTGTGTTTACAGTTCCAATCTCCTGCGGCGATGGTCGGCAGCGGCTCCTTGAAAAGGGCCTCGACGTCGGCCGTTGCAAGTTTCGTTGTCGGCGGTTTGTATACTGCAAACACACGGATGGGATTTCTATTGTTGCACAGCTCGATCCCAAGTGCGTACATCGATCCAAGTTGCACCTGTGGGAGCGGCTGGTGGACGATGTTCCTCCTTACTAGGACAGCCAACCCGCGATACACCCTTCGGTCGTCCGTAAGCTCGTCCTTGCGGTATGCATGGTATCCCGGTATGTGGAGTGCGTCGGCGGCCCCTAGCATCGTCTCCGAGATGAGACACACGTCGACTTTATACTCCACGAGCATCAGTTTCAGTAGGGGCAGCTTCTTGCGGATCCCGTCCGCGTTCCAGTGAACTATTCTAATCATGCTAGCTGCGATAGTTTCACCAGGCCCGCGGTTATTACCGGCAAGGGGTCTGCGCCGGTTTGTACCGCGACTAGCACCTCCATCAAGATGTTAATCATCGCCCTCATCAAGTGGTTGTTGTTGGAGGTGCTGGATTCCAGTGGCTGCTTCGCCATCTTCCCCTTGACATTTTCGTGTCGTGGCGCCGCGCTTGATGCGGCCTTTTGAGTGGCGGTTTCGTGATTAGTGGGGGCGGCGACCGCAAGCGGACGGGTTGTTTTTGCCGAAGCCTGTGTCTTGGTCGGCGCGGCCTCAGTGGGTGCGTCTTTGCGTTTCCCTTTCTTCTTCTTCTTGCCTCTCTTCTTTTTACGGGGTTTTTCAGGCAGCTGTTTCCCTCTTTCTGTAGCCGGGTTTGCCGCGGCCATCAGGTTGGATTCGTTGGTGCCTCCTGGGAGCGTCCTGTCTCGCCCGGCGAGTTGGCCTGTTGTTCTGGGCGCCGTGCCCGCCTTTCTGTTTCTTATTTCTCTTTTGAAAACAGGGCAGGCGGGGTTGTTAGCGGTGTGGTTTTCTCCGCAGTTTGCACAGGTCGGAGGCTCCTCTCTGGGCCGCGGGCAGTCCCTGGCTACGTGTTCACCCCCGCAGCGGACACATGCCATCTTCCTGTGACACCCATGGGAGGAATGCCTGAAATTTTGGCAGCGGTGGCATTGCGCGGGGCCGTTCTTGCCCCGCCAGGCTTCGATTTTCACCCCCGGCATGCAGAGTAATTCATCAATAGCGTATATGCCGGGGGTGATGCCCGGGGTGCGCTTAATCTGTGCGTGAAATATGCACCCCGGGCGGCCCTGACGTGCTTTGATCTGACGGATGTACTCAGGAACGTATCCCAGCTCCGTCAGGGCGTCGGCAATGTCCTCCACTGGAGTGTCGGCTGGTATGCCCCGGATGGCCACTTTCAAACTTCTCTCCGCTGGCAGTTGGTAGGAAAACCAACTTATTTTTTCCGTTTTCTCGAGGTCGGAGAGGTACCTCTGGATGATACGGTACTCATCCTCGGACCTCGGGGTGAATCTCACCCCCTTGCCATAGGGGCGGGCGTTCGGGGCGCAGTTCAGTAACTTTTTCAGGTTCTTGAAGTGGCGCACCCAGTCGGGCAGGTATTCCACTATTAGCGGGGGCAATCTGGGTCTTTTTGCCGCTGGCGGGGGCGGAGGCGGTGCAGTGTCCCTTGCTGTGCTTGAGGCCGCGCCTTGGTTTTTCGTCATGTCCGGTGGTTGCGTAGGGGCCCTTACTGCGCCCGCATATGTCTGGCCCTGTGAGTGGGCTGGCACTGGGAGTTCCCTGGGTCTCAGCCTTGGGTCTCTCTGTGGCAGTGGAGTCAATATCTGCGGCGGTGAAGGCTCTTGGCAGGGACGCTTGTGTCCCTCGTTTGCCGCGGAATCTGGGCTTCTAGGCCTTCGGGCTGGTCGTATGGCTGCCAGTTGGAACGATCGACCCATCTCTCTTGCCAGCTCCATCTCCTCTATTGGAGGCGACGGCTGGTCCCTCAGTCTCTCTGCTTCATCCCCCACCAGAGCGGCGATCCTCTCTTTCATTCCCTGGGAGAGGAGGTCCGCGGACAGCACTTGCGCCAAAATCAACGAGTCTCGCTCTAATGTTGATTTCGGCGAAAGGCCGCCCGACGAACCCCCGCTCCGGAACTCGGAGAGGCTCGCCGCCCCCGGCGGTGGCATGCCGCTCGAGGTGAGGAACGAGGTGCCCGCCTCCGCGAAGTCTTCCGATGGCGACGGTGATGCGGGCGATGGGGGAACGGCGGCTTGTTGTTGTGAGGGCCCCTCTGTGGTAGTCCTCGTTGTTGGATGCTGCTGCTGATGCCGGTAATTTGCACTGGTGACACCGTTTGCACTATCACTCGGCATTTGTTCGCCGCACTGAGCTTGCACTAGTGTCGCCGGTAAACCGGCGCGAGGGATGGTTACGCCTGCACGGTTACTGCACGGCGCGGTTGCATCGTCGCGTGGCGGGTTTGTCGTACCCGTGGCACGTTGCGCGGCGCGGGAGCGGGAGCGCTCTCTCCCCCGCGAGGGGGAGATCGCTGTACGCGGGCGCTGCGCACGGGCGCGCGCTGGAGGGGGGGCAGCGGCGGTTGAGCCCCCCTCCTGCGGTAATGGTACACTGTGGCCCTGATAAGGGCCTTTTTCATCCGGCCGCCTGGCCGGGCTCGGCATTCTTCGAATTCTTCGGATTCCTCTTCCTTCTGCTTCGTTGGTCGTTCTCTCAAGCAGTCGTCCGCGATCCCTTCATTCTGGGGATGCCTGTCCCCGGATGGACTTCAATCTTGGGTAGGCGGGGTGGGCTATTCTCAGCTGTCCGCTCCGATGACAGCCGGTTCGTTGCCTGGTACGTTTGCAACAACAAACGCACCAGACAACGTCTTCTCTCCTTGGTGCTGGCTACGGTGAGTTCGCTGGATCCGTGCGGTGCGACGTTGAGGCGATGGCGGGGCACACTCGAAGTTACCGCTTCGATGGTGCTAGTGCGGCGGTGCACGCAGTGGAGCTGGTACGGTGGTGCACAAGATGGTGTAGCCGCGCTGCTAGTACGATGGCGCTGCCGCGGTGCTGCTCGGTCGAGTTGCTGCGGTGGCGCACACGCAGGTGTTGTAGCGGTGCCGAAGCGGTGATGCTGCTGCGATGTATCTTCGGTGCTGCCAAGCTGCTGCCAAACTTTCCCTTCTTGTCGCTTCGACTGCTGGCCGATCCAATCACAATCTCAGCTCAAATATGATAATTTTAAAACAGGTTACTGAGTAGTTAATTAGTTTATGCTATAATTATTCAATATGGAGAATAAAGTTACTGATATTTTTAACCGATTTCCAAAAGTAGAAAGTTTTCGATTCAGTTGTATTATTGTTTGTTACCTCATAACTCCGTCAGTTATAAACCGATTTGGAAAATTCGGGATGTGAAAATGGATATCCCATCTATAAATGATCTTTCAAATTGGTTTCCTGATTTCCAAAATACATGCGTACGAAGTAAAAAGCTAATAACTATTAAAAATATCAAACAAATTACGTCGTTGAAGGCTTTTTCAGAGGTTTATTTACAAATAGAAGACGCTGTGTTTGTTTGTTTTCTGAATAAATAATTACTGTTCAATTTAGAAAGTACACGAGATGGTCTCTTGTTTTCGACTTGTCAAGATAAGGCGATGTCATGGCATCGCGAGTGAAACAAATCAGGGCCAGTTGGCATTCGAATTTATTGTTTGTAACTTTTAAATGAATCCAATTATTTCGCTTTACTGATGTTACTAATACAATAAAATTGTAACTTCGCCTACTTACAGTTTGTACATAGAAGATATTTAATAAAAATCGATATCTAATGTTTTAATAAAATCAATAAAAGTCAAAATATCAATTCTTGTCCGTCTATCAGCATGTTTGTTCCGGCATCACGCAAAAGCTACTGCACCAAATTTTTTTTTATACAACTTAGAATGGCAAACAAGCTGACGGTCCACCTGATGGTAAGCGGTAACCGTCGCCTTTAGACATGAGCAGTACTATGAACATAAGAGAGTATAATGTTTCGCCCGTGATACCTTCCATGCGTTGCCATTCCTGAGGACTCGGGTGTTATTCCTCTGTACCCATTAAATTCACGCCATATTCCACCCATCAAACCGAAACACAGCCATGCAAACACAACTGCTTCACGGTTGAAACACGAATGGGACAGAGGTACCCAAGCAATCGACTTTTGTACAAAGTCTCCCTCTGGTATATAATAATATGTAAGGGTATATACCTGAAATAAAATGATTTATTATAATATCTGAATGTTATATGTCTATAACAATGCCCATAGCTAGATCCAATAGAAAAAAATGTGCCAAAAGTACATATGTAATAGCATTTCAGTTTCTCGTTAATACCACAATCTGTGGACGGACGGAGGAGCTGTTGTGAATAAAGGAAAACTTAGATAATAATCCAATCGAGTCGTCGACACCCCCGACTCCAATACAACGCGTATTTCATAGCATATTTGTAGCTACTACAAAAATTTGTATTTTTTAATTTATTATTAACGTGGAGTACCAGTCCCATTGCTAGCAATATACTCTGTCAGGTCGACCGCCACATGGTCGCCCCCCGAAACCATCCAGGTGTATTCATCACGATGGACTTACTGACCTGTCTTTTCATTCTCACCTATCATTCCTCACTGGTTCCCCGCCAGTGCATGCCGTTAGCGCAGACGGGACTACCATTCAATTATCATCCATTAAAAAAAACCACATCATTTCATAAGTTGCATAGGGAGACAATAACATGGTTCGATTCCAATTGGATTATTCCAGAACAGGTGCACCTTTCGACTGTCGTAAGTTACAAAAACAAAGTTGTTTTGCCAATCTGTTTACTTGCCAGAGAGGAAACATTGGATGTATGTATCGAAATTGCATTGAGGTTTAATACTGGTATTAGGTATACTATCCGGTACTGATATCTAGTTCAATGTCTGAACTGGAGCAACATAGATTATATTTAATTTATATACTAATCAACTTAATTTTTTATACCACTTAGAATGGCATACAAGCTGACGGCCCACCTGATTCTTTCACATACACCCACTCTAACTTGCCTATCTTACTTTAGAATTATAATTTTATTAATTATATCAATATTTTCTATATTAGAAAATAGAGAAAGAAAGAAAAAATAAACAAAAATGAATAAACAAAATCAAAACAAAGCACTAAAATGAAGTCATTCTGTTACATGTCTTTTTGAACATAACGTTAAGTTCAGTGCCACAATATATATATATATATATATATATATATATATATATATATATATATATATATATATATATATAACAAATTAGATTCTGTTCAGCCGTTCAAGCGTAATATTAAGTAACATATACAAATCTAAACACAAACATCTCTACAAACTGTTACAATTATGATATTAGTAGTATTAAACTCTGACGATGTTTTCGAGAAGTCAACGTGAGATTTTCATTAACTCGACTCCCCCTGGGCTGCCTTCCTATAAATGAGATTTGATGCGATTTTGCCGGACCCTCCACCCCCGTTATAAGCTGACGTAAATAAATCAAAGCCCCCTAATTGGCTCTACCTCAGTGACATTTTTAGTTAAAAGCTCATTATTTGTATGGTTTGGAGTATTACTTTGTTGCAGCAATGATCTCGACATTGTTTACATAACTATAACATACGGAGTTAAGATAGATATAGATATATAGATAGATACTCTTTATTGTTTCCTCCAAAAAGATTACAACAGTAAACTTATTATAAGTATAAACAATTACAAGAAATAATCACAATGAGAAAACAATGGGCGACCTTATCGCTAAGAGCGATCTCTTCCAGGCAACCTTTGGATGGAGAGGAGGAATTATAAACAGTTTGATCGGAAACACGATAAAATTCTATTACTTCTAAAATATAGAGATGTGATACATGTAATAATGTAAATATATATCCCTACTTATTATATATACTTATTATATCTATATATAAATTAAATAAATCTATGAAGGACTAACAAAATTCGTAAAACAGGGAATACTATTGAAGATAATAATGTACAACCAGTTATCAAAGAGAGTAAAGGGATTGTTAGTAATGGGATCTAATTGATCCATTGCTAGCAATACACCCTATCATATCGATCTCCACGCGGTTCCTCCTGGAAATCATTGAGATTAATTCTAATGAAGTTCGTCACTATGGGCTAACTGACCTGCTTTCATCATCACCTATCATCCCTCGCTGGTGATAGACACTGGCGGGGCCAGTGTATACCGATAGGTCGGACGGGGTTACCATTTCATTATCATCCATTAAAAAAACGATTATCAACAGAACTGAAACGGGGCACCAGTGAAAGATGATGGAGGAAATTAGGTCAGTCGGCCCATCGTGACGAATTCCACAACAATTAATCACGTAGTTTTTAGGACAACTGCGTAGAGGTCGACTTGATATACTATTAGCAATAGGGCTGTCAAACCCCATCAATAACAACCCCTTTTCTCCCATTACAACAGATGTATTTAGCCACATGTTTCCTTCTTCCCACAAACGCTTAGGTTATGGAATGCCTATTGAGATTTTTCCAAGAGACTACAGCATAGGGTTCTTCAAAAAAGGGGTTAAAAATGTTTTTTCAAGGTTGACAACGCGCGCGTAATGCCCCTGATATTGTAGACGTTTATAGGCTACAGCAACCATCAGGTGGGTCGTACGCATGTGTGTCACAATAGTATAAAAAAGCCGGTTAATACGTAAACAGTCGTATCTTTCAATTGCGTCGATTTAGAAACTTAATTTGTCATTGCTTTAAGAGATTTTAACTTGATAACTCCACACGTTCCTGACAAAAAGGGTCTTGTCAGACGTACAACGAAGTGATCCTATAAGATTCCGTTATTTCCCTTGGAAGTACGGAACCCTAAAAATCCAGACGATCTAAGCAAAATTGTTCAATTAGCGCTATGCATGTTAAGAATAATTCCTTCAAAACTTTCACATTCATACTGGTAGAATTTCATCATTCTGTATTACCTATTATTGTATTAGACATACAATGTTACTGTTTACAAAACAAACATACTCTGCTTCTTCAAATACGACCTCTCGGTTATTTTCATCATATTGTGGCCACTATGTCAACAAAATGTCAACGGTGTAAAATTGAGGTCGGAAACAGGCGATATAAAACCTTATGATTTATACTCAAAGGTCAATTTGTAGGCACAAATTGATGGTAAACATAGTCGATTGGAACAATAAACTGTGGTTAACAAATCACTTTACAAATACCCGAAATGATACGTTTTAAACTTTTTTACAGTGGGATCTAATGGTTTTTTTAATGGGTGATAAGGGAATAGTGACCTCGCCTGCGCTATCAATATACGCTGGCGGGGCACCAGTGTAGGACGATAGATGACGATGAAAGCAAGTCAATTAGCCCATTGTGACATATTCCACTAGAGTTAACCACGATGGTTTTCCAGGAGGAACCGCGTAGAGGTCGATCTAATAGGACGTTTTGCTGGCTATGGGTCAGTTAGATTCTATTACTAACAGCCCCCCCCCCGATCTAATGGTTTTATTTAACATAATTTTCGTCATTTGTATATTAGACACAATAGATAATGTTTTTTGGAATTGACTTTTGAAATTGAATTAAATTCACTACCTACTTTATCCTTTCCAATCTTTTCAATCCTCACATTTCAAATGCTTTGAGCATTTATCTTTTTGTTTTTATTAAATAGAAAAAAAAGCGATTGGTTTTTATCAAGACTTATATACAAAATTATGGGGAAAATTCTCTAATATTTGTGTGTGTATATATATATATATATATATATATATATATATATATATATATATATATATATATATGTATATGTATATGTATATATATATATATATATATATGTATATGTATATATATATATATATATATATATATATATGTATATATGTATATATATATATATATATATATATATATATATATATATATATATATATATATATATATTTGTAGTATTAATTATATATACTAAAGATATCGTACGGACGTCGACTAGAGTCCACATAGAACGATCACTTTTCCGACTTTGCTATTAAATAAACCATGGATTTAGATAATAAATAGAAAAGTCACATACTTGTGTTAATAAATAATGTTTTACAACCATAATGAGCTTATTGTTTTATAGAGTGGGCGAGCTGTTATCACTCATCCTGGCTTAGTCCGCTGTGGGCGGACTAAAGCCGGCATTCTATAATAACGAATATTATCATTATTTTCCAATTATCTACATAAATACAATAAAGTGCATTTTTAAGCAAATTTAAGAAACATTGATAATTCGTATTTAACGAGTAAAAAAATTTGCCTCGTCAGAAAACGTCATCTTTTCCGTTATCTTAAACTTTTAAGATAATGGAACGCCCAACAAATACCTTTTATTTTATGGAATCCCATATCAAACGATTACAAATCAAAAACACTGTAATTTAAATAAAAACAATTACTTTTATTAGAAATATTTTAAAAGTTTAACACTTTATAGTTTCCATTAAGTTTTAATGTGAAGAATTAAATTGTTTTACTGTATAAATAATTTCACGAAACCCTGATGACTTTTTTACGGAATCCACTTTACGAATCGCTGTTCTAGACTATGTAGTGGTAGTGTTAGCTTATACTTATATTGTCGTTAGCCCACGTGTCATTACAACGTAAACTCTCATCTTTTGATAGTAAATGCATAAGATCCTAATTAGATCGGTTTGAAGGAAAAGGAATTGTTAGTAATGGGGATTGAACAGCCCCAATGCTAGGAATATACCCTATAAAGTCTACTTTCATGTGGTGTTCCTTGGAACTCCAACTCTTTCCCGCGGCTCCGACAATAGGTGGACGAGGTACACCGGGGGGTTTTAGCCAGTAAGAGTCCGGTAGTACCCACATATCTCCCCCGAGGTATGTGGGTCTGCATGAAGCATTTCCCCTCGACAAAAAAAAGGATGGGCGAACTCACCTGCTCTCATTCTCACCTATCATCACTCACTGGTGCCCCCCAAGTGTATACCGATAAAACAGGAAGGATTACCATTCTATGATCACCCAGGTATCACGGCCTCTGAATTTAAGTGCGTCCCTAATCTAAAATGACACGACAAAATCCAAATCTTTCATTTCGACAATAACTTACTTTGTGCAAGAACTTCATCAGAATTGGAAGGATTATCATATTAGATAGTAACTGCCTATTAATAAACACAGACCTCTCCATAAATGGGGGTTTTGTCAGTAGACGCCATTTGGTTGGCTTGGTATGCGGATTGGTAACTGCAGATAGACTCTGGTGATATTAAAAAAGAGGGACGCTGCTGCCCATCCTTCGACCATTCAGTTCTCTTACTCGCCTCTTAAAACATCCGGGAAACGAGAAAGGAAAGGGTGGCCCATTCTATGCTGGAAGCACATGTCTCTTTTTTTAAGGGTTACCAAAGTAGAAATGATTCTATAACCATAATGTCAAGATTAAATAAATAACCTTTGGATAACATCGATTTTGCCATGTAATTATCAGCCCAATACCAATATCCGACCTATATTGGTATTTTGGAAGTATGCCATGTTGCAGGAAAGGTTTTTATTAGTTACTAGCTACCCGCTCCGATTTCGCACGTGTAGGTAGCTAGAATGATAAATTATATGAAATATAGCCCACGTCGTTTACAGCCGTTAATTGACCACTGCTAAACATATACCCTTTTCTATAAGGGAGTTTTGCCAGTAGCTGCCACGCATGGCAGGCAGGTTAACAATGGCAATTAGGCTTTAAGAGATGTATTAAGAGGGACGCTGCTACCTATTTCTCGATCATTAATTTCCTTTAGTCGCCTCTTACGACACTCACAGGAAAGGAAGGGGTGGCTTATGCTATGCCAGGACCACACGGCCAATAGCCCTTGTTACTCGCTGATAATGTAGTTTTCTATAGATGATTTTTTTTTTAATTGAAGCATAAAAACAAAAGAAATTGTACTTGTAAAATTGTACATCTTCCCTGAGATCAACACTGTAATATCCAGTATCAATGTGTACAGTTGAAAACACAGTAAGACAATAAATTACCGATAACGAAGTAAAAACGACTCAACAGAAATACAATAGACAGTCTGAGAAAGCCGTAAATGTTACAATGCAAAAACAATCATTTATATCGTATCGACTATACATTATTTGTAGGGAGGCGCGCAGGTAACGCAAGCAGGTAGACGACCCGACAGTAAAAACACGGTGAGATTTAGATCTGTGCATAAAAACATTTTAATGTAATTAAGTCTAGGGTTGTCAATTTTTGTTTCTCACAACATTTTCTCACCAGAGGGAGACTATGTACAAAAGTTGTTTGCTTGGGTACCTCTGTCCCATTCGTGTTTCAACCGTGAAGCAGTTGCGTTTGCATGGCTGTGTTTCGGTTTGAAGGGTGGGATATGGCGTAAATTTACAGGGTACATAGGAATAACACCTGAGTCCTCAGGAATGGCAACGCATGGAGGTATCACGAGCGAAACAGTATACTCTGTTATGTCGATGGTACTGCTCATGTCTATAGGCGACTGTTAACACTTTCCATCAGGTAGGCCGTCAGCTTGTTTGCTATTCTAAGTTGTATAAAAAAAAATTGTGCCCAAGGACACGCTTTTGATAATTTTTAAAAGTATTGGATTTTTGTTGTAGCATCTTGATATGTGTTAGCCGTGAGGTCCCGGCATAAAAAAAGGCCATCCTTTCATTTCCCGCGGATGTCGTAAGATGGGCAACAGTGTCCCTCTTACAAAGCCTAACTACGATTGCCAAGCTTTGCCAAAATTGGCAAAACTTCCCAAGGGGAAGGCTTATGTTCAACAGTGGACAGTTAAACGCTGATATGAGTCCAGTTGTTTATCACTAACTAGGTATTGTTAATTTCGAAATTCCAAATTAAATAATGATATATATTAATAAAAATAAAACTGTCAGTACTATTTGATGTTTCATTGGTCCTGTTCCACTTGAACTAGCTCCTAATTAGTTATGTTTGTAAATCAAAATATTTTGGTAATTCCTCTTTTGAATCATCATTTCAGTATTTGGGGACGGCAAGTGGCAACCCTAAGTTAGACCCGATCCGAAACCATGAATTGCCCTACATTTAATATTCGTTTGTTAGGCTTCTTTTTAGAATGCGCCTTTTGTGTAGCATAAAACGTTTAACCGTGATAAAAAACCGCAATGTGTAGATTATATGAGTATAAAATGTAAGGGGTCGTGTTAAATCTATTTATCAAGAGTGAGGCGTGGCTTTAAATATTCTCTCCAAATAGCAAGCAGGTATCGTATAAGTTAAAGGATTCTTGATGACGAAAACGTGCTTCTTTCGGTCTGTGATTTTAAAATTGTTGATATTTTTCAATATTTATGGATAGTAAAGTTACGTGAGAATTTATGGTGAGTTTGCCGTTTTAAAGTAAGCACCTACTTCATTTATTATTTTTGTTCAATTTCTTTTACTCGACGTATTATTTGCAGTAATAAAAAAATAGTTTAGTCTAAAATATCTAAGGTTTGGACAAACATGATTTGAAGTCTTTATCTCCATTGTGAAATTCTTCTAAATCACATTTTTTTATTTATTTATGCGAAAAAGACTCGAACCTCAGTTACATAGGACAGCATACTCATTCATTTCTCAACAGTGGATCTGCTCGACTTCAACAGAAGAACTGGCTGTTAATCTCCTAACAAACCTATTATTAGCTTAGCGAAATGGGTATCGCATTTAAAGTGCAATAGGTAGAAGCATAAAATCGATATTTTCCAAGCCGATCACTTTGACGGTGTTGTACCCATTTACAAGTGGCTCGATCCACAACCACAGAGTACAGTCCACTATGAATATCCCTACAGTTAACAATAATATAGCAAGTCAACCCAATAGCTTCGGTCGAGCTAAGATGCAAGCAGTGCCGAATTTTTTTCATATATTATATAGAATGGCAAGCAAATTGGGCATCCATAGGCTAGCGACCACCTACAGACAGATTGTATACATGTTTGAGAAAAAAAACTGGTGTCCCCTCTGATGGAAAATGGTAACCATCGCCTACAGGCAATCGTGTACACGCTATTACATCTGCCTTATGCGTGTTCTACATTACTTATATATTACTATTTTAAACCGATTAACAGATATGAAAGCACAGCTGCTTATCGGCAAAAACACAATCTTTCATTTCTAAAAACACGTGAATTCCCGGCTATTGAGTACTGACAATTGAGGCTTTTGGTCACAACAGAATATCAGTGTTTTGCTCTCTTGATAGCAAAGCAATAAACTGAGTTGTGACTATTTTGCGTTATTGTTGCACATAATGTTGTATAACCAGGGTTGTATTCCCAAAGAGGGTTGACGTCAGGCAGGTGGCCGGTCGTAAAACTATAAACCAAATCTTTTTGTAATATGAATAAAATCATATTACGCCGACACCAAATGATTGGGATAAGAGTAGGAAGATGATGAATGTTGTATAACCAGGCTATCTAAAAGTCTTGACATGGATTTTAGTTCGAGTTTTCCTTCTCCTATATTATAATGTTATGATTCGTTCCCAAAGTCGCCTCTTACGACATCCTCGGGATAAAAAGGAAGTACATTGCCCTCTTATTCCGTCAACACACGGAAGTCCTCCTTCCTACGGTATCCTTCCATCTGGAAAATCAAGTAGTTTCTGCACGAACACAGACGGAAACTGTTGTGTAGTAGTTATTATTAAAATCACATCTCAGTGAGCTAATGCGGTCTATTCGATTGAGAAACTTCAAAGGGACAATATGAGTCCATGATACGTCATATATATACAGGGTTAATCAAAAAGGGTGTCAACATGATCATACACGTCTCGTTGGAACTAGGATAGTGCGGATTTTCGGTACTCTGTCCCGATGTCCTTGAGGAAATGTTTACTCGAGAAAAGTTTATGTACAAAAATCGTCTTTATGGACCTCTGTCTGTCTAATCTTTAAAGAAGCAGTTATGAAACAAATCATCAGAAATGCTAAAAAATAAAAGAATATGGAGACATAACAGGAGGCTTCAAAAATGGTAATGTGTGAGGCTATGAGATTCAGAATCTTTTGAGATATCTGATGTTGGTGATTGCCATTATCTTGGTAGATTGTCAGCTTATTTGCCATGCCTGCATTACATAAGAAAAAACTTTAGAATGCAGAATTGTCCAGCTTTAAGATAAAATTATAGGACAGTCCTCCATGATGAACAAATTTACATTTTTTGTTAAAAAATCCACTAAATACAATAATATTTTAGATTGAGACTGATCAAAATCGGTTCATTATCGGCGAATACTAACGATTCTTGATGTGTAGTTCCGGCATAGAATAGGAGACCCCTTTCTATACCGTGGCTGTCGTAAAAGGCGACTAAGGGAAGACGATGATTGGACACCCACCCACCTAAAGAAGAGGCTTATGTTTAGCAATGGACAGTTAAAGGCTATGATGATGATAATGACTAACAACTCTATATGAATCGACCGAATTATACTCGTATAGAAACGCGTCTGTTGTGAAATGCACCCCATTTTGTTGCAAGTGGTGACGTCACGAGGGCATTCACACCGTCTTGCCCTAGTGACCCACTGTTCAAAGGATTACAATAATTCACTAATTTGCACTAAACTAGTGACTTGGACGTTAATTTATTAGATTACAGCGCAACATAGGAGTGCATTATACTGAGTTCATGTAATATGTGAATGCTGCTTCTTGAATGATGATACTCACTGTAACAATGTTTATTAAAATAAAAATATTATTTACTAGCTGTTTCCCGAGGTTATTTTTTTTATACAACTTAGTATGGCAAACAAGCTGACGGCCCACCTGATGGAAAGTGGTAACCGTCGCCTATAGACATGAGCAGTAGCATGGTCATAACAGAGTATACTGTTTCGCCCATGATACCCCCATGAGTTGCCATTCCTGAGGACTCAGGTGTTATTCCTCTGTACCCTGTAAATTCACGCCATATCCCACCCTTCAAACTGAAACGCAGCCATGCAAACACAACTGCTTTACCTTCACTGCTCTGTTCCTATTGATTGTAGCGTGATGAAAAGTATACTATAATCTGCCCAGGAGTATGAAGAATAATTGTACCAAGTTTCGTTAAAATCCGTCGAGTAGTTTTTATTTCTATAACGAACATACGGACAGACAGACAAAAATTTTACTGATTATAATGGATGGATGGAGATGGATATAGGCTATATTTTATCTATTCACGCGGACAAGGTCGAGGGTAAAAGCTAGTCATTACTGATAGTTTAAATGTGAAAGTGAATTTGTTTGTTACCTCTTAGCTTTTAACTAATTTAATTAATAACTATGAAATTTGGCACACAAGTACTATTTGGGATGGAGAAGGCTACAGGCTACTTTTTATCCTGGTCACACAGACGAAGACGAGAATAAAAGCTAGTTAAAATACAAAGTAGATCTTTCCCCGTAACAAGCAACATTTTGCTGGGTAAAGAACAGCAGTTTCAATCGAACTCGAATCGCTACAAAATTAATATGAGATCAATACGGCAACTTGGGCATTCTTATTCCGTTACTATGGTAAAGTAATCGTATGTTTAATCATTCATTCAGTCACATATTATTATTAAATGTTTACTGAATTTATAATCACTTTCTATTTTATTTCAGGTCCCTTACTACTGGAAGAAGAGAGAGAGGGAGAGAGAATAACATACCAAATATCATCATCATATCAGGCGTTAACTGTCCACTGTTGTACATAAGCCTTTAGGGGATTTTGACAGTAGCTACCACGCTTGGCAGGCAGGTTGACAACCGTAGTTAGGCTCTGATGATGTTTTAAGAGAGACTGCTTCTGTCCGTTCCTCGAAAATTAGTTGCCTAAGAGGCGATCTTATGATACCCTCGGGAAAAGAAAGGGTGACTCATTCTATGCCGGGATCACATAGCAAAGATCAAGTGAGGGTGGTTAAAAAGCCTTCATTACGCGAATCATAATAGAATGCTTGCATAACCCGTTGAGTATAATAAGCCTTTTGCGCTGTAGGCGTAATATTAATTGTATATTTACATTAGGTTTTTGGCCAAAAGGTCTCCTTACAAACATTTCATCTTTCATCATCCACTTTCAAGACTCGTCTCGTGCACGCCTAATCCAGAAGACTGGCAATACGAGATTACAATAAGCCGATTTCTATAAATGAGGGCACTTCGGTACAGTAACTTTTATATGAAGTAGCGATAGTGCCCCAGTCGAGCTTAGCCAAGTTTTTACAGCGCGCCGCGCTGGGACGAACTTTTGCCTGGCCTGATTCAATATTATAGTTACAGCGCGGCCTGTGTAGGTGATAGATAGGTCAAAGTTTAATAGATGCAGGGTTCACATCCATTCGGATTTACACGGATATGTCCGAACACCCTCTGAACAAAATGGAAGCTGATCCTAACTTTTCCATTTTCACCCATTAAAAAAATATTTGACAGCATTTTCACCTATCATTTATTTACTGGTATTCTATCAACTACAAATAACGAAGACAAAGTCCATTTCCATCTAAAAAAAACCTATTTTCCTCACATACATCCTTTCATAGCTCATCACATGCTTTACGAATAACAAACGCCTAAAATCATATATGAAACAGGCGTGTTATTTAATACTAAAATAACAGAATTAATTAATGTTTCGAAACCAATTAGTGAGGTTAAGATAGTATCGAGCTCCTGGCGTGGCTGTAAGACAATAGATCGAGAAGACAATAAGGGTAAGTGCATACTACACATTGCTACAATTGAAACACGTTTCCATACTCCGCGCATAGGACTGAAAGCAATCATCATCATTGTATCTGTTAAGACTATTAAAGCTTATCATCACTGGACAGAAAATTTTGCGGAAATCCATATAAATGTTTCGTCATTTCTACCATTATTTGTCCACTGCTGAACATAGGGCTTTCACATAGATTGCCATAGGGAACGGTACTAAGCATATCAATATATAGATAGATAGATACTCTTTATTGTTTCCTCCAAAAGATTACTATAGTAAACTTATTATAGATACAAACAATTACAAGAAATAATCACAGAAAGAGAAAAAAAAAATGGGTGACCTTTTTGCTAATAACGATCTCTTCCAGGCAAGCTTTGGATGGTGAGGAGTAATTATAAACAGTTCGATTCAATATGAAATTTGGTATACACATACTATATGGGAATACTATATGAAAAGCAGCCTCTGCTCTTCTCCAGAAGGGCATAGGATGCTTTTCATCTCAATCGGTAAATATATCCCGGTCACGTGGACCTAGTCGCGGGTAAAAGCTAGTCTTTAAAAAAAGTAGCACGAAAAAGCGAAAATATTAAAATAATACGTGTAACCATGACCATAAACGATTTCTAAATTCGATTTTTAATCGAACGTTTCAATTTGTCTCTGGTCTGTAACTATCCAACAATATTCATTTACATACAAAACCTGTTACATGCATCACGCCACTTGATTATATTCAAAACTGCATAATACCAAATTAATTAATGTTGAAAGATAACACGTCACATTGCCAAAGTTTTACTGGCAAATTAAATGTCATTTATAAGAGAATTAAATACGTTTAATTAAATTGATAGGAAATTACCAGAATTAATAAATACGGAATTTGCTATTTATAAGCGAATTCTGAAAGACGGTATTCTGCCAGTTCTTGCATATGATTTCAAAACCTGGGTCCTTACCAAATCTCACTTTAAAAAGATAGATAATTTATTCAAGAGGAAGACCTTATAAAAGATGGGTAGACAACATTAGGGCTGAAACAGATGGAATTTGGACAAGAATCATTGCAGATCATTGAAGAAAAACTTTGCCAACAAGTAAATAAACAATAATCATTAAGCAATTACGAAATTATAAGTTATAAAAATAATTTATGTAATGTCTGAATTTAATGTCTTAATAATTATTTTTGCGAATCTAAAATTTATAGGGTTCTCTCCTGTGTTAAAGTTTGTGTATAACTTTATGGCGATTAAAACTGTTTCTTTGCGGAGAAAAAATACCTTTATTGTCCAACAAACTCTATAGATAAAAAAGCGTTTCCACGTTCTAAATTTAATATTTTAAATCTATAAGTCATCTCGTTGTCTATTGATGCCTTTTAATAGAAAAAAAAAAGTTTAAAACAAATGAATATTAATTTTGTCACGATTTCAACCGCTTTTTAATAGAAAAAAAAAAAAAAAACTATCTATTTGTCATATGAGTAAGAATGATCTACTTTGCGCCTATATCTCGTATACATTATTATACCTAGTATATTAATATAATAAAATAGAAAAGTTTGAACGCGCTAATATCTGGAACTACCACTCAGATTTGATTTTTTTACATTATATTGCTAATTAAAGTCCGGCAACGGTGTTCATGGACGACGGTAGCCGCTTCCATCATGTGTATCGTCTGTTCGTTTCCTTCCCCAACAATAAATAAAAATTCTCATTTCTTAAGAAAAGTTGTAGGCTAATAGTTCAACAACACGACACGACCGAAGACGAAACCGCGGGAATACAGCTAGTCTATATATGTTCGTGCTCGATTACCATCTTATATAAAAGAAGTGGAGGAAAGTAAGTTAAAAATTCAACGATTAGCATTTCAAACTAAATTTTCCCGTTAAAGGCTTATTAAAATCCTCAACCCCGCACCGTCCAATCACGTCTCTTTTGAATATAACCCTTCCAATATAACTCTACCCTCGTTCGTTGTTTATCTATCTTTATGTCAAGCCCCTTGCGGGATAAGCAGAGAAAACCAAATACCATAAGCCTCTTTTATCCTTACATGATACATCTTTTGCTTTATTCACTTTCTTGGGTGCACTCCCGTTCCAAAGACATTTGACTCGTACCTCAAATACAACACGGCAAATCTTAATTAGGCATTATTATTCTTCTAGCTTCTGAAACACTGACTGTAACAGAATCTCTATGGAATAAGTCCGCCGAATAATAAAGCTTTGTAATGTGTCAAATATAAAGTAATTTTACATTACAATATAATCGTTTTTTTATACCCCAAAGGTGGCAAACAGCTTGTCTGATGATAAACGGTTACTGTAGCCTATAAACGCCTGCTACACTAGAGGTGTCACGTACGCGTTGCCAATCCTGAAAAACTTAATAATCACATCCTTTTTGAAGAACCCCATACTGTAGTCTCTAGGGAAAACCTCGGCAAGGAGCTCATTCCACAGTCTGAGTATTCGCGGAAGAAAATTCCTCTGAAACTGCATTGTACGTGACCATTTCGTTTCTAGCGTGTGAGGATGAATATATATCATATAAGTTTTTTTAATAGATGGTAACACTGTCTTCGTTTTTTATATAAGCTGACAGAACAGACAGTGAAGGATAATAGGTGACGATGAAGCAGGTAGTCGGCCTATCGTTCGATTAATAGAATAGAAATTAACTACGATGGTTTCAGGAAGAAACGCGAAAAAGTCGACCTGTTTTTACTAACAAATGAGAACTAATCTGACCTTACGTTATGTTAAGTTGCCTGCCCCCCCCCCCCCCCCATTACAAGTAAGTCAAAGTCTTCTCCAATACCAATTCATCCCGTATTTTTATTATTATCAAGAGACGGGCTTTTTCAGGCAGAAAAACTTGTGACACTGCAACCTTTCTAAGATTTTTTGTGCTCGCCTTTCTCAAAGTTTGCTGCTAAATTCTATCAATGATAAGAATTCTGAGATAGTAGGGATGATATTTTTATCTCCTCAGAATATAAAGTGTATTTTCCAAAGGAGATATCGTTTATATACGAATGGGCTACAGTCACATATTAAGTGCTGCGGCATTTCTTTCACGTTGTGACAAAATCTGCACTTTTTATGCATAAGACTAGTTGGGCCATATGCTTGTTTAGTTTGCAGTGCCTAGTGATAGCCCTTGTTAATTCACACATATTATTTTTATTTAGAAGAGAAACTTTTAGAGTATTTCCGAAAACATCTTAATCAGGACTTTAGGGCGTTTTAATCCTGGCAACAAGAGCCAGCTTTTATTTGCTGTATTTAACCTTCCGAGTTTCAAGTGTCTGAGCTTTAGGCTCAAAGCATTCTACAGTACGTTTTTGGTTCTATTTAGGCATTCTTTGCCCGTTCCTTTGCTATCCATTCTGGTAACTACATCCTTCAAGGAGGGAAGGGATAGTTAGTAATTGAATCTAAGGCTCCAATTGCTAGTAATACATCCTACCAGGTTGACCTTTACATAGTCCCCCCTGGAAATCATCGCGGTTAATTCCTGGTGAATTCGTCACAATGTCCTTTCATTATCACCTATCGTCTGTCAGTCTTTTTCCGTCAACGTATATCGACAGCGCTGGCTGAGTAACCATTCCATTTTCACAATGGAATATTAAAAAAACCGCATCCTTCATGCACATTTGTTCGTAATATAATTTTAAAAAAGGAAAGTAGTGGTTACAACACGATACGTTTACCGTCGCCGGCATCACGAATTTCGGTTACGCTCGCTGAACTAACTACATTTAATTACACATTCGGAAACTAAATAATACTGTAGCGACGTCAGTAAATACGTGTATTATGAAAGAAAACATCAGTTCCGTTCGTTGGATTGGATGTTACATGATTACTGTACAAATTGTTGTGACGTTCTTCTAATGGGGTTGGTGACTATAGTGGAATATTATTTATTTACGCTAGAGTTTTGTTTAGAGAACATGGATTTTGAAAGTGATTACCGTCACCAATAGATATAAACTATGAACCTCTCGAAATACACTGTGACACCACTTTAGTACCACTTACACAGGCCCACATCCAACCTTGATATATGGGGGGAAAGGGATTGTTAGTAATGGAGACTGAGAATCCCATTGCTGTAATATACCCAACCAGGTCGATCTCCTCGCGGTTCCCCTTGGAAACTATCATGGTTAATTCCTGGTGAATTCATCATGATGGGCTAACTGGCCTGTTTTCATTCTCATCTATCACCCTTCACTGATGCTCCGCCAGCGTATCCCGTTAGCGCAGGCGGAGTTACCATTACATTTTCACCCATCAAAAAAAAAACTTGATATATGATGGGATATATATACTCATTAGCACTGTGTGCTTTTTTTTCTTCTCATTTATGTATTAATTTACCTATGACTCACCACACAAAGGATTTAAGTAAATAATGAAATAGGAACAAATAATTTTTGTTCTACAACAGTGTATTGGTGGTGTGTTTTTCAAAAAAAGAACACAAACTTCAATTGTTACAAAACTAGTTATATTGATTTAAAAACCACTTAACTATTTTTGATAAATTTTTTATGGGACGAATATGAAAGATATATATTCTTTGAGAAAAGAAATTGATTGTTTACAAAAAACTCACTTACTACATTTTGACTCTGATTAGCTATAATTTGGATAGATTAAAAATCCACTTTACCATATAAACTGATTGATGAAAATCTAATCTTAATATTATACTGTCAGCCCCAAATATATAAAAACTGGCCAACTATAACAAATGAATCATACATACTATGATTAATTTATACTCCCTATTATAATTGTCTGGTTAATAAAGTATTACATATTTTTTTAAAGTAGGAATATGGAAAAATAAAACAAATATTAAATGAATGGCCTGCGGAGATGAGGGACATTATATCTGCCCGCAAAGTAAATTTCCTTTATATTTATTTTCTCTAACCAGCTTTTAAAGTTGGATGAGAAACAATCCTCCACATTATCCTAATATCATAATGAATAATAAGAAGTCTTAAAAATTGCAAATCAGAAATAGAAAACTTAAGGCTAGTTAATAAAGATGGTCAAGAGTATTCTTGTCTAGCAGTAAAATGGATTGAATACAGAACTATTTAATTATTTAAAGGAATTCAAATATTATTTACTTAAACTGTAGACTTTCTAATAATCTATTCTCAAATAAACCACATTAATCAACATATTCAGTAGCAAAAGACTGCAAGAGCTTACAAACAAGTTTGTTTAAATAAAAACTGAGTTTTAATTAAAATAATTATGTTAATTTGATGCCCATTTAGCTGCTTAATCATTGTTTGCTTAAATGCTTATAATAAATTTAAATAAAATTCTAATTGCCATTCTTTATAACTTAGCAATCATGATGTTATGTCTAACATCAGATTTACATATACAAACAGGTAGATATTTCAATTTACAGATATTATAGTGTTTAAAATTTAATCAAATTAATTATAAATAAAGTTCTTATTTCTTATTATAAATATATTTTAGATTCAATGTTTTTTTTTTATTTTTATTTTTATCAAATGTTTTAATTTTTACACACTAGACGGTAGAATTCAATCTAAATCCTATTTATTTTTCCAAAAAACTTTATGAATAGAGGTCAAATTGGTTCAGCCATTATGAAGTAATGCACTTACTAACTACCTAATAGCATTTATTTTTATTTATTTAATTGGATAATATCAATAATAAATTATAAAAGATTAATAATAAATAAGAACTCACCTCCTCTATATCTTTGTGGAATTTGATTGGCTTCATCAAATAAAAGTGCACTGAGAAGTACACAAAGTTTATCACAATAAATGCACTGTTCCACAGCACTCCGTCCAGGTAGCACTCCACACTCCACGCCCACATGCCCGAGAACGCGCACCCGATGATAAGCGCCACCCTCAACCATATCAACCCACTAGGAGTATGAGGAGCCAAGAATGAAAGCAAGAAAAAAATGTTGGCCACTTGGAAAAATATATGATTTATTGGCCGCCACTTGGGGCAGTGGTGTAAGTACAACTCCCACATTGACGGCTGCTCCTGAATGGTAACGTTCACGAAGTCTCCCACTTGGGATCCTGATAACTTCGTCGTCTCCAGCAACCCCATTTCACTTGTCCTCTCCGTGGATTCAGGGACCTCCGTGACGTCACTGCCCGTCGATGGCAAATCGGTCGTGACATTCTGCAGCCCAGTTATCATACCGATCGTTAAGGCACCGAGAAACAACATAGTCCCACCACGCTCCCGCCGAAACACGAACGAGTTTTGTCATCGAAATGTTACCGGCAATTGGCATTTGCGCTTGTTGATGTTCACTTAAACACTTAGATTTTGTACAATATTAAGAAGAAACATGAAGGTATTTACAGACGGCCACTGATCAGATTTATTTAAAAAATAAAATTTATAGAACTCATAAAACACTACAAGTTCTTGCAAAAGCGTTTGAGTGCAAAATTAAATAAAGGAGATGTCGGCGTAAAGAAAACTTAATACGAATAAAATCTTTGCAATAGTCTAAAATAAAACGTTAGAATTAGAAATAGTAAAGCAAACAATCGAAGCACGTAAATGACAGACTACACCAACGAACTATGACAGAAGCCATAGCTAACTACTTTTACTTCATAAAACTCGAAATTCAATCCTTCATAGACAAGGAGTAAGTAGTGTAGTTAAATGTTAGTTTCATAAATAACAGATAATAAAACATAGGTTATTTTAATTAAAAAAGTAGTAGTATGAGTACACTATACTCGCTCCATACATTGTAAAGCGGTTCAAGTAATGGCAATGGTAAGTAATATTTTAGTAGTTTTTATTGTAATGGATTTGAATTGATGAGATATTTGTAGTCAAAATAAATTAATAATCAAAATATATGTATACATAATTAACAGGTTCCTATCATTTTTTATTTTGAGAGCACCGATATTAACTAACTGTGATAAGAAAACGTTTATTATGTATTATTATTTATATAGATAATGGAGATGTAAAATATCTAATATTCAAAATAAACATCTTCTCATAATTCAAAATATGTTTAATTGAATTCCAATGTTACATTTTAGTGACTTTCTCCTCAATCGTTTTAGTCGTCCATCGAGTCATGTTACTTAATATTTATATTATTTAATATAATTAACATTTGCTTCGTGGTCTTAAGGATACAGATAAAACCGTTGTCCAATAAGTTATTATTAGAGGCCTTCTTATTTATAGAAGATGGCCTAGAAATTCTTGACAACCGAGAGAATCATCCTTACACGAGTATTAATAATAATAGTATTTAATAAATTAAAAGGTTTTTTAATTTGTTAAACGATTTTTTTAAACAGTTTTTTATTTGTATAATAGTTCGTTTTTCTATAACTAGATAATAGTGACTGACAGTTTTCGCATGGTCGTGATTGACATTGATGGACTTTTAATAGACAAAAGAATGACATTTAGACATTTAGGTATGGCGGTTTATAATTTCTTTTTTATTTATTTAGTAAAATTAAAATGAAATACGTCTTTTTTTAAGTATTCTATTCTGTGATTTTGTGATATGTTGAAACCGTAATGGCAGTACCGTACGAAATGTTATTACATCCTGAATTATTAACAAATGAGCAATTAATTCAGATTATAGAAGAAGTACTTGACAAATTTTTATTTTTTTTTTAATATTCTTTGCTCGTCATATAATTTGGGTATTTATAATATTTGTTCATTTTTTACAGAGACATTTACGAGTTTCAAATATGGAAAGTATACCAAGGCACGAGCTATTAGAGATTTTTCATAATTATTGCGTACCTTACGGCCAACGAAAATATAGAGACACAGGAAGAGGGAAATTATTGAACAAGACGCGCCAAACAAGCCCTGAACCAAAATCGGCTTTAAACAACAATAATCATTGTAGAAAATTGTCACAGCCATGGCCTACTGAAAGACTAAAACCACCACCTGACCAGTTAAGTGGACGAGTAAAATTGTTGAAATTAGATAATAAATCTGCATTTACAAACAACATTGTTGATACCTCAAAAAGAAAATTGTGTATTGATTCTGTAAGTAATCTAAAATCTACTAATTTTTAGAAAACAATAATAATTTATTTAAAGGAAATGAGATGTCTTTTTTCATTGCCGTTAATATGAAAATTATAAATTATGGGCAATATTACGTACAGATGATAAAAAATGATTAAAGAATCTTTGCTAAAAATATTTTACACATAAATACAATATTCATTGTGTTACTGTATGTTATTTGAACTTATTTATTATTTCATGTTGATGATTTAAAAAGAGTTCCCAATTTTATCTTTATGTAATTTATGTTTAGAAAGCACCTGCTTCTCATGATATATATCGCTAGATATTTTTTAAATAAAATACAATTGAATTGATATTTATAGCTTTTTTTTTTTAATTTATTCATAACAAACAAAAAATAAAATGGTTTCTCTTTATAGTATTCATATTAGTATAATATTAATCTTATATATTATATTTATTAAAACTATATGAATAATCTGTATATTTGGTTAAAACAATAAATAATCATGTTTCAGGGTTCCACAACAGACTGTACACCACCAAAACGGGAAAGGAAACCAATCACATGGCCTTAAAAGAGGGTTCTATCCTAATTATATTTTATAGACATTTGAACAATTATGCTTTCAAACATGTTATTATTTATAAGATTTTTTTTTGACAAACAACCTATTAAAAGCTACTGAATTATACTAGACATATTCACATACACCTCTAATATTTTTAATTCCAAGTTATTAAGAATGGTATTGTTAAACTAATTAGGCTAGTACAGAAAGAATGCCTAAATATAACCAGAACCTTATTGTGGCATACCTCAAAGCCTCAAGCTCAGATATATCAAATTTGAAAGCTTAGAAGCAGCAAAAAGTAGCTGGCTCCTATCTAAGAGGTTTTCAGCAAATTACTCTAAGAAATTAATTATTTTGAAAAAAAATAATATGTACATATTAACAAAGGCTCCCACTGGACACTGCAAACTGAACACGCATATGGTCCAACTAGGCTTATGCCGAAAAAGTATTTGCAGATTTTGTCACAATGAGGAAGAAACGCTGCAGCACTTAATATATGGCTGTAGCCCACTCATACATAAACAATATATCTCCTTTGGAAAACAAAGAATTTCTCCTGAGAATTAAAAAAAAAAATGTCCTACAAAAGACATCTTAAAATTCCTATAATTAATAGGAATTAACAGATTAAAAAAGGACAAGCACAAAAGGTCACAGTGTCACAAGTTTTTCTACATGAACAAGCCTATCTTTCAATAATAATAAATGGGGCAGAAAAGGTATTTCAACTTAAAATTTACTATTGAGTAGAGATGGGCAATCCACCTGGGTGGGTTTAAAGTCTGGTGGGTAAAAACCGGGTGTTTTGGGTTTATTGGGTTTAAACCCCATAAACACCCAAATTTTTGGGTGTTTATGATTTTGTACTTCATCATCGTCATCTCAGCCGCAAGACGTCCACTATACTGGACATAGACAATATTATTATGCAGCCTACAGAATAAAAAACTTTTAATTTGATTTTGAGTTTATTAAGAAAGAGATGAAAGTAAAATGTAAAACTACAGTCAATCACTGTCAGATTCAGAGTTATTACAAGCGATGAATTGTATAGGTTCGATAGGCTCTATTTCGTCTAAACTGTTATGTTCATTTACTTGCTCAATGAAAGCTTCTAAGGTATTTTCTTCATTAAACTGAATGTCCTCGCATTCAGCTTTATGTTTAAGATTCCAGTTATAACAAATGAATGAAATTTTTTCAGTTCTTTCAGTTGTAAGTCGATTTCTTTTGTTATTATGTATGTAGCCTTGGATACTAAAGGAACGCTCAGTGGCTGCCGAAGTACAGGGAGCTGATAGAATACGAATCGCTACTTTGCTTAACTCAGTGGAACCACAAATACCTTTCCACCATATTAGGGGCTCAATGCTATCTAATGAGCTCCATACAAATCCTCTGGCCCAAAAGTTTTCTTTAGCTTTATAACACGCCAAATCTGCCATTACATTTGACAAACTTAAGTGTTGGCTTAAATTGTAGATAAACTCCATACCCTTAAGTTCTTCCTCTTGAGTAAGTTCGACTCCTAGAGTCCTGGGGTCTAGAATATATGCTGCAAAATGTATTGGCCTCATTGCCATATTGCATCTTGAAGATACTGATGTTAGAATCTGCTGTTTGCTTTCTTCGCTCAATGTCGAAATCTCATTTAATGCAAAACGTATCTTAGCTTGTACATCTCTAAATGTAATGTATGTGCGATGCAAACGATTCTGGTCGCTCTCTAAGTAAAATATGCTTTCAGTGACTGGTTCCAAAATACTTATACATTCCCCTGTCTTCGTCCAGAAATCATCACTTAGAATTAAATCTTTAATATCTCTTGAAATTACCACATCTTCTCTAACTGTTAATATTTGCAAAGCTATCTTATTTGCTTTCAAACTTTTTAACGAAGTAACATGACTTCCCCATCTTGTAGCACAAGGCAATTTTAGTGTTTGTGTAGAATCTTCACCCTGCCTTGATTTTATCAACAAGGAACTTAATCGTTGACTCCTTTTAACAGTTTTTATTATATTTATGGCTTGCATAATAAACACAGTTACTTCTTGTATCTTTACAATATCTTGGCACAACAAGTTAAGGATATGTGCACAGCAACCGAGAGGAACAACATGTGGATATTTGAGTTTTGTTAATTCGAATGCCTTTTGTATATTTCTAGCGTTATCGCCAATAAGTACAAGAAACTTATTTGCTCCATACACTTTCATTACTTTTTCAACTTCTTGGCTAAGGTATTCACTAGTGTGAGGATTACTTTCTGTATTCAAACTTTTAACGTATGCAGGTTGAGGTTTTGATATAAGAAAGTTTATTATTCCTTCATTTCTTAAATTAGACCAGCCATCGCACTGAAGGTGTAAGTAACTACAAGCATTTAGTTCCTCATTTAACTCAAAACGCATTTCTCTATATATTTTATCTAAGTATTTTGTCGCTAAAGCTTTACGTGAAGGTATTTTAAATTTTGGTTGCAATTTTTCGAAAAATTGTATCCATAAAGGATGTTGCACCATCGATAATGGCGTCCCTGTTACAAATATAGCTCTCGCTAATTCTGTTTTTATATGATCATCGGTGTCTTGAAACTCAGCATTTATTGTAGTGTTAGCAGACGACGAGGGGCTTATAAAAGAATCATTTGTCTCTATCTCTGACAGTCCAGACATTTTGGTTTTGGACGAGCTATCTTTTATAAGTTTCATAGTCTTTTAATGTTTCTGGAGATTTTGGACAAGTGATAAGATGTTGAAGCATTTTGGCAGCATTACTGAATTTGTAGACCTTATTACAAAGCTTGCAAGAAACAGACTTGTTTGGTAAAGTACGGTAGTGCTCCCATATGCGTAAATCTTTAGGTCTCCCCATTGAACCTAAAAAAATGAACGATGATTAGTTGGTCTGACGAAAATTCAACAATAGAATGCCTATTTTTTTACAATGATTATTTCTTGTTATTTACAATAAATTTATTAAAAAAATAATAAAATAAATACAAAAAACCTTTGTAAAATTACATCTCCTCGGAGGATTAAACGCAGACGCTAGTTTATTATCGTATTGTTCTGTATTTTTCTCAGCAACTTCTTTAATTCGATTAGGTACTTACGCATATTATGTTAAAAATAAATATCTAGTACACATCTTAGGCTATCCACCATTATTATCCAATGACGACTCTCAGCTAACTATGCACTATCATCCAAAATAAACGTGTATGGAAAATTTTATCCCAGTCGGTTGAGGATTGAGGATAATTGCATCAACATACGAACATACCTACATACTTTTATTTACATAACGCAAGCTAAATAAAAGCTTGTAATAATACATCTAATTTTAAGTTAAAATTGTTAAGTGATCATGATATAATTGTATCATTCAAAAATCCACTTACCTTTAATTATTTCTTGTTAAGTATAAATATTATTTCAAATCTGCTCCCTTAATATGCACTTTTTTACTGCTTTTCCTACCTAACACGTTACCAGGAAGTCACGTTACCAGAGTCAGAGTAATAGTGAACACGTTTGACAGTGATTGTCGTCGCCTCATATTCAGCGTCGACGAATAGGGGAATCCCCAGTCATAATGTATTGCATGCGTGGCGGTCTTACTTCAAATCCATAAACAAAGAGATAATTACAGAACTCGATACTAGGTGGCGCTGTTTTTGTTTGAAGAAAGTTTGCGGGCTAAAATACATAGAATTTCATCAATGACTTCCACAAAGAACAACATTTCTGTTTTTTCTAAGTCCGTATCTCTTCCGTATATTTCATAAGATATAAGCTTGGGCTACATTGTTATGCAACGTGATTTTGTCGCTGTCTTGCTAGCAGGGTTGACAGATATACGATTTAAATCGTACTCATACTATTATTTGTCTATTTTTTAATGTACGATCGTAAAGATTATGATCGTAATTCGCACAAAAACATACGACTTTTTGGTTACCTGGCAACATTTTTATTATGAAACGAACATGCTCACATCATCAGTCACATGCAACAATTTATTGGGGATTTCCCCTTCACATCTGGCAGTCCTGCTTGCTAGAATATAGATAAGTCAGCCACAGTTACTGACGATCGATATTTAAAGGGTATTGTTTTTGTGCTAAATATTTCATAAAAACGTTATTTAATACTTTGTGGATTATTAATTTAGTTGATAATCACTGGAAGTAAAATGGATGCTAATTTGAGAGATCAAGATCTTCGTATAAAACAGTTAATAAAAGAAAATCTACGTAAGTACTCTTTTTATACCTAGGTAGGTAAGGTATAATAAACACAAAAGGTACTTAGATCGCGTGTGTTCGAAGCATTTATTCTAATAAATTTAATTTAAAATTGTAGAAAGAAAAAAATGTCTGCCAAGCCGTAGCCGAAGCCGATCTCCAAATATATTTGGCGATAGTGAGACCCAGTGTCCAGATGATTTACCCAGCGTCGTCGCAACAAAAAAAAAAAACGAGGATAAAGTAAAAGAAAATTTACTGAAAGAAGAAACAAACTGTTCTAAATGCTTAATTTATGGAGAAGAGGATAAAAGAAATGAGTATTTCGGACTGTTAGTGGCTCAAGAATTTAAATATATACGGCCATGTGTGCGAACGAGGTGTTATGAAGAAATTTTAAAGTATCTACGGGAAGCAAAAGGCCAACATGTTGATCAACTGCAACATGAAAACACTGAAAATTAATTACTTTCATTTTATTATATATAGATTTTTAAAATTTCCTGAAATATTATTAGTTAACGTTTTATTTAATATTGTAGAATTGATCAATACAATTTATAAAAATAATTTATTGGTATTACTTACATATTTTCAAAAAAATACGTAAAAACCTATTTTTTTGGGTGATTATGGGAGTTTATGGGTGTTTATTGGGTTTTTACCAAAGCACCGGGTTTAAACCCGGTGCTTTGCCCATCTGTACTATTGAGGCATTTTTTAAATAATAAATTAGAAAATTTAAAATTATTGGAAATTCTTTAATTGTTTTTGATAATGAATAATTGCAATATTGTTACACTGTATATTTATAAGTGTATTTATAAATTTTGAAATGAAGCTAATTCCTTTTTACATGTTTGGCAAGTGGCATATGGCATCACCAAAGGTTTAAGCACAATTAGATAAAGTTGGTTTGCTTAAATAACTGGTGAATAAAATGTAGTACAGCTGTCAGTGGACTGCTTCTCAAAATGCTAATTTTCACAAAAAATACTGATTATCTGACCAACTGATTCTGTTGTGGAAGAGCCGATTGGAGATAACAAGAAAAAAAAACATCTACAATAGTCATTGATGGACTTTATTTCTTACTGTAGATATTATGTATTCTGGTATTGTTGTTGTTGTACCAGCCATTAAGTGTCCACTCCTGAACACAACCTGTATTATTGTGTAATAATTTTATATTTCTATCTCAATTAAAATAATTGTAACTGTAAAATAATTGTTAACTGTCATTTTGTCAAACAATATTAAAGAAGAATAGGATAGCGGTTGAACATTTCCTATTTTTGACCCATAAATTATAAATATTTAATATTCATACATATTTACACATTACATACTTTAATTTGATATTGGCAATGTGTTTGCTCAAACATTTTAGACTTTAAATCATGTTTCTTCAGTAGTCAATTCTAAGGAATTATTCATTGACATTTTTAAGATTATCTTCCAAGGGAGGTATGACCTCTTAAAAAAGACGTATATGTACTCTCTGACATGTGTTTGTGAAGCTTGCTTGCATCTTGGTGTAAGTATGGCTTATTTGGCCCCCATAGGTACTGTTCTTAGTCTATGCTACGAATATTGTTCTCAAAAATTACTCCCAATCTGTATTTAATCTAAATTTCTGTTTTTATGTTATTGCATTATTTCATTATTATTTTTTTATTGTAATTTTATTTTACTATATATCTGTGGGGTATATAAGTACATTTTAATGACTTGTCATAATGAATTTGATGTAAATAGGTTATAAGAATCAAATTTGTTGTTTTACTTGTACACTTAAATGAAGTCTATGACACAAATTTGTAATAAAATGACGAATTAATCGCTTTTAAAATCCATTTTATTTAGTATTGCTTTGGATAAAACTATTTTTTTTATGATCAATCCTTTTTACAAGGTAAGGACTTTTATCTACTTTATGTTATATAGATATGTAATTAATAACAAACCGAAATTATAAAGTGTATGCATTTTTATTTTCCCTCGTTCAAACGACTTCAATATTTCCTCCCTATCACAACCATGAATCCTATTAAATCATGCTATCTCAAACTATCCTATTTCCTATTTTGGATTATGTTGACGTTAGTTTTTTTTTATACAACTTAGAATGGCAAACAAGCTGACGACCCACCTAATGGAAAGTGGTATCTGTCGCCTATAGACATGAGCAGTACAATAAAAAATATATGTGTGTGAATAGTACAATGACATTATTATTACTAACTCATTTCATAAACTTCTACCTTAGATTATAAGTTTCTACATTCAAATAAAGAACTGTCATGTGTCAATTGACAAATAACAAACCTGGTACCATAGACTTAGTATAATATATACTTCATAATCTAAGTTTATTACTATACCTACTTATTTCATAAGCCTCACTTTATTCGTTTCTACATTCAAATAAAGAACTAATATCTGTCAACTGACAAATCAACAAACCTAGTGTTGTTGATAAGTCATAATATAATATATAATTATACTAAATCATGTACGATCCAACACCAAAAAATGCTAAATCAAAAAAAAGCAGACTCGATACGATCAATCAAAACGAGGAGGGCAAGCGTCCTAATGTCTCCAAAGTGCATTCCCACTTTCTAGTTCCCTCCGAGAAGTTGGATAAAGTGACCAGACGAGTCATCGCTCCTTATGCTCAGATAGAGAGGAAGGGATTGAAAGACGAGGAATATAGAGAGGGGCGATATTTAGATATAAACAGATTCAATGTCTTCTTGGAAGACACTGTGGATCTCGACTCATTGCTGTACGAAACGGCTATGGTCTTAAAAACGATTACTGATAGTTCTGGTAAGTAGGTATAGATTGTCTACGTTAAAATGGCACGCCCCTCCAACTTTTTACTTCAATATGTGTGACCAGGTGTAGACATTGGTGATCTGTTTGTATTTGTGAGAAAACTTCTTCAGTAGTCGTCCGGCCGGAGAAGTGTAAAATCAGTTTACTTACTCTTGCTCTCTCATTGTTAGTTCTTTTGATTTCGAAGGAGCGTAATATGTTATCACTAGCTCATTAGAAGCAGTTACGAAGTACCAAATGCGTGGCACTACGCCGTTTTTATGTTTATGTTTTTTTTTATTCTAACTTAAAAGATACAGCGTCTAGAATTTTTTTGTTTTGTTTTCTACAAACCTTGTTAATCAATTATATTTTTGAACATGTTGAAATGTGTTGGAGTATGTTTTATTTTGATTCGAAATCTAGAAGTTGTAGTTTTACTACTTACAATTTATGCAGGAGTGGTCAACTCCTAAAGAATAGCCCCTTTATTTATAAAAATAACAAACAAATCTCTCATAATCCTATTTTAGTTATTGAGATTTTTTGTCTGTTTTTTGTACTAAATTCTCAGTTTGAAAGTGACAAATCAGTGTATAAGTAAAATAGGTTTGTAGGATGTTTTAGTTTTTATGAATAAGGGGGTATATTTGTAACAGCTAAGATGTCTGTAACAATAGGTACATATCAAAGTCAATATGAGAGACAGAGAGAGTTAGAGAGTGCCGTTTAATTTTGCAGGCGTTTTCGTCTACATTGTAGACACGTTAAAAAATGAAATCGTAATGATGCCACACAACACCAAGCTACCAGAACGTCATGAAGTTAATATACCTATTGGTTAGTGAACAAATAGTTTTCTTTTTTGTATCAGCCGTTAACTCTACTCTGAATATAGCCTCCCTTATATGGGGGGTTCGCCAGTAGTTGCCACGCTTGTCAGGCGAGTTGGCAACCCATTTTGGCTTTTAGTGATGTTTTAACTGGGACGCTACTGCCCATCCCTCGACTGTTAAGTTCCCTTAGTCTCCTCTTACGACACCCACGGGAAATGGGTAACCTGCTAGCTACGCCGGGACCTACACGGCTATTCCTAGATACATCATGATAATTTGTATCAGCTTGTGTTGTTGTTATGCATTTTATGTATTCTATGAAAATATAAATCATAGGTTCTCCGTAGAAGAGCCAGAGAACAGCAGTTTTTTTTTCATTTTAATTTTTTCATAGTAAAGAAACAAGAACCCCGTGTACACTATCCGTATACACTTTTTTACACAACTTAGAATGGCAAATAAGCTAACGCCCCACCCGATGGAAAGTGGCAACTGTGGTCTATAGACATGAACAGTACCATGGACATAACAGAGTATACTGTGTCGTCCGTGATACCCCTTAGATATGCGCTGACATTTTGAGGACTAAGCTGTTATGCCTTGGTACTATGTAATTTCACTGCCATATCCCAACCTTCAAATCGAAATACAGGCATACAAACAACTGCTTTATGACAGAATCAAGAAAAGGACAGAGGTATCCAAGCAAATGAAGAATTTTGTACAGTTTCCCTCTAGTAAATGAGAATGAGAGATGACAAGTTAGTTGACTCATAGTGACGAATTCAACAATTATTAACCACGATGATTTACAGGGATATTTTGGTAGGAATACAGTAGTTAGGCCCCATTATTAGTAGATAATTCCTTTCTCCCCAGAAAAAGATAGGGGGCAAGAAATGAGATCATTCATCATTGAAAAGGCGCAGATAGTACTCATAGTTTTTATTTAATAATTGACAATGTGCTGTTAACACCATAGTTTTATGGTGGTAAGATACCAGTATGAGAGATAATAGAAGCGTATGAATTAGTTAGACTATTGTAATAAATATACCACGAATTCACAATTTAAAAAAGATCTGAATCCATCCATGTAATCCATTTTTAGAGGAAGGTAAAGTAGCGGCTGCCCATGTGGCAGCAACCAAAGAGTTTCTACTTCTAGAAGATGTGCAGCGTGACCGGAGGTTCGCGGAAGGTCTCAAGTGGGTAGATGCAAAGGTCGCACTACTGATGCCAGTGGTGAAGCCTGACGGAGAGTGTTATGCTGTGCTGGAATTGTATAGAACTTCCACAGAAGTTTATGACGAAGTGAGATGATAATATGAACTGTTAATCATTCACTGCTAAATACCAGGCCTCCACAAAAGAACGGTTTTGAACCACCTGAATTCACTGACTCCTTACAATGCATTTATGGTTGTCGCTTCATTTTATGGGGGGTCATCTTAGACTACGTTTTTTTTTTATACAACTTAGAATGGCAAACAGGCTGACGGCCCACCTGATGGAAAGTGGTAACCGTCGCCTATAGACATGAGCAGTACCATAGACATAACAGAGTATACTGTTTCGCCCATGATACCCCCCATGCGTTGCCATTCCTGCTTGTTTGTCAGCTTGTTTGCTATTCTAAGTTGTATAAAAATAAAAGTATTTTTAATTAATTAATCAATAGTGCTGGTATATTTAATAATTTTCTAAATATATTAGAAAATTATTTATTGATTATTTTGTAAAATTATGTGGTATGGACACTAATGTCTGCCCTACATCGTCATATTCAGAACGTCGTGTATACAGTGGTGAGTGTAGCGTGCTGGGCCGGCGCTGCGGTCCACCAGGCGCAAGCGAGGGTCACTCTGCAGAAGACTGCCCATCTTAATTGCGAACTGCGCACGCTGCTGCAAAACTATTTCTGCGACTTGGCCTCCATTGACACAATGCTAACCGATATGTTGGTATGTATATATTTTTATTTTTTACTAGCGGACCGTCCCAGCTACGCACGGATGGACATTTTTACATTTTAAAAAGTGGCCATTAAATCTGTACACGCGACGGTAGCTTAAAAATGGAGTAACTTCTACCGTTTTCCCAACATTTATCTTTACTGCTCTGCTGCTATTGGTCGTAGCGTGATGAAAAGTATACTATAACCTGCCCAGGAGTATGAAGAATAATTGTACCAAGTTTCATTAAAATCCGTCGAGTGGTTTTTGTTTCTATAACGAACATACGGACAGACAGACAAAAATATTACTGATTGCATTTTTGGCATCAGTATCGATCACTGATCACCCCCTGATGGTTATTTTGGAAATATATTTCATGTACAGAATTGACCTCTCTAGAGATTTATTATAAGTATAGATAGATAATAACAAAGCTTTTGAATTGATAGCTAATTAATTATAAGAAGATATGTACATCGGACGTATGGTCCCGGCATTTTATGGACCATTTACTTTCTCGAGGGTGTTATTAGTAATCTAATCCTAACTGACGTTGCCATTCCGCCTGACAGGGGGGGGGGGTTAGTTAGTAATGCGGATTACCAGCCCCATTGCTAGCAATATACCCTCGTGGTCGACCTCCACATGGATCCCCTGGAAACCATCATGTTGAATTCCAGGTGTATTTATCACGATAGGCTAACTGACCTGCTCTTTCATTTTCACTTATCACCTCTCACTGGTGCCTCGTCAGAGTATAGCGCAGGCGGGGTTACCATTCCATTATCATCCATTACAAAAAGAACCGCCTGACAAGTATGATGATATGATGTACTTCATAAGCGTTTATTAAAGGGGGGGGGGGGTCATTGCACACCCGAGAATTGTCTGGTGCCCAGTCATAACTTATCTATCTTCCCTTGCAAAATAGTCATAAATACGTCAGTGATGTACCTAAAAGAAACCTATTCATATACTTTCGAAATGAAGAGGTCAAATTCGCCTGAAAAAAATTATTGCGACTTTATTACATCGCCATTTCTGAACCAATTTGCATAATTCCTTCTGCAATTTTTTTTTTTTTTTTTTTAGTAAAATTAATAATATTTGATTAAAAATATAGGAAATAATAAGCAATAATATGTCACAATGCGATTCGCACGACCACTCGCCCGAACATTACCCAGGGGAGTAGCCTAAAGCGGGAGGTTTGCAGTCTAAGCTTAAATAAGTACATCACTGCAAATAAAAATAAATCAAATTCCAGAAGGTATGATATAAATTAATAAAAATATTTGATGATAAAAAATGACATTAATCGTCCATGACGTAGGCCATAGTGAAGTCGTTTATGGGCGCCATGAGGAGCAGTTTTTTCATCATCGACAGAGATCACGTCGGTGAAAACATACAAGCTGACATGTGGGATGATGGATGGACATCGGAGAAGACCACCATGCCAAAAAAGAGATTAAAAATAAAGTATATCGTTTACGCTAATATTTATATTTTTAAGTTATAGAACTTACCCCAAAAATATTAGCAACTATTAAGTCGTATACCTAGAATAAGAAAGCTGAACTGACAGTGAAAACAAACTGATAGACAAGTGGTGATCTCGTATTTTCTTTTAATGGGTGAAAATAGAATGGTAACCCCAATGAGGCACCAGTGGAAGATAAAAGGTGAGACTGAATGCAGGTCAGTTGGTCCACTATGTTGAATTCGACAAGAATTAATTAACCATGATGGTTTCCAGGGGGAACCGCGTGGAGGTCGACTTTCGAGGGTGTATTGCTAGCAATGGGGCTATTAGACCTCATTACTAACAATCCCTTTCCCCCCGGTGACCCCGTATTGTGTACAAATACAGTCCATTCGTTATAGAAAACGACAACCACTAACATTTTACATCGATAATGAAAACAAGTAGCTCAGAATTCAGAACCTTTCCTTACATTAGCCTATTGAGGCTGGTCCATATTCGGAAATGATGGGGGGGAGAGATTGTTGGTATCATAGCCTCATTGCTCGTTATATATTTTATCAGGTTGATTTTCATGCGGTTCCCCCTGGAAACTTACGTAGTAAATTTTTTGGAATTCATCATGACGGGCTAAATCCTGCTTTCATCCTCACCTATCGTCTCTCACTGGTACTCTGCCAGCATATACCGATGGCACAGGAGGAGTTACAATTTCATTTTCACCTATTAATAAAATATTCGTAAAAGGGGATGCTGAAATGACTTTTCAGTAATTTCTCTACACCCATCAACATTATTTCAATGTAGATGTTGATAATAGTGACTAAAGTGACAATGTGAGACATGATCGGTTCATGTTTCACTATGCACAATATCAGAGGATGACCACTAGTGAAGTGAGGACCCTCTCATCATCACAAGTTAAAGAAGAAAGTGATAACTACAATGACTTGCAGCATATTCTAAATTACTCCAGTACGTTAGTAACATTTACAATACGTATTCCAGTCTAAGCCAAGAACAAACTCCAGCAGGCTATGTGGCCAGAACAGGAGAGTCACTAAACGTGCGAGACGCATACATAGATCCCCGGTTCGTGAAGGAAATAGACCCAACAACGGGAACAGTCGTACGATCATGTCTCGCTGCACCGATTGTAGACAAACATGGAGTCATTGGTTAATTTATCAAATTTAAATATTATATCTGTAGACTATAACGAGGGTGGCTTTACAGAACCTACCTTAGATGTTGCTTCTTCTACTTCAGACAAGAGTTGACTAGCATGATAATTTTTGGCTGGAAAGTTATGGTGTGAAATTACTGGAAACTGAGACTCGAGATAATTAGATTAACTCTCAATTGAAACCAAGTTGACTGGTGTTGCAAGCGTCCATGGGCTACGTATTATCATCAGACGGGGACGTAAAGTTGGTTTACACTATCATTGTAAATATAATTTGACTTCAAAACAAACTACCATATTGTAAAATTTAGACAGATACAGGCACGTTTGTTTGTAGAATAGGTTGACCAAATACTTTAATTAAATGTAAATTACGTATCCCAGGTGTAGTGCAATTAACAAATAAAAGTAATGCGCTGCCATTCAACGCAGAAGATGAGACTATATTTAAAGTATTCATCAGTTATTGCTCCCTGATAGTGCACTTTTACCATATGCAACAAAAGAAGATTTATCACGTAAGTTTTGCTTCTATTTGTATAAACATGCCCTATCATACAATACACCCTCTTTTAGTGTAGAGGCACTTTCCATCGCATACATCCTTTCTGACGTTGAACTTTCTTATACAGGAGGTAGAATCGGAAATTGTTTTTAATCGTCTACCTTTTTTTTACACAACTTAGAATGGCAAACAAGCTGACGGCCCACCTGATGGTAAGTGATAACCGTCGCCTATAGACATGAGCAGTACCGTGGACATAACAGAGTATACTGTTTCGCCCATGATACCTCCCATGCATTGCCATTCCTGAGGACTCAGGTGGTATTCCTCTGTACCCAGTAAATTCACGCCATATCCCACCCTTCAAACCAAAACACAGCCATGCAAACACAACTGCTTCACAGTTGAAACACGAATTGGACAGAGGTACCCAAGCAATCGACTTTTGTACAAAGTCTCCCTCTCCCTAATTATAATCATAAGAGTAAGATAAAAGAAGAGAGCGAACAAAGCTAGACAATGTGTGAGCCGAATATTACTAACTGCTTTTGGCCAGTTCCAAAAATTAATGAAATTGTCTTTTAATTTAAAGGATAATTTGAACAAAGTGTATTCTGATTTGATGAGTCTACACCTGAAGCCTTGCAAACATGACATGGAAGAACTGATAGAGACAAACGGTATGGTACTGCCGCCTAACAATTTCAAATCGTGAGTGACGCAATTAGCTATTGAAGTATTTTGTCCTTTTCACATTGTAATCGACAGTTTCAATTTATCAAAATCAAACGGTTTCACTTTAATTTCTAATCAATCAACCTCAACAGTTACGATTATCACATAAGCGACGGCAGCAAAGAAGACATGCCAGGACTCATCTGCTATATGTTCATGGAGACATTCGCAGACCGCAACTTCGACAGGAATCAGCTGGCAGACTTCGTGTTCACAATACTAAACTGCTACCGACACAATCCGTACCACAACGCGGAGCACGCCTTCTATTTCACCCACACCATGTATTTAATACTGCTCAACAATTCTGGATACTTCGATTTTGTAGAGGTACTTCGTAAATCCAAACTTCTGTTCTTTATCATCGTCATCATGTCACCCGTTCGCTGTCCACCAATATAGAGTACTGTCTACCCCCATAAAGAACGATCCCGAACCACCTGTGCCCACTGACTCCCTGTAATGCAAGTTATGAATAAACGAATGTAATAAGCAAAGTTCATTTCGGAGACAAAAGACTTCCCGTGCCCCCCCCCCCCTGGAACCATCATGCTGAATCCCAAGTGTAGTCATCACAATATGCTAACTGATCTGCCTTTTTTATTCTCACCTATCATCCCTCACTGGTGCCAGCGTATATCCTTAGCGCAGGCTAGGTTATCATTCCATTATCATCCATCTTAATTGTTATTGCTGTGATATAAAAAAAAAAACTTCACGTAAAATAAAATACTCAGGTATAATGCAAAAAAAATCTGAGCTCGCGGCCTCTTGAACCGGGGCCCTTTTGGGTCGGGGGCCCGTGGCATTTTGCCAGCCCTATTGTTACGCCACTGAACATTGCTAAAGAAACCGATAAACGATCAGATATTATTGTTGACAGACGGTAGCGCTGATGCTGGCAGGGCTGTGCCACGACCTCGATCACCCCGGCTACAACAACAACTTCCTATCTCTCTGCAAACATCCTCTAGCCCAAATGTACAAGTCGTCCATGCTTGAATATCATCATTACTTTCTTGCAAAGAAAATTATTGAGGTACTGTACTATGTATATTAATATGAATAATGACAATGACTGTCCCATGTGGCCAGACAACACTGGGACTGGATCAGCACAGGGAATGAAGCGATCAAAAATATCAAGTTTAATTTTCAGAAAGTAATATGCAAATATTGCGTCGTGAGAGGCGACTAAGAGAATTTATGGTGGAGGTATGGGCAGCGGCGTCATTCTTAAAACATCTGTAAAAACCTAACTGCGGTTGCGAACCTGCTTGCAAAGCGTGGCGGCTACATGCAAAACTCCCCTTATGGGGAAGGTTTATGTTCAGCATTGGGCTATTAACGGCTGAAAATAATAATTTAATAATAATAGTATACAAATATTTAAAATAAAACAAATAGTACTGATTCGTAAAAATTGAGGCACTTTTATGTGAAGTCGTTCAAAGTGAGAACACTTTTTTTATTTTTTTTATGCAACTTAGAATGATAAGCTGATGGCCTGTGATTCTCAAGGCCTCGTACTTAATGCCTCGTTTCTGAGAACTAAGGTATTATGAATCTGTACGCTCTAATTATTAAAATATTTCAGGACAAAAATATCCTCGCCAGGATACCAGATATGGACCGTGTGCGTATAATGGAAGAGATAAAGTACGACATCTTGTGCACAGACCTGGCCGTCTACTTCCAGATACGAGCCCAACTCACGCCTCTAGTCGCGGACCATGCTTTTGACTGGACTGATAACTCACATCGGCGGATGTTAAAGGTCTTTGTTTGAATGTCTAGAAATTTTTTAAATTCAATACAAATACACCAGAGGGAGACTTTGTACAAAAGTCGATTGCTTGGCTACCTCTGTCCCATTCGTGTTTCTACCGTGAAGCAGTTGTGTTTGCATGGCTGTGTTTCGGTTTGAAGGGTGGGATATGGCGTAAATTTACAGGGTACAAAGGCATAACATCTGAGTCCTCAGGAATGGCAACGCATGGAGGGTATCATGGGCGAAACAGTACACTCTGTTATGTGCATGGTACTGCTCATGTCTATGAGCGACAGTTACCACTTTCCATCAGGTGGGCCGTCAGCTTGTTTGCCATTCTAAGTTGCATAAAAAAAAAACAGTGATGATTTCAGAGTTTGTAAACAAGTATGCTTGAATAAAGATAGTTTGAATTTACCTATATTTCTGTTCAGCGTTCGAATTCCAAAAATCAGAGAATATAAATACAAAAGATTCTAGATCGCCCATAGGCGATGTATAAGAATTTCTTTGGATCTTGATTTTTTATCAACCAATCAATTTCTTTGTCCTTTCAACTTTGGAGGATATGAAAAAATAATTATAACATTAATCTTATACTATTGCAGGGTATATTAATGACAACGAGCGACTTGTCTGGTTGCTGCAAGCCCTTTGGTGTAGCGAAGGCAATAGCCCAATCAATTTATGCTGAGTTTTATAATCAGGTGCAATTAATTGAATACTTTTTAGGTAATGATTTCAGTGGCTGTGTGGTCCCGGCATAAAAAAGACCACTCTTTTTTTCCTGTGGGTGTCGTAAACGACTAAGGGACGGCGAGGGATGGACAGCAACGCCCCTTTTATAACATCTCTAAAGCCTGACTGCGGTTGCCAATCCGCCTGCCAAATGTGGCAACTACTGGCAAACCCTCCCAAGGGGGAGGCTTATGTTCAGCAGTGGACGGTTAAGAGCTGATATGATGATGACGATGAATCATTCCACTTACTTTAGTTACTTAAATTATGTTCAATTCTTTTTTAATGGACAAAAATGAAATAGTAATGTCTCCTGCACTGTCGGTATGTACAAACGAAGCACCAGTGAGAGAAGATAGATGAGAAGGAAAGCAGGTGAGTTGGCATATCGTGAATTTATAATAATTAACCACAATGGTTTTTAAGGGAAACCACTGCACGGAAGTCGTCCTGATAGGTTATATTGCTAGCATATTGCTAGCAATGGGGCAGTTAGACCTCGTTATTAACAGTCACTATATGCCCAGTCTATTTGTCCTTTTCCCTCACCATATGCCATTTCAGCTTGATGATCTTTCATACTTCTAAGAGCACATTAAAAGTATTCTTGTGTGTGGCCTCTGATGAGATGAGAGAGCCTTCGTTTACAACAACATCTTGGAAATACTCAGCACATCCCTTCTCTAGTTTTTTATTGTACTAGCAACACTTTGCTCCGCTGCTAATTTTTTTTTAATGTCACGTACGTGTGTTCAATTCGACTCCGGTTTTAAACAAGTTATAATTGCGTTTCAGTGTATCTGTATGTATATAAAATTAAACACAGTTTACAATCAAATAGTTTATTTATTGCGCTCTACTGTAATAAGATCGAACACAACAGTGGGCTAGAAATCCTTAACCCCAAAGGAATGTTGACAAGAATAATTTTAAATAGATGAAAAGGCAATGATAACTTCAAGCGGATTAGACAGATGTGAATAAAGTTAGGTCAGTCAGCTTATTGTCACGAATTCGTCAGAAATTAATCACGACGGATTCCACCGACTATTTGCATATCAACCGATCAACAATCTGTCCCCCCCATGCCCAATTCGTAGCATATAATTTACTAAGTATACCTAGGGAGACAAAGAACGTGCTATGGGCTACACGCCCCTCAGCATGATGGACCGGCGGCGGCGCGTCAACCAGCCCGCCGAGCAGATCCAGTTCCTCTCCGTGGTGGTGCTGCCGTGTCTGATGCTACTACAAAACATATTCCCCAATACTGTGCCGCTCATTGACAACTGCAGGTGAGTCTCTTGTCATTTTTCTTTAAGACCCACGCAGACGATTTTTTCTCCGGAATTAAATTTTGTTTTGTGTTAGCAGAGTTTTTTTTTAATGAGTGATAATGGAATGGTTGCCCTGCCTGTGCTATCGATATACGCTTGCGGACAGTATATGGGCTAACTGACCTGCTTTTTCATTCTCACCTATCATCGCTCACTGGTGCCCTGCCAGCGCAGGCGGGGTTATCATTCCATGATCATGTGTTCATCCCGTCAGTGCAGGTTACCATTCATTATATCATCTATTAAAAATAGCCTGCCCACATAGATAACTGGTAAACGAATCGATCAGTAGAAACGTTTAGTTTAGCGCTCGAGGGATATTTGACAATTCTGAACCGATTTTAATTATTCTTATTCAATTATAATTTAAGATTGTATTTTACAAAAATAACCGACTCGAGTTGCAACAAAACCAGTTATTTTGATTTAAAAATTAAAACTAATGAACCGATTTTGATTAAATTTCTACAGGACTAATCTATATATATAATAGAATTAGGAAGTAGTAGAATTTGGAAAATGCTTCATTGAAAAAAGAATTTTCCAAATCAGTTTAGAACTGATACAGTTATGAGACAACATACAATTGTTGTTGTTGTGGGCGATCATGGGCGGCGGTAGTCACTTACCATCAGGTGAGCCGCATGCTCGTTTGCCCTCTGTGTTGTAAAAAACAAAACAAAAAAAAGAAACGAAGTGAGACTATTTAATTTTGAAGTCGGTTGAAAAGGGTTTACTCCTACGTTGGTTTTATACAAATTTTGGTTAATACTGAAGCCAGTGAATAATATTTTGGACAGAAAAACCCAAGAGGCGTGGCACGAAGAGATCGAGATCAGAGGACAGAAGCTGTGGCGACAGGACGATTCGCTGCCGAGCACTGCGCGAGGACAGTTCCTCATCAACAAGTCTGATCGAGATATATAATAATTATTAAATCGTAGATTATATAAATAGAGTATCGAGTCTCAAAAACGGCTCAACTTTTTGTCAGCTAATTATCGAATTAGCTGACTCGTTTTTTTTATTAGTGTTCTATATACTTACGCATACAATTTATCTTGATGTATTTATATTTAATTATTTAATAAATAAAATGAGTTGTGACCATTTCATTGACTTAAATTTGAAAAAAAAATACTAATATAGTATTTTAGATGTATTATTATTGTTATTGAATTTACCTTGTAGTGCCACCATTAAATGGGCCACCCCTTTTCCCATGAATGTCGTAAGGGGATTTAATGGTCGACGGATGGGCAGCAGCGTCCTTTTTAAAACATCACCAAATGTCAAACTGCGGTTGCCAACCTATCTGCCAAGTGTGCCAACTATTGGCAATACCCTCCTTATGGGGGAGAAATGTTCAGCAATGAAAAGGTAATGTCTTATATGATTACTATCGAACTATAAATCAAATATTGGTCTTTGTTTCAATAACTAAATTTATTAGCTACTTCAAAATAGATTCTCAAATTCGGAACCGATTTTAATGATTCTTATTTTTAGAAAAGAATAGATACCAGTTTTAGGGGTACTGCATTAAAACAACGATAGTGACATGATAGCAAATTTATTTATTAACCTAATTATGATCCACATAATACAAATGTAACCGATGTTTACTGGTGTTTAACAAATAACCATAAAAATCAATTTCGTGTAACCGACCAGCCCTAAAAACAAAGTACATTTTTACCGATTTAGTATCGTGGGCGTCACAGCATATTCTTTTTTTTTTTATACCACAGGTAGCGAACAAGCATACAGGCCACCTGATGGTAATCGGCTACGGTAGCCAATGAACACCTGCAATATCAGGGATATAACGTGCGCATTGCCGACCCTGAAGAAACATCTTTAACCCCCTTTTAAAGAACCCCATGCTGTAGTCTCTTTGGAAACCCTCGGCAGGGAGCTCATTCCATAACCTTAATGTTGGTGTTTCTGAAATATCCATGGTGACTTACCATTTTCTATCAGATGGGCCATCAGCTGATATGCCACTCCATACTGCATACAAAAGCCATTTTAGCTAGTTTATATCAGTCTATATTATTAATGGTGACTTCAAATTTGGAATATCATCAAAGAATATCTTATTTGATTTTACATTATGAAATGACCACCATGACCATGAGTTTTAACAGTCTCTCATGTAAACTTGCAATTTCATAATTCAGTCGTTTCCATGGTATCCAAATATAACAACTTCAAAACAATATAGCACTTGGTTACTTGGTTATGCTACTTTTAAATGACGTTAATATCACAACAAACTTATGTAGAAACGTGGTATATCAAAACTAACTTCAACATATCGTATGAAATTAGTCTCCATGTAAATTAGGCTCGTAACTTTGATACTAGCCATTTATAATTAAAAAAAAAATGTACTTTGTCTATACAGCCAGCCGTAACATCAATCTATGCCGTCACTATAGTGAATCGTTACACAGTACTACCAACCTTTGTACACTGAAGGCCTTGATAAACAAATTAGTACATAATATAACGGTATCACAAGTAAAGATTTATAGGGCCGAGTGCGGACAGAATGTGTGGACGTTTTGGCGGGAAAGGAGAAGTTTATCAAATACTTGTCTATGCTGTTATATTTGTCTCTATATTTTACACAGTGTATATTTCTTTGAGTGAAACAATTTTCATAAAAATTAAAACTTGTTTTTTGTCACTTACTAATTAAAAAAAAAAAGAATATTCAATAACTAAATATTTGAAGATTTTTGAATAAAGGAATAAAACGATATTTATTATTAATGCAATTATTAGTACTTCGTTTTACCACTTTTCCATGCAAAAACATATTAAAAAATAAAACATTTGGTTTATGACTTTACTTCAAATTTAGGTATAATCTTTTTTTTTAATTAGCAACAATAATAATAATTAAAAAAATATATTGTTTAAATATAAAGATAATCAAAATTAATCTCCAATCACTATATATTTCTCTACATATGTGTGTCACCACAAACGTTCTTCTGTCTGCACTCAAACATCGATACACAATTTTTTAATACCCTCAATCCGTAGTCTACGACAAACTAATACATCGAACGGTTCAGACTTGTTGATAAAGTTTGCTTTTTGTGTGTGACATCCTATCGAGACGGATTTAGGATCTTAGATTATGAAAATTATTATCTTTTATTGCGAAAAAAAAAACATGATATGACGTAACGTAATAGTGTAGATAACACCAGACCAATGCCAGTTCCAAGCTGGTTTAGACATCAAGTCCACATTATTCCGGTCTATAAAGTAACTGGAATAATTTAAATAAGCTTTTGATTTCAATATATGAGATCTACCAGAGAGCAGAGAGGACGGCCGATTTAATTTTTTTATTCTAAAAACAAACGTAATGCAAACTTTTTTATTTACAGCAAGTTTTTATCTGGCAACTCAAAAGAAATTTAATTCCGATTTACGCAGTATTTTTTAATTTATAAAAGTCGAGTATTAGATAAGATAAATCATGAAAATATACACATTATTTATTTATCAATACCTATAATTTAGTAGCCCATATTTTATATAGATAAACAAGGCATTTATGGTGTCCTCAATGATCTAGTTTCCTGATGTTGAAATTGCCTAAATTTGAAATCTATTTAAATTTCATAATTACCAGAAATCAAACTTTTAAAATATGACTAATATTGGACTGCCAAATAAGGGTTATTTATTTTCTTTTTCAAAACCTTTTCACTTGTATTTGGAAATCAACTAGATTTAAATTACTGGAAAAGCGAGCACTGTATTAAACGCACTGGTTCCAGTGACTGGAATAATGTGAACCGGGCACAAAGTCATTTAATTAATACTTAGCTATTTAGCTATATCTAGTTAAATCTATATAAAATACCTGCAATTTCTCGCACGACGTCAACACATTACAGGACAAATACGGATGTATTAAAATATTTCCTCTAATATGTAGCGCCCATATTTCTATATCCTCTGAGTAAACACATAATAAATAATAATTTATATAATAAATTATATAAATTCTTAATGAAATGAATTATAAATTATATTAATGAGATTTAATAATAATGCTACAATATAAGATAATCTGTAGAAATACATACGATTTCTGTTTTGAGTATTCCAAAATTTTGATGAAATGTTACTGCAAAAACTTTAATTAATGTACATAACCTATTCATATGTAACTCAAATGCTTATTAATCAATTCAAAAATCGGACTAAAAAAGTTTTTGTCAACAAAACAGAAATCCCCATCGGTACCGACTATATGAAGCGAATATATAAACAATTTCAACAATTCCAATAATATTGCTTAAGTGTAAACGATAACATTATCTTAATATAAACAATTTTGTTCTAATTGAATTAATTATTTGATGAATAAACAGATTTATTACACACATAAGACTATCTTTACATTTCCATTTTTATAAAATGAAATAATGTTTAGAAAACATTTTTTTTTTAAATACTTTTATTTATGGTATTTTTTGATTAGTCTGTGGAATGAAGTGGCGGGAAACGTATCTGTTCAATTCTGAGTAGTCTATGTTCTATAACAGATGTTAACCACGGATAATGATCTAAACATCCGACAATTAATCATCACTTCATAGCAGTAATAACATTTAGATTTTTAAAACAATTCTCTCATAGCTGACAATAGGGGTACGCGAATTTGAAAGAGTTAAAATGACAGTGTTCACGCTGCATTATTAGGTGAGAATGAATTTTTTTTCATAGGCGTAGCCAGTATTACTTCTGATGGACTTGTAATGTTAATTAAAAAATAAAAGAAAAAAAAATTACGAAAAATTTATTGTTAATAGTTTCGTAACTACACGTTTTATTTTAATGTAATAACTACTGGTTTAACTTACTTGTATTTTAGTCGAGTAAGTTCGACTAGTTAGTCAGGCTCGTGGTCACGTCACGGCCACTCACGACTAAAGGTCCCGATTAGTCCCAAACTTAGTCGAGCTTTCTCGACTAAAATATACGTAAGTTAATGCGGTAATTATTACATTAAAAATGTACGAAAAAAATTCACAAAGTAAATATCAATACCCAGTATGTATATATATATATATATATATATATATATATATATATATATATATATATATATATATATATATATATAAAGTATAAAAATGTTTTTAATTGAACATTTCACAACAATATATGTAGCTTGTGACTACAGACATATGCTGAATGCTGTATAAATAGCAAATATATAAATATATCATAAGAAAGAAATAAAATATGTAATATTAGGTTGACTGGAACAAATCTCTTTTAGAGATAAGTTCGCCTTTGCTAACATTGTTATTAACTATTTTTTTTTCGGAAAATTCTTTAGTAAAGAAGGGTAGACGAGGGGGAGGGAAAGGAAGGTATATGGCCTTCTAGTTACGCCCATGACTCCTGTTTTATACTGAAACAATATTTTGTGAACCATTATCATTATAACAGTCCATAAACGTCCCACTGTTGGGCACGAAGTTTGTGAGTCGTGATAATTATATAGTGTGCTTTCGAGTGGTGGTGGTTGATTTAAAATTCGAATTCACTGGAATGGAATAACCTCAAAGAGGATTTTTTTAACTGGCAATTTATAACGTAAAGAGAATTGCCTTAAAAGTCGAAGGCGGCAAGTTCGAACGTTGGCTATTATGTGTTCCGTATCTTGCCTGGTACATAGTTCTTGTCGATGACTTGTTCTTGCAGGAACATGTGAAGGCACCGCTCGTTCTGGGCTAGTGGGTGACCGGCGATCTTGTTGATAAATACTTCTAGGCCTAGAAATAGTAAAGAGCAACAAGTAAGTAAAGACATATATTGGGTTAGGAGGAAAGCGGATTTTATGGACTTTTGGACTATTGGAGCGAAACAGGAGTTTAGCTCCAATACTTACTAATAATACTAAAAAAATACAAATCTTAAGGTTTTTTCGAGTTAATACTTTAATTCTTAAATTTATTAAAAATATTCTGTTTCAAAAATTATGGAATAAATGTTAGGTTCTTCCTGTGTTCATGGCGACTCGAACCAAAGGCCCCTTCAGGCCGGAGGCTCGTGGCATATTGCCCACTCTGCCACCTTATTACGCCATTAGGTATTAAGGTATCAAAATATCTAAATATGAAAATATTAATAGGAAAAGCAGATAAATTTAAAAATTATACAAATATATTATTTAACTAAAATAAAACTATGTAGGAATACATATGACATCAAACAAATACCCGGTAATATGCTTTCTCACTGCATTGGGTTGACTGGAAGAGATCTCAGTCAGAGATAAGTCCACCCTTGCTCATAATATTTATATATACATTAACAATGTAATTTTTAAGTGCAATAAAGAATACATAAAGATAATAAAGATTTTAATGTCTATTAATAAACCGTTAAATATAAGCATTCATGAAAGTTAGTTGATAATTGCAGAAAAAAATTTCATGTCTTAATGTCAATGTAACTGACATGACCCCAGAACGTTTGCATTTCCATTTTGTAAACAATATTAATCAGAGCAGCTTATCAATTGACGTAACCAAACATCAAGTTTTTCATATATTAATAAGAATGTAGGTATCTTTATATATTATAGTAAACATGTACAACACTTATTTATGCAGTTGTATTTAAAGATTGACACAAAATGAAATAATAATAAAAAAGATAGGTAATTAGATAAACTATTAACAAATTGTACATTTAAAATGAAAATACTAATCCGGCTCGAAGGACTATGTAGAAATATGTATACGATTTATGTTGTAAATGAAGCACGTGATTCAATAGCTATTTAATATTCTAAAATACTAATAAATGCCTGTGCATTTGCTAGTTTTTTAGAACACACGTGCTTACGTAGATGAAACAACTGACATCTCTGTAGAGGTCAGTCGAATGCATGAATACTAAATATCACAGAATTACAAACATAGTTGAAATAATCAACACAAAGACCTAAACAGACTCATGGGACCTTTTATACGATTAACTAATTGATCTTTATATTGCTTACTTGTTTAGAGCAAGCAAGTTTTGCGGATTCATAGTAGCAGGAGTAATATATAAATCTTTTATATATTAAGAATTATCTCTCCTTGAAATTACAATGAGTTAAGCAAGACCATAGACTCTACAGAAACAGAATTTGAATAATTTATTTTAATTTATTATAAAAACATTAATAGTTAATAATTAAATTTATTTACCTTTTCTGCGATCCTCAATAAACTCCTCTTCAAATATACCATCATCGCCGCGGAATGGTAGCTGTCTCTTTAGAGCTTTGCCAGGCAAAGGTGGTACCACAATCTGCATTAATAAAGTGACATTAAACATAAAGTGAATTAAGTAAATATTTAAATAAATTCAACCTCAGATGAACATAGATAAAACTAACTTAATGACATTGGGGGGAAAGGGATTGTTAGTAATGGAGACTAAAAATCCCATTGCTAGCAATATACCCAACCAGGTCGACCTCCTCGTGGTTCCCCCTGGAAACTATCATGGTTAATTCCTGATGAATTCATCATGATGGGCTAACTGGCCTGTTTTCATTCTCATCAATCACCCTTCACTGGTGCTCCGCCAGCGTATCCCATTAGCGTAGGCGGGGTTACCATTCCATTATCATCCACCAAAAAAAAACTTTATGACATTTAAAAACAAAAAACTCTGAATAATATAAATATTAATTATATGGGGAAGAAAATTAAGGAAACTCATTGTGTTAAAGTTTTAGGTATCCATATTGATTCTGATATGACTTGGAAAACACAGATTGATCACATTTGTACAAAAGTAAATCAGTACTCCTATGCGCTTTACTTATTATGAAAAGTCACTAATCAATTTGCACTTCTGAGCACATATCATGTGTTTGCAGGCTCAACGTTCAAGTATGGAATTCTCTATTGGGGAAATTCCTCAGGGAGAGAAAAAGCTTTTAAAAGCCAAAGAAAATGTGTTCCTTCCATATGTAGATTACAGGAAAAGCCATATTTTAGGAAATTGATAATCTTGACCTTTTCTTCACTTTATCTCTATGAAACTGTAATTTTAATAAAATCTAATATTACAGATTATGAAACTCTAAAAAGTAAAAGACATTGTCATGTTATTCGAGTCACAAAGTGTAACACAACAGTATACAATAATAGCATATTCTGCATGGGTCTGAAAGTGTCCCAATATATAAAAGACATTAATCATTTGTCTCTGTTTAAAAAGGAACTAAAGAAGACACTAATTGACAAAGCATACTACACTCTAAATGAATATATGACAGATAGTTTTAAAAATTAAACAAACAAAAAATTACTGTGTTGTATTCCCATGAGACAAGAGACAAGATAAATTTTGATATAATGGTTTTCTTTGTTTTTTCTATAATCTATTATAATTAAGACATTGTGATATATGAGACTATAATAATGGAACTTTACTAATATTTATATTAAAAGAAGATTTGCACACCATTTATGGTAAAATATGGAGGTGTAATAACCTATTAATGTACCATATATATATATAGGCTACCCCTTCCTTTCCTGTGGATATCATATGAGACAACTAAGGGTACAACTTAATGGTAGAGGGATGGAGAGCAGTGCCCTTCTTAAAACATCACTAAAAGCCTAATAGTGGTTGCCAACCCATCTGCCAAGCATGGCATCTAACTCCCTGTATGGAGAAGGCTTATATTCACCAATGAACAGTCAATGGCTGATCTGATGATATATATATTAGTATTGTATATTACAAATATAATATAATGGGGGAAAAGGATTGTTAGTAATAGAGATTTACTAACTCCATTACTAGCAATATACCCTAGCAAGTTGAACTACATGCAGTTTCCCACAGAAACTGTCATGGTTATTTCTTGTGGAATTCACAACGATGAGCTAAATGATCTGCTTTCATTCTCACCTATCATCCCTCACTGGTGCCCCACCAGTGTATGCCGATAGCACAGACGAGGTTACCACTCTATTATCCCACAAAAAATATATAAATATAATAATATTAAAAGTTTGTAAATAATTAAAATGCTTTAGATTTCTGTTTTGCACTAATGCTGTCACACACTACTTCCTATGCCACTCTGTGTTAAATTTACTGAAAGTGATCTCTTTTAGAAAAGGTTCACTTATGCTTACATCATTTCTAAATGTTAAAAAATAAAGAAAATAAATGGAATTTGAACAGAATGTTTATTAAAGTCGCAAGTGCAAGATAAAACAGGTGGTTTATATTGATAAACAATAGTATTTTCAAATACAACAATGAATAATTAGACAATTAAAACGGCTATAAACTGCAATACATAGACAAAGTTGTAATTTTTAAATTTATCTTGTATTTCAAGGTAATTTTTGGTCCAGTGTAATATTTCTTTTTTAAATTACTATGAGAAACTAATTCTCCTAATAAAACTGTTTTTCCTTTGCCTATTGTTCATTTAGTTTCACTTGTTAATTGTGAGTTAAGACAAACTAAGTATGAGTCATCTATGTACTGTACTGCAATAAACAAAACCCACAATTATTTCAGACAATATTGGCAATTTATTAATGAATTACCGTTAAGTATTTTATTGGATATTGATAACAAATACATGCCATTATCAGTAGATGACTAATATCATTGTGCTCACCTTACTGTCTCTCTCCAGTTCGTTTCTTAGCCATTCAAAATCACTATACCGCCGTCTCACGCTTGACTCCTTTACTTTAAACACTGGTAGGTTCGTCTGCAAGCAAGAAACAGACTATGCTAGAACGAGACCCTTAAGAACGACGTATTGACGCGTCAAAACCCCAACACTGATACGCCCACAAACAAAGCAGGAACACCGACTGTGGCAAGAGCTAATTCAATTATGTCTCTACAAATGCACGAGAAATTCATTGGCTTACCCTCATGCGAACTTCGTAATCCGTATAGCGTTTTTTTCCGACACCCATAGACGTAACAGGGTTCACAACATCAATCTCGAGGAAATTCGCCGGCGCCGCGTAAGCGTCGTCTAATGTTTGTTTCTTAACGTTTAATCTTCTAGTCGCGTCGGCTGTCGTATCCTCAGCCATCATAACGCTTTATTTATTGTAACAATCACAAAAGAATAGGACGGCCCACTATACTATTAATCAAATAGGAAATGAAAAAATGACATGACACGAACAAAACATGATTTGATTGACGTTTAATTTGAAAAATGTGGCGACATAACCACAGATCATAAAGAACGAATGACAATACTTCATAAACGGTCAAATTACATTATTTGCTAATGGGGGCGCCGTTGTGTTATATACATAATCTCTACTTTCCATTGTAGGAACAAATAAACGGAAAAATAATACTCTTCTTTTCAATATCCTTTTTAATCCAACATGTCCACATTACTTTCACGAAAGGTTCAAATTTCGCGAGATTGATGTTCGCCTGAGATATAGTAATGATTTCATTATAGATTTGCCTTGTTTTAATACTCAAAGCTGTGCCAAGTCATTTATTATAAATACTGTATGTCTCTGGAATTCACTTCCTAATAACTTGAAGATGGCACAATCATTAAAATCGTTTAAAGCAGGTATTTATAAAATTTTATTCTAGAACTCCTTTTTCATTGAGCCAATTGTGATTTGATGATGATGAATTTGTATATCTATGTTTTTATTAAGTATGTATATTTATGCGTCTATGTTTATTATTATTTATTTATATATTAATGTTATATTATTATATAAATAAATAATATATTATTATAAAAAATATAAATATTATACAGTTATTTTTATTGTATTATATATTCAATTTTTACTGAGTTTATTTATCTTTAGCTGCACGGTTATTACCCTTATACATTCTATAGTTTTCTTTCAGCATCTCAAAGGTTAACTGTAAGAGATCCCTTTATGGGATAAATCCGCCATTGTAATTTTTTTTTTTTACAACACAGGGGGCAAACGAGCGTGCGGCTCACCTGATGGTAAGTGACTACCGCCGCCCATGGTCACCCACAACACCAGCGGCATTGCAGGTGTGCTGCCGGCCTTTTAAAAAGGAATATACTCTTTTCTTGAAGGTTATGTTGTCGTATCGGTTCGGAAATACTGCTGCTGGAACTTGATTCCAAATATTAAATCTTTTAATGTATTCAGTATGAATTATGTACAATAAAGATTTTACAATACGATATAATAAATTATTAAAATCTTGATTATATTTCTTTTAAGTTTTCATTAATCATTTACTATTATTTAAGTTGTGACTAGAGGTCACAATAAATATAGTTATTACGTTTGATTGTCGATTTTCGGCGACCGAAGGTGGTTAAAAAAAAGACCAAAATATTTATTCTTAAGTATTTATTTTAATAAATTATATACATAGTCGTACGTTAGATAATATGGAATAAATGTTTCACGAGAGGAACTGGCTCATGGGGTCCTCTTCTCTTCGCCTCTTCATCATATAGGCTTCCATTTCATCTTCAGTGGGCTCCTTGACTTCCACCATGCTATTGTATGGTCGCTTGCGCTCATCCACAGAAAGAAGATAGTCAGCTCGCTTTTGTTGCCGTTCTTCCATCTCCAATGCCTAAAAATGAGGATAAAATTAATTATGTTTTATACAATTTTAAATATTAGTATACATTTATATTATGCCATAAAGGTGACAAAGAAACAGCCTGTCTGATTATCAACAGACACGATAGCCTATGAACGCCTACAATATTAGGAAAAACCCTTACTGTAGGTCTCTAGAGAAAACCTCAGCAGGGACCTCATTCCATAGCCTAAGCTTTTGCGATAAGAAATTCCTCTGAAACCGTACTGTACGTGACTATTTTAATTTTTTTATAGGGGCTAGTCAGTGGCCACACCCCCACCTGGTGGTGAGCAGGTAATGTGGTTCAAACGTGAAGGTCGGTACATAATAGATAATGTTTTTTTTAATCAAAAAAGTTCCTGTTGTAGTGCCTGTGTCATTTTAACTAAATTAATGATTTTAATTTCATCTAATTCAAGATGAATTACATGGAGGTAAAAAAAAGGATCATCAAAAACAGTTCATTAGACACAACACAAACAATAGAACTATATTGAAAACTTTCTCTTTTTAAAGTCAGTTATGAGTAAATGTTACATGAATGAACGCTGTTGAAAATAAAAAAAAAATATTGCACTATTTTTTTACCTTTTTCAGTTTATCCTCCACTCGTTTCTCTTTTTTGAGATCCTTCTTCTTCTTTTTCTTTGCCTTCTTCTTATTCTTCTTTTTCTTGCTTGTCTTCTCCGTTTTAGATCTGATCTCTGGTTCGGAATCAGAGGAACTACTGTCGGAACTTGAGTCCGATGAAGACGAGTCTGACTTGTCTGATTTTGCTGAGAACAAATAATTTATATAATTAAAAGGAAGATTGGATTTTTCTTTACAATAAATAGTATAAAATAAAATATTTTAATAAAAATGGTTCAGAATGAACCATTCGCAGTTTAGGTGCCAAACGGTTAAGGCTAGCACTAGGCTCAGAGCAGCAATCTATTAATTTGCCTGAAGATGCCTTGTTTAGAGGTGTCGCAATACGTGTGTGCACGAAATGGCGGTTGGACATTGATCGCCAATATGAGAGATTATAGAACATCTAATAATAATAGTAGTCAATCAAGTCGCATGTACAGTAATGGTAGAGGAATGAAACAAAACCAGTGATATGGACTTCCGCAAAAAGACACCTAGTTCAGTAAAATATTTAAATATGAAAATAAATATATTCTTGGGAATGGCAATATATTTGAGGATCTAGATAGATAGATAAACTTTTTATTTGAGCCATTTATGACACACGTAAATTTACAAATGAGTTTATACAATCAAATTATTTACACTTTTTAAAATATACAACAAAAGATAAAATATGAAAATATGGTTTCGCCATGTGTGTCGCAGTGACCCAAATAGGCTACAGCTCAGTGATAGTTTTGCTTAAAAGCAAAGCACTGATTTTCAGCTACAGCCTGAAGTTAGGCTACACGGACGCGTACAACATGTGTACAAAATGTGTTGCCATTCCCAAGGGGCAAAACAATGTATTTTGTAATGTCTATAGACTGTTCATATCTATGGTTACCAGTTTCCATTATATAGACAATCAGCTTGTTTGCAATTTATCATAATAAAGATTAGAACATGTTCAATCAAGGTTCAAACATTCCTCATGTAGTTTTATGTCTGTCAAAAATACAATACATAAAATAGTATTTTTTATAGGATGATGAATGGAGTGATATATACTGCGCTATCAGTATACGCTGGCGGGACACCAGTGAGCGATGATAGGTGACGATGAAAGCAGGCAGTTAGTCCATCGTGATAAATTCCACTAGAATTAACCACAATGGTTTCCAGGGGGAACCACGTGGAGGTCGACCTGATAGAGTGTATTGTTGGCAATGAGTCAGTTAGACCCCATTACTAACAATCCCTTTCCCCCTATAAAATAGTATTACATAAGTATCTCACTGACATGATGAGGAATTTTGTCTTTTACAGGCACAAGATCTCATATTTACATTTTTAACACTTCTTTGCATGATTTTTTTATTGGCGAAATAAATCAAGGTGATATATTCATGTTCAAAATTAAAAGAAAAATGGTTAAAAAAAATAAATTTGACAGCTATGTTGTTTTTTTCTGTAATGGACATTAAAAAGGTATCCAGATCCGATCAATTTAAAGTGAACTTGTCCTTTTATACAATTTTTGGGCATTCAATGTTATGATGGAAATTTCCACCATTATGCAAAGAAGGATTAAACATGCCTAGTGATATTTATTGTTATGTGACACAAATATGGCCAGTTTTATTTCTCTGTCTATATACACACCTTTCTCTTTCTTCTCTGTAGTATCTTTGGCAGCAGTTTTCCTGTCATCTTCCTGTACATCTAATACGACTGATTTTCCAGCCTCACCCACGCAGTACGACATCTGAACAGAACAAAATAATTTTATCAAAAAATTTGTAAAAAAAACTGACTGTTCACAAATAAATAAAATGAAACGAAATTCCTTTTAGGTTTTGAGAGACAATTTTTAGCTTTAAATTCAGTCATAATAAAATTATCTAAAATTTATGCTACAAGTTAAAAAAAGGATTTTTTTTACTGAACTAAGTGTCATTTTGCTGAAATCCATATCACTGATATATAAATTAGAATTAGAATTTGTTTAATTCTGCTACCATTTACCTGAATTATTTTGTTTAATTCTGCTACCATTTACCTGAATTATTATGTTTAATTCCGCTATCATTAACTTACCCGAAGATGACTCATTCAGAAGTGAAACACGTTATGCAACATATGTGTGGGGTGGATAACGGTAGGAGATTGATAACTAATATGGAAGGTCATAACGTAACTACTGATAATAAAAGTAGTCAATTTTCATATGTTGGCAGTTGCACACTTACTAATGGTAGCGGAATTAAACAAAATAATTCTAATTAAATAACCAAGGAAAATTTTGTTTATGCAGAACAATAATATATTGTCTGTCTTGGCCATAATTATTAAAATCGCATGGGCAGTTTAACTTTACCTTTATAAACGAGTGACAGCACTTGTAGCCCCACTGTCCATCCTTCCAGTATGAGCCCCACACCGCTGTGTGGTTGTTGATAAGCACGTCCTCTTCATATTTGCTCCTGAAATTGTTCGTTTCTTTAAAATTTTCTTATTGTGCTTAACATCACGATAGAAATGCATTAATGGTGATAGTTATTTCTGTATCCATTTTTTACTTAATAATTCTTATAGGGAGAGAGGGAGGAGACTGTACAAAAGTCGTTTGCTTGGACAGCTCTATCCCATTCATGATTCAACCGTAAAGGAGTTGTGTTTGCATAGCTGTGTTTTGGTTTGAAGGGTGGAATATGGCGTGAATTTACAGGGTACAGAGGAATAACACCTGAGTCCTCAGAAATGGCAACGTATGAGGGGTATCATGGGCGAAACAGTATACTCTGTTATGTCCATGGTACTGCTCATGTCTATAGGCGACGGTTACCACTTTCCATCACGTGGGCCGTCAACTTGTTTGCCACTCAAAGTTGCATAAAAAAAAAACACAAATCTAATCTAATCTAAAGATTTCAACCATGACGAAACTTCCGGTTAGCAAAGAGTTAATAAGTATGGGAAGTATGGGATCTAAACCTGGCACAGCTACTTCACAATGAAGTGAAGCCGTACTCACTTGGCAAGCTGCTTCTCGGCGCCGTGCGCGAGCGTGCCGTCGCGGTTGTAGACGGTGTAGAGCTCGGTCTGCGCCAGCAGCAGCTCGCGCGGCGGCGCCGCCAGGTGCTCCGCGCCGCCGTACTTCTCCAGCACAGACTGCTTCACCTGTCCACCACACACATTTGTATCACATCACATTTTTTTGTCCTCTGGCAACACTGCCGACAACTGTCTTTGCCAGCTGACTCCAGTTTACCTATTGCTTTTATTTATTATACTAGCGGCCCGTCCCGACTTCGCACAAGCGGACATTTTTACATTTAAAAAAAGTGGCCATTACGGCTGCACACGCGACGGAAGCTAAAAATGGAATAACTTCTCGCGTTTTCCTAACATTGCCCTTCACTGCTCCTATTGATCGTAACGTGATGAAAAGTATACTGTAACCTGCCCAGGAGTATGAAGAATAATTGTACCAAGTTTCGTTAATCCGTCGAGTAGTTTTTGTTTCTATAACGAACATACAGACAGACAGACAGACAAAAATTTTACTGAGAGCATTTTTGGCATCAGCACCGATCACTAATCACCCCCTGATAGTTTTTTACTACCCATTTTTAGACATTCTTTTTAGACATACCTGCGTCTTGAACTGGTCCTTCTTGTCGCGGTATTCTCGTTGCAGCAGCTGCAGCTTGGTAGGCTCGGCCAGCAGGTGCACGTCGAGGCCGCGCGCGTGCGCGTCCCACGCGAACAGTTGGGCGGCCGCGTGCGCGCAAGTGTCGCCCGTGAACCTCACGAAGTTCTCGCCCGCGTACTCCGACCTGCCGGCCACGTATCATAAAGTTAAGAGAACTATTGCAAACGGGAACGTGACGGCTCACCAGATGGAAATATTATTACTGTTTTTTTTTTCAAGTAACTTATATATTTTTTTATTACACTAGATTAAAAATATATTACCTTAGGGTAAAGGGTTTTTTTTTAAAGAGTGAAAATGGATTGGTAACCCCGTCCGCGCTATCGGTATACACCGACGAGGCACCAGTGGAAGATGATAGGTGAGAATGAATGCAGGTTAGTTGGCCTACCATGATGAATTCGACAAGAGTTAAACATGATGGTTTCCAAGGGGAACCGCGTGGAGGTCGACCTGAGAGGGTATATTGCTAGTAATGGGGCTATTAGACCCCATCACTAACAATCTAGGGGAAAGGGGTTATTAATTATTGTTGAATTATTTACGATGGAGCAACTGACCTGCTTCATCCTCGCCTATCATTAATGAGGCACCAGTGAGTAATAATAGAAGTAAAGAATAGAATAGAAGTCAGGTCAGACGAATTTATTAGGAAATAATCATGATTATATCTGTTCTCCTTTAACCAAAGGTTGTCTGTAAGAGATTGCCCTAGCGATAAGACCGCCTTTTGTACCTTTATGTGTATATTTCAATCTGTATTTATGTTACTGTATTTCACTTGAATTATTCACTTGTCATTGTGTATTTTTATTTATGGTGCAATAAAGAGTTAAATAAATAAATAAATAAATGGTTACCAAGGAGGGGTTTATTTTTTTTGATGGGTGAAAATGGTATGGTGACGGGATACGCTGGCGAAACACCAGTGAAGGGTGATAGATGAGAATGAAAACAGGCCAGTTAGTCCATCATGATGAATTCATCAGGAATTAACCATGATAGTTTCCAGGGGAAACCGCGAGTAGGTCGACCTGGTTGGGTATATTGCTAGCAATGGGATTGTCAGTCACCAAGGAGGGGTTGCCCTGACAGGGGTATATTGCTAGCAACAGGGCAATTAATCCTCGCAATCAACAATTCCATAAGTGGACTAGCTGACCCGGCAAAGATCCTCTATGTTTGTCGATAGTAAACATATAAAATAAAATCAAATTGATATTTCATTTTGATGTATTCGATCATATAAAAATCTTCTGCGCCATGTTTCTGTGCAATACAATAGCTTTTTCTTTAATTTTTTTGCCATTCAGGCTATTAAGCACTGGAATGCTGTACCCTTTGACATCAGCGGGTCTACCATGAAATGAAATTCCGAAATTTCGGACTCAATTTCGTGTTTTTGTTTATACCAAAATCGGATCAATAAATGTAGTTTAACATTTCGTTCGTCATACATCCTGTCATAAAAGTCAAAAGGAACAATATTTTAACATTTTTAATATTTCCAAACGGCATGTATTATGTAATTTTAAAATTAAATTTCTGTATCGTTTGGCTCCGAAATTTCGGAAAACATTTCATGGTAGGCCCTCAGATTTGCTCCAAGCAAATTGGCTTTCAAGTTTCGTTCTTTTTTACATAGAATTCCTAGAATCTATGATTGAAACACTTCGTCTTATTAATAAATTATCTTGCTTTTTAAATTACTTACTCTGTAGCATTAGGATTAGGGTTGTCCCTCATGGAGCGTGTCTTGGGGTCGTAGTACGCCGAGTTAGGGTCCAAGTTCCGCAGGTACTTGGCGGTGTCCTCTCTGATACGCAAGTTTCGCACCGTGATACGCTGTTTGGAATCCACCTACAAGACAAAGGCGTCGGTTTGAAAAGCGATTACGTTACAATCTTAGATTATATAGATAGAGTGTCTCCATACATTTGTAATGCTTCGAGAAAAGCGTGTCAACTTTTTTATATAATTTTGCGTGACAAATAGTTATGAGTGATTCCTTTATAACTTCTATATTTTATTTTGTGTTATAAATTCTGTACCTATTAATGCGCATAACCTCATTTATACGTCAAGATACATTTTATGCGTAAGTAAATAGAATACTGATAAAAAAAAAACAAGTTAGTTAATTTGACAATTATCTGACAAAAATTTGACCCGTTTTTGAGGCTCGATGCTCTATCTATATAATCCTAGATTATTTCGTAAATGCATTAAATTAATGCATTAAAAAAATCATTTAAACGACTTATTGATAGTTAAATCCTTTGTCATTAAATCCTACGGTAAATATCACATAGCCTCTTTTTTTTTTATTGTTAGGGAGGCAAACGAGCAGACGGTCCACCTGATGGAAAGCGGCTACCGTCAGCCATGAACACTTGCAACACGAGAGTTGCTTGTGTGTTGCCGACCTTTTAAATGTTTGTAGGCACGTTTTATTAAATTCCCCATATTATATTTCACCAGAGGGAGACTTTGTACAAAAGTCGATTGCTTGTGTACCTCTGTTCCATCCGTGTTTCAACCGTGAAGCAGTTGTGTTTGCATGGCTGTGTTTCGGTTTGAAGGGTGGGATACGGCGTGAATTTACTGGGTACAGAGGAATAACACCTGAGTCCTCAGGAATCAGGTGGGCCGTAAGCTTGTTTGCCATTCTAAGTTGTATAAAAAAAAATTCTATTAAGGACGAACCTATTAAAAAAATCAGTAGCCTTTTTATCTGTAAGTTGCCGACCTAATTATGAAGAATTACCTTAGTTCCAGGCATGTCAACTTCATCCACGTATTTGTCTTCGTCTTCCTCAGCATTGTCATCATCTTCCATCGCTGTAGGATCTGTTGAAATATATAAATAACTTTAAGTTCCCTATCGACTTACAAACAGGAGGTTCTCGTATTGTATTTTTTTTTATGTTTGTTACCTCATAACTCCTTAAGTACTAAACCGATTTGGAAAATTCTTTTTTTAATTGAAAGGATATACTTTCAGATTGGTCCCATAGAAATTTTATCAAAATCGGTTCAGCAGTTTACTTTTCAAATAAAAATAACTGGTTTTGCTACAACTGAAGTCATTTTTTTCTATGGGACACAATCTTTAATTATTTTTTTATTTATTTGGTTTGTTTTTTTATTAATTACATACTTATGTTTCCATAGCGTATGATTTATCTTCATAGTTTACAAGTAGATTTTGCTCTTTTTTCATCCAACTTGAAATGGCAAACAAGCCGATAGTCTAGTTGATGGAAAGTGATAACTGTCGCCAATAGACATGAACAGTACCATGGACATGGACGTATACTGTTTCGCCCATGATATCCCTCATGCGATACTATTCCTAAGGATTCAGGTGTTATGCCTCTGTACCCTGTAAATTCACTGCCATATTCCACCTTTCAAATCGAAACAGCCATGCAAACACAACTGCTTCGCATTTTTTTTTAATCAAATACGAGGTTACGTGTAACACATTAAATAGTGTGAATTATTTAGGTATTGAATATTCTTCTATAGAATACGGAAACCATCTATCTATCATCAGATACATAGATGCCTGACTTCCACTTTTGAGTTATTAAAAAAAAAACAGAATAATTATCAATTCACAACTTAGTGGCTTATGAAAAAAAAAAAAAACAAACTCCCAACTCACCTTGTTCCAGTTTCTGTGCCCGTAACTCTCTTTTAGCATCTTCAACTTTCTGATACTCCTCTATAATGGCCTTGTGCTGTGCGGGGTCGTAACCGTTCCACCTGTCCCGCTTGCCATCGTAACTGAGGTTCAGATTAGGCTGTTGGTACTCATCCGGAGCTATACCAGCATTTGAAAATTTCGCTCCAATCTGTAGTGACACAAAATTTATCGATAGTCTTTAAGGAAACAAACCTTGAAGGGTGCAATGGGGGACAGCTTTTTTCGGCATTACTAACTCCACATCATCTTCTTGAGTCCAACTGCTAGATAATCAATATGAAAGCTATCATTGATACCTACATTGTATATTGTTAAATTTAGATTAACAAGTTGAGCCCGGCGCCGAATTTGCTGTCCTTTCCGTTCAGCCGGCAGCCGGCGAGAGATACAATGTTTAATGCTATCGCCAAGAGATTACTTTAGTACTAATGAGATAAGGAATTCTTTGTCGCGCTATTTTGGACGTTTTTTAGGTGTATGTGTAATGTATGTGTGATTCTATTCCATATTTTCGTATGATGTATAGTAAAACCATGTACGTATCTCAGGGACCGACGCTGGCCACACGGAAAGTTCCCTGCTGGTCCCAACGTGTTAATATAATTAAAGATTGTGTCCTACATCATAAAACAGACTAGTTTATTTTTTTTTTTATTTAAAAACTGAACCGATTTTGATAAAATTTCTATGGGACCAAACTGTAAGTTTGTTTGTTTGCTTATAAAAAATAACTTTCCAAATTGGTTTACAACTACCGTCAGTTGTCGACTCTTGTAGTCATAGCTCCATTCTTATGGGGTAACAAATAAAAAAAAAATACCACTGTATTGAAAACCTGCTTCTTTTTGACATCAGTTGTAATGACTTAATAAGTCTTAATAAATTGATTTGGCAAGACTGAAACCACTTGCAGTGTTACATCCATATGAAAAATACATTTCACAGGCTAAGGCACACTTTTAGTTGCCGCCAAATTTTGCAAACATTTAAAATTTTTGTCATAAACTATTTATGCAGTGTGTTGTAGTAAGTAAATAATTTTTATCTTTTCCTTTGTGTGCCGCCAAATTTTTTAAATCGTTAAATATGTGCCGCAACAAAAAAAAGGTTCAGAATCACTGGGCTAAGGTATTTAATATTTAAATGATTTTTATATGCTACAGCGGTAGCCCACAAATATAATTTTCAAACATGCTATTGTAAGGTTTTTAATGATTCATATTTATAAAAAATAACTTTGAAAAAATGCAAAAATCCTTATTTAAAGGAAGCTGATGAATAAAATAGAAATAAGAAGGTAATTTACCTTTCTCGGTCTCTCTAAGCAATCTTTCTTCTTATGAGTCATTGCCCCACAGTTCTCGCATGCGCCTTTTCTGAATTTCGTAGCTACTTTTGTCTGTAAATATAATATTTTAGAATAAATATATAAATTTTTTTTATTCACTGAATAATGTTGAATTTGGCTAATGTTTTATGTTTTTAACTTAATTTGCAGGAATGAGAATTCTTTAGTGTATTTCACATAGAATATATCAAATCCACACACAGATGTACATATATATATATATATATATATATATATATATATATATATATATATATATATATATAATATACATATTTATGAATATCATCTTACTACATACAACCAGAGGGAGACTTTGTAAAAAAGTCGATTGCTTGGGTACCTCTGTCCCATTCGTGTTTCAACCGTGAAGCAGTTGTGTTTGCATAGCTGTGTTTCGGTTTGAAGGGTGGGATATGGCGTGAATTTACTGGGTACAGAGGAATAACACCTGAGTCCTCGGGAATGGCAACGCATGGGGGGTATCATGGGCGAAACAGTATACTCTGTTATGTCCATGGTACTGCTCATGTCTATAGGCGACGATTAGCACTTTCCATCAGGTGGGCCGTCAGCTTGTTTGCTATTCTAAGTCGTATAAAAAAAATACAAACACTTTTGAGTATTTATTAAATGCAATGATAAAATAATATAATATAACAAATTTAATTTTAAACGCTATTGTTTTATAGACAAGTAGCTTTTTGCCTGATAATTCATACGCATGGATTTCAGAAGCAGGAACAACAATGAAACAGACCACTCTAGATGGGGTATCAAAATTAAAGATATGCCATATTTTAAGTTAGACCTTCGGGTATACAACTGTGAAAATTACATCCAATTTGTTGCAGGAGTTTTTGTGGGATGCTAGAACAAACATGCAGACAGGCAAATGGACAAAATTTTTAAAAATTGTTGCTTTGATTTTTACTGCTTTTATATTATGTTAGAAAGATAATGTCAACATAAAAGACAGTTAATTTGGGACATTAACAAACTGAGTCCTATGTTTAACAATAGGTTTTTTTTTTATACCACTGAGGTGGCAAACAAGCATACGGCCCACCTGATGGTTAGCGATTACCGTAGCCTATGAACGCCTGCAATACCAGAGGTATTACGCGCGCGTTGCCGACCCTGAAGAAACCTCTTTACCCCCCTTTTGAAGAACCCCATGCTGTAGTCTCTTGTTTTGGTAATAGCAGATTTTTTTTTTTTACAATCCAGGGGCAAACGAGCATGCGGCTCACATGATGGTAAGTGACTACCGCCGCCCATGATCACCCACAACACCAACGGCATTGCAGGTGTGCTGCCGGCCTTTTAAAAAGGAATATGCTCTTTTCTTGAAGGTTATGATGAAATAATTATATTATGTTGATTGTTAACTTACAGTATCCACTCCTTTGTAATAATATTTGTCCAGTTTTGTGAAATTAGCTTCCCTGTCTTCTTGTGGCCGCTGGTGCTTCAGTGTGGGTCCAGAAGTACCATAGTACCATGGTGCCGATGATATGTATTGTGGTATATGGGGATTTATGTCCTTGCCTTTAAAAAAGATTATATTAACAATTAAGGTTACTATTTGGGATGGATAACAACACAGGCTACTCGGCTCAATCAACATATCCCAATATAATTGTATTATCAACCCGTCTTGGCTTGGCAAGGCTACATACAAAATAATATATAGTCCTTATTTTACTGATAATGTAGCTTACTATATATGGAAGAATTTTTAAAATTGGTTGAGTAGTTTTTGAGTTTATTTATTTATTAGAAGCCAACAGCGTTACAGTTAAAATTTTTTTTTGATGGGTGATAACGGTATGGTAACCTCGCCTGCGCTAACGGGATACGCTGACGGAGCACCAGTGAAGGATGATAGATGAGAATGAAAACAGGTCAATTAGCCCATCATGATGAATTCATCAGGAATTAAACATGATAGTTTTCAGGGAGAACCGCGAGGTCCACCTGGTTAGGTATATTGTTAACAATGGGATTCTCAGTCTCCATTACTAACAATCCCTTTCCCCCCTACAGTTAAGATTTACATACTAGTATTTAAAATATTAAGGCTTATAACAAGTTTCTTATTATTATAAATGTACAAAATTGGTTTGCGCAAAAAAAGGAAAAGTACAATGCAGACATTCAATCACAAGACACTCAAATACAAATGTTTACCGTTGCATGTATGTTACAGTATATTCAGTACTGCTATATTTATTTTATACATTTATAAATACAACAGAGTTTGCATGAATACACTACCTCCTGTTACTGTTACCAGTATAACACATTAAAATACACATGTCCACTCACACCATGCAAATACAATCACACAGACCCTAAGATTTTACTTAATTACCTAATTAACTTGATTGATTATAATCGTCACTCATAGTGCTTACAACAAGCTTCATAAATGTCAATTTAGATTTATCCAATAACCAACAAAAAGACAATCAAACCCTTTATAAGTATTGACAACAAATTCATTGATAGGTATGTAATATTATTTTATTTTGTAAGAGGTAAGTAATGATTGAAAGATGGGTAGTATCTGCAATATATCAATATTGATATGAATATATATGACAGTATCCCTCTTTAAACGTCACCAAAGCCTAATTGTAGTTACCGACCTGCCTACCAAGTGTGGCAACTACTGACAAAAGGAGGGGACTTGGACAACTGATGTCAGTGGATAGTTAAACGCTGATATAATGTTGATTATGTCAATAGAAGCTTCAAATAGAATATCAATCTATACTTATAATAAATCTGTAAAGATGTCAATTCTGTACATGAAATATATTTCCAAAATAACTATCAGGGGGTGATTAGTGATCGATACTGATGCCAGAAATGCAATCAGTAAAATTTTTGTCTGTCTGTCTGTATGTTCATGATAGTTTCTATCACAAACATACAGACAGACAGACAAAAAACTATGCAATGGATTTTAACAAAAGTTGGTACAATTATTCTTTATACTCATAGGCAGGTTATAGTATACTTTTCATCACGCTACAATCAATATGAGCAGAGCAGTGAAGGAAAATATTAGAAAAACAGGAGAAGTTAAGTTACTCCATTTTTAATATTCCATCGCGTGTGCAGCCTTAATGGCCACTTTTTAAAATGTAAAAATGTCCACTTGTACGAAGCTGGGACTATAATGGGTATATAAATATATATACTGGGTAAATAAATGGTTTCTTTTACAAGAACTAAGGTAATGATATTGTGTTTATTCTGCAATATGTTGTACTACTACTTACTACTTACTTTAGCAGGTAGTAATTACATATAAAAGAAAAACAATCCATCAGTCAGTAACGCCCCATTTCTTATAAAACATAGGCAAACTTTGTTTCTATAACAATCTCTTCTCTTTTTATTAATAAACAAGCTAGCCAGTAATAATATATAAGCTTATATCTTTCTTGTAATTATTTAAATGTAAAAAATAAGACAATATTAAAGGGATATGATTATTTTTTCTAATTATATAGCAATATGTACCTGCTGACGAGGGACGAGCAGCAGCATCCCTATTAAGACATCTCTAAAAGCCTAACTGTGCTGGCCAATCCGCGTGCCAAGCGTGGCAACTACTGGCAAAACTCCCTTTATGGAGAAAACTTATGAACAGCATTGGACAGTTAACAGCTGAAATAATAATGTACCTGTTTCATCGACAGCAGCAGGAGCAGTACCAGCTTTCCGTGCCTCCTCCAACTCCTTAGCTTTCCTCCAGTCCTCCCTTGACTTCTTCTTTGGCTCATCTTCCTCGTCGCCAGCTTCATCTTTATTGCGCAAGATTTGCGATACAGCTACCCGGGCGTTGGTTGTCATGATGGCCGATTATTTTATAGATCACAAACAAATAATTTACGATTTCACTAAATAAAATAACATTACATTTATTAACAGAATAAAATAAGATAAAGTATAAACAACACGACACAATATACGATAGAAAATTGAATGACAATTAGATGACCTATGTCATATAACAAATGATTGTCAGTCAATGATTGATAGCACTGACAGATGAATGACAGAACAGTGTTGCCAACTCGGTAGTAGATTCACCAGAGGGAGATTTTGTAAAAAAAGTCGATTGCTTGTGTACCTCTGTCGCATTCGTGTTTCTACCATGATATTTCACGGTAGAAACACGTTTGTTGTGTTTGCATGGTTGTGTTTCGGTTTGAAGGGTGGGATATATGATGTCGTAAATACATACATTTTTTGCGTTTACATTGCAATCGTTGGTTGAACCCTACGAGATAGATTAAAATAATGTACTATAATATTATACACCTTACGAAGGCCTACAAAAAGTCCGCGATGTCTATTTCTTAGGGACAACATATTATGTCCATTTTAATACTTAAAAGATGGGTAATTTCAAAGCGGTAATTGAAAAGTTATTTATATAAATCCGGTATTAATCGTTAAAACTTTAAACACGTTATTTGACTTGAGCATTTCATGAAGACTATATTGTTTTTCTTTACACCATGCAAATTAAATATCTTAGGAGAATCTTAGGCAAAATCAAAATAATGCGCAACGAAATTAATTCGTATCGCCATGAGCCATGAGCTGTCTGAACCTGGGTGGGGGTCTGAAAGTTTAGATAGTGAATCGATGTAAATTAAAATTTTGTATAAAGAGGAAAGATGATTAATTTTTTGTTTGTCACGATTTAACTGAAAAAAACTACTCGACCAATTTTACCGAAAGCTACATCTCGGAGACCAGAGGCTATTTTATATTTTCTGTAAAGAATACCGTGCGAAGCTGGAGTGGGTTGCTAGTCCGATTATAAAACAAGAATGCACTTCATTTCCTAAAGGTATGTATGTAAAATTAAACCAGAGTATTCTTATAATCAATATTTAATTAATTGTAATAAAGTCAATACATAAACTCTGTTAATATCTATGTCGATTAAAATTATCATTACGGGACGAAAATGGGTTGCGAACGCGAATTTTAATGTTTACAGCTTGCGGCGTGCTCGAGTACGGTGGTAGGAAGGCCGAGGGACGTAGATGCGTTCGTTGCTGTCACCCGCTGCGCCCATAGACTCGTCCAGTGGTTCAATGCGCGGCGTGAATAACTTCCTCCGACTTCGTGTTACGCTGTACAAAAGAAAATATATATAAATTATATTAATATAATTTTGAGATGGTTAGTTAAACTAGAAAAGCATATAAAATTGCTTACTAAAAAAAGGGCAACTCAAAGCCAACGGTTTGGGATATAGAAACTTTACAACTTATGGCATGATTCTATTTGCAATGGGGAGTTATTATAAAAAAGAGACTTTGTCAAAAGTCTTTATAGAGTAGGCATAACACTTGAGACAGCCAGGAATAATTTTATAAGTACTACAGCAGAGTTCGAGTGTTTTCAAAACATAACATTGGGTCACGGATCGCTATGTAACCCACTTATTACTTAGCACTCAAATGCAATAGGTATCTTCTGCTAAAAAATTTGATGAGATAAACATTTGGCCTTTGATCTAAAATGGGACAATTCTCCAACAACTTTTATATAGTAAATTGTATATTTATCATTTAAACATTGTTATATGGACATTTAAAAGGCAAATTTTAAAATAAAATATTACTTGTCGTATACCTACCTTTTCGATGGACAGCTCTGTATTTCTAAGACAGGCGGTCTATTTTCATCCTCAAATTTAGATTTTTCTGGTGAAGGTATATCTTTAACAATTTTCACGGGCGCAGGAACATCTAGAGTAACATCAGAGAACTCTGTTTGCAAATTAACAATATCCTTCAAACTAACAGTCTCTGAATCAGACTTTTCTTCATCATTTTCATTTTTTCGTCTCCTTAATCGTAAATTCCTCTTAGATGGCTTAGTCTTACTTTCACATTTAGATTGACTCACAACTAAAACTTCTTCTGATTCTGAATCTTTATGATCTTTATTAAAACATTTAAGAGTTTCAGTTTTTACAGAGGCTTTGTTTCTTAGGTTATATTTCACCTCCTCTACTTCAGTAAGTTTTTGGGTTTCCATTTTAATTTCATCAACCTTAGACCCATTAGTTTTTTGTGTCACAATTTGATCATTTTCTATGGCCTTTGATATATTAGGCTCTTGAGATAAGAATACATCAAAATCAGTTGGCCTGGGAGCAGTAATATTTTTGTAGATATTTTCAAAATCTTCTATAGTATTATTTCCACTAATAGATGCTTGCTGCATATTTAGACTGAGTTCTTCTGTCTTTTCCACTTTTAGTAAGGGGGTTTTTTGCACTGCAGATATGTTGGTTAAAATAGTTTGTTTGACATCTTTTATTGGCTCTTTGACTACTGACTCAGACTCTACTTTATCTTTTCTTTTATTATTCTTTTGTACTTTACTAGCAGACTGTTGAGCTAATACTAATTTTTCAATAGATTTACGTGCATTTTCGATGACATCCAATTCTTTGGTAAAATGATGTGGCTGAGGCGAATCAAACCCTTCGAATATATCAACAGAGTTTTGTTTTTTTGGCACAGCTATGTTTTTGTGAGTTGATGATATATTTGTTTGGCGTGTTAAACTTTCACCTAGTAATTTTTTAATTGTACTAGGTTTGAAATTGTCAGTTATTATTTCATCTTTGACAATAGATGGAGAGCGTAAAATATCATTATTTAAGTTATCATTTAAAAGATCATTCTTTACGATATTACAATCACTATTAATATTCACATCTTTACTGTCAACATTCATGTGACTTTCTTGATTTACTTTTGTGCTCATAAAGTAATCTGTTTTTGTTAATTTATTATTTGGGTCCACTTTATCAGTATTCTCATTTATAATAGGCTGTTCATCAAAGTATGTCCTTTTCTCTTTTAGTATTTTAATATTAACGAATTCATCACTAATGTGTTTAGTTTCGTTACAGGTGTTAGTAGCCATTTCCAGTTGTTCAAATTGTGTTAAAGAATTATCGCCTGGTGTTGATTTAGCTGAGTTTATAATTTTACTTACCAATGTCTGAGATACCTTGATATTCGGTTTTGTTTCTGTATTGTCTGTTTGTGTGTATTTCATTTCTGCCTTTATATCATTATCTTTTTTAATATTTAGATCAATTTTTTGAGTTTCTATCTCTCTTGACAGTTGCTTAACAATATCTGTATTAATAACTGGCAAAATAGAAATAGGTTTAAGTTTGTCCGATTCAACATTATTCACATAGTAAATACCTCTGGAATGTGAGAGTACTTTTTCTTCATTTACATTACCAGTTTCATTTTCTTCAAAACTTTTGACACAGTAAGTACCTCTAAAATCAGACGTCTTTAATTTATTAACAGATTCATGCTCTTCTTTTTCACCTTCAAAGTCTTCTGTTTTTGTATTATTAAGAGACTTTTCCATCGTGTTTTTAATAGAATATATTTCTTCATCTTTGTCATATGTAGACTCTTTATCGGTTTCATTAGAACTATAATGGTCATCTTTAAGAGTGTCATTAGTTTTGTCAAAAATGCTTTCATTATTATCAATTGTATGCTCATCATCTTGCATAGTACTATACGAAGTATTATGAGAATTTAAGCTCTGCATAACAAGTTTTGAGCGGTTAATATCTTCTTTTTTAAATGTGGGTTCCAGACTCTCATTGCATGGATCTTCAACTTCTTCCTCACTGTCATGTTCACTATCACTCACGAGCATTACATCTTCACGTTTTTCTGACTGGTTATCTCCAAAGACTTTATCTGAAATAGAAGGTTTTATATTAGTGTTCGTAATTTATTTATTGACTTTTTTCTTATATTATGATTAATATTTACTTTAAAAAGGTTAGATAAGTTTTATTTTACAATTCTTTTGCTATGTATGTTGGATGACTTACAGTCTGTAAGTAAAAAAACTAATTTAGATTGTAATATAAATATATATAATGTCATTTTACCGTCTCTTTCGTCGATGCAAGCTCTTAGATGCTGCACTTCCTCTTCAGCGCGAGCACGTGCTAACCGCTCCGCAGTTAACTTCTCCTATTATATTTATTTTTAATTAGATAATCTTTATTTATTTTTTTTATAATTGTCAGAATTAGTAAAGAAATCTTGGTATATCATAAAAAGTAATAATAAAAAAGGAGATGAAAATATATTAATTGATAGAACTAAATGCATATTATTAATTTTATTATTTTAATTGTATATTAAACTTTTAATTTTATGATTTAAAAAAAAATTGAAACAAACGGTTGAGTATATTATTAAATTTTTTTACAAGGATGTCAGGTATTTAATAAAAAAAAAAATATATAATAATTTGTTTACCTCTAAGATTGCAATTTCTGTCATTAGTTCTGTAACCTGAAAAATAAATATGCAGTTAGAATAGTGTTTTTAAAAATAAAATATGAATTATATTCTTCATAATGGCAACATTTAACAAATGATTTTGGACAATCTGTTTGTATATAATAGTGTTGAGTATAAATATTCATAATATTAACTCTCTCCTCTCTTAAAACGTCATCAAAGCCTAACTGCACTTGCCAATCTGCCTGCTTGATAACTACTGGAGGAAAGTGGTGGAGACTGAGAATCCCATTGCTAGCAATATACCCAACCAGGTCAACCTCCTCGCGGTTCTCCCTGGAAACTATCATGGTTAATTCCTGATGAATTCATCATGATGGGCTAACTGGCCTGTCTTCATTCTCATCTATCACCCTTCACTGGCGCTCCGCCAGCGTATTCCATTAGCGCAGGCAGGGGTTACCATTCCATTTTCACCCATAAAAAAAAACCCTTTATGGGGAAGACCTATGATCAGTAGTAGACTGATATGATGAGTACGATGAATATAAACATTATTATATACCTTTTCTTGAAGCAAAAGTGTTTCTGCATTGGAAGGTGTAGCGGCCATCTTCAATTTGTTTTCATATTCTTCTATCATGTCATCCATCTATGTACAAAAGAATTATAATTAATACTAGCGTTTCGCTCCGGCTCCGGATGGGTAGATAGATCTATCTATCTATCCATTTAAGAGCTGCACTCTTATCGGTGGAGCTCTTGTCACTCACTACGATTTTTAGCGAGTCTCTTCACCTCTTGATACGACACGACACCAACTCCTTCCTTGATCTACCTGATGTAACTATGTCTTGGTCTCCTAATGTTCATAAGTTCGTCGTGTCGTATCAAGTGTCCTAACATTTTTACCCTTTTGTCCTCAATAGTTCTAATAATTTGTCTTTTTTCCTTAACTCTAAGCAGGACCTCCTCATTGCTAATTCGATCCCTCCAGCTAATTTTCTCCATCCTTCTCCAGCACCACATTTCAAAGGCTCTAAGTTTATCCATTTAGATAGATAGAAAGGTAATATTTTATATTAGCTTTATTAGGCAAACTTTTGATGCCTTGGATTATATTATTATAATTTTCGTGGGAATCTTTAACTTTTTTGAAAATACGATTATAGTCTATATTACTTCTTGATAATGTAGTTTTCTATAAGTGAAAGAATTATTAAAATCAACTGAGTGGTTTGTTTGTTTGTTTGTAAAACTTCATTGTTCTAAATTAGAATAATAGATTTCTTATGATTTCTAATGAAATAAGTACTATGGCAGAATTATCCCATAATAGTTAACCTTTGAATGTTTGATAAAAATTATGAATTGGTTTTGATAGAAAATAATAGCTAATTAAAAAATATTAAATGTTACAGTTACAATACAAACACAGCATTGATACTGGACAACATATCTTAATGATACGTAATACATTCTATTTTAATTAAAAAAAAAAAAAAAAAAAAAAAACATTTCCTATTTATAATATTAGTAAAGATATAGGAGAGAGATACACTCTATTGTGGAATGCTCTCAAAAAAATCAAATTTCCAGTAAGAGTTTTCACTGGTAATCAGTAGTTCAGACTAATGGCCTGAACTCATTATTTCAGTTTTTGCCAAGCTATCCCTTACATCATTACATCCTATGTAGCTCTGTAAGAAGGCTACGAAGAGATAAATAAAGGTGATGATGACGATACCTCCGAGCGCTGTGCAGCCAGCTGCGCCTCGTAGTACTGGCGCGTCATGTCCTTGGCGTCGTCCACCAGCTCGCGCATGGTGGCGGCCGCCTGCTGCTGCCGCTCCTCCATGTTCGCCAGCAGCTCCTTGTTGCGGGCTTGCGCTCTGCAATAGCCACTCACTACAATCCTATTCTACTAAGAAATTATTTTAAAAGCAAGATATTTTTGTGATAGATTTATGGACAATAATATTTTTAATTTCACGGTATTGGTCCCAGCAGAGATAGGTCCCTTCCTTTCCCTTAGTGTTGTAAGAGGCGAATGAGAGAGGGCGAGGGATGTGGATCGGCGTCCTTCTTAAAACATCTCCAAAGCCTAATTGCGGTTGCCAATCCCTTTGCCATGTGTGGCAATTGGCAAAACCTTTTAAGGGGCTTATGTTCAGCAGTGGACAGTTAAAGGCTAATGTGAAATGCTTTTAAATATAATTTTAATCATTAAATTAAACAAATACTAACTGTGGAATGACATACCTGTTGCGATTTTTTTCTAGATACTATAGTATGGGGTTCTTGCAGAAAGGGTGTATAAAATTTCTTCCAGGTTGGTAATAAATTCTGACACCCCTAGTGTTGCAGGCGTTTATAGGCTACTGTGACCATTTGCCATCAGATAGACTGTAAGCTTGTTTGCCAATTTTGTGGCATATAAAAAAAACCGTTTTAAGCATTGATCTTTCATATCAATCTTATTAAGATTTTATTTTTAAAAATGTTACGAATACAATGTATGTATACCAAAATAATATTAACACTTACTGAACCAGTTCGAAATGCAATCTCTCATTGTCCGCGCGAAGTTTCATCACTTCAGCACTCGAAGGTATTGTCGAATTTTGTGTACTGTCTAGGCAGGTCATCTCTGCTATTGTGCTGTTAACCTCTGTACACAAAGTACTATTTATGTAGTAATATAAAATATTGTACAAAAATTAAGTTTTTAAACGAATGCACTGTCGTAAATATACAAATATTTTCGGTGGGAATCAGCTGTTTTCATTTTGGAACTTGTCTCTTGCACCATGTATAAGTACATATAAGTAGTGAGGTATGGATAGTGAGTATTTAGCGGCGAGTTTTACCAGTGGGAGACTTTGTACAAAAGTTGATTGCTTGGGTACCTCTGTCCTCTTCGTGTTTCTACCGTGAAGCAGTTGTTTGCATGGCTGTGTTTCGGTTTGAAGGGTGGGATATGGCGTGAATTTACAGGGTACAGAGGAATAACACCTGAGTCCTCAGGAATGGCAACGCATGGGGGGTATCATAGGCGAAACAGTATACTCTGTTATGTCCATGGTACTGTTCATGTCTATAGGCGACGGTTACCACTTTCCATCAGATAGATAGATAATTTATTTGTATTGTTTACAGGACACAAATTATAAAAACGAGATAATATAAATGATTAAAAAAAAAATACATAAAGTCAAGCACAATTTTCTTTTGTGTGTGTGCCATAACAATACAAAATGGTCACAACTCAGTTTATTGCTTCGCCTTCAAAAGAGCAAAGCACTGATATTCTGTTGCGGCCAAAGGGAATAGGGTAACAGGTAAGGTAAGGTAACAAAATAATCAGGTGGTCCTTCAGCTTGTTTCCCATTCTAAGTTGTATAATAAAGTGGTGTTACTGACGTATGTCGCGCGCGACGGCGGCGAGCTGCAGCACGTGGCGCGACTCGGGCGCGGCGAGCGGCGCGGGGTTGAGCGTGACCACCATGGCCACGGCCTCGGCGCGCGCGCCGCTCAGGCCGGCCGCCAGCAGGCGCGTGAGCTTGGACTCGCGGTATGGCACGAGCTCGGCGGCGGCGGCGGCGGCGGTGGCGGCGCGGCGGCGGCGGCGCAGCGTGTGCAGGCAGCGCTCGAGCACGTGCAGCGACGAGTTGATGGCGCGCGACTCCTGCATGCGCGCGCCCGCGTTGCGCGTGCGCCGCGCGCGCTCGCAGCCCGCCAGGTCGCACAGCCGCACGCTCGCCGTGCGCGCCACGCCCTCTGCGAACCATTTTTTTTTACCACAAAGGTAGCATACGAGCACACAAGTCATCTGTCAGTAAACGATCACTGTAGCCCATGAACGCCTGTAATACTTTTTTTTTAATGGGTGATAATGGAATGGTAACTGCACCCGCGCTATCGGTATACACCGGCGGGGCACCAGTGAAGGATAATAGGTGAGGATGAAGCAGGTCAGTTAGCCCATCGTGATGAATTCAATAAGAATTGTTCACGATGATTTCCAGGGGGAACCATGTGGAGGTCGCCCTAATAGGGTATATTGCTAACAATAGGGGTATCAATCTCCATTCCTAACAATCCCTTTCCCTCCCACCTGTAATACTAGGGGTATCACATGCATGTTGCTGACTCTAAACAAACCTCAATGAACCCCTTTTGAAGAACCTCATACTGTAGTCTCCAAGGAAAATCTCGACAGAAAGCTCATTCCACAGTCTGAGTAACCATGCAACCATAATTTCAAATAACAAAAAAGCAATCAACAAATATTTGTAAAAAATCAAATTAGGAATATTAAAACTTCGAGTTTAAAATTTGCAATTACCACAATTAACTTTGCTATTTGGGATGATACTGTTCAAGAACAAATAACATTTATTGAATTTTATATGTAGTTTCACCTTGAAATTTTTTTCAAGACTACAACAGTAAAAATTTGCATGTATTTAAGAAAAAAACTGAAAATATTTTTTTATAACAATAAAAATTATAGAACAAATGTTTCACATTTTAGAACATATGCATATGCATGCATTACAAAATGTGAATTTATTTTACAGTTAAATTACTTATTTACTTTTCTAATACAAAAAATGTGCTTGTTTTACTTTGTTTTAATTTCGTTACATGATAAACCGTTTCTACTCCAATGTTGAGTGTCATTTAACATTGATTTTGTAACATACCAAAAGGGATTATAAAGATATAATAAGAATTATAATCAATCAAGAAAAAGTAATTTTTAGTTACAACATACGAAAAACCCCTAAAAGTTAAAAAACGCAATTTTAGCGTGGAGCTGGTGGAATAAAGAGAAATAGAAGCTTGGAGTGGAAAGGGATAAGCCATACCAGTTTCAGTAAGCATGGTGATGGTGAATATGCAGTGCGAGCGTGAGGATTGCGCGTGGATGCCGGTGGCGGCGACCTGCAGGTTGTGCTTGCCGGCCACCATCACGTCGTACGCCTCCTCGCCGCTCCGCACGAACGCTTGCGTCACACCCTGTTTAATGAATGATATGACATATTAGATATACTCAGTTTTCTGCATCATTACCTGTGCGAACAACCTGTGTGAAACAAAAAAATAATTAGAGTATTTGACATTTTTAAACAATATCAAATATAAAATTATATAAGCTTCTTTGTAACTTCCAGTACAGTTACATTTCAAAAGAGCTTTTTGGGAGTGTTTTCTTTATCACATAAGAGAACTGGGTGATGGTATACAAACAAAAAAGACTTACTTTAACAAAGACATTGCCATTTGAATCTTCTCTAATTTGGAGCTTGTTAGAAGATCTCCTGTCTGAACTTGCCAACAAATCATATATGCCCTCATTGTATATCTCTACAAATGATACCTAAAAATGGCAATAAATTATTAATCATTAGTGATTGTTACCAATTATGCCTATTATGTTTTTATATTTAAACAAAAATACTGAATCATTTTGAACAAAACTTAACTACTTAAATATTTTTATGAATATTATAATTGTGAAATTGAATGACTTTATTTTTCACTGCATGATGCCTTATTGGCTCATTTAATTATCATGAAATTTGAATAACAGACAATTTTCTGTATAGAAAAGGAATTAAATAACTTTTTATGCCAGTTAAGTGGACGAAGTGGACATCTTCATAGTGGTAAACTCATTTATATAGTAAATAAAAATCTGTAGAAGTATCATAAACAAGCAGGTATTCTAATATAAACAGAATAGCTGAAAAAATATTGTTATCCTAGAGTTTTAAGTAGTAAAGAAGCATATTCCAAGCCAACTTGAAAAAAAAATTCTGATATAAACAATAAATTAATTCTACCTACCCATACATAATATTTAGTTCTGTTGGACAAATCCAAGCTGCTGGCTGTAAAGTCACTGCAGAGCCCTGCACTCATCCGTTTATATTTATCTCTTAGCGGGGCTGATACCTGTCTCAGTCGCTTCACCCACTGAAAACCATAATGATCCTAAGTACAGTTAATTTTAAAAATTCACATTGTTTATACATATTTTAAATACACAATAGGAACTTGATAAAAAAACTTTTGCAGATAAATAGTACCTACTTACCTGCTTTTTTATTGATGACATTTCGACATGGATTACAACATATCTAGTCACAACAGGACTGTGACATTTTTTGTAATTTACCATAAGAGCAAATTTGTATGCAGCAAGAAAACAGAGACAATGTATAATTGTAAGCTAAATTAATACTTTAGACATATATTAATGCATAGTTTACATTAACATATGTCATATGTATAGAGTTGAGTAAATTTATTTTTTCACATAATACAATTATGTAATATAGAAAAAAAATCTGAAATTTTATATTAAATTCAAGATTAAAGTGCTTAACACGAATAACTATTGTGGAATGCAACACCTGCAACTCATACTCTTGTTCAGCATAATCCAGCTTGTCAGCACCACCTTCTGAAGGTTTATAGACAGGTTGCTGTGCAGCATCAACCACTCTGAAGACATACTCAAGGGAGCGGGGTACAAGACCTGGAGATGCTACTGTACCCATTAATGTATATGTTTTTCCAGAACCAGATGCACCATATGTAAGTAGAGTGAAGCTATGACCATCTGGCAGTTTCTTCAAATTGTCCTTAACCACATGTTCAAATATCTCCTGAAAACAAAATGTTATCTATATATGTATGGTATTATATTAGGTAATATTGGAATATAGGAGAAAGAGGATTGCTTGCACTTAGATTTAGGTTGATAAATGTACAGTAACACCCAGAATCATCAAGGTTGATTCCTGATGAATTAGTCATAATGGGCAAAATGTATTTATTTCATTTTGATGAATTAAACGTAACAGGTACTCCACTAGTGTAAATTTTACGCAAACGTAATTAGAATTCCATTAAATTTCATGAAATTATTTTTGTCATATTCAAATATGAAAATTAATGTTTTATTAAATTCATGCAATGGTGGCCTAGTACCATTTAAATGAAACTTACTTTTTGAGTGGTCTCCGCATCAAATATACGTGAAAATGTGTACATTTTCGATATATTGTGCTCAGTTCTTCGACCATGACCAGCAGTGGCCGTGTCGACAGATGTTATCAGACACCTATCTGAACGGACTTCATACAAATTGCTCTGGCCGTGATAGGGTTTCAGGCGCAAATATACTTGCACTAATTCAGGTTCGTCACTCACAGAGTCTTCATCAAATAGTTCCATTAAGTTGGTGCCCTTCTGAGGGCGAGGTCGCATAAATGGATTTAATATAAGAGGCGGCCGAGGTTCAATGAAAGAAGGGATGTCGCGTTTGGATTGATCATTATCGGAATACCGTTGTTCAATCATTGTAACGTAATGAACTTAACAGTCACTAAACTAATTGAAACATTGGAAGCATTTGAAAAAAAAAGAGTAATAATAAACGCCGAGAAAAACAAACGCAACGGTTAATTTTTTTTTTTTTTTAGTACGTTTGTTCCGTTTGGAACAGGCTAAGGTCGGAGACCATGCTGCCTAGTCTTCAAAGAGATAATTTGTCTGGAATTTTATTTTTCTAATGTCGCTTCAATTATTGTCATAATCTTCAATATTTCATTTGTCAAATCCGGTAAGTACATTTTCATAAATATCTTTTCTTGAGTTTTCTTAAACCAGTGGATTTATCAAATTAAAAATAAATAATTATAAAAAATCATTGTCTTGCAATTCAATAAAAGTATTCTTATAGCTCCTTGAATGTTGTAGTAATATAAGTGAAAATAGCTTTGAAACAAGAAGGAAATCTTAAGAGAATCGGGATTGAGTGCGGGATATTTTCGGGTTTTTTGAAGATAATCCTAAGTTCGTCAAACATAATGTGTCTTTGAATGACAAATTCAGAGCAATCAAAAAAAAGGTGATGTAGAGATTGGGCTGTATTTGAGTTACACCATGTGCATGATGGGGAAGCGATCATGCCCATTCGGTGCAGGTGTTCGTTGAAATGTCCGTGGCCGATTCGTAATCTACAAATATTGGTGTAAAATTTTCTGTTTGTGTCCCTTCCTTTGCAGAACCACGGTTTTCCAATACGCCAATTAATTTTGCGGTACCATTTGCCTTTAGTCTGTAATATTTGAGTCCAATGCTCCTCCCATTTAGTTGTAACGATTTTATGTATTCCAATACTACAATCTGAGTAACAAAGGGGTAAATCTTGAACACGAGCAGCACTTGAATTAATAATTTTAGCCAAAGTGTCTACTTGTTCATTCCCAAACACTCCAATATGTGAAGGGGTCCAGATGAAGATAATATCTTTTCCATATATAGTACAGAGATGATAATATTTATTACGAATTTCTTGAATTAAGTAGTTTGATGATGAAATGAATGTGTTATTTTTTAATGCCATAAGAACACTCATACTATCTGTAATTATAATCCATTTCGAATATAGTACCTGTTTTTCTATGTATTCTAATGCTAAAAATATAGCTTTTGCTTCTGCTGTGTAAATACTAGCCAAAGTTGAAATTTTATAACCGTGACCAAATCTATTTGACAAATCGTAAAAAGCCACTGAAGTGCTAAGTGCATTTTTGGAACCATCTGTATATATCTGCCTGTAGTCAATAAATTCTGATAAAGTCTCATACATATCGTGCTTTTCTTTTATGTCTTTACGTATAACAATTTTGATCTTACAGAACTTACTCTCATAAAGGCCATTATAACAAGGAAGTATCTTACTACTATAGATGTTATATTCATCTCGTAAATTCAAATCATTGACAATAGTTTTATTCAAAAACATAGAAATGGGGCAATTTAATAATTTGAGTATGAGTGGGTTATTGGAAACTGAAAAAACTTTGAAGAGAAATTTGAGTTTTAGGTATTCGAAACGAAGAAGGATAGGAGGCAAATTACATTCTACTTGCATTGAGATAATTGGAGAAGTATACATAGCACCTAAAATAAGTCTTAAATTCATATTTTGAATTTTTTCGAGTTTTTCTACTAATTTATGTTCTGAGGCATAACAAAAGAAAGCGTAATCAAAATTACTTCTAACAAGAGATTTGTAAAGTAAAAGGATAATTTTAGGATCAGCTCCCCAGTTACGACCAATTACAGATCTTATTATATTAGTGGCTCTTAAAGCACGATCTACTAAGCAATCAACGTATAGATCCCATTTTAAATTTTGATGAAAAATTACCCCCAGAAATTTAACGCTACAGTCTGTTGGAAGAGTTTGATTATTATATATAATATTCATTAATGGAACATATTTATGAACTTGATGAAAAACAACTACTTTACTTTTGGTTAAACTAATATCGAGGGAAAGAAGAGAAAAATATTTCTCAAGTCTTTTTAATGACTCATTTAACACTAATTGCATATCAATAATATTCTTTCCTTTTATATAAATTAATAAATCATCGGCAAATTGCAAGTTGTTCACACTGTTTCCTAAAATTGAATTAAGTTTATAGATATATAAAATATATAGTAGCGGGCTTAGAATACCACCTTGACATACTCCTTTAGAGCTTAACCTAGGTCCTATTAATTTACTATTTACTTTAACATACACTTCTCTATTACTAAGAAAATTATAAATCCATTCGATAAGTTTCATTGGAAGAAATGAGGATAAAATCGAAGATAGAACTGTTAAATTTACATTGTTAAAAGCTCCTACGACATCTAAAAAAACAGATAGAACATATTCATCGTTATTCAAAGCAGTACTAAGGTCGACATAGAAGTTCGCTAAACTTTCGCGCGCTGAATATCCACGGCGAAAACCAAATTGATTCGATGGTAATATACTATTACTTTCAATAAAGAACTCTAAACGCTGTTTAATTAATTGTTCGAATAATTTGCCTGCACAGGACGTCAATGTTATAGGTCTATAGGAGTCGAAATTTGTAGGATCTTTACCGGGTTTAATTACTGGAATCAAACAATCCATTTTCCATTCTGGTGGGATAATACAGTCCTTCCATAAATCGTTAAAAATTTGTAAGAGTTTAGTAAGGTTTATTTTATTCAGCAATCGAAACATATTGTATGTTAAGCGATCAAGGCCACTAGCTGTATCTTTTCTAGATTTTACTGCACTGGATATTTCATCAATTGAGAATGGGTCAGTGAGAAATTTTGGGCATGAATTAACAGAATTAAACTGTTTGTCATCAAAAGGTGAGTGTACAAAATCAGGAGTATATTTACGTAAAAAATCATTGACCCATGATATATCTTTAAGATGATTTTGACGATGTTTTGAATTTAGTTTTCTCATATTTTGCCAAACAGTGGAAATTGGTGTTAATCTATTAAATTTGGAACAAAATTCCTGCCACCCCTGTTGTCTTACTTGCTTAATTACTAACTTTTTAACAGCTTGAACTCTTTTAAAACTTATGTAATTATCGAGAGTTGGATTTTGTTTAAACCTAAGGTAAGCCGCTTTACTATCATTGACAGCTGTCGCACACCTGTTATTCCACCAAGGTACTGCAATATGTTTGTGCCTCTTTGAAGTATTTGCACCGCTATTTGATAAGTTCCTATGTGGAACGGAACGTTCCACAGCTGTCAAAATAATTTTACAGAATCTATTGTAATTGTTTAAGGGTTCATTGACATCATACTCGAAATCCAAAAGTAATCGATTAACAGTTTCAGAATAAAGATCCCAATTAACGAGACGTAGGTTTATACGATTTAACAAAAGTTTATTAACTTCATCTATAGGAGCATGTTGTTCACCTGACGGAGTTGATGAAGAGTTCTTTGTGTTTATTTTAGTAAAAGTCGGCAGGTGATAACTTCCTAACGGATCATCATGAACCGACCACTCGCATTTTAATGATATGGATGGGGATACCATAGTTAAATCAAGGCCATTGGGTCTCCAAATATGAGAGCCAACAGTAGTAACTTGCTTATCATTTAATAGTACCAAATTACATTCATCTAAACAATCAAGAATGTCTTTACCTCTTGTATTAGTGGAGGTACAACCCCACATAGTATGGTGTGCATTTAAATCTCCAGATATGATAGTGGGTTTAGGAAGAGACTCCAAAAAGAACTTAAATTTGGCTTTAGTAAAACTAGGTGTACTATTGGTAGGACAGTAAATACTGGCAACTGAATACCAAGAATTATTAACTTCAATACTAATAGCTATAGTTTGCAAAGAATTGTCGAAAAAAGAGTGAAGTTTTTTATATCTAATACTATTATGTATAATAATCGCTACTCCATTGTGGTTATTACCACAATCATTTCGTTCTATACAATAATCTTTAATTTTTAATTTGTAATGTGGTTTTAGCCAAGTTTCTGAGATGAGAGCAATGTGAATATGATGTTCATTTAAAAATTGTGTAAAAATATGTCGATTGCTCAGTAGGCTCTGAGCGTTCCACTGTATGATAGTTAATTGGTCTCGATTGAATTTTGTGAAATAGGTCTATTACCAAAAGTATCATATAACACATTCAAAACACTTTTAGTGTTAATAGATGTGTTCTTTGTGTTATGTAGTGAAATAAGTTTGATTATGCTTTCTATTAAAAGTGATAAACTCTTGTTATCAGAATTTAGAATTGAAATTAGGTCTACATTTTTTTTAGGTTTGTTACCCAGTTTAGGAAATATTTCAGTGCTAAGTATATCTCCAAAAGAAGCAGGTCTGAATTTAGATCTATTTTCAGCAATTTTCTTTTGTTTAACAGGGCATTGCGGTGATACACTTGTGTGATTTCCATTGCAGTGTACACAAATAGCGTTTTCCATTCCAGTTGTACAAGTTTTATAATTATGCTCACCTTTGCAGATGCTGCAACGCTCAGAATTCTTACAGAATTTAGCTAAATGTCCATACCTCAAGCACCGGTAGCATTGTTTAACTGGTGGTATATATGGAGTGACATTGTGGCGCCAACCTCCAATATCCAGATATTCAGGTAATACAGATGCAGCAAAAGTAATTGTCACGGTTAGAGTTGGCTGTAACACATATCCATGAGTCAAGGTATTTTTTCTTAAAATTCTTTTAATAGCAATAATTTTCTTAGAACTCGATATCATAGTATATATTTTTTTATTAGATATATTTGTAGGTACATTTCTAATAACGCCTGTAACTTCTGTTGAAGAAGCAGGAATACTGGCCTTAAAATGGTAGTCATTTAAAAAAGTTTTATTATTTAAAAAAGCATTGGCTAAGTCTGGCTTTTGAAAGTATACTCCGATTTTGAATTTATTTATAGATCTAAGATAAGTTACCCCTTTATTAAATCGTTTTAAACAGGAGGAGAGTGAGAGCAAGTCTCTGGATCCAATGGTTTTCTGACTATCTGAGGATTCTACAAAGACAACAAATTCTGTCCCAGGGGATTCCTCGGGATATCTTCTAATATAATCTGTGACGTAGTAAGGTTTATACTTATCGGCCTTATCAATTTCAGATTCTGAGTCAGTAGAAGTATCTTCCGAATATATATCCTTGTCATTACAAGGTTCATGGTCTACATCACCTGAATCGTCATCTTTTTTTTTCCTTTTTCTACAACTGCGCTTCCCCATGAATGCTAATTATATTACTGTCGCTGAATTTAGTGAAAATATAATATTTTATTCAATAATAAGAATTGATAGAGATAGTTTTAATAAATTAATAAAAAAAATTTAAAAAACCCGCTTGTTCTTATTCGAGTTTCCCGCCTTTTTTCCCGCAACGGTTAAGTTTTTTTTTTTTTTTTTTTTAGTACGTTTGTTCCGTTTGGAACAGGCTAAGGTCGGAGACCATGCTGCCTAGTCTTCAAAAAGATAAATTGTCTGGAATGCAACGGTTAAGATGGGAGACGGTTCAACTTTTAAAACTTTTGACAGTTGTGATTTTTGTCATTTTTATGACATTTAATTTTTTTCTCTGTGTACGTGTATTAAGGTAATCATAAACAGTCATGTATATTATATTTCAAGACAGTAAAATAAAATTGCGAGTTTGATTATGCTAGTATTTGATTAGAATTGTCTTTTTTAATTCAGTTACTTAAAAAAACCAGTGACATGGAATTTTGAAAAATAACACTTAATTAATCATAATATTTAATTAAGCCACTTAATGATACAAGATGTTTATGAAAAACATGATAAAAACTATGTTCGATACGATTATATAATATAATTAATAATTAAAAAAACAAACCTGAAGCACTATTTCCTCAAACCTAGTTCTTAAGTTAATATTTTAATTTAATAATTTCACAAAATAAATATTTTATGGACCATCATAAACTAAATTTCTTTTAATAATTAATTATAATCAATAATCTATAAGAAATTTAGTTAATATTGGTTCTTAGATTAGATTTTAAATGATTTAAAATGGTTTGCACTTATTTGTAGTTTCTACAAAACATCACTGATTCAATCCTCGGCATTTATTAATTCAAACAATCATTCGCTCACATTCATTCATCAGTCAAAATTTTACAAATGTCGGATTTGTACTTGTGTATTGTTTCGTGCTTGTTTATTTTTAAAGTAGTACCGTAACAAACTTATTCCAGCTTTTTATTTATTTTTTCTTACATATTTGAAAATTGTAACTTTTTAGATTTTGAATTGAAATGGGCCTTGAACATTGTCAGTGACGAAATAAAGATTTTCTAAAATGCGATTATTTTTCGTATTTGGCTTTGTGCCATAGCTTTAATTGCAGTTTTTACTGAAATAGTCGTCATGCAGTGGCGGGTGATTGTTTTGTTGGTGTTTGTATGCGTGTATAATGTATTTGGGTATTGTCCATCACTCTGTTCGTGTAAGAGCAATAAACCGAGCGATACACCACTAATGTTTGGCCCTGGAGGTTTCCCTGAGCCTTTACCAGGGGAGCTTTTAAGGCTAAAATGTGGAGGTACGCCGACACAGATTACCGAGCTTAAGGAAATAGACTTGAGCAAACTATGGACCAATGTTGTGAATCTGTAAGTACTTACCTATGAATTTTAAAAAAGTATTTGATTTTTTTTTTTAATTCTAAATGAGAAGTTGTCGTTTCAGGAATTTGTCTGGTAATGCCATATCAACACTATCAAGAGAACTGCATCTACCTAATTTACAAAAGTTGTAAGTATAGTCTTATTGTAATATACTAAGTGACAAAGCTTAGATGAGGATCCTTTTGTTTAGAGCAATTACAATTTTAAAGCTTTCCAAATGAGTTGAGTTCTGATATTTTTGTAAGTAAGAACTTGGATGTAATACTGAATTGACACTTTTTGTTCCTTAACATACCATAATAAGAAAGTTTACTGTTCAGTTATAGGGGATGGACTTTTTTTGTATTATTTGAGATATTTGTTAGTCTAATTTATACTTGATAACGTTTTTTACACTTACTAAACATAATTAAATGAGTTATTATTTTTTTCAAAATGTAATAAAATGTTTAAATTTTAAATTTCAGAGACCTAAGCAAGAACCAAATATCATTAATAGAATCGGATGCTTTTTATAATATGACTGCACTACAGAGGCTAGATTTATCCAATAATCAAATAAGTAAGATCTACAAAGAGATGTTCAAGGGCCTTATCAATTTGGAGAGACTGATCTTAGCCCAAAATCACATATCAGTGTTAGCTGTTGGTACTTTTGAATATCTAATAGAATTGAAACAATTGTAAGTATTAGTTGATAGTATACTTTAATCTGAGTTTCATGGTAGAAATTTTATTATTATTATGTTTTTTATACAACTTAGAATGGCAAACAAGCTGATGGCCCACCTGATGGAAAATGGTAACCGTCACCTATAAATGTGAGCAGTACCATGGACATAACAGTGTAGTTGTGTCATATTTGGGTAATAAGGATAAAAAATTACTGTCAACATGTGATTGGAGTTATTATATTTTTGGTGTGAATGAAATTGAAACTAAGTTTTGAAAAAAAAATAACAAAGAAAGTCATGGAAACTTTTGTTTGAACATTATTGGATATACTTATGTTTTCAATCCTAATTCATATAGGCAAACCTGTGGAATACATCTAGTTATATATATACTAGAGCAGTGATTCCTAATATGGGTTCTGTAGAACCTAGGGATTTCATAAAAAAGTCACTAGGGTTCTGTGAAATTATTTATACAGTGAAACAATTTACATTAAAAATTAAAGGAAATTATAAAGTGTTATACTTTTAAAATATTTCTAATAAAAGCTTTTGTTTTTATTTAAATTACAGTGTTTTCGGTTTCGATTTATAATTGTTTGATATGAATATATGGAACCCATAAAATAAAAGGTATTTGTTGACCATTCTGTTATCTTAAAAGTTTAGGAACCCCTGTACTAGAGAATTGATATTACGATTTGGTTTTGTTAATTTTTTTATGATGTGATATTATCTAAATATTACATAGAAATATCTTTCTTAGTTTATTATTTATCCATCAAAAGAGATCAAAGACAAATAGATGGTCACTTTGTTATCTGTTCTAATACTAGCTGTATCCCATATTCTCTCTTGTGAATCAGTATATAAAGTAACTTTTGTGCTAAGATAGGGTATAACCTACCCATTTATTAAATTTATTTCAAATTCAATACATTTTATATGCCTTTATTATATAAAAAGGATTAAAAAGAGAATTTTTTTTTTGTATTTTTTGTAATGGATGGACTTGAATAACTACTCAACATACATTTAAAAAAAAATTATATAAAGTTACCTACATTATAAGTGAATAATATAGGATTTATAAAAGTAAAAAAAAAAAAAAAATAGAGATTCCTATGAAAATTATAATAATGTATATCAAAGTATAAAAAAATTGCCTGTCAAAGCTAATATAAAATACAAATTTATCTTTCTATGTACCCATGCATAGCCAGAGTGGATCACTAGTTCCGGATATTATGTCAAATATTACATTATTAATAGTGTTAAAATATGAATGTCTTTTGAATATATTTACATAAATCTGATGTATTTATTTACAGAGATATCTCAGAAAATCCTCTGATATGCGACTGCAACATGCTTTGGGTGGGAGACTGGGCATCCAACACCAGTGTGAAGCTTGTTGGCAATCCAAAATGTGCCTTCCCTGAAAACATGGCTTTGAAAATTGTTAAAAAACTGAGGATTTACTTAGACCTGTCTGAATGTACTAATGTGTTACCCTCAAGGACACTGATAGTGAAACCCGCTTACGACCAAATAGTCTTCGAAGGGGATACTTTAACATTGACCTGCAATGCACCATTTGCATCAGCCTTGACCGAGTATAAATTGAAATGGGTCCACCCAATGCTAGAAGTCTGTGATGTTAATATCACAAACACGAACATGCTAGAAGAAGGTATAGCTGAGACATCAGTACACTTTCCTAATATAACAAACCATCATATGGGAAACTGGACGTGCGTCTACAACGACGCGAACTTTATAGGACATAACCACACCATTGAAGTGTTGGTATTCTCAAATAAGACCCGTTATTGTATGACCAATCATACGATAAATAATAAAGGTTTATATTCGTGGCCTCAATTGCTGTTGAATCATACTGCGGCAGTGCCCTGTAGGACTGGAGAAGGTTTGGCCTATAGGCATTGTCACGCGAATGCCACTTGGGGTCCGGCAAACACAACGGAATGTTCGTACATTAGTAATGTGACAAAATTACTTCAGCAGTTTGCTCTATTGAATGTGAGTCTAGTGCAATACTCGGCTCTGAATGCAACGGAGAGATTGGCGATACTGATTCAAGAGAAGACATACCCGTTGGCGGAAATAACGGACCCTGATGATGTAATGTTCATTGCAGAGGCCATAAAAAATTATATGCAGTATATAACAGAGGAACGCGATTTAGGTGAGTGTGATTTCTTTTTAATACAGGGGAATTTTGATTTTAAACAAATATCACAGAAGGTCACGATCTTGTTTCAGTAAAGAAAGGTTGTTTTGCTCAAACGACGTTCCGTGTTTTATTCTCGGTAGGTCACACCTGAGCAATACAATAGATAAATTTAAATATAAGATTTTGACGAGGGTTTGGCAGTGCTTCTAGGTGTTATTGTCCAGTCTTGCCTTACTTTACATACTTTGTATACCAACAGAATATCTTAGTTTCAAGACAAATTGGTATAATTGCTAATCTAAATTATGCTACATATTCATTTCTTATTATTATTATATTACTTAGTTTTTGTATATTTCTTAGATTTTTAGTTATGTTAAAGAAAATAAATGTTAATTAATCAAAATATTAACTAAAAAATAAATAGGTCGAGGAATCGTAACTGCGGTTGCTAACCAGCCTGCCAAGCGTGACAACTACTGGCAAAACCTCCCTTTATGGGAAGGGCTATGTTCCATAATGGACAGTTAACGGCTGTTAAAAAAAAAACATTAATTTCAAGATTTTTTGCAGGGCGTCAACACAAGATTTTTCTTAAATTTCAGGTGCGAAACTCTTGGACGTGATAAGCGCGGCGATGAACATCAGCATGCCGGTGCTGTCGCTGGCGGAGCTGCAGCACGGCGCCTGCAGCCGCCTGCTCCGCGCCGCCGAGGACATCTCCGCATACATCAGCAACGTGCAGGGACAGAAGGTGCTCAGACATAAATTGAAGATTTATTTTATGAATCATCCAATCGTAACTGGTAGCCGATTTGATGGAAAGTTCTTAATGAATGATACTGGAATGGTGACCTGCTTGCCTTAACAGCATAAGCTGGCGGGGCACCAGTGAGGGTTAATAGATGTGTATGAGAAGGCATTTGGCCTGTCATGGTAAATTCACCTGGAATTAAACACCATAGTTTCTAAGGGGGACTTTGAGGAGGGTGACCTGAAAGCGTAACAATGGAGTTGCTAGTTCCAATTATTAACAATTCTTTTTTCCCACTTGAGTAGTATACACTTTTTTTTATTTTTATTTTTTTTATGCAACTTAGAATGGCAAACAAGCTGACGGTCCACCAGTACCCAGTAAATTCACGCCATACCCCACCCTTCAAACCGAAACATAGCCATGCAAACAAAACTGCTTCACGGTTGAAACACGAATAGGACAGAGGTACCCAAGCAATCGACTTTTGTACAAAGTCTGTGTGGCTCTACACTCTACATACACACTTCATAAATGCCATTCTTGAGGACAAGGTTTTATGGCTTTGTACCTTATAAAAGCAATGGCCATAACCTATTCTTTAAATCTAAAACATAGTCATGCAAGCACAACTGCTTTGTGACAGGAACACAAGTGGAATAGAGTAGTCATCACCTATGATTGCTGATATGAAACCTTTACGGGTTGTAGTTGGACCCTGGGGGTTGATAGACCACTTAGAATATCGCCATCTTTGAGGATCTGTAACTTATTCACCATATTAATTCATCGGTAGACGAACATGGCCGTGGAGCGGTTCCCGGTGCGCGAAGGTTTCAGCGGCGTGACGTGCGTGTGGTACAGCCCCGCGCCGCCGGCCGCCGCCGCCGCCACCAGCCCGCGCCTGCATTGCACCACCACCAACCGCACGGTGGCGCCATTGCTCACCGTCACTGATGCCTACATACACGCCAGCGTACAGGTACCGTTCATTTTTTAGATTCTAGAATAAAGGCATACGGGTATGCGACCCCGGCCTCCCGAGCTGTTGCATTGTCCCATTCCTTTCCGCAACTGCAGTTGCCCCCCTCACCTCTTTCCTTTTCCACATAAGTCCCTTATTCCTCTCATTCACCAATTTCGTTTACGCATTTCCAACTTTCCTTCCTTTTTTCCTCAATCCTTTCCTCCATACCGTAGGTGGCGGAAACCACCAACATATGCATTCCCAAAGAGGGTTGACGTCAGGCAGGTGGCCGGTCGTAAAACTAAAAACCAAATCTTTTTGTAATATGGATAAAATCATATTACGCCGACCCCAAATGATTGGGATAAGGGTAGGAAGATGATGATTAATTATACCATAATTCATTGCCATCATAAATAATTAGAAATGTCACATAATTCACTTCCAGATTCCACAGTCATTCCTATACAGCACGACAGATTCAGGGACGTTACTGCAGAGCAAACCTCAGGACCTGGTGGTGGCCATGTATGAAGATGCATCGCTGTTCCCTCTGCTGCCTGAGCAGAGTGAGGGTGGACCGTACTTGAGCTACAGGGCGAAGGATTACTACGGTAGAAGCACTAAGAGGGAAGACATGAACATGGAGATCACTTCGCCAGTCGTTGGTTTTCAGTTAGGTATGTAGTGGACTTAATTATAATAAATAGGTATAATTATTTATTAAATTTCAAGGAGAATAAGTTGAACCGTTACAGTATTAAAAGATAACAAGTACATTTATAATATTATTAAGGATATGATATAAAAGAGAAGTTTGAAAATAAATTCACAATAATTTTACTATTATAATAAAATTGTGTCTGGATGATGACTGCACATGGGAGTTATTTAAGACAAATTTATATGAGGAGTCTTAATTAGAGCAGTAAACCCTAGAATAATAATTTTTAGAATATTTGTTAGTTTGTACCGGTATTACAGATGTGAAAACTGGTCTAGGATCTATTTCGTTGGCTTGCCTACTTTTTAAATCCAAAAAGGCAAAAACTAGTTTAAGTATAAAATAGAACCATTTTAATTTTTTATTTCTATTGCTTTGTGTACTTTTAATTATTTTTTTATTTTTACCGTATAGTAAAAAATCGTGTCATGCCATGTTACGATTTATTATGAAAACATTCAATCTTAAAGTCAAATTAATATGGAATGAATATAGCAGGAAATTTTCTCCTTTAATAAATAATCGTTTAAAGCGGTTCGCAATTGGTATTTTGTAATATATACTGACAGAACAATAATTAAGATCTTCCTCATTTCCGAACATGTACCTCGTATGTGGTGCTACTTGTAGGAACTAGGGTGTTTATCCTTCGGGTGTTAATCCTATCTATTAACTTGGTCCTTGAACTGAAGCAGCGCGTTTCAAGTCTAAATATGTACCGCGCATTGTCCGGATCGTCCGTGTGAGAGCTAGTCGAGTGGGGGTAGAGAGTTGTGGTAGAAGCCGCTAACACGTCGTGGTATGTTCCCGGGGGCGGCAGAGGGCGCGCGCGTGAGCGGGCCGCTGCTGGAGCCGGTGATCGCGGCCGTGCGCGCGCGCAGCCCGCCCGCCGCCGCGCGCGCCGCCGTCTGGGCGCCGCCCGCGCGCCGCTGGGCCGACGCCGCCTCGGGTACGCCTGCACCTGCACCTGCACCTGCACCTGCACCTGCACCTGCACCTGCACCTGCACTACACTACACTACACTACACTGCGCTACGCTACACTACACTGCGCTGCGCTACGTTACACTGTACTGCACTGCGCTACGCTGCACTACACTACACTGCACTGCACTGCACTGCACTGCGCTACGCTACGCTACACTACACTGCACTATGCTATGCTACGCTACACTATACCACACTACACTACCCTACACTACATTAGACTACGCTGCACTACACTGTGCTACGCTGCACTACACTATGCTACGCTGTACTACACTGCACCATACTACGCTACATTATAAATAAAGAAAAGAAATATAATACTCCTCTGACCAAACCGCTACTGAAGACATATCTTTACAAACACAAACAGAGCACTACATCTGTATATGGTCACATCTCTCCCTCTTCATCCACTTCATTACTGGAGGTCGTGTCCTCGATAGTCCCGTAACAGCGGTTACTTGATCCGACCATCGACTAGGTGATCGTCTGCATGGTCTTTTTCCTACTATCTTGCCTACAACCATTAGCTTGTCGGATTGTCAGACTGTTGACGAGCAATATGACCGAAGTATCCGAGATATGGGACATAAATTATAGGTCATATACGTTAAAGTATAAAGTTGAAGGGGCATGCCATGTTAATATAGGCAATCTATACATTACACTACCTTTTTTTTATAATCTGTGTTAATAATTCTGTTTTATATCGATCTGCACCTGTAACTTTTGTTTCTACTGTAAGTAACATCACTATGTCGTCATAAAATTTACAGTATTGTTGTCACACATAGTGGTGTGTGATGACATCACTAGTGCAATATTTCAAACAGCACCCTCCGTCGTCATTCATCATCTTTATCCCACCACATTTTTTTTATACAACTTAGAATGGTAAATAAGCTGATAGCCCACCTGATGGAAAGTGGTAACCGTCGCCTATAGACATGAGCAGTACCATGGAGATAACAGAGTATACTGTTTCGCCCATGATACCCCCCATGTGTTGCCATTCCTGAGGACTCAGGTGTTATTCCTCTGTACCCTGTAAATTCACGCCATATCCCACCCACCCTTCAAACCGAAACACAACACTGCAAACACAACTGCTTCACGGTTGAAACACGAATGGGACAGAGGTACCCAAGCAAACGACTTTTGTACAAAGAGTCTCCCTTTGTTAATTTTGTTTATTGACACTTGTTTATAACATTTCACTCTGCCTTACGTTATTAAACTAAATTGCATATGTTTTTTAATGGAATAGAAACCCCGTCTGCGCTAACTCTGGTGGGGCACCAGTGAGGGATGATACGTGAAAATGAAAAGTCAGGCCTGTTAGCCCATCGTGATTCCAATACACTTGAAATTTAGTATGATGGTTTCCAGGGGGGACCACGGGGAGTTCGACCTGTATACCATTGTTAGCAATGGGAGCCTCTTAGCATGTATTATTAAATCTATGGAAAAACTATATAACTTTCTTCTTTAATTACAGACTGCAAGATAACTCACGTTATATCCGAAATGATAATCATAAGCTGCACCAAACTGGCTTATGTGGGATTGCTGCAGAACGTCGAGACCGGCATTTACGGAGCCAGAACCGACGGGGCTAGATTCAAGGTATCCCATCCAGCAGTGTACGTCGGCAGTCTCATATTAATAGGATGTGTTAGCTGCGCCACGCTCACGTACATCATGTGTTACCCAGCTATACAAATGGCCAAGAAGACCAAACACGCACTCATCAATACTTGGATAGCTATCGGTCTACTTTGTTTCTTGTACACATTAGGCATATATCAAACCGAAGATGTCAAGTTATGCCAAATATTGGGGCTGCTGATACACTATTTGTCTCTCTCTTGCTTGCTATGGATGTGCGTATCCGCTAGTAACATGTACAAGTGGGTGACAAAGACACACAATCCTGTGAGGACACCAGAAGACGACATTCCACCTGATGTGCCAGTACAGAAACCGATTTTAGGCTTGTACTTAGTCGGGTGGGGTATAGCTTTGATTGTATGCGGAATATCAGGTGCGGTGAATCTAAAAGACTACGCAGGTTATTCGCAATGTTTCTTGAGTACGGCGCCGGCGTTGAGTGCTTTGTTTGTACCTGGTGGTATATTATTAATGTTCTTACTTATTCTATTCTTGTTGATACGGTGTACGATCAGAAACATGAATGTACAGTTGTCAGAGGGCACACAAGCGACCGAGAATGTGGATTTAGAGATGTGGGAACCTAATCAGGCCACTGAGCGGACAGAGAGAAGGAGCATCAAGTCGGCAGTAGATTCAGAAGTTGATGATATTGAGCATACTCCGATAATCCAGTTAAGAGCACAAGTTATAGTCTTGTGTCTGTACATGTCTGTGTGGGCTTGTGGGGCTATAACGGTATACAGGCCCTTACCAGCCTACTTGCCGTACCAAGAGGATATATGTAGTATAATTTACGCTGTCTGCGCTACTGTGTTAGGTACTTTCATACTCTTCTTCTATGGAATTGCTAGAAGCGACGTTAGAGCACAGTGGTCGATGATGCATTGCTATCTGCAGAAGAGTAAACAGTGTTGCAGAAATAGAAGCGTTTTTGACACTAATCAGCAGAATTTGCCGGGTGTTCCAACTACTACCACCCCAGTGACTCTTCCGATACCCAATGATAACAGATCCAGATCGGGCAGTAGAAGTTCTAATAGAACGAATTCGAAGACTAACAACAGCGGGACGTATAAAGCTGGAGCTGAGTTAAATGGGCAGACGCTCCAAAAAGATCACCTCAAAAATATTAATGGAAAAACCCCAAATATAAATTTAGTTGTATTACATAGGCAACAGTACAGATCTAATAACTCTATGATGACTTACCCTGAAAATTCTAGTGTTGGCCCAGAAATATTTTATAATCCTAACCAAATGAATGTGGCTAAGAAATTCTTTAAAAAGCAGAGGCAAAATATGAAGAGAAATTGTTTGGAACTTCCTGTTAGGAGGGATTGTGACAATGATTCGCATATTTCCCTTCCGTTACCGACTAGGGAAGCTTACAGTGGTGTAGCGAATATTATAAACTCTGGTTCAAAAGTGAATAACACCAATATACATGTAGAACGATCAAATAACGGGATCAAGGAGAAACGTAATGTTATTAATCCGAATTTACTAGAGGAGGAACCGAAAGATAACTACAAAAATTACTCTATCGATAGGAAGTCGTGGAATAAAAACGAAGAAAGCAAAGCTAGAGCTCAAATTATGAATATCTATACAAATGTTCCGGAAACTCAAGTGCCACAGCATCAGATTGTTAAGGCTAATGCGCCAAAACCCTTTTCCGGCCAGAGGACTAGTGTCTCTGAAGAGTGTCTACAGAGTCATGCAAGTGAACAACCAGAAATGAGAACGATCTCTCAGCAATGCAGTTTGGAATATAGTTCAGCGTCAGAGATAGCAATGCCGCACACATGCTCAGATCAAACGCTGAATACTCACTCAGAATTGACTTCCTTCCAAGAGACTCACAGTGCCTTATGTTCGACAAACGAAATCACAGATACAGAAAGTTTTGGGCAGTATATAGACTATATTCAGCCCAAACAAGATGCCAAAGATGCTGTTGATAAATCTTTACAAGATATATCTGAAGAATGCACTATGAACAGCGACGAAATTAACCGATCGAACACTCCGCAACGCTTGGATGAAACTGGTTTGGGCGAAATGGACAATTTACTGCAGAATCCAGACAATGATTTCACCGATTCTAAGGAAAAGTTGGACGAAGACAAAGATGGCTTTTTCATAGCTAAAACTACGTATGATTTCGAGACGTGCAGCACGAACGCCAGCGAGCAGGGCTTCGAGAACGAAAGCGACATCTATTGTCCTAATTATCAAATGTCGGAAGTGAGTATACGCAGTCACGGGTTGTACGCGCCTTCCCCGTCGTCGATGTGTCCAAACGAGATAAGTTTCAGTAACGAAGACGTTTCGAATATCGAGAGTCAGTACGTGAACTACGATCCAGGTTGGCGGAAGACGATAAAAAGCAACCCGAAGCTAGGTAAATACGTTCCGACGCCGGCGCTCAGTTGTCCGGAAGTGAACCGCGACAGTAGCCCAGTGTCGTTTGCCAGTGAGTTGGACGAGTTGTACACGCAGATAACCAGTAGGGACAAAGAGAGGACGCCGCGGAAGGAGATGGGATTGGATGTGACTATGAACAGTGACGTCACGCTGAAGCCCACCGATAGTGACAGTTGTGTGAGTGAGGCCATATCTGACGTTGATATTAATGGCGAAACAACTGTGTAAATTATGTTGAAATGCGACTGCTATGTACAGTCAGCAGCAAAAGTATGACACAGTTTTCAGTGACAAACAAAAAAAATCAGTCGGAATATAAAAATGAAATATGAATATCACTGTACATGACAATGATATGCGAACAACGTGATACATTTTGCATTAAATGTCCAGTAAATTTAATTAGAAGATCTTGTAATGTCTCTGTGACAATGTACTTCGTTGTTCTCAAATGACTGGTTAATATTGTCAGATAAAAGTTAAAGTGAATGATTGATTTTTGAAGATTCTTGAAGTCTTTTTTACTATTTGATACAAATTATTTTTTATATTACTGAAAAATAATTTGATTTAATGAAGTTAAACGTTTATTTCATTATCGTAATATTTATGTTACTTTTATTGAAATACCAAAAGTTTATTAATTTTTTCAAAAATAATAATTATTAGTGTGTCTTCCAAGTTTACGACTGGCCAAATTACCGACCTCCTAATGGCGACAGTGATGTCTGAGAACACATCAAATAATTTTCTTGTATGTTCAGATGTATGAAAATTATGTAGTCAGTTTTGTCACAAAAATGCAATTTGTTGTGTCATACTTTCGATGCTGACCATACATGAATAGTTATTGTACTATACTGTTACTAAGTTATCCACTATATCTATGGAGGTATGCATTTATATACTGTAGATAAAATGTTTTATAATGATCCAAATTATTATTATTATTTGTAGTTCAATTAAATATTTTTTAGGGTACTGCAATACGAAAGTCGAGCGAGTTATTTTATTGAATAATTCGAGATAAGACTCGACAAGCCATAATTAGAGTACAGTTTTCCACGTCGGTGACTTTGCCCTTTTTTCCGATATCATGAACGTGCACGGTACGACGATATCTTTGACGGAAAATTAAAAGTGTCTTCAAACAATTGTATATAAGTTCTTATTACCTACGTCACGTTAAAATCGTGTCGTGCCGTGTTACGGTAAATTGTAAATCGCTCAAACAATATTGGTCAACAAAATGTTGTTTATAGATACTTTGTAGACATTGCCAATTCGTGTGAGGTCGTTCCTAATTGATAGAACAATTAGGATCGAAAATATTAGTGCCATTACACAATCTTTGTATATTTTTTAGCTTAGATCATATACTTCAAGATATACGTCATGTGTCAAATAACTGTCAAAGTGACATTTGGTAGACATTTTTTATTATTATTTTTTTATTAAACACGCCATTTTCTAGTGTTGCAAGTCAATTCAATTAAAAATTCGTGTGGTCATTTTTTTCTTACATGTATAACAAATGTATTTATGTACATATTTTATTCATGTATTAATAAAAATGGCGGTCATTTTGTATGATGCTGCTAATGAATAAATAATTATTTCAAGTCGATTCTCAGCATAAATTTAACTCTTAATCATAGTCATGAGAATTTTGTATTACGTTTTATTTTTCAATTTAAATTTACAATTACGTATCTCCCACATACTGAGTAATGACTGTATATTATGGTATCCCTATTTACGCACACATAGATAAAAAATTGTATTGTTAATACAATGCGTTTGTATTGACACTATCTTGAAGTATATGACCAAAGAATTTTAGTTATAAGCTGTACAATAATTTGTCTGTAAAGTTATTTATTTGTAAGTTGATATTGGTCTGATAAACTGTGGCTTTGTATTTGTGCATGTACGATGGACGTGTATGAGGTTGTACTAATAATAATATCGTGCCAAAATTGTCTATGGAATGTTCTAGATTGTTATATGCAATTGGTAACCCTTGTCACTCTCATTAGGATACTAAACACTGACTGAATTAATATTACCCGCCTGCGTCTAGTCTTACTTGCAGAATGTTGATTTGATCTAATAATTTTATATTAAATGGATTTGTTATTGTTGAACGCTAAGGGACCACTCACACTTATTCAGCTTCATTCGCGTTTCGCTGAACGATTCTGGTCACACTTATACAGCTCTGCTTCTATCAGCCGCGTACGGCGTCGTAAGAATGAGAAAAGCCGTCGTAGCGTGCTATCTCCGCTCAAACGCTTGTCTACTGCTTACGGCGTAGAGTATGCTGCATTTCGTAAAAATAAAATAATTATAATTACTATAAAATACGTGTGCACTCTTTAATGCTTGCGTACATAATGATTACGCAATAATGAATCAAATCAATGCAGAAACAATACAGGTCGCAACTTGACAAGGAGTCGCGAAACATCCCTGTGAAGAGCTGTTTCGCCGCGTTTGACGGTGAACGCGGCGGAACAGCGCTGAACGCTCTCTATAGCATTCGCATGATCAATACACATTTATCCTCATTTTATACTGAGTTACCGCGAAAGCAGAATAGACGCGGAGAGCTGAACGGATGCGTACACGTCTCAATAGAAAATCGTTGTTTTCTATGGACAAAAGCTGAGTAGAGCTGAATAAGTGTGAGTAGTCCCTAAATCGTTGAAATACCAGAGGGAGACTTTGTACAAAAGTCGTTTGCTTGGGTACCTCTGTCCTATTGGCAACGCATGGGGGTATAATTTTTTTTTTAATTATATTTCTTACATAATCATTCAATCATATTTCGTTTACTATCAGATGGGCTGTAAGCTTGTTTGCCACCTTCATGGTATAATAAAATAATGGATCAAAATACAAGTGTATCATATCCATATATTTGTGCAGGAAAATATGTAATATTTAAATCTTCTAGGAATTTTTAAAAATATTTGATTTTAAGAGAGAAAATTATACATCTTTTGTTTTACTATCGGGATGCGTTAATTATGCAAATACGTTGTAATGAGTTAATTCATTAATTAATTAAGTCTTGAAGTTAATAAAAGCAAATATAAATTATTTACTCGATCAGATCAACATTGTGTAATGTGTTTCCACTATGGGGTCGATTTTTATTGTGACATTCTCTGTCTCTGAAATGGAATTCCTTACAAACATTTGTATGATGCCCGTGAGGATTGCGCAGTGGTAGAAATACGAAATATATTTTTGTGATATAACTACAAATTTAAGGTTTTCAGTTTTTCCCCTTTATTTGTATTGTACGATATTGTTTCTTGTCAAATTTCGTGATTATAAGTTAACTTGAAGTATCTTATAGGTTCTGATTCTCTAAATTCTAGTAAATTCTAATTTACCAGAATTTAGAGAATTTCGAGAATAAAGTTTCATCCCAATCATCTGGACGAGTGGCAGTCTTCCACCGTGCGTTTTTCAAGGCACTTTCTTCTACGCACAACCATTCTTTGGAATCAACTTCCAGCAGCAGTATTTCTGAACCGATACGACAACATAACCCTCAAGACAAGAGTATATTCCTTTTTAAAAGGCCGGCAGCACACCTGCAATGCCGTTGATGTTGTAGGTGATCATGAGCGGTGGTAGTCACATGCTCATTTGCCCCCCTGTGTTGTAAAAAAAAAATTCTAGTAAATGTCACCCCACCCTGCGTGTCCTACCACTTGTACAACGCATTGTGCTCAGAGAAATTGTTCAATATGATTCCCACGGCCACTTTTTTCCATCGTACAGCTCGCCATTGACAATGGAGTTCACTCCCATATCTTAAAGCCTGGATGGCAGCGTACAGCGCGGTTTCGAGGCGTTTCTTCCCACAAACGTTCAGGTTATGGAATGAGCTCCCTGTCGAGGTTTTTCCAGCAGATTACAGCATGGGGTTTTTTTTTAAAAAAGGGGTAAATAGGTTTCTTTAGGTTTGGCAAAGCACAAAAACGCAACAAAAGAAGGATAAATATCAGAGGCAGACTTTGTACAAAAGTTGTTTGCTTGGGCACCTTACTCCCATTTGTGTTTCTACCGTGAAGCAGTTGTGTTTTCATGGCTGTGTTTCGGTTTGAAGGGTGGGATATGGTAGTGAATTTACATGGTACAAAAGAATAACACCCGAGTCCACAGGAATGACATCGCATGGGGGGTATTATGGGCGACACAGTATACTCTGTTATGCTCATGGTACTGGGCCTATAGACATGGTAGTCATGTCTATGGTCGACGGTGACCACTTTTCATCAGGTGGGCTGTCAGTTTGTTTGCCATTCGTAGTTACATAAAAAAAATCCAGAGAATGCTACCTCAGAATCGACCCCGGCATCTTATTTAGACTTGTAGTGAATGTAAATTAAATGATTTATATAACAATGTGTGCCTATCAATGTCGTGTCTTGGCCTAAATTGTTTCTGCAGTTGTAATTTGGGTACAGAATGGTATATACACAGAATTATTGTTGACTAGGCTTTTTACCCGCTATTTCGTACGCTTTTATTTCAGAAGTAGGAAAATCAAAGAAATAGACTATTTCTAGTTATAGACGTATAAAGGTAAAACATATATAAGATTTAGGAATACAATTGTGAATATCGCATCCAAATTGGTACAGTAATTTTTGCGTGATGTCGAAACAAACATATTAACAGACAAAATTTCTAGAATTTTTTTTTTTTTTGGTGTCTATTGGTCTTATTAAGACTGCTCGTATTTTTTCTTAAATATCTCTAAGGTAAAGACAACGTGTAGTTACAATTTTATTATATTAGTAAGTTAGTCTATGCCTGAAACAATTTCTTATTTATGGTCATCTTTTTGGAGGGGAAAATAAATAGTGTTATTTATAAAAAAAAAACAAACTTATTTTAGTTATGATTTGTCACTTATTTTTAAACTGAGAATTGAACCCATAAAAAAAGTTAAATAATTCAATATTTAAAATGGTTCTATTAGGCATTTAACGGTTTTGTAAATATCTACCAATGATGGAAGATAGTAACCGTAAACCATAGACACGGTTAAAGTATCCCGTATCGCCTATAATGATGTTTCACAATTTATCAATTTTAATTCACCAGAGGGAGACTTTGTACAAAAGTCGATTGCTTGGGTGCCTCTGTCCCATTCGTGTTTTAACCGTGAAGCAGTTGTGATTGCATGGCTGTGTTTCGGTTTGAAGGGTGGGTTATGGCGTGAATTTACTGGGTACAGAGGAATAACACCTGAGTCCTCAGGAATGGCAACGCATGGAGGGTATCATGGGCGAAACAGTATACTCTGTTATGTCCATGGTACTGCTCATGTCTACAGACGACGATTACCACTTTCCATCAGGTGGGCCGTCAGCTTGTTTGCCATTCTAAGTTGAGTAAAAATATATATATATATATATATATATATATATATACTTTAACGTACCTTATGATTTATGACTTTTATATTAGAAGTTACACTTAAAACCGCAATTCAGAATTAATAATACAAGATCCTTTTAAAATTGTATATATCTTGATTACATAAATATAAGCAAATTATATAAAAAATACTTCTGTATATATTCCATTTTAAATCGTAAATAGAGAACTGGGTAATTGACAGAATTTTTGAATTGAATTCGTATGATGTTTTGAATGTATTTATAACCTATAAAAGATGTATAACAGGCGAGCTTAACTCTTAAGTTTTCATTTAGTAAACTCAGTATTATTACTTATTATTGTAATAAACAGTAAAATGCTATGATTAGTTTAAAAAAAAAGTTTGACTGTTAGATTTTATATTCTCTACACTTGAATATGTACATATAATACTCATATAAGACTTTCAATATATGTAGTTTTTCAAATAGGTTCTCGCATATTTTATACATATTTTTTTATTGTTTTTTTTTTTATAATTATTAATGTAAATACTAATAAGTATTGTAATTAATAATTTCAAAAATAAGGTCAATCACCCAAAAGTAGCAATGTAACGTATTATTTGAGCTAATGTGATATAAAATATCTTCCTTTCATTGCGTATAATGTGCAATGTATTGTACTCAAGAGAACAGTTTTGAATTCTATTGAATTGTGCAAATAATATATTGTTAGTGGAAATTTATAAATGGTTAGCTTTTTGTGGGCATATTGCGTATTAAAAGAGGCGTTTGCACTTAATAATTGCAGTTTTATTTACATTAAACGTTATTCTAAAAACATTCTGGGTGAAACAGTGTATTCTGTTATGTGCATGGTACTGCACATGTCTATAGGCGACGGTTACCACTTTCCATCAGGTGGGTCGTCGGCCTGTTTGCCATTTCTAAGTTGTATGAAAAATAAAATATAAAAAAAAATCTAATTAACCTACTTACGTATGAATCGTTGAAAAATGGTAATTGTTTATAAACATATTTATCTTTGGTAACATACAAAGGTCGACGAGTGTCTAGATAAAATATCAATTATGTTTGTAAATGATAATGAATTTTGCGTAACTTTTATTTGACACTGTATCAGTACTTCATTAGGTATAATATAGTAATTATATTTTTATATTTATATACAGTAGAATCTCGATTATCTGAATTAAATAAAACCAAGGGTATTCCGTATACGGAATCCGGATTTTCGATTATAATCGAAAATCCGGATAATCGATTTCAAAGTCAAGTCGAACATCTATAAATTATAATTTTTTTTATTATGTAAAGGGTTTTACATACGTCATTTAGACAATATGATATAAAAAAATACGAGCTATAAAGATAACGGATGCATAATATTTATTTACACAATTAATACATAATACCATTTCTAAATCCATAATTAGAGTCGTGAAAAATAAGTCCGGATAATCGAATATTCGGATAATCGAGATTCTACTGTATATACCCATATATAATATGCTGAATATAGATCTACAAAAGCAACGTAAAGTCTGTACAGTGGTTTTACAAATTTAGAAATGTACAATTCATATTTATTTTGCTTAAAGCTATGCAATTAGCCCAATAATGAAATGGTGAGCACAATAGCATTACTCCACTATTATTGGCGGGGATTTTTTTATATATGTATATATATATATATATATATATATATTATGCATATGAAGTACAAAATACGGTCTTATCGCTAAAGCAGTCTCTTTCAGACAACCTTTGGGTAGAGGAATATAGAATACACGATGGTGGGCCGATGGTAGCTATTTGGTAATAAGTAATTGTTAGTACTATCATATTAGTGGAAAAGGGATTATTGTTTGTTTTGTAACAGGGTCAAATCAAAGGGTAGTGTATATTGCTAGCAATGGTCAATCCCATTGCTAGCAATATACACTATCAGGTTGACTTTTATACGGTTCCCTCTGGAAACCATCTTCAAAATAGGTCAACTGGCCTGCTTTATCCTCACCTATCATATTTCACTAGTGCCTCGCCAGCGCTACCAGGGCTACCTTTCCATTTGTAGCCATTAAAAGGATAAGGTCATATTTATTGGTGTATTTATGATTTTCCAGGGGGATCTGGTCCCTGGAGAAAGGTGCATATGCACTTTCAGATATGTTTTTGCGGAACTCGCATCTTGAGGTGAGCACCAGGCAATTCTGGGATGGCCACGGACCACTCCCCCCCCCACCCCCTAAATACGTCCATGGTCATATTACTAGTAATATACTCTGTCAGGTAAATCTTCACGTTGAACTTTATTGGAAATCATCGTGGTTTTTTTAATGGATGATAATGGAATGGTAACTCCGCCTGTGCTAACGGTATACGTTGAGGGGGAGGGGGTACCAGTGAGGGATAATAGGTGAAAATGAAAAGGCAGATTAGTTAGCCTATCGTGATGAATACACCCGGAATTCAACACGATGGTTTCCAGGGAGGACTACATGGAGGTCGACCTGACGACCTGAATATTGCTACCAACGGGACTAGCGGTCCGCATAACAAATAATCCCCCCCCCCCTTAATTCTTGAATTTTGACTTCGTTGTCATCTATCATCACTCACTGGTACCTCGCCAGTATACGAGTATACCAATAGTGCAGGCGAGGTTATATTTACTTGTATAAAAAAACTGGTATCCCACATCTGTTCCCAGTCTTGGGACTTGGGGTGAAAGAGATTGTTAGTGTTGGGGTCCAACTACACTACTAGCAATATCCCCCTGGAAACCATAGTGATTAATTCTTTAATTCGTCACGATGGGCTAACTGACCTGCTTTCATCCTCACCTATCATCCCTCACTGGTCCCTGCCAGTGTATACTGATAACGCTGGCGGAATTACCACTCTATTTTCATCCATTCAACAAGTCTTGAGATTTTATGTATTTATTACTTATTTGTAGATTTTGCAGTATTGATACAAAGGAATTTTATGTTGTGATTATTTTGTAACTTAAATTCAATAACAATTTTATACAAAATATAAAATGCTAAGTAAATAATTCACATTCATTACACATGATCTAAAACTTTAAGATTCATAATTTTTAAACTTAGACTATATAGATAGAGTGTCCCTATACAAATGTTTCGAGAAAAGCGGGTCAACTTTTTCATACAATTTTGCGTGATAAATACAATAGTTATGAGTGATTCCTTTATAACTTCTATATTTATTTTGTCTTATAAATTTTGCATCTTTTTAATGCGCAAAAACTTATTTTATTTATTAAATAAATATAGATGCGTCAAGGTACATTGTGTGCGTAAGTATATAGAGTATTAATAAAAAAAAAAACGAGTCAGCTAATTTGACAATTAGCTGACAAAAACTTGACCTGTTTTTGAGGCTCGATGCTCTATCTATATAATCCAAGTTTTTAAATTAAAAACATAGAAACTATGTCTTATGTAGATATTTACAGTGACATTAAATACTACATATACAAATTGCTCACTTACTTTAAATCAAATCAAATCATATTTATTCGCTTGCTACATACATAGTACAATAAGAAGTTACATACATATACAGGCACATAACATGCACCCCCCCCCCCCCCGCAGAAGTATGCAAATGTTAAAATGGTTTTAAGTCTACATTCTATTATAATTATACAGTGCAAACATTTTCCAAATTACAATACTTATACTTTATATAAATGTTTATATATAACATATATGTATATACAAACGGTAACTTAGTCTATATAGTATGTGCTTTAAAACTTTTACAACTACACATCCACAACAAGTAGTTTAGAAATTATGAAGAAAGAAATGAACATAAATATCGATCAAAATCATAACCCTCTTTTTTACTTCGCCGTTGTCGAGTAAAAATAAGTTACGACTTATTTAGTCGATGTGACTAGACAGTTATATTGACCAAATAATTCGACACTCCTATAAATAATTTTTATAACTGAATATCATTTAATTCTACGTCAATGACATTTTATAGTAGTCCAATCAAGTCTTAAAATAAGGGAGGGTTGTGGTAAAATTTTATCAAATGTCGTCATCTAGGATTTGCATATAATTAAAAAAAAAAACATTAATGATCGTGTCCTGTCTAGGTATTATTCAAAGTATTACGTATGTCTTGTAATTTTATAATTAACTATAGACTTTTTTTTATTAATAATTAAAAATAACTCGTGACGCATCATGTGGCAAATTTAAAAAAAAGTTCAACTTAGAAAAATCATAAGAACAGAGGCACAATTTAAACTTATTATTGAAACATATTTTAATACATTTGTCTCTGGCTGATATATTCCATCGTGATCTTTTTTTTTAATTATAACCTACTTAATTTTTGTGTTATTCCAAAAATGAATCCAGTTACTACCCTTGTACAGGCAGTACGAGCGAGCTATTCACATTGCACGCTCCATTCACCAGTTTGCTGGTGAGCTCCCGTCCGCGATCAGCCACCGCCCCCAGTAAGCCCCTTATTATACTTCTGGACACCTCTTGTGGCTGCTTCTTCGCTGTATCTTTTGTCTCTGTAAAATAATAGGTGCATTGTTTAAAGCTAAAGCAGCGATTTTATTTCAGTTATTCAGTTAATTATAAAGACATAATTAATCTGAAATTTTTTCATAAGACATAAACTGTGGGAGACTGTACAAAAGTCGTTTGCTTGGACACCTCTGTCCCATTCGTGTTTCTACCGTAAAGCAGTTGTGTTCGCATGGCTGTGTTTCGGTTTGAAGGGTGGGATATGGCAGTGAATTTACAGGGTACAAAGGAATAACACTTGAGACCTCAGGAATGGCGATACATGGGCGAAACGGTATATTCTGTTATGCCCATGGTACTGTACATGTCTATATGCGACAGTTACCACTTTTCATCAGGTGGGCTGTCAGCTTGTTTGCCATTTCAAGTGGTATAAAAAAAAGATATCGGATCACAAAAATTACAGATTTTGGCCCACAGGAAAAAACCCACATCAATTGTGACCAAAACCAGTTGTTTTGATTTATAAACGAAACTACTGAGCCGATTTTGATGAAATTTCTATATGATCAACCTATAAATATATCCTTTCAGACGATAATAAAATTTTCCAAATCGGTTTACAACTGACGGAGTTATGAGGTAACAAACATGTGAAAAATTACAACACAATCGGGGACCTTCTTATTTTTAAAGTCGTTCGAAAAATATGAATGAATAACCTACACTATTTGTTTTTATTGGATGAAAATGGAGTGGTAACCCCGCCTATGCTAACGGGATATGCTGCCGGGGCACCAGTGAAGGGTGATCGATGAGAATGAAAACAGGCCAGTAAGCTCATCGTGATGAATCCATCAGGAATAAATCATGATAGTTTCCAGGGGGAACCGCGAGGAGGTCGACCTGGTTGGGTATATTGCCAGCAATAGGATTCTTAGTCTCCATTACTAACAATCCCTTTTCCCCCCAACCTTCACTATTGTGAAATTGATTAAAGATTAAAATTGGATTTTACAAAGAAACCAATTGATTTTATGAGCGTAATACGACAGTGTGGATATTGTTTGTGTACAATTAATTATCTCGTAGTAATTATTAAAATCATACGATAAATACGTGGAGCTCGAAATATGTGACTTGATTAGGTACATATTAGAAAATCCTAGTGACGACATCTGGTTATGCATAGTCGAGATTATTATCTGTGGCTAACTCGTGCTTATATAAATATTGCATGCTAACAAGTTGTTAAACTAATCATTGTATTTTATTTATTTATATGTTTTTGTACACACTAATAATACATTAAAATATGACAAAGGTGAGCGATACAAAGACGAGTTAAACTCTATAAGAGTTCTTTTTCAGCAAAACCAAGATTTATTTTTAAATAAATGTGAAAGTGTGTTTGTTAGTTTACAGCGCGCTGACGTTTTAATTTAAGTGTAATTATTACATCGAGGAAGTTCAACTAGTTTCGGGAGCAACTCGGGACCCTTAATCATGAGCGTATCTACTGTATGGGATGAAGAAGAACAGAGGCTATTTTTTATCCCGGTTAATAAATGTATCTCGATCATGCGGACGAAGTCACGGGTAAAAGTTAGTTAACTATATATTTGGACTTATTATTGAATTTACGCGAAGTTACGAGAACATTAGAACCAACACATTCAACTAACCAATCAGAAAGTCCAGCATTATCGCCGGCAGTTTCTCGTCGGTGGGGTCCGGTTTCTCCACCAGGCGTATCTTAGAGGCGCTGCAGTGGAGTGTGGAGGCCACCACCAGTAGTGCGCCGTTGGTGGCGCCCACCAGGAGTACCGGCGCTTCCACTAGGTGCCCGGCCCGGATGCGCCACCAAGCTGCGCCTGTATAAAATAAAAACAAATTATGTAACCATATCTAAGCAGTAAGTACTTTATATTATTCTCAATTTCGTGTATAATATAGTATATGTCATATATGTGTAAGTATATTTGTTATTTATATATGTTTATTCGTTTATATATGTAATTTTAGTATGTACGTATATCAATAATTAGTAGTACCGCATTCGAGTATTCTGACACTTCCCTACGGTTGACTGGGAGAGAATGCTTTTAGCATTAAGTCCGCCATGTACACATATTTGTACTAATGAATAAATAAATAAAAATAAAAATATTGTTTATACTGTTTTGTCCCAGCATAGAATAGGCTACCCTTTCCTTTTCCCATTAGTGTCGTAAGAGGCGACTAAGGGAATTTGATGGTCGAGAGACGGACAGCAGCTTCTCTCTTAAAACATCACCGAAACATAATTCCGGTTGCCAAACCGCCTGCCAAGTGTTGCAACTATTGGCAAAACCCTCCCAATAGGGGGAGGCCTATATTCAGCAGTGGACAGTTGCCGGTTGATATGATAATGATGATGATGAAACAAAATCCAATCTTTTCATTTTGATGATGACAGTTGGAGTGTTTTGTCAGCTGTTTGAATTTTTTTTTATACAACTTAGAATGGCAAACAAGCTGACGGCCCACCTGATGGAAAGTGGTAACCGTCGCCTATAGACATGAGCAGTACTATGGACATAACAAAGTATACTGTTTCGCCCATGATACCATACCCCCATGCGTTGCCATTCCTGAGGACTCAGGTGTTATTCCTCTGTACCCAGTAAATTCACGCCATATCCCACCCTTCAAACCGAAACACAGCAATGCAAACAAAACTGCTTCACGGTTAAAACACGAGTAGGACAGAGGTACCCAAGCAATCGACTTTTTTACAAAGTCTCCCTCTGGTATATTCACTGTTTTTTGCCTTTTTGTTTAAAATTTTTATGAATAGATAAACACTTTATTTGAGCCATTTATGACACATGTAAATTAACAATTAATTTACAATCAGACTATTTACACTTTTTTTAAATATAAAACAAAAGATAAAATATGAAAATATGTTTTCACCATGTGTGTCGCAGTGACCCAAATAGGCTACAGCTCAGTGATAGTTTTGCTTAAAAGCAAAGCACTGATTTTCAGCTGCAGCCTGAAGTTAGGCTACACGGACGCGTACAACAAACCCAGAGTGTAACCTGTGTAACCAATTTAACAGCCAAAGATAAAATTGTATTATATAGATACATACATAAATGATGCATAAATAATATATTTCATTAATTAATTAAACTTTTTTACAAGTGACACATTTTTACCCAAAATTAAAATGGCGAATAAATACCAAATCTGGCAACACTGATAGCGACACTGGCTAAGATAGAAGATGGCCGTTTTAACCCTTCTTTACATAATTAATAAACCACACTATATAACTTATATAAAAGACCAAGTTCACTTTAAGTTGATTGTGTCTGGATAACTTTTTAATGTCCATTGCAGAAAAAAAAACAGCTGTCAAATTTTTTGTTATAACCATTTTTCCTTTAATTTTAAACATGAATTATATCACTTTGATTATATGACTTTGATTTCACCAATAAATAAAAATCATGCAAAGAAGGTTTTTTTTGATGGGTGAAAATGGTATGGTAACCCCGCTTGCGCTAACGGGATACGCTGGCGGAGCACCAGTGAAGGGTGATAGATAAGAATGAAAACAGGCCAGTTAGCCCATCATGATGAATTCATCAGGAATTAACCATGATAGTTTCCAGGGAGAACCGCGAGGAGGTCGACCTGGTTGGGTATATTGCTAGCAATAGGATTCTCAGTCTCCATTTCCTTTCCTACCCGCAAAGAAGGGTTAATACGATTGAGTTATATACTCACCTCTGAGATAGTTAAGGGCTCCAGTCCAGTCACAGGCCCGTGAGCTGGCCCATCGTCCGTTCTCACCATCCTGCAACTCCCCCTCAGCCAGCCACCGTTCTGGCAGATATGGCCACTAAAAAAAATGGAATTGTTCACGATGGTTTCCAGGGGGAACCACGTGGAGGTCGACCTAATAAGGCATATTGCTAGCAATGGCGCTGTCAAACTCCATTACTAACAATCCCTTTCCTCCCAGACAAATCACCCATTAAAAAAAAATGTCCACACGGCAATTACTCGTGTATCTAGCTAGATCTTTGATATAGGTAGGTACTTTTGTGGAACTCTTATCTCGACTTATCAACAGTAAGGTAGTTATATCGACGTTAGTGTTGCCATTAATTAAACGAGAATCACAGGACAATAAACATCGACTCCAATTAAAGCAGGCGTTACATAAATTATAATTAATGTATGCCGGTGGAGACTTTAACCTGGCCATTATATAAGAATTCCACTGATATTGATACACAATACATGCCAGTTAGATTGTTCGCGTCATTAAAAGAAAATAATAAAAAAAGTTATACAATTGCATTATCTATAATTAAGTAAGCGGGTCAGTGTTCCGCGTTGTGATACGTTACCAAGTATACTACGAGTCGTGCGAGGATGGTGCCCTCTGATATCAAGAGTTTCTAGGCCGTGTACGTTATTTTTTTTTTTAATATTCAGTACCTTTACAGTATTGTTACAAAATATAGTAGATATAATGTTATTTATTTATTTTAATACAACGTGCACGTGATACCTCTAGACTGTAGTCTACGGATATGTAATGCACGTCACGGTCACTGCAGTGACCATCAGAAGGGTTGTTTGCTTGTTTGCCACCTTCGTGGTATATTTTTTTTTAAACTTGATTGCATAGTGTAATTGTATGTATATTTGATGGACTTAACACCGGATAACATTCTCTACTAGTCAACCAATGGGCAAGCCGAGAAATAAATAGATGGTGCATTCAAGAATTATATATATAACATATATATATATATATATATATATATATATATATATATATATATATATATATATATATATATATATATATATATATATATTTCATAAACATCTTTACAATGATATTCTGTAAAGGCTCAGCAATTGGTAAAAGACTTGACAATAAAAAAAAATTAATTATTAGAAGTCGTGGTATTTTTTTTAATGGATGATAATTAAATAGTAACCCAGCCCACGCTATCATATACACTGCGGCATACACTGACGGGGTACCAGACGGGTGATAGACGAGGATGAAGTCAGGCCAGTTGGTTCATCGTGACGAATTTAAAAATAATCACGATGGTTTCCAGTGGGAACCGCGTGGAGGTCGACCTGATAGGGTATATTGCTAACAATAGGGATTAACGTCTTCCATTACTAACAATCCTTCTCCCCCCCCAGTCGTGGTATTTATACATGTAAGGAAAAGATTAGTAGCTTAGTAAATATTTTTCTTTCTTTCTTTTGGCACATTGTTCCATTTATAAAAATAGAAAAACATAGTTATGTTGATATATTACCTGTATAAAATGCAAAACTCCGTTACAGAAAACAGCTGGCGGATTTTGCCAGTAGAGATTCGGGTGTGGAGCTCCGATGACGGCCATCTTGCTTATTAAATGTCCGTGGCAGTGGGCCAGGTACCTGTGAACAAAAAGTATTAAAATATAAGACGACGCAATGCTTGTATCTACATCTAGCTTTTATCTCGAGGTCACCTCTGTGACAGATAATGACTCTGTTACGACGTAGGTAAAGATATTGTGTCTCGGATATCCAAACCTCAGATGACTGGGGTAAAGAGGGATTATTAGTAATGAGGCCTATCTGCTCCATTGCTAGCAATATAGGGTACATTAAGTCGACCTCCAGTCGGTTATCTTCGGAAACCATCGTGGTTAATTCTTGTTAAAATGGGGGAAAGGGATTGTTAGTAATGGAGACTGAGAATCCCATTGCTAGCAATATACACAACCAGGTCGACCTCGCAGTTCTCCCTGGGAACAATCATGGTTAATTCCTGATGAATTCATCATGATAGGCTAACTGACCTGTTTTCATTCTCATCTATCACCGTTTACTGGTGCTCGGCAAGCGTATACCGTTAGCGCAGGCAGCAGTTACCATACCATTTTCACCCATCAAAAAAAAATTCTTGTTATATTCTTCAAAATGGACCAACTAACCTGCTTTCATTCTTACCCGCCATAACTCATTGGTGTAGTATGTAGGACGGTCCTTAAAGAGATGGAGTGACCTTCTCAAATGCAAATCAAGGAGTCAATCAATGTGGATTGGTTTAGGACTATTCTTATGGCAGGCTATGGGGAAGGCTTATGTTCATCAATGGACAGATAATGGCTGAGATGAATCGACTTCAAAAAGAATATTTTCAATGTATATAATAACTGATTCGTACTATAATTTTAAAGAGAAAATGCATGAAAATATGTGTTACGGTCTTATTATCTACAGTGATAAGAGTGCAGATATGTCTGTGTACCAACACAATGCTCGCGGATCTGACCCTTGAGTCGGGAAAAATATTTATGTCATAATAATCGCGTATTTTATTACATATATGTAGTAAACATTTTATACTATCAATCTTCACGCCAGTTTCGTACGGGGTAGGTAGAGACAATAGAGTCTTTTTTGATTGATCATGTTAGTTTTAAAAATTAAAAATATAAAAGATATATATTTTACCAGAGGGAGACTTTGTACAAAAGCCGTTTGCTTGGGTACCTCTGTCCTATTCGTGTTTCAACCGTAAAGCAGTTGAATGAGTTCAATATGATGTTGCTTGGGTACCTCTGTCTCATACGTGTTTCAACCGTAAAGCAGAGGTACAGTAAAAGAAAGAAGTACAGAGGAATAACACCTGAGTCCTCAGGAATGGCAACGCATGGGGGGTATCATGGGCGAAACAGTATACTCTGTTATGTCCATGGTACTGCTCATGTCTATAGGCGACGGTTACCACTTTCCATTAGGTGAGCCGTCAGCTTGTTTGCCATTCTAAGTTGTATAAAAAAAAAATGATAGGGATTATTGCAAGAAAAAAAGGAATTTTATTACGCAATTCAATATAGACTGGCGTGTGGAACACGGCGCCGGGTACGTACGAGTAGTTACATAGTTGTGAACTTTCGTTATCAATCCTTAAACGATAACAGTAGGATATTTACATAATAGTCGTGTACGATAATCATATTTCGATACCTCATAGTGCTACAACTTGAATAGATTATTAGTTAGATTCTATGATATTTCTATGAATATATATTTATTTATCTATATATGTAGGTATATTAAATGTATACGTATACGTGCATTTATACGATTAAATATAATAGTAATTAATTTAATTTTGTCTAGTTTGTTCAAAAATTGTCACGATATTGTACACTGCTGTATCCGCTGACATGCTCCTTTCCACTTCGAGTTTGCTGGAAGAGAACTCTATTAGAGTTAAGCTCGCCTTTGTACATTTGATTACCTCTGTCTTATTCTTATAACTGTTGTGTACAATAAAGAATTAAATAAATAAATAATTTCGTATATAGTTTTATAAGCATAATTTTTATTGTAGTTAAATCTTCAAATGTTGGCAGTTGCACCCGTCTTATGGACATTTATAACCATCCATTATGATATCGCCCATATCAGTTGTATATCTATATTTATTTACAAAGTGTTTTTCTTTTCAATTTTATATATAACTAATATATCTGTTACTGGGCCAATATATGTATAAATATTGTAACCACTATATAGTTATTCATTATTTCAGCCGTTAACTGACCACTGGTGTACATAAGCCTCCCCCATAAGGGGAGTTTTGAAGAAAGAAGAAAAAGAAGTTTAGACTTTAGAAGACTTTTTAAGAGGGACGCTGCTGTCCATCTCTCGCCGTTCCTTAGTCGTCTCTTACGACACCCACGGTAAAGGAAAGGGTTGCCTATTCTATGCCGGGACCACGCGGCTGTATACGTATATATATATATGTATATGTATATATATGTACATATATATGTATATCTCTGGTATTGCGCGCGAGAGTTGCAAAGAATCGGAATCGGTAAATAATATCTAAATATAATATAATATGATTATTATTATTCAGATACATGATAAATACATGAATTACTCAAAGTTTTGTTATCATGGTACGGATTACCCGCTATGAGTCGCAATCCCGTCTCGCGGATAGCGGATTCTCATCAGATTACAAGAATGAAGAGTGATTAATACATCAAGTATTACTATAAAAAAAGTGTTTACTTTTACGGAAATTGTAGATACGTGTAGACGCCTGCCTAATTAAATTATGACACAATATTTTTAGTACTGATATTATATTATTTGATTAGATATACATATATGAGTCAGGATAAACATTTCAGACATTTCAGTTTAATATTATTTATTGTATTTTTATTACATTACCAAAGGGAGACTTTGTACAAATGTCGTTTGCTTGGGCACCTCTGTCCTATTCACGTTTCTACTATAAAGCAGGTGGATTTGAAGGGTGGGATATGGCAGTGAATTTACAGGGTACAGAGGAATAACACCTAAGTCCTCAGGAATTACAAATAATGCGCGAAACAGTATACTCTGTTATGTCTATGGTACTGCTCGTGTCTATAGGTTACCACTTTCCATGTGGGCCGTCAGCTTATTTGTCATTCTAAGTTGCATATAAAAAGAACTACGTAAGTGATTTAACTTATAGTTTTTTAAGAGAAGGAAAATTATAGAGTAGGATAGATATATTTATTTATATGTGTCAAATAAAAACTAGGTGTCTTGTCACAAGAGAAAGTCAAGTAAATAATTTAAAATAGTGAGACAGATTCATTTGGAGAAAAACAAATAGTTGCACAACCTTTGGACACATTACACAGTAGCATTTAATTTCAAATTAAGCAGAGCTTATATAAATAATTGATAGAAATATATAAATATCCAATATATTCATAAATAGTGTGGAGTACAGGCCACATATATTATTTATAGCTATATATTATTATTTACCAAATTCGAAATTGACACGCATATCTATCGTTTCCTTTTGGCTTTCCTTTAGGACCCTAGTCTTCTAAGTTCCTTTGACTATTATATACATATTTCCAATTTCCATTCCTGGTTTCCTTTGTCGCCCACAAATAGAATAAATAAATAGAATAAATGTTTATATTGTATAGGAACCTGCGACCAAGTTCTTACAAGGGGGGGAGGGGGGAACGATTACCAGTCCATTCTCAATCATTCTGCTAAATTCCAGAGGTAATCATCACGATGGGCTTACTGACTTGTCTTTTCAGTTTCACCAATCATTCCTTACTAGTGCCTCGTCAGCATAGACCGTTAGCCCAGCCGAGGTTGTCACTCCATTATTATCCATTAAAGAAAAGATCTTACCAGAGTGAGACTTTGTACAAAAGTCGATTGCTTAGGTACCTCTGTCCCATTCGTGTTTCAACCGTGAAACAGTTGTGTTTGCATGACTGTGTTTCGGTTTGAAGGGTGGGATATGGCGTGAATTTACCGGGTACAGAGGAATAACACCTGAGTCCTCAGGAATGGTAACGCATGGGAGGTATCATGGGTGAAACAGTATACTCTGTTATGTCCATGGTACTGCTCATGTCTATAGGTGACGGTTACCACTTTCCATTAGGTGGGCCGTCAACCTGTTTGCCATGCTAAGTTGTATAAAACAAAAACATATAAAGGGCACATGAATTAATTTAATTAAAAGATAATTAGCTTACCACGACAGCATACCGCCAATTCCGAAGCCTATCACTACAGCTGGCTTCGCTTGGGATACACCGATAGCTTTCATCAACGCAGACAACTCTGCTACAGCCTGAGGCGGTGATAAGTCCCATCGTGCTCCACCCTCACTGCCCCCAGTGCCCCTCAGGTCTAGACTGACTACGTAATATCCAGTCTCCATCAGTCTCCTCACGACGGCGGACCATGTGGGGCACCACAAATTTCCATTGTCAGGTGCGTCACCCAATATGAGGACTACCTGGCCATTCTTTGGCCCGCTCGCAACGTAGTGGTATTTTACACCCTGTAAAAGTCCATCCAATATTTCGTCATAGTCGTAGAATACCGACGGATCTTTATATGTAATATTTGTCAGATCCGTCAGTATTCTACGACTATGACGATTTATGACTTTTAATTGGCTTCAAAGAAAGGGCTTATTAATTTGACTGTATTTTTATTTATGTTATTTAGTATAAGTAAAGGCGACGGTTGCCACTTTCCATCAGGTGGGCCGTCAGCTTGTTTGCCATTCGAAGTTCTATAAAAAAAAATTGCGGTATTCCATGTCACTGGTTATTTGTTTAGAATTATTTTGTTTAATTCCGCTACCAATAGTACCATATGTGTGAGACCACCAACACTTGAAGATTGATTACTATTATCACTACAAGAATTTCTATAATTTTCCATTTTAGCTATGAGTCTCCGACCGCCATTCAGTCCACACATCAGAGGCAGACTTTGTACATAAGTCGATTGCTTGGCTACCTTTGTCCCATTCGTGTTTCAACCGTAAAGCAGTTGTGTTTGCATGTCTGTGTTTTGGTTTGAAGGGTGGGATATGGCGTGAATTTACTGGGTACGGAGGAATAACACCTAAGTCCTCAGGAATGGCAACGCATGAGGGGTATCATGGGCGAAACAGTATACTCTGTTATGTCCACGGTACTGCTCATGTCTATAGGCGACGGTTACCACTTTCCATTAGGTGGGCCGTCAGCTTGTTTGCCATTCTAAGTTGTATAAAAAAAAAAAACATTTTTTGACACGTTTCATCTCTACACGAGGCGTCTTCAGGTAAATTAATAGATTGCTGCTAGGAGCTTAGAGTTAACTGTTTGGTACTCAAACTTGTTTGTAGAAACATTAATAGTAGTTAATTTGGATTTTTTTTTTTATTTAAAAGGTAATACTTATAGGTTGGTTTCAAAGAAATTTAACCAAAATAGGTCCAGTAGTTTAGTTTTAAAGTCAAAGTAACAGATTTTACACTAAATCAAGTAGGTGTTTTTGTGAAATACAATTTTATTAATAAAGTTTTTGCCGATTTCGTGTACGTGTTGTGTCTGCTAGTCATCAGTAATGAATGACGCATAATATACAGTTCATGGTTCAGGAATTAGATAAGTGCTTTTTGAGAAATTGTTTATTTCAGATATAGCACAATATTAATTAAGATATGTAAATAAGTTTTCGATAGACTGTGCGGCAGATAAACCTGTAGAAGTACTGAGATATTTGTAGATATGAAGAGTACAAGATATAGGAAAGAATACAGGTTGAAATTTACATTTTACTACCCAGGTAGTAAGTTGACGTATGCGACTCAAATAAGACGCCATTTTTAAATAGTTTTAGGATCAGTGACTGTAAATTGACGTATGACAGTATGACGAATGATTGCTACCTGGTTATTTATATATAATTTTATATATATTTATATATAAAATGTGTTTATTTACGACATCACATTAGCAACCTCTAAATTTATCAGTGTTTTTCTACAATATTGCATGTATTATACATATAAACCTTCCTCTTGAATCACTTTATCTATTAAAAAAACCGCTTCAAAATCTGTTGCGTAGTTTTAAAGATTTAAGCATACATAGAGACGGACAGACAGCGATAGCGACTTTATTTTATATTATGTAGTGAGGGTATATAAATGCCATACGAAATTTCGCGTGGATTTTCTCCACGGTTTGACGTAAAAACTATTAAACAGATTTGAATGAAATTTGGTACACGGGTAGGTTATAAGGTTATTTTTTTATACTACTATGGTGGCGAACAAGCATACGGCCCGTCTGATGGTAAACGCGGTTACCATAGCCTATGAACGACTGCAATACCAGGGGTATGTTTTTTTAATGAGTGAAAATGGCATGGTAACCCCGCCTGCGCTATCGGTATACATTGGCCGGGTACCAGTGAGAGGTGATAGGTGACGATAAAAAGGCAAGTCAGTTAGCCCATCATGACGAATTCAACGATAAATTTGTCACAATAGTTTCCAGGGGGAACCGCGTGGAGGTCGACCAGATAGGGAATATTGATAGTAATGGGGACTAACCTCCCCATTACGCCTATAACACCAGGAATGTTACGCGCACTTTGCAGTCCTTTAAGAAATCCTAATACACAATTTTTTAAAAACCTCATGCGTTAGTCTCTGGGAGAAAATCTCGGCAGGAAGATCAGTTTACAAACTTAACATTCTATGCCAATTTACGAGGACAAATACGTGAGAAATAGCTAGTAAATAAATAAGTCAAATTCGTTAGCTGTACGTAAAACTAAGAATCAATTCATGACATATATTTGGACAGAATTTTTGTAAATTAAAAACAAATAGAAAACGCCAAAAAAGTTAAGAAAAAATGTTCGAAAGAGGACACCTAAGTAGGTATATAGTCTTTTTTTAACATTGCTGTGGTGGCAAACAAACATACGACTCATCTGATGGTAAATGGGGTTACCGTAGCCTAATGGATGCCTGTAACACCAGGGAAGTCATTAACGCGTCACCGACCTTTAAGAAACCTTAGTACGCCCTCTTTGAAGAACCCTCTAGGGAAAGCCTTGTGAGAAAAAATAAAATGTACAGCTACACTTTATATTAATCTACACTAATATTATAAAGAGGAAAGATTTGTATTTTTGTGCGTATGTTTGTAATGAATAAACTCAAAAACTGCCGATTCCAAAAATTCTTTCACCATTAGAAAGCTACATTCACCCTGAGTAACATAGACTATATTTATTGCTAGAAAATATTAGGGATCCTTACTAAAACTTTAGTAACGTAACTCAAGGTGTAAAAAATGCTATAAAATATCTTTCGTCGCGTGCGCTGCGGAAAATATTGGTGATAAAACAAAAGTATGTTTTTTTTTCTTTTTTTTTTTATACAACTTATAATGGCAAACAAGCTGACGGCCCACCTGATGGTAAGTGGTAACCGTCGCCTATAGACATGTTCTACAATATTGAGGAAAATATCAATAACTACAAAAAAACTTCGCGATACTATATGTCCAACTATAATCGTTATGTCACAATTAAAATGTTGTAAAAATGTCCACCCGTGCGAAGCCGATAGATATAAGATACAAATGTCATTGTATAGTGAAAGCTAAATGTTTTTATAGCCGTCTCTTCTATCAGTATTTAATCAATAACCCGATTAGTGTATATCAGGAAATCCTAATTTTGTGTCATTTACCTTCTACATTTTAAAGTAATTTTTAACATACAACTTACCATAATTTTAATATAACAATGTGTCCCTATTGACGAATCTACAGTCAACTCAACAGGCGAATGGTCCTTTAGCGATTTTCTGCGGTGCCCTTTCCAAAATCTTTTCACGGATATCTTTATAAATTGCCACAGTCCAATAAATATGCACTTAAATATTTGCTCTACTGCCTCCCAACCAGAGACCAGTTCCAATACGTTTGTATTCTTTGCACCCATATTTTTTTTTTCACATAATAAAAAAAAAATCCACTGAACGTTCGCTTACCACCAATGTCTTTGCCGTTGTATCGGCAATTATGACATTAGCCGTAGGTATATCTCGCTCGGCTTGGCTCGATGACTTCCTTATCAGTATTATCAATCATTGGAAGCAAGTGGATGTATTTGTTGTTAATATTTATAGAATTGGCCATATATTGGCTGATTTTTATACGAATATGTCTACTTGAATACTTAATACACAGTCATCAATATCATAATACCAGAAGTTAACTCCCCCCCCCCCCTAGTATGTATAGGCCTTCCTATAATTAAATGCCTGAAGTTTCAAATTTCATACCGGGGTTTGCATTGTTTCATTGTTAAATAAATTTAAATATTTTAATTACCGTAATGCCTAAAGTATCAAAAATGATATCAAATGTTTTTTTCAAAATTAATATATAAAAATATCGTTTTGATTTTTTTACTATTTTTCCCTATTAGTAAACACAGTAAAGGATACATTTATAGAGTTTTTAATTTGATTTAAAAAATCAGGCTTTTAAGGGTTAAGGGGGATAATAGGGGGAGGAGGGCTTGCCAGTAGTTGTCTCGCTTTTTAGATACATAATGTGTTTTTTTTATACCACTGAGGTGGCAATCAAGCATACGGTCCACGTGATGGTAAGCGGTTACCGTAGCCTGTGAACGCCTGCAATACCAGGGCACAGATAATATAATACTATACTAGACCAGGGGTATTACGCGCGTCTTAAATGGTATTATTATTTATAATATATATATATATATATATATATATATATATATATATATATATATATATATATATATATATCAGTATCGATCACTAATTACCCCCTGGTAGTTATTTTGGAATATTTCATGTACAGAATTGACCTCTCTACAGATTTATTATAAGTATAAGACATAATTATGTGTTGTTTTTTTTATAAATCTATCCTTGAATATAGAAATACACATATAACAAACATTTGTTATTAATAAATGACACAAGTATAAAGGAGTTATTTGAAAACAAATTAAGGCCGAGACAGGAGGCACTCAGCCTCAGCCGAAGTTGAGTGCATAATGACGAGTGACGAAGAAATGTCAAGTCATCACGGATAACGATGCGTCCAAATGCGTCCCTGGACAACATTTAAATCTGCTCAAGCGTCGATCGACTCACAAGAACGTGTTTGTATTAATTTTTGAATTTGATATTGTTTATTTGTAAGATTTGTGCTTGATGGCGCCTTAATGAAATGTGAGAGCAAAATGTGAGATGGACGCATTATGTGGTTTTATTCCGTTAATTGAATTCCGTTATCGATGCACCATTTATTTTCTTATCGATCAATCGATACATGTAATAAAATCGTAACTGGTCGCTGTCTGTACATGGTAGGTGTATAAGAAAAACTATTATAGGATGGCTTTATGAACGCATTAGAATCCAAAACAATGATTTTTTTAGAATTTTTGTCTGACTGTCTGTACGTTTGTGCACGTTAATTTCAGAAACAGCTCAATCGATTTCACTTTGCTCCACTTAACATTTAGTGTTTGTTTTATTTCAATCGGTTCATAAATAAAAAAAGTTATATCAATCTAAAGAATCACATATAAAATGCTATAATATAACCGATCAGTTGAATTGGCTGAAACTTTATGAAGGCATTAGGTATGTAATTATCATTTAAGTATATAATACAATATAAGACCGGATTCATGAAGAGTTTCAATGTGAATGATATATAGGAACTACTTAGAAGCGGACAACGCCGCGGGAAACGGATAGTATATAGTATATATATATTATCCATGCCTATACAGTACAGTCTATACAACATATAGTACACGCCTATTAATTCATATATATATATATATATATGTATATATATATATATATATATATATGACAATTAGCTGACACTTTTTTTATCAGTTTTCTATTATATGCCTATTTTTGAATTTGTCTCGGCTAGCTTTGGTGATTTATAAAACGACATCCATACGTATACATTAAACAAAGACTTTTTAAAGCTTATAAGTATTTTGTGACTAATGAAAAAGATATGGCGACTCCGCCTTGTTATAACCCGGATAGAAAATACATTACTGCAGATTATGCTGTATGGCTCAGTACCTTTGCCTTTCCCTGAGTGGGATAAATTAAACTACTATACTACTCTATATACTTATGCATACAATGTATCTTGATGTATTATTTAATACATAAAATGAGTGTTTATCGGGGGGAAAGTGATTGTTAGTAATGGAGACTGAGAATCCCATTGCTAGAAATACACCCAACTAGGTCGACCTCCTAGCGGTTTCCCCTGGAAACTATCATGGTTAATTCCTGATGAATTCATCATGATGGGCTAACTGGCCTGTTTTCATTGTCATCTATCACCCTTCACTGGTGCCCCGCCAGCGTATCCCGTAGCGTAGGCGGGGTCACCATACCATTTTCACCCATAAAAAAAGAGTGTTTATCCATTAAAGAGATGTAAAAATTATAATATGAAACAAATATAGAAGTTATAAAGGAATCACTCATAACTGTTTATAACGTAAAATTGTGTGAAAGCTTTTTTAGAAGTATTTGTATGGAAACACTCTATCTATATAATCTAAGGTACCTATATTTATTGTTATTTGTGTGCTGTAAATAAGTTATATATCTTATCTATCTAATAAGATTAGTGAGGTAAGATTTCTTTTAGGAAAAAAGTAGATTCGGAGTAATAATAATTATATTTTTATTATATATCTACGTATTTATTGACTTACCTATATAGATGTCGCAAAAATTATGGAGTCTCCTAAGTTCAATACGGTATTAGGGGAGATTTCTCCCCATTCAAGTTTCACCCATAGTTGATGCGTTGGCACGTTCTCAGCACCCTCTGTCAGAAGGTACCGTAGGTATAAATGTATAATTGTATATATGTATATGTAAAGAATGTATATTTAAATATAATATCGACGCTGTAAATAATATCGAGTGCCAAGTGACTGATTTTTAGTGTTCCGTAAAAGATAAGGTACAAAGGAACCCTTCTTTGTCCATCTGTCCGTCTGTCCGTCTGTCGCAGCGGTAGTCGATTATATTTGTACTTGTATTGAACGTAATATTTGAGATGTAGTCTTACTAGAGATTTGTTTATGTATTAATAGTTGTAGCAGTTCAGCTGCCCGCTAACGAAATGCTTTCTCACTGTACTGGGTTGACTGGAAGAGATCTCTGTCAGAGATAAGTCCACCCTTGCTCACAACATTTATAAATAGATTATTTTATATGTAACTTACAAGTGCAATAAAGAATATATATAGATATTAAGTCCTTAATTGTTTGTGGTGAGAAATAATAAATAAATAAATAAATGTACTATCTATATTTACAAATATACAAGGATGTAAGTTGGTTAAATATACATTTTTTATTTCAATGTGATTTGTATGGTGGAACAGAACGATCGCTCGATAAGATCCACCCGGCTTTCAACTACGTGATGTGAGGTTGGGGCGCTTATCTGAGCGGAGGGGAGAAGGTAACAGGAAAGTTAAACATTTGTTATTTTGCAGCCTTTCCACTAATATAATGTTAGCTTCATCATCGTCATCTCAGTCTTTAACTGTCCACTGCTGAACATAAGCCTCCCCTCTGGTGGGATTTGCCAGTAGTTGCCACGCTTGGCAGGCGGATTGGCAACCGTAGTTAGGCTTTGGATGTTTTTTTTTTATACAACTTAGAATGTAAAAGTTTCATAGAAAAAACGTGACATATATTTTTAAATTCCTCAATGAACTCAATTCGCTATAAATGTCAAAACGTTACTCCGTTAGGAAGCATACAAAAATACTTACTCATTCAAATTTAAATTACCTTTATTCAAATACACTTGTTTACAAGCACTTTTAAATAGTTTTTTTTTTTTAATTTACCGCAGGGTTCGGATGGCTGTTATCTGTTGAGAAGAGCCCGCAAGAAACTCAACAGTTACTCTTTTAAAACACTATTAACATTATGTATTTAGTCTACAAAGAATCTTGTTGTTTTTCAATTTTTTTTATACAACTTAGAATGGCAAACAAGCTGACGGCCCACCTGATGGAAAGTGGTAACCCTCGCCTATAGACATGAGCAGTATCATTTTTGAATGCGATTGAGTACGTATAATAAAATAATAACTCTGTTTAAAGCAATAGACAATTTAATATTGTTTTACGTACTAGGGATGTTTTTTTTAGTACGTTTGTTCCGTTATGGAGTATTAGGGATGTGCTCTTTGACAGTTCCGTTCTGTTAAAAAATAAAAAAAAAAACTGTCGTCGATAGAGAGCCGCTTACACTGTCAACTGAATGTCGCTGCAGTCACGCAGCACGCCCGCAACGGGAGATCGTCGCATGGCCGTTAATGGCACATTGTGCAGTATCTATTAACAACGAACACATAGCCGTCGAGGGATGGATCGTGCGATTGTCATGTAAATGTTCGCCGCCGACAGGGGGCGTGACGACGCCCCACGGAACTGTCGTGAGATGATTAATAATTATGTACCACTTGGGGGCGCTTATGTAACGTTGAGATTGAAATATGTTACCCATAGCCGAACACTTTGGCAGTGTTTCTATTATGTTTATTATGAAATTAGGTATTAAATTAATACCTATCCATTCATATTAGATACTATTGATTTTCTTTGATGTTATTAAACAGGAAAAATTTACCGGGTATTTAAATAAATGAAAATTTATTCACGGCATATACAAAAAGGTCCTTCGAGCCGGATATGAGCCAGCGACCTATGGATAACGTCGTTCATATTGACAATTTGAATATTATTTTTAATTTTACATAAACTGTCAAAACAATGTTTCATACAAAACTAATAAAGAGGTTGCATTACTTAAATTATAATTGCTCTTAACGTCCAATGTCCCTGTGACTTTAAAATTTAATTAATATTATAAAGTGAAAAGATTTGGCTTTTTGTATCGTCATCATCAATATCAACGGTTAACTGTCCATTGCTGAAAATAGGCCTCCTCCATAAGAGGGAGTTTGCCAGTAGTTGCCACGATTGGCAGGTGCGTTTTTTTTTAATGGGTGATAATGGAACGGTAACCTCACCTGTGCTATCTGTATACCCAGGCAGGGCACCAGTGAAGGATAATAGGCGAGGATGAAGCAGGTCAGTTGGCCCATCGTGACGAATTCAACAAGAATTGTTCACGATGGTTTCCAGGGGGAACCACGTGGAAGTCGACCTAATAGGGCATGTGGCTAGCAATGGGGCTGTCAAACTCCATTGCTAACAATTCCTTTCTCTCCTGGCAGGTGGGTTGGCAACCGCAGTCAAATATTTTTAATCTTATGTGTTAAATTTAAATAATCTTTTTCCAAATAGACTTGTTTACAAGCACTTTTAAATTGACATTTTTTTTTCTTAATCCACTGCTGGGTTCGGAAGGTTGTTATCTCTTGAGAAGAGCCCGTAAAAACTCTTTCTTTCTTTTTCTCTGTTAAATATTATGTGTATTTATTTTGTTTACGAAGGATCTTGTCGTTTTTCTATGCGATTGAGTACGTATAATAAAATAATATCTCTATTCAAAGCAACAGGCGCGTAATGCGGGTCACCGCATTCATTTCACAACCGCATTGCACTTTTTCAACGCACGCACAATGTAGTATTTTACAAAATAAACGCCTTAAATTTCACACCGTTATTGAGATATTTATCAAATCATTCCATATAATATTCCAGGTAGCGGCGGTGTCCTGTTGCTAACGATTCTGTGGTAATATGACGCTTGCTGTAATACAAAATATGTATTTTGCTCTTTGAAAAAATAATCGAGTCTTGGGGGTGTACCACGAAATGAAATTCTGAATTTTCGGACTCGACTTCGTGTTTTTGTTCATAACGAAATCAGTTTCTCTTAGCTTAAAGGTACAAAGGAACGATGTTTTAATATTTTTAAATAGTACCTATGTATCATGTACTTTCAACATTTCGTTCGGCCCGAAATTTCGAATAACATTTCGTGGCGTTGACTCGAGTCTGGGACTTGGACAAGTACTTGAGCATCTATATGGTATTCGAGTACTTAATCAGACTTGAGTATATTTTCAATCGATTTATAAAATTTAATTTTATAAAGGTAATAAATGTTCAGTAAACCAATAATTTTTCTTTTGGTAAATTAAAGAGAATATTAATAAAATTCTGTACAAGAAACAGAAAACTTAGAATAAACACACGAGTAGTATTCGAACATGGTGCTCGAAATCTATATTCGAATATCGTATGTTCGAGTTCTGTATACTGAATACTCGAGTACCTATTATAGGCCGTCCATAAATTACGCCACATTTTTTTACATCACCTTGCTCTATCCTTGTAATAGTTGATTACATTTGTGAAACTCTTCTTCCCTCGTGTTATGTCATATATTTTGCAATTTTACATCTAAAAATGATTACATTAAAAGAGCAGTTCCGAAATTAGTTCTATTTACATTTACAAATAGAGTTGCAATTATTTTAAAATTTTTCGTTAATACTTATAAATATTGAAATGTAACTCTCCTCCCCATGTCACGCATTGTCACATTTGCTCCTTAGGTATTCGAGTCAGTACCCGACTCAGACATACTCGGCACATCACTAAACATGTAATGTAACTTATACGAAAAAAAATTCGCTGCAAATAAAGTAATAGAAATTAAAGTTGGCCTAAAAGGATATATCCAAAGCCGTAAACCTAACATAAAAAAAAAAAAACTTATACAATACACTTCGTGCTAAAATAAAAAAAAAAAAAACATAATGGCGCGTTCTGATAAAATATATTGTTTCGCGCCTAAACTTTTTTTTTATAAAAAAAGGAGGTAAGTTGGTTTGAGTATATTCGACATTGATTTTACGTTTATAGCATACATTTAATAGGGGTGTCATTTTCCTACCAAATCCGATTAGTGAGTTTCGTGTTTCACGCGAGACGAGCCTGCAAACCGGTTTTACATTAATGGACTCACAATAACGTTAACTGAGACTCGTAAGTATTTGAAATGTAAAACATTTGGGCATTATAATAATTCAATTATATTGTTGTTCTCGCTTTTGTGCAATGTTGAATGCGTCTTTTAAATATAATAGAATGAGTTTCTCAAGTTATATCTTTTTAATTTGTCTAGGTATACATAGTCTATGTATTGTAGCATAGTTACTATATATATTCACTGAAAATAATTTACGATTATTTATGTAATTTAAAAACTACACTACTGAGTCAATTTGGATAAAATTTTAATTAATTGGATGAATTTTTAATATCTTTTTAGATAAATGTTAGAATTTATTAAATATATATATATATATATATATATATATATATATATGTATATGTGTGTTTATATATATATATATATATATATATATATATATATATATATTTATATATATATAAATAAAAAATAAATGTACAGACACTATCTAGTTACAAATATTTTCGTAAGATGTCGTTGCCTCACTGGCCAGCCAGTTTGGTAATATTGTAATGGGTGTTATTTTGAGATTACCTTTTCTGACGTAGTTATTGTGCTTTTCCCCCTAGTCGCATTCAATTTTGCGGATGAAAAGGAATGGTGAAATATTGTCATTATGGTGATGAAGAAAAAAGATTTTTTCTTCATAATTTTATATATTGACATTTAGAGGTTATGTTTTTTTTATACAATTTAGAATGGCAAACAAGCTGACGGTCCACCTGATGGAAGTAACCGTCGCCTATAGACATGAGCAGTACCATGGACATAACAGAGTATATTAGTATACTGTTTCGCCCATGATACCCTCCATGCGTTGCCATTCCTGAGAACTCGGGTGTTACTCCTCTGTACCCTGTAAATTCACGCCATATCCCACCCTTCAAACCGAAACACAGCCATGCAAACAACTGCTTCATAGTTGAAACACGAATGAGACAGAGGTACCCAAGCAATCGACTTTTGTACAAAGTCTCCCTCTGGTTAGGTTTAGATGCACATAGAGGTTTTCTTTTTTATATTTTATCTAACTAGATGTTATTTTGCAGAAGTCCATATCTCTGGTTATTTCATTAGTATTTTTTTTTTGTTTAATTCCCCTACCAATAGTAAGTATGTGTGTACTGCCAACACTTAAAGATTAAGAGAAAAATTTATAATTTTTTTCTTTATAAATACTATTAGACAATATATACATATACATGTATATATATTATAACATTATTTCAACAATTTGAATATTATATACTTATAATTTTGTTGGTATTCTTGATAAGTTAAATTTTGCAATCATCCCAGTTTGTTATCGATCTTTTTAAGAGTCTAAGCATTCATTTAAACGATTCGAATGCAATACACTGCACCGCTAACCGCTTCAGGGCGTTCCGTCCAGAAAAGAGAAAAAGTGCGAAAATCGGTTTACTGACAGCCCGAACGGTGGACAGTTGTACTTTTTTTTTATTTCCTTTGCCTTTTTTCGACGAGCATTAGCATGCGCCGGGTGGCCGGTAACTGTGTTACGTGCGGCGTTGCCAGTTTTGGGATTTTTTTCGCAATTATGGGTAAAAATCAGTCTCTAGGATAGATAGATAGATACCTTTTATTGTTTCCTCCATAAGATTACAATAGCCAACTTACTATATGTATTTATAGTAAGTTGGCAATAGCAATAACAATTGTAAGTAAATATTACACTAAGAAAACAATAGGCAGCTTTATCGCCAAGAGCGATCTCTTCTAGGAAACCTTTGGATGGAGAAGAGTAATTGAAACGGTTTGACTGAAGACACGAAAATCTGTTCGATTTTTAAATATATTAAATGATTAACACATGAAAAAAAGGATAAATGAAATAATTGCTGTAAAGTCGTATTGAAAAAATTTGGATAAAAATAAATGTTTTTAAAATTTTGGTTTTTATTTATTTAAGTATTTAATATTGGTGTACTCGTATATTGGTGTATATAATACACCAATGAATCAAAGAAGATAACATTGGCGTAAAGAATAATTTGTTTTTATTGTTAGTGGTAGTGATTACGTGGTAAAAATGTATTGAAATAGTTAAAAAATATATTAAAAATAAAAAAAATAAAATGTATTTTATTATAGGGAATGACGATCTCAAATGCATTGCCGGGAGTCAGTGGGTGCAGGTGGCTTAGGACCGCTCCTTACGACAGTAGAAAGGCGAATCTATAAGGAAGGCCTATTTATTTATTTATTTAACTCATTACTGCATCAAAAACCACCAGACCAGAGGGAGACTTTGTACAAAAGTCGATTGCTTGGATACCTCTGTCCCATTCGTGTTTTAACCGTGAAGCAGTTGTGTTTGCATGGCTGTGTTTCGGTTTGAAGGGTGGGATATGGCGTGAATTTACTGGGTACAGAGGAATAACATCTGAGTCCTCAGGAATGGCAACGCATGGGGGGTATCATGGGCGAAACAGTATACTCTGTTATGTCCATGGTACTGCTCATGTCTATAGGCGACGGTTACCACTTTCCATCAGGTGGGCCGTCAGTTTGTTTGCCATTCTAAGTTGTATAAACAAACAAAAAAAAAAAAACAAAATATATAATGACAATTTGAAAATTCAAGCTCTGTTATATGCCTATGTCCAGCAATGGATAGACAGCGGCTGATTTGATGACGATGTAAATGATTTTGAAGAAAAAGACTTGTAATTCGGAGAGAAATAAAAAATATCGCATCTGGCAACACTGGTTCGTGGACGAACAGCGTTCAGACTGCATTACACGTTACAATAGCGGGGGCCACTCGTTACATACTTGACTGTGTAACTTCGTTTGTGAACGAACGCTCGCGTGGCCCTTCGGTCGTATGCTACGTTGCTAAATGGACATTAAACATAAATTACCGATTATATTGAATGTAATCCGCGGCTTTGCGCGTGTGAAATAGATTAAAAGCTTATATTATATAGATAGAGCATAGAGTCTTAAAAACGAGTCAACTTTTGTCAGCTAATTTGACAATTGATTAGTTTTTTTTTTATTAGTGTTCTATATAATTACGCATAAAATGTACCTTGACGTGTTACGCGTAAAATGTATCTTGAGTGTTTACGCATTAAAAAGATGCAGAATTTATAAGAGAAAATAAATACAGAAGTTATAAAGGAATCACTCATAACTATTGTATTTATTACGCAAAATTGTATGTAAAAGTTGATCCGCTTTTCTCGAAGCATTTGTATATAATCTAAAATTAAAAGATATCCTATTTTACTTTACTTACCAATCTAAGTATCATAATACATATGTACTGGGGGGAAAGGGATTGTTAGTAATGGAGACTGAGAATCCCATTGCTAGCAATATACCCAACCAGGTCGACCTCCTTGCGGTTCCCCCTGGAAACTATCATGGTTAATTCCTGATGAATTCATCATGATGGGTTTTCATTCTCATCTGTCACCCTTCACTGGTGCTCCGCCAGCGTATCCCGTTAGCGCAGGCGGGGTTACCATACCATTTTCACCCGTCAAAAAATACATATGTACTTGTATACACATATTATTTAATTTCAATTATTATACAATATTTAAATTCACACAAAATCGGTAACGTATTCAATCAACAAACATAGGGGGGAAGGGATTATCAGTAATGGGGAGGTTAGTTCCCATAGCTTGCATCTCACCATATGTTTGCTACAATACAACAAGTATGTATACTTACATAGCTTGCTGTTATCAATTTTGTCAAGAATTTTAAAGACAAAAATGTATATATTTTTTTTTTAATTTTAATTTTTTTCTAGTAACATATAAATTATGTCCAACATACTTCTGTGTCAACGGCGAAAGCATTTTGATTTCCTAACGGAGGGTGCGTCAGTCGCTGCGAGAGTTCGTAATAGCTATTATGGCGCCCCATCACAAAGATTTATTTAAAATGTTATTTTACACCCAACTATGTATTTCCATTGTACGGAATCTATGTGCAATGACATTGTAATTTTCTCTGTTGTTAAAACTTATTGCATTTTGAACCGTGGCGTGGTTCCTAAAAAATGTAGTGGCGTATTCATGTGACGCCATTTTGTCGAGCCTAGGGTGCATGTAACTGTTATTGACTTGCGTTATTAGATTACATTGAGTGGATAAGTTACGACACGACATATAGACATTTGTCCATACTGATGAATATTTGGTTCCACTGTTTTGCTCATACTGACCATTTATTAGTTTAATTGCACATTAAATAGCATATTTATCTAACGTTTAGATGTTCAATATTATGATATTTATATGATAGGTCCTTTGTACAAACTTTGTTTTTTTTATATGTTTTTCTTTTTTGATTCTAAATTCAAAGTAAAATAGTAATGTTATTATATAATTGTGTAATCTTCATTATCATGTTGTTTTGTCATACATATGTAACATGTATAATTTATATTATTTTTCTTAAAGAGAGATTTTATCTGATTAATGATATTATTTAAGTGAAAAGTTTGTTTAGTGTATGTGTAAATAAAATAAATAAATATTTTATAGGAACATATGTGAATTTATCTTTGATTTAGTGATTAATCTAGAGACGTATTTTTTATTTATTCGATAGTACTTAGTTACTGTTATCGAAGTATTATTACTTTATTTTTATTAAAACAAACGGTGTCATTTTCTTTAAATAATATACTAGAAATTTGTTTTACTTTACATTTACTTCTTTATTCATAAAAACATCAAACTTCTCACAAAACAATTTTAGCTATTGAATTGTTTTGTCTTTTTCTTTTACACTAAATTGACCATTTGAAAGAAAGTGTCAAAACAGTGTAATAGTCATAGTAGATTTGTAGAAGGATTTAGTTTTTATGAATAAGGGTTTTTTTTGATGGGTGAAAATAATATGGTAACTAACGGGATACGCTGGCGGAGCACCAGTGAAGGGTGATAGATGAGAATGAAAACAGGCCAGTTAGCCCATCATGATGAATTCATCAGGAATTAACCATGATAGTTTCCAGGGAGAACCACGAAGAGATCGACCTGGTTGGGTATATTGCTACCAATGGGATTCTCAGTCTCCATTACTAACGATCCCTTTCCCCCCACCAAATAAGGGGGTTTGTATAAGGGGTGAGATGCTAGCTAGTGCGTATCTCTGGTATAAGATGTATGGTATAAGATGATAACAATATCCCTCCTGTGACAACGCACGAGGGGCCACGTTATACCTACGAATCTGTATCTATTTTATATAATGTCCACGGATTTTATTAATTTTTCTTTATCTATGTGTACGTACAATTTCTTTCGACTACTTTTGTGCACTTCCAATGGTGTTTGTGATTCCTAGGATTAAAAAACATTAATATTATCTTTTTAAAATCAAAGTAGGCAGTTATCAGAATCAAATATTGCAGAGTTATCTATTATTTGGTATTTAAAAATAGAATAGAAAGAGACAGATAAGTAGGTATCATTTGTAATCTATGTCATTTCACCAAAGTCACAATAAATGAAAAAAAAAATCTATGTCATATAATTAATTTTTTTTAGTGTAACTAAAATTAAGAAAACCAGCCAGCATGTCTTTCAAACTGTCGCTTTGTACACAGATGTCCGTACTCCGCTAACGAAGTCAATTTGCCGGCTTCGTAATGAACCTCTCGTCGTGATGACCACTCTCGGCCTTCAGTCTCGGCTTGGCCTCAGTGACGATTCTGTTAATACTTAACTAATTATTATTAAATTAATACTTTACTTTTTTATCAATTGTAACACTTCATTGGGATCTTGAGTTTATAAATGTCGATGGTTCTCTAGCCAATTTTAATATTGGAATGTACTGTCATGATATGATTGACAAAATTTTTGCTCGTTACTTCGTAGGCGTGGATTTTATGAAGTAGGGAAATTGATTATATAGGCCATTTCTAAATGGCGTATTAAAATGAAATATATACGAGATTTTAAGTTAGATCTTCAGAAGTACAACTATGAAAATTATGCCAAATTTGATGCAGTCGTTTTTGCGTTATGCTGGCACAAACATATAGATAGATAAACACACAGTCCATCAAAGCACAATCCATGTTTTCGTAACCCTTATGGCAAGAGGTCATGAGCATTTTGAGATATATTTTCTACCTAAGGATTTCATTATTCTCTCCCTTAAAACCGGAATAAAAAAAAAATAAGCAGTGTTGCTTGCGAGTAGAAAGAAGTAAAAGAGGTAAAATAGCTAGACGAAATTAATTTCTCTTTCTGTTTAATTAACTTAAACCTTATCATTTATTTATATATTAAATTATTTATTTATTTATTTACTTAATTCTTTATTGTACACACTAGTTTTAAGAATAAGACAGGTAATCAAAAGTACAAAGGCGAGCTTAACTCTGATAGAGTTTTCTTCCAGCAACACCCAAAGTGGAAAGGAGCATTAATGTCAGCGGATACAGCAGTGTACAATATTGTGACAATTTTTAAACAGACAAAATTAAATTACTATTTGATAGTACTTGCGAGCCTTCTAAACGCGTTTAAATTCAAAGACATTCAAATTTAGAATTATACTCTGTACGCAAATAAAAAAAGTTATACTCACATTTCGAATTCTGAATTTTTTAAAATAAGTACCTATGCGTGAAATAAAAAGAAAAAAAAAAGTTCGAATTTCAAAAATCTGTTTTAAGCTACACAATCTCGAGATGTGACTGGCAGCTGCCACTCACGGAGTGGCTTCGTTACGGCGAGTGCGCCCGCTACTGGCTCCGAGGACGGGCGACAATTATACGCGAGTTGACTGCTACTCGGGATAATCTGCAGCCATATTTAATGGATAGGGTTCGCATCAAAAATTGTTAAATGTACTAAAAAAAGCACATACATTATGACCTTCATAGTTTGTACCAATTGTTACACCTATTCATATACACACATTTTTAGTATATTAATAGTTTTTTTAAATTAAACTTTTAATAATATAATAATTTTTATTTCGGACTTTTCTGGTCCATTAAATATTTATTAGTAACAATATTCTTAAAACTAATGTTAGTAAATTTTGTATGTAACACAATACACACACACATACATATATACATACACACATAATTTATTAAATAGTATATAGCTAATCACCGCCGTACAATTCTTATTATGCAAATTTAAATAATATTAAATTCTATTAATATATTGGAAACATTTTTGATGAGTTTAGTCATCGCAAACAAGAAATTTTTGATCTGGGATTAGTGATGTCACGATAAGTAGGTAGTTATTTATTGGCCTACCCATACAAAAGATGTTTGAATGTTTATTATTAAAAACAACTACAAATTTAGTATACTTATAGATGGATCATTTAAATTAACACGTAGAATTTTTATTTGAATTTACACAGACAAAGCCGTGGATTATGGCTAGCGTAATATAAAATAACTAAGTACCAACATACAGCATAAATGCAGTATAAAATATTGAAGCTCCTAGTTTTGCAGGAGCTTATAAAATATGTACGCTGCCGTCGGAAGCGACCGCCAGTTTCCGGCGCAGACAGACCTCTTATCTATGCCCGGTTGTTGTTTATGGTTGTTTTGAATAAGGAAATATGAATTTATTATTTTTATTAGGGTAGTTGTGGACGGTAATAAGTACGCGCTGCACTTACCTAAGTTTTTTTTTTTTTAAAATGGAACAGGTAAATTTATGCAGTCCATCAGATATTAAGACAAATATCACGATAGGCTGAACTATTATGTCTTCATAATGTACCTAGGTATTTTTTCTAAAATGTTTAATTATTTGTTCCATTTAGTGGAACAATTGAATTACTACTTCTAATAAAAATTATATCTAATTTGACCACAACATAATATCAGTGTTATGCTCTTTTGAGGGCAAAACAATAAACTAAGTTGTGACCATTTTGTAATACTGTGGTACACACATGGAAGAAGAAAACTGTTGTTTGTTTTATTATATTATATTTTGCCTCTTTGTATATGCATTCTTTTATCTCTTTTTACTGTGTATGTATGTTATTATTTGTGTGCTGTAAGTAATACAAATAAATTATCTATCTATCTATCAATCTAACTATAAAGTGCAGTGAAGAAACTTCAAAAATATTTTTTTTTGTTATAATTTTTAGATACGCCACTATACGATAAAACTAAGTAATAGGTACCTAATTCATCTTAGGAAAATAACGGTTTCTCAATTGACTATAGAACCCAAAAAAGTAGGAAAGGGATTGTTAGCAATGGAGTTTGACAGCCTCATTGTTAGCAATATGCCCTATTAGGTCGACCTCCACGTGGTTCCCCCCGGAAACCATCGTGAACAATTTTTGTTAAATTCGTCACGATGTTCCAACTGGCCTGTTTTCATTCTCATCATCTTCACTGGTGCTCCGCCAGCGTATCCCGTTAGCGCAGGCGGGCTTACCATTCCATTATCACCCATTAAAAAAAAAAACAAAAAAGTATAAGCACAGGTATCATAATCATAATATTATTATTTACCAACTCTCGTGTCCACTACGCCAGCTGACCAAACCATAACCTAAGTTAAACTCAGTCATACATATTGATTTCAAAACCGGCCGCATTCTTCTCTATGACTACTTCAGCTTGGATAGTTTTGGCGGTATTGTCTCTGGTCACGTCCCGCCATTGTCCGCGAGACTTGTTTGCGTCTATAGGATGATTATCAAAATAGCCGGGATGCTGTATGTTATTTCAACTGGACAGCGCGTGACTAGGTTACGTATGTGTACGCACTTGAATTTTAATTGAGGTCCTTTAAAATTTTTAGGGAACCATAGATTAATTGTTTATTTTTTTTTTATCTCATTTTAGGCAAAGTGCTTATTTTTATTTGCCGTGTTTGATATTATTTATTTTTTAATAAGAAATTTTAGTAAATATTAAAAGAAACGCATTTAAAATGTGGATTGATGAAATTTGCAGATATTGAATTGAGTGTCAATAGATAGAGCTACTTGATAGAGCACTTGGATACATCTATGCCCTCATATATATATAGCTGTCTATGGGATTCTAAAATAAATACTGTTGATCCATTCTTTAACAGAAACTGAAAGTAAGTTAAAGATAAATATTTTTCTTATAATTGTGTATCAATTAGTCATATTATGTCGAGCAGGCACTATTTATTCCGTGGTAGTTTTAATTTGTTATTAGGAGGATATTTTATTAGGTAGGAGTAAAGAGAAACTCAGCTGTGGGATATTAATGGCATATTATGGTATTCGTATATACATTTGTTTTATTCACTATTAAAATACACCTAGTTATTTTATGTTATTTTAAAAGTAGTAAACGAAATTTGAACTTGAATAAAAATTTGGTTTCTTATGTACTAGATAACCTGCCTAACAGAAATACCTTATTTCCTCTTATATGTACTGCTTATAAAGTAAACATATAAAGATTTACATTGTTCTACGCATAAAAACCAATAGTGATTTAACCTAATTTGTCATATCGTATTGAAATATTATTTAAACAGCACGAACCGGTATTTTCAACGCATTTAAATTTGAATTTAGAATGTCACCCGTTGTCTATGGTTTAGATTTATGACAGGCACAGATTTAATGCTGGGGAGCGGCTCGCGTCCCTATCGGAGCGTTGTCTTCGATTGGCTATATGCCACTTACGGCGTATTCATTACACCTCGTTATGTGCTGGGTACTGTGGGTGGACTTTAGGTGTGCGTGAAATGGATACTGCCCTACTGGGCGGGGTCGATGTCAGCCAATCCTGTAAGTGATACTCTACTTCTTCTTCACGCACGAACATAGAATTTAGACTCTATTCATGGTAGTTAGAGCTTTGTTTCCTACTACGAGTTATGATTGTTTTGTAAGCGATACCCTAGTTTTTCTTACGCAACGCGAAGGATTGTAGTCTCTGTCATATGGAGGTTACGGTTAAAAATACCGTGTTAAGTATTTGAAATTGATATAGGTTGTCAAAAATTTATGTGTCAGTTATTTTTCAACGTATGTCTATGTTTGTCTATGGACAAATGTGGAACACATTTTTTAAATTATTATCAACAGATTATAATTTGGTGTTAGATGGCAATTTATTTAAGTATTTCTGTATTTTTAAAACTAAGTAATATTAAAAGTCGTTTTAAAAGTAAAAACTTTACCATAGATATTAAAAGTATGTATGGTAAAGTATTAGGCAAGTCTTATAATCAAATTTATTATGTACATATTTATTACCTAATTTCCGTTAATAGTATTTAATCCCAAAGCGTCTCATTACTTATGACTTTAGGCGATAAAAATGTATAATGAGCTTAACAAAACGAGTACTTGTAAGTAGACAGCTACAGTTACGCACCTAGTAAAGGAAACAACAAAAAGAACTCGCCAAGAAACATATTTTGTAATTAGAAACTTAAAAAAACGTGAATTGATGATGATTAATTATAAAAAAAAGCAGGGTGTATTTCATTAGTATTAAATGGAACATGGATTCCCGCTCATGACGTAGCCGTAGTCACAGATAAAATATTTCACTTGTCACCCAAATGAGTTTTTACAGAGTAGGTAGGTTGCTATGTTTTTTTTTTCATTCCATTGGCTGTATGTATAAAAAAATCATTAGAAAGGGGAGGTCGGGGCGCACCTGACGCCGGAAGTCATTAGTAAATAGATGGACACACAACAGAGAGTGATAACACCCCACTCTCCCCAAAATTACACAATACAATTCTTATTTTGCATTCGTACAACTGTTACATTTGCAAAAGTGTATTCTAAACTGTTCGGATAAGGTTCAAAATGGTTTGTCGTTGAGTTTTATAGGTGTAGACACAAAATGGCCGGGTGTTTTATAAAAAAATACATTGTGGAGGCAACACCCTACTGTTGGCAGTGTCTGTATCTTTTGTTACGATCTTGTATTGAGAGTTGAGGACTTAAAATGTATTAAGATAAGCATTTTTTTGCGGTCATTTTGGTTAGTCTTGTTTGTTAGCATTATGCGCTTTACAAAGAAATGGGACCTCATTTTGAATTAGATGAATCATCAAAGAGTGCTTAAATCTATTTCCGTTTGTTTAGCTACTTTGCGGGTGAGGTCTCTGTGATCTGTTATTATTTAGACAGATATTATAATAAGTACTTACTAGGGGCTATACCATAGTAAACTAGAGTTACGTATTTGCTACTGAAATAGTTGACTGGACATTTGTCCTGTTCAAACTTCAATTACCAGTTTCTTTATTAAAAACTATAAATCAGACTCTATTAGAGTTTACTCTAATATATACCAGAGGGAGACTTTGTACAAAAGTCGTTTGCTTGAGCACCTCTATCTTATTCGTGTTTCTACCGTGAAGCAGTCGTGTTTGCATGGCTCTGTTTCAGTTTGAAGGGTGGGATATGGCGTGAATTTACAGGGTACAGATAAATAACACCAGAGTGTTAAAAATTTTATAGATAAATAAATAGATATATAATTTATTTACATTACTTACAGCACATAAATCACGATAGACGTAGATAGAGACATACACAAAAAAGGCGAGATAAAAGAATACATATACAAAAAAAGAAATACATAAAAGAAGAAACTTATTTTTTTTCCTTTTGTAAGTGTGCCACAGCAACACAAAATGGTCACAAGTCAATTTATAGCTTTTCCTTCAAAAGAGCAAAATACTGATATATTTTGTTGTGGCCAAAACCGAATAAGGTTATCAGCTACACAATAAACAAATATGCGACACTTCATCTAGTTTTTTTTTTTTTGATGGGTGAAAATGGCATGGCAACCCCGCCTGCGCTAACCGGATACGCTGGCGGGGCACCAGTGAAGGGTGATTGATGAGAATGAAAACAGGCCAGTTAGCCCATCATGATGAATTCATCAGGAATTAACCATGATAATTTTCAGGGAGACCTGGTTGGGTATATTGCTAGCAATGGGATTCTCAGTCTCCATTACTAACAATCCCTTTCCCCCGACAGTTCATCTAGTAGGTAAATGGAATAGAAAGGTAACTTGATGGAATATCTAATTTTTGCTTTTCAATCAAGAATTTTGACCTTGTAGTCCCGGCATAGAATAGGCCACACTTTCCTCACCCGTGAGTGTCGTTAGAGGCGACTAAGGGAGGGCGAGGGATGGGCGGTAGCGTCCCTCTTAAAACATCTCCAAAGTCTAACTGTAGTTGCCAATCCGCCTGCCAAGCGTACAAGCAACTACTGGCAAAAACCCCCAAGGGAAGGCTTATGTTCAGTCATGGACACTTAAACGTTGATCATCTTATCAGCTTTTATGATGATGAATCAAGAATTTATTGAAATTAATTTTGAAAGTGAATTTTAATAGGATAAACATAAAATGGCAACCCCAGTCTCACTATCGGTTTACCTTGTACATATAATCTGTGCTCAATTGAAATAATAAAAAGAAATCTACTTACCTAGATACTGTATCGAGCAGCTGCATTCTAGAGAATTGCGTAATGACAATAAAAAAAAAAGTTAACCCTAACTGGCAATGTGCAGTCACGAGGACCGATGCGTTACATTACATCGCGAGCGGCTAGAGGGCGCTACGCGTTCAATCCAACCCGTTCCCGCTTATTAACTTACCAAAACCAACAATCGTGATTAAATCGCGCATGAACTAATAAAATAATAAGACTGCGCTCTCTAACGCTTCAATTAATGCTCGGCTTATATGGAGCTATATCTGAATTGCTATACTTATAATAAAAAAAAAAGTATTTTTTGAAAGCTGGTGTTCATTTTCATATACTTCTATCTGTTCTCCTTTAATCAAAGGTTGTCTGTAAGAGATTTCCATAGCGATAAGAGCGTCTTTTGTATCTTTATATATATATATTCTAATCTGTACTTTATGCTACTGTATTTCATTTTTTCTAATTGTCGTCGTATATTTTTAAAGTTTTTTTGGTGCATTAAAGAGTTAAATAATAATAGATCTATATGTATGATTGGCGCTTAGATTAATAATGTAGTATTGTTTCTTCCTAAGAACCATGTATCTAATTGTTAAATATTGTACGCCATAAAAAGCAATATGGATGAACTGTCCAAATTGTAAGACCTTGTATATATTCGTAACAGACAATACAGTTAATAATAATAAATAAAAATGTCTTATCCCTTGTGCTATAAAAAATATACATATATAAAAAAATATATATTTTGTAGAGTATGTATTATATTTGATAATGATAGTACCCATGCAGAAGTATCAATTAGTTTGAAATTGGTATAAATATCGTGACATATAATTATAAGTTTGTGTTCTACGTAAATCCAACTTCAATTGTGGTAAAACCAGTTATTTTGATTTCGAAATTGCATTACTGTACCGATTTTGATAAAATTATTGTAATACCAATCTTGCATAGTATTCTTAAAACAAAAAATATTCATATACCTTTAACGATATTAATTTTCCAAATCAGGTTATAACTGACGAACTAACAAATATAAAAAAAAAAACAGAAATCTTCTTTTTTTGACACCACTTTTCTGAGAATTTTGGGAAGATTTTAAAAGTAAGTCACTATTATTTTTATATAATTTTTGTAATTAATTAATAGGTTATGTCAATATTTTTTATACAATTTATTAAATTGTTGCTTCTCGACTGGATAGCGAAGTACGATCGTCAAGTAAGCCAACACTTACTTCACTAGAGGGGCAGAGTGGTGAGGGGGGGGGGGGGGCGTAAATTTCATTACAATTAGCTGTCACGTCGTATGAATAATTCATGGGTCTCTCCGACCGCGCAAACAGCGAAGGGTTGATTGTCAGATGACCGTTTACGAGCTCCTGTTTGCTGGAATTACTAGTCCAGTAATTTGCGTTTCACGTTCATTAACACGGGTTTACGTTTAGATTTAGTGTTTCGAATAATTTAAATTCTAAAACGTCAGTGCTTGATTGACGCAGTGCGAAATTTGATTTTAATCTCTCACAAGTTATTAATTGGCGTTGCAAGGAAGCCATAAAAGGATGTAAGAACGTAATATTAGGTAATACTCTCTGCAACTACAAATTTCTTCATAAATCACCTCAAAATATAGAATTTAAAAAGTAAATAAATTAGGATGTGGTTGCTATTTGTAAAATAAAAAAAAAAACCTGCAACAACTCCTATTTTCTTATGGCAATGCTAACATGATTTTAAAATAATTTGTAATTCATGCTGAACATTAAAATGATGTTATTATATATATGTATATATATAACATCATCAATGCCCTGATGCTTTCGCGGTTCTCATTCTCTCTACGACGTTAAATCGGAAATCTAAACATATGTCAACCCTAGATTGATGTGACTTCGACAAATTGATTCGACTGTGATTCGATTAGTACAATAAAAACGACTTTTTTAGCAACACGTGACAAATACATGAAAAGTATTTTTTTTTTAATTTTCACTTTGATAATTATGTATGTACAAGATGCATCTGTAAGAAGTAATTAAATACTAGATAGAAGATGCACAGGAACAACAAGCGAACGGATGCGGTGGCGCCGGCGCAGGCAGCCAGTTGGCCCGCGTCACTCTGCTCGCACACACGCTGTATAATGCATGGCGTAAGGCACCACATTTAGCGGACTATAGGTACGTGATGAATAACAGTATATGCTGAATTTTCATCGTGCCTCCCACCAAACTGTTTATAATTACTCCTCTCCATCCAAAGGTTGCCTGGAAGAGATCGCTTTTAGCGATAGGGTCGCCTATAGTTTTCTCATTGTGATTATTTCTTGTAATTGTTTATATTTATAATAAGTTTACTATTGTAATCTTTTGAAGGAAACAATAAAGAGTATCTATTTATCTATTTATCTATGCTGAAAGGATTAACATTAAATTAGGTATTATTGCTTTGTAAAAACAAAATATGGATTGTCTCTATATTAATGTGTCAGTGTAATGTAGCAGGTAACTTCTTGAGCGCGTGTGAGAAGCCACTTCATCATGGCTGATCGCCTTTCGTTTTTCTACCATCTATTCACGCTGAATAGACCGTGATAAACCGCTGATACAGTCCACATACGCTGATCTCAAGACGAAGACGACCTTTGGCCGAGAAGAAGAGCTGCAAGGCCCTGGATACAAGGATTGCCGCCAGCAGAGACACAGAGTTATCTACTGGTGTATGCAGCGTACTACGTCACAGCTTAAGGTCAGCCCTTGTCCCTCTTAACGTACATCTTTGATATTCTGAACCAGACCGCAGTACGTACCAGAGGGAGACTTTGTAGAAAAGTCATTTGCTTGGGTACCTCTGTCCCATTCGTGTTTCAACCGTAAAGCAGTTATGTCTGCATGGCTGTGTTTCGGTTTAAAGGTTGGGATATGGTGTGAATTTACAGGGTACAGAGGAATAACACCTGAGTCCTTAGGAATGGCAACGCATGGGGGGTATCATGGGCGAAACAGTATACTCTGTTATGTCCATGATACTGCTCATGTCTATAGGTGACGGTTACCACTTTCTATCAGGTGGACCGTCAGCTTGTTTGTCATTCTAATTTGTATAAAAAAAAAGTTCATTAGACACCTAATATTCGTTCCCTGCGCGTACAAATGTCATTAAACAGATGTTCTACCGTTATTTACAATTATATTATAATTTCAAAAATTCTAATATGCTCGGTGAAATGAGATTAAGGAGTCATATTCACTACAATAGTAACCATAGTCTTAATATAACATTATACTTTGTAATCTTACATAGAAGCAGTCAAAAAACGCATGTACCTGATTAAAGATTATAGATGAGTGTAAATTTATTTTTATTTTAAATTAAGAATAAAATAATATTCACAAATATTACAATTACGATATTTTTTATTATTCTCTAAGTAGTGCCATGAAAAGTAAATAAATAATTACAATCGCTTGTTCTCATCGCTTGGACCATACGCGCGTCTGAAACCCGATCACCGCGGGTCGTAAGGTGATCGCATGACTAACGTCACAGTGACATGCTCTGTAATGAACTGCTAAATACACTGTCAACACGTCGCACCACAGAATTAGACGCGCAGTTTGATCCTGGCCGGTTTTAGTTGCTCACTAAATAAATATGACAAGACATAATTGAGACATTTCCATGAAATCGTTGAGTAATATGACATACCAGAGGGAGACTTTGTACAAAAGTCGATTGCTTGGGTACCTCTGTCCCATTCGTGTTTCAACCGTGAAGCAGTTGTGTTTGCATGGTTGTGTTTCGGTTTGAAGAGTGGGATATGGCGTGAATTTACTGGGTATAGAGGAATAACACCTGAGTCCTCAGGAATGGCAATGCGTTGGGGGTATCATAGGCGAAACAGTATACTCTGTTATGTCCATGGTACTGCTCATGTCTATAGGTGACGGTTACCACTTTCCATCAGGTGGGCCGTCAGCTTGTTTGCCATTCTAAGTTGTATAAAAAAAAAACTTGATGGTAAGCGGTTATCGTTGCCTATGAACACCTGCAATAATCCAGAGGTATTACGCGCGCATTGCCGACCCTGAATAATCATCTTTACCTCCATTTTGAAGAAATCCATGCTGTAGACTCTTGGAAAAACCTCAGCAGGGAGCTCATTTCATAACATTAGCGTTCGTGGGAGAAAACATCTCTGAAACCGTGTAGTACGCGACCATTTAGACTCTAGGATATGAGGGTGAACTCCCTATCGATGGCGAGCTGTACGATGGTAAAAAGTGGCCGTGGACATTATATTGAACAATTCTCCTGAGCACAATCTGTTGTACAAGTGGTAGAACACGCAGAGTGAGGCAAAATCTCTCCTAAGACTATGATAAAAACTGTCTAACACCTACCTATTCAGTCAAGTTCTTTTACAGGATTAGCAGAGAAAATTGAGTAGGTACGAAAGGCCAGTACGTTTTTTTTACAACACATGGGGCAGGGGGGGAAAGGGATTGTTAGTAATGGAGACTAAAAATCCCATTGCTAGCAATATACCCAACCAGGTCGACCTCCTCGCGGTTCCCCCTGGAAATTATCATGGTTAATTCCTGATGAATTCATCATGATGGGCTAATTGGCTTGTTTTCATTCTCATCTATCACCCTTCACTGGTGCTCTGCCAGCGTATCCCGTTAGCGCAGGCGGGGTTACCATACCATTTTCATCCATAAAAAAAGACACATGGGGCAAACGAGCATGCGGCTCATCTGATGGTAAGTGACTACCGCCGCTCATGATCACCTACAACACCAACGGCATTGCACGTGTGCTGCCGGCCTTTTAAAAAGAAATATGCTCTTTTCTTGAAGATTATGATGCCGTATCAATTCGAAAATACTGCTGCTGGAAGTTGATTCCAAAGAGTGATAACCATTCTTTGTGTGGAAGAAAGTTCCTTGAAAAACGTTCTCAAAGACATGAATCTTCTTTTCATTTAAGAGTTCCCTCTTGTCGGTGCAACTAATTCATGCATCTTCCTCCAGCCAGCTCTATCCCAGGCCATATCCTTTATCTCCCTATACGACATGACGCCTAGTGTTTCCTTTATCTGTCCCATGTAGTTATTTCTCGGTCTTCCTCTTCCTCTTTAACAAAGATATGAATATGAATATGAAAAAACTCAAGTAACACGGTACTTGTAATGTTTGCGACGTGCTCACCCAAATATTTTCCTCCATTACAGGCGACTGTCCTAAACAAACATCCTGATACTTCCTTCGTGACATTAAACTTTGCAAAAACATTATAAGTATTAAATTACTGAGTTGATCCTTTTCGGAAATTTCGACTCTCACGTCTGGTGGCGCCACTTTTTTTTTTTAAATTTTAGTTTATATTTGAGCTTAAATATTATTGTTATTGCCGTGGTGTCCCGGCATTGGCAGAATTGGCTATTTCTTCCATTCCCGTGGGTGTCGTTAGAGGCGCCTAAGGGAACTTAATACTCGAGAGATGCACAGCAGCGTCCTTCTTAAAATATAAAAAAGCCATTTTATTGTTAGAGGTTTCGTAATAACACATTATCTTTTAATGTAAGACCAATGGGAATACTTTACGTGTATTTAATTAAAAATACTCGACTAGTTAGTCAGGCTTGTGCTCGCTTCACAACCGCTCAGGAGCAAGGGTTCCGGAAAGATAAAAAATATTTTTCCAAATTGCTTTGTAACTGAAGGAGTTTTTTTTTATACAACTTAGAATGGCAAACAAGCTGACGGCCCACCTGATGGAAAGTGGTAACCGTCGCCTATAGACATGAATAGTACCATGCACATAACAGAGTATACTATTCCGCCCATGACACCCCCCATGCGTTGCCATTCCTGAGGACTCAGATGTTATTCCTCTGTACCCTGTAAATTCACGCCATATCTCACCCTTCAAACCGATACACAGCCATGCAAACACAACTGCTTCACGATTGAAACACGAATGGGACAGAGGTACCCAAGCAATCGACTTTTGTACAATGTCTCCCTCTGGAGTTACAAGGTAACAAATATAAAAAAAAATATACACCCTATTCTTGTTCAACCGACTTTAAAAAGAAAGAAATTATTTGAAATCGGTAAAAAATGATAATATTCTTATAATTACTACTCGTATGTGTAAACGTAAATTATTTGTTAGTATTGATGCAGTCAAGTATTTTTTATTATACTACTATGGTCGCAAACAAGCATACGGCCCGTCTGATGGTAAACGGAGTTACCGTAGCCTAGTGTGTGAGTTAATAAATAAATATTTATTTTTAATAATAAACGTATCTGATATACCGAATAAACATGACAGGACAAAAGTTCGCGCCACCAGCCCAACCCATGGATCGAACACTCACCATGAGTTGCGTAAATGGTGCTTGCAAAAAAACATTGTAATCTTTTTTTAATTAACAGGAAGCCGGTGAAATTAAGTCATCTCTTATAATTACAGGTGGACGGGGGGCGTCGCGCCCCATAAAAAGTACCGATGGTACGTAACGAGTATGTACATTTTGCACGCGGCTTTACGTGGTGGCAGTCACCGTATAAAGTGGCAACGGATTGGCTAATTTATTGGAAGTAGTGTTAATTTGTAAGAAAGGTTCTTAAGTGTACATTAAATAAACAAAATTGATCAAATGGATTTATGATTTTTTTTATACAACTTAGAATGGCAAACAAGCTGACGACCCACCTGATGGAAAGTGGTAACCGTTGCCTATACACATGAGCAGTACCATGGACATAACTGTTTCGTCCATGATACCCCCCTGAGGACTCAGGTGGTATTCCTCTATACCCAGTACAGTCACGCCATATCCCACTCTTTAAACCGAAACACAGCACACTGCTTCACGGTTGAAACACGAATGGGACAGAGGTACCTAAGCAATCGACTTTTGTACAAAGTCTCCCTCTGGTAAATTTTTTGAAGATAATCCATATTATACTGTGTTTTTGACATTTCTTATTATAGGGAACAGTGATTTTTCGGATATAAATGTAAATTGGACTGGACTCTCTTTTCCGCGCTAAGTCTCACATTTGGGTTATTGTACTTATGAGTTGTGTCTAGTACTGCCAGCCCAGCTCCGCCCAGAAGTACAGAAGCTTCTTGGGATCTTCACAGGCCTCAGAAGTGATTTCACTGTTTCAACTAGTCCTAAACGTTGAGGGGCCACGGCTTCACATTTCAAATTGACGTGAACAGCTGTTTTTTCGGCACCAAAAGAGCCTCGACATAAAGGACCCTTATCCAATGGAGGATAAATCAGTTATTGAAAAATATCTTATCCAGTGCCCGGTAGCGTTGGATTATTATTATTTTCTTACATCACAGGGGGCAAACGAGTATGCGGCTCAATTGATGGTAAGTGACTACCGTCGCCCATGATCACCCACTACACCAATGGCATTGCAGGTGTGCTGCCAGCCTTTTAAAAGGGAATAAACTCTTTTCTTGAAGGTTATGTTGCTATATCTGTTCACAAATACTGTTGCTGGAAGTTGATTCCAAAGAGTGGTTGTGCGTGGAAGTAAGTGCCATGAAAAACACACGGTGGAGGACCGCTACTCGTCCAGATGGTTGGGATGAAATTTTAATTTTTGGCGGGTTGTACGATGGTGAAAATCAGTAGCGAGTATCAATCCGTAAATCAGTAAATTTACCAGAGGGAAACTTTGTACAAAAGTCGATTGCTTGTGTACCTCAGTCCCATTCGTGTTCAAACCATAAAGCAGTTGTGTTTTCATGGCTATGTTTCAGTTTGAAGGGTGGGATATGGCGTGAAATTACTGGGTACAGAGGAATAACACCTGAGTCCTCAGGAATGGCAATGCATGAGGGGTATTATGGGCGAAACAGTATACTCTGTTATGTCCATGGTACTGCTCATGTCTAAAGGCGACGGTTACCACTTTCCATCAGGTGGACCGTCAGCTTGTTTGCCATTCTAAGTTGTATAAAAAAAAATCCGACAATTTCTCAGAGCACTCCCCGTGATAAATTGTTATTTGTTATTTGTCTTGTTGTTTCGGAGTGCTTTTAGTACCTTTGCGCTATCAGATAAGAATTTAATGCCAATGTCATTTATTCCTAGCTTATGTACAGCTGCAGCAGCCTCGGTTATTATATTAATATTTATATTAAGGTCTAAGGAAAAGACTCCGGCTCCTGAACCGTTCTCAGTTTTGGAGCCATTCGTGTATATGCGTAATTCATGTACACCGGATTGGTCCTTTTTTTAGAATATAAAATATATAATATAGCTGACCCGGCAAACACTGTGCTGTCCCATGTCGCCACCTGTCGGATCCATTTTCAACCGACATTAAAAAGATGAGTTCTCAATTCGGTTGTTTTTGTTATGTTTATTACCTCATAACTCCGTTATTTATATACTAATTACAATTTTTTTATCTAAAATAATATAGGTACTTATTTAGATTGATCCCGCGGAGATTTCATCAAACTTGTTTCAGTAGTTTAATTTTAAAATAAAAATAAATCAAATAAAGTAGCTTTATTTTGGAACATAATTTTTAAATTATTTAATAAGGTTAAATAACTGGCATTACGAGTATAATCCGTGTTCGAGTTCCACTCGCCTGATTATTTGTTATTCTAGTGTAACACCCATATCAATAGGTAAATCATACCGACATAATGTGAATTTCATGTTCCACATATCTCTGATCGTAAACTGTGTATGAAATTGTAATAAAGGTTAAATGTAAATAGAAAGAAACGATAATATATCGCCGCGTTTAATTATTCAAAACAATAAACATATTTCATTGGCTGTATTAAGTTAAGAAGTTCTAAGTAAATACGCATAATATGTTCTTGCTTCGCTTGAAATATTGCGTAAATTATTGCTCAACTTAAATGTTTTTACTTGAGTATTAAACAAATATAAATAAAACAATTTATTTATTAATTTATTGTATTCAAATTGTTGTTGTTGTATCAGTTATTAATTTAATATTCCAATTCTATTAATACATTGTTGAACAAAGCCTCCTCCATAAGGGGGTTTTGCCAGTAGATGTCACGCCTGGCAGTTGGGTTGGCAACTGCAGATTTTTTTATACAACTTAGAATGGCAAACAAGCTGACGGCCCACCTGATGGAAAGTGGTAACCGTCGCTTATAGACATGAGCAGTACCATGGACATAACAGAGTATACTGTTTCCATTCCTGAGATGTTATTCTTCTGTACCCTGTAAATTTACGCCATATCCCATCTTTCAAACCGAAACACAGCCATGCAAACACAGTTGCTTCACGGTTGAAACACGAATGGCACAGAGGTACCCAAGCAATTGACTTTTGTACAAAGTCTCCCTCTGGTAAAATTTAATCTTCAATTATCTAATAATTAAATAATTCTTCTTATAAATAAATAATCTAATAATTTAATTTTTAATTTATATTCATTGAATATAGATGTACCTCTTCATAAATATATTATAACAACTCAACTTTATGACAAGAAATCGACTCTAACCATAGACTTAGTGTAACGTACTACTTTAAGGAGGAAAGGGATTGTTAGTAATGGGCTCTAATTTCCATTTAAGGTCCAAGTTCTAAATTCTATTACTAGCAATAGCCCTGTCAGGTCGACCTTCACGCGGTTCCCCCTGGAAACTATCGTGAACAATTCTCGTTGAATTCGTCACGATGGGCTAACTGACCTGTTTCATCCTCATCTATCATCCTTCACTGGTACCCCGTTGGTGTATACCGATAGCGCGGGTGGGGGTGGTATTCGTCATGATGGGCTAACATACCTGCTTTGATCGTCACCTATCATCTTTCACTGGTGTCCCGCCAGCGTATACTGATAGCGCGGCGAAATTCCATCATTATCCTTTTGAAAAAAATGTACTACGTATTTCAATCTAAGACTCTAATAAATGCATTTTGTTTAAGAAAAATATAAATATTGTATTTTATACAATAAATAAATTTGGTAATTTTTTTTTAAATTATGGGTATTTAAAATCCCAATGCTAAATACCCAATGAAAACCACATTGGGTTTTCTCCTTTCATTTCGCATGTAAAGAATTATTGTTTAATGCAAACATATAAAATTTGAGCGTATTTTTACTAGAGGCATTATAATGTGATAAATAAATAGGTAAGAGAAAAAAAAAAAAATGAAATTTGCCAGCACAGCTAGTTTGTTCAGGTGAACAGTAAAAAATATAATAGTTCACTAATAAAAAAAATATTACAAGCATGTAAGTATTTGAAATTGCGATTTTTTCATACGCACACGCAATTAAAAATGTATCATGTAACATGATTTATTAGGTATATTTTTTTCACCGAGCCACTACGCACACGGGATCACCGGCCGTCCGCTGGTCGTGCTAATTGGTAAATGCCTTATAAAAATAATTGCTCTAAAAAATAATGAGCGAACAAAATACATTTAGTCACCGTATAAGGCGCGCATAAATTACCTATTTATAATTACTCGTTATTTCCTACATTGTTTAAATTCTTAACAGATACGACGTTTCTCAGTTTTATGCCTATTCCGTCTATTTATTTCATCTATGAGGAAAACAGAAAATATGTGTGTTTTTTTTATACAACTTAGAATGGCAATTAAGCTGACGGCCCAGCTGATGGAAAGTGGTAACCGTCGCCTACAGATATGAGCTGTACCATGGAGATAACAGAGTATACTGTTTCGCCCATGATACCCCCCATGCGTTGCCATTCCTGAGGACTCAGGTGTTATTCCTCTGTACCCAGTAAATTCATGCCATATCCCACCCTTCAAACCGAAACACAGCCATGCAAACACAACTGCTTCACGGTAGAAACACGAATGAGACAGAGGTACCCAAGCAATCGACTTTTGTACAAAGTCTCCCTCTGGTAAAATAATTACATAAAGTGATTGTGAAAAAATCTTTCACCTATAGAAAACTACATTACCAGCGAATAACATAGAAATTAGCCGTTACCTGTTCATCATAGGCCTTCTCTATGAGAGGGGTTTCGCCAGCAGTTGTGGCAGGCGAATTGGTAGCTGCAGTAAGCCTTTGGTGATGTTTTAAGAGGGTCACTAGTGCCCATTCCTCGACCATTAAGTCCCCTTATTCGCCTATTACAGCACCTATGGGAATAGAAGAGGAGGTCGATTTTGTGCCAGAACTACACGGTACATGCTTGATCTTGATTTAATTTTAGATCAAGCATATCTAGATAGAGTATTTTTTTACACACGTTTCGTCAAACAGTTCAACTTTTTATTTTTGTTTCATTGAATTTCTATGATAGATCACATTTAGGTACACGATTCGCCAGTGAGTGCGTGAATAAAGATAGGTTCTTGAATTTTGCAATTATTCACGATTGTATGCTTTCATTTGTCATAAAAAATACGGATTAGCCAAACGGTAAAGTCCGCCATTGTATATTAAATCTTTTAATGTATTCAGTATGAATTATGTACAATAAAGATTTTACAATACAATACAGTTTTGCTGGACGTTTTTTGGATTAAATGCTTTGTCTATTTATATAAATTATCCAAGCTTATATCTACATATCACTATTTAAATTGGCATTCTTAACTTCACATACGTATGTAGTAAGTAGGTATCTTACTGATAACAATTGTCTCCTCTGCGCTGTTAGTTCTTCATTAATCTATGATTGTAGACAACTTGTCTATTGTTTTACAAACGATCTGTCTGTCTGTCTGTTATGGATCGTGGATTATAAACTGCCTTGTACACACATGTATCTATTTCTATTGGTGTGAATTGTGAAATAATATCTAAGTGTTTTTTTATTTTCATTATGTATGCGCCTCGCTGGTTTATTGTGTGTAACTCGAGGTCTTGAGTTCGATGCACAGTTTGTGAACATGTTTTATTTTTTAAAATTACATATATTTTATAAATATGATATTTTTCTCCTTTTTATTTACAGGATGTTACGAATAATTTATTATTAAATTATTTTGTATCGATAAATTAAAAAGATTTTTTTAAAGGTTGTCTGCAAGAGGTCGCCATAGCGATAAGACCGCCTTTTGTAACTTTATGTAAGTATATATTTTAATTTGTACATTATGCTATTGTATGTCACTTGAATTTTTTTGTATTGGATTGTCGTTGTATATTTTTATGCTTTTGGTGCAATAAAAAGTGCAAAAGGAAAAAAAAGATGCTTGAGGCATTCAAAATGTGGTCATGGAGGAGAATGGAAAGGATAAACTGGACAGAAAAACTAACGAATGAGGAAGTCTTGGAAAGAGTGAGTGAGTTACGAACATTATTAAAAACAATAGAGAATAGAAGAGGCAAAATGCTGGGCCATCTTATAGGGCATGATGATTTTTTAAGAGCATAGTAGAAGGAAAAGTATAGGGCTAAAGAGGAAGTGGAAGACCCAGGAATAACTACATGAGACAGATAAAAGAAACACTAGGTGTCATGTCGTATAGGGAGGTCAAGGATATGGCCTGGGATAGAGCTGGCTGGAAGAAGATGCATGAATTAGTTGCACCGACAAGAGGAAACTCTTACCATAAATGAAAAGAAAGAAGAAGGAGTGAAATAAATAAAATAAATAAAAAGCGAGAGAGAATAGAAATTTCTTAATTTGGTTGAAAACATAATTTACTCGTGTATTTTAAATTTACCAGAGAGAGACTTTGTACAAAAGTCGATTGCTTGGGTACCTCTGTCCCATTCGTGTTTCTACCGTGAAGCAGTTGTGTTTGCATGGCTGTGTTTCGGTTTGAAGGGTGGGATATCGCGTGAATTTACAGGGTACAGAGGAATAACACCTGAGTCCTCAGGAATGGCAACGCATGGGGGGTATCATGGGCGAAACAGTATACTCTGTTATGTCCATGGTACTGCTCATGTCTATAGGCGACGGTTACCACTTTCCATCAGGTGGGCCGTCAGCTTGTTTGTCATTCTAAATTGTATAAAAAAAATTATACACATCATGCTATACTCACCTAAAGGAAAGTGGTAACCGTCGCCTATTCACATGAAGAGTACCATGGCCAACATGGGATTTATGATGCTGCTCGTGGTAGGTATTTTATATGCTTTAAAATTTCTGAAGGCCATGGTGTTATGCTTCCGTACTCTGTAATTTCATCTGTAAGGGTTTGCTAACCATTCGCTCGTTTAAGACTTTTCAGGGCTGAGGGGGGGGGGGGTTCCTATAAAAAGACGCAAATGTACTGTCGAATCTGTCTTCGCATATAGTTGAAAGCTCCGCTACTTGTTTTGGGTGGGCATTAGACAATTCCGGGGTGGGCACAGTCCATCTGGTCCCCCTCTTGATACGCGTATGTTGGTGACTGTACCTTCCATGTTATACCTACGCTGTCCGCACATGTTTGTCTTGCTCCAGAGATGTTTTCAAACAGCTTCTGATCGTGTCACATTTTTCTGCAGCGCGTACCAAGAAATTAGGGTTGTCAACGTTATTTTTTATATTTACTTATGTATGTTAGATTTTGTACTAATACTTTAAAAAGTAATTCTTAATAATAAATGTGAAAGTAAATTTATTTGTTACTTCTTGGCGTCTTAACGACTTAATCAATTACTATGAAATTTGATATATAACACATAATACATATATGGGATGGAGAAAGATATAGCAGGCTTATCCCGGTCAGTGTACATATCTCGGTCATGCGGACGAAGTCGCGGATAAAAGCTAGTAATAATATAAAAAATATTCTTTTTCAATTTTGTATAGATATCAATGTTATGAAAATTAAAGTCAATGTTTTTTTTTTGATGGGTGAAAATGGTATGGTAACCCCGCCTGCGCTAACGGGATACACTGGCGGAGCACCAGTGAAGGGTGATAGATGAGAATGAAAACAGCCCATCATGATGAATTCATCAGGAATTAACCATGATAGTTTCCAGGGGGAACCGCGAGGAGGTCGACCTGGTTGGGTATATTGCTAGCAATAGGTTTCTCAGTCTCCATTACTAACAATCTCTTTCCCCCCTAAAGTCAATGTTTTATGGAGCAAATTTCAATTATAGATTATAGGACTATCTTTTATCCGCGACTTCGTCCGCGTGACCGGGATATGTTCACGGATCGGGATAAACAGTAGCCTACTATAAACTTCTCCATCCCAAATATGTAATCTATGTAATATACCAAATTTCATAGTGATAGGTTAAGCCGTTAAGACGCCAAGCAGTAACAAACAAATTTAACTGCGGCGAATCCTAACTGCGGTTGCAAACCCGCCTGCCAAACGTGGTAACTACTGGCAAAACCCTCCTTATGGGGAGGCTACGTTCAACGGACAGTTAACGGCTGGTACAAAAAGTTATTTTATTTATTTTATTTTATCTTTATTTGGCTCCTAGCGATTGTTACACTAATAAGATTTAATATTAAAATTACTGTCTATTTATACATAGTGTACAATCATTTTAAAGGAAACACAGCGTGCTGTGTAATAAATAAACAAACTCACTTTCACATTTATAATATTAGTAAATATGTTTTTGTGTATATTTTGAACCCGTCTACTCACTACGTAGAAGTAAGTAAGTGACACATGTCTCTTGTAAAATATAATTACACTACATGTTATAGTACAAAAATATTTTTGCTCCTACATTCAATATTCGATAGTAATTAATCCAATTACTCTATAATTAACAAACATTACGCGTCATGTTTTACAAGAAACTATGGTAAACGTACAGACAGACGGCCAGTTGTTAAAATTAATTGTGCTTCATTGGATAACGCATAAATTAATTATTTTTTAAAACGTAATGAGCTATACATCAGAAACTGAACATTGGTTAATTATTAACGTTCATTATTTTATTTTTTTTTTCACTCTAAAAAACATTGGACTTATAAAAAAAATATTTATTGTTTACCAGAGGGAGACTTTGTACAAAAGTCGTTTGCTTGGCCACCTCTGTCCCATTCGTGTTTCTACCGTGAAGTACTTGTTTTTTTTTAATGGGTGATAATGGAATGGTAACCTCACCCGCGCTATTGGTATACACCGGCGGGGCGCCAGTGAAGGATGATAGGTGAGGATGAAGCAGGCCAGTTAGCCCATTATGACGAATTCAATAAGAAGTGTTCACGATGGTTTCCTGGGGGAATTACGTGGAGGTCGACCACGAGGAGGGCATATTGCTAGCAATCGGGCTGTCGAACCCCATTGCTAATAATCCCTTTCCGCTCGAAGCAGTTGTATTTGCATGGCTGTGTTTCAGTTTGAAGGGTAGGATATGGCGTGAATTTACTGGGTACAGAGGAATAACATCTGAGTCCTCGGGAATGGCAACGCATGGGGCGTATTATGGGCGAAACAGTATACTCTGTTATGTTCATGGTACTGCTCACGTCTATAGGCGACGGTTACCACTTTCCATCAGGTGGGCCGTCAGTTTGTTTGTCATTCTAAGTTGTATAAAAAAAAATATTTTTTTAAATACATTATTAAGTAACTCTGAACTATGTCGTAGTAATATAATAGAATTGTAACTAAAAGATGGCTGTATATGGGAGATATATAAGGAAAAATGATATGAGAAGTAGTAATAAAACCAATAGACGCCAATTTTTTTTAAATATTCTGTCTGTCTGTCTATTTGACTGTCTGTCTGTCTGTATGTTTCGATGTAAAAACTACTGCACCAAATTGGATGCAGTATTCACATATGTGTTTTTAAAGTTCTAATTTAAAATCTGATATGTGTTTCATCTTGATACGCTTTCTAAAAATGGTCTATCGGTTTTCCTATTTCTGAAATCTATATAATACGGATTTGCATACAAAATGTTATTTTTAAATAAATAGTAACAAAAAAAAAAAAAACAGAACGGGTATTTCTTTTTTATTTTGTGACAACCCTATTTCGAAGCGTCCCCGTCGACGTGTCTTTTAAAACTGTGTAAACACAAGTTCTCGAGTTACGGGATCAATTTTAAAACAATATAAGAGTGAGTCCGAGTTGGGTATAGGCGCCTGCGTGCAAACACACAGACCAACCACTTCAAATTTATACTTAGTATACCACAGATACGGCCGTGTGGTCCCGGCATAGAATAGACCACCCCTTACTTTCCCGTGGGTGTCATTAGTGGCGACTCAGGGAGGGCGAGGGATGGACAGCAGCGTCCCTCTTAAAACATGTCCAAAGCCTAACTGTGGATACAAATCCGCCTGCCAAGCATGGTAACTACTTGCAAGATCTTGGTTCCTTCAAAAAGCAATAAACATGATACGAGATTCAAATATGCGCGATGAGTTGGCTCCTTTCAACCGACTTTACAAAAAGGAGGATATAATAAGATAATAATAATCTTTTATTATTATCTTTTCCAAACTATGGATATTTAGATCTTGGTTTTTAGCCCATAGTCTTATTTTAATCGGTGAAAATTAAATGGTAACCCCGACTGTGCTATCGGTATACGCTGGCGGGGCACCAGTGACGGATGATAGATGAAAATGAAAGCAGGTCAGTTAGCCCATCGCAACGAAGTCAACAAGAACCACGACGGTTTCCAGGGGAATCGAGTGGAGGTCGACCCGATAGGGTACATTGCGGACAGTCTTCTTGTAATGTACATATAAATAGTTACATAGAAATCTTAGTATTCATTGGTAGTTTGTAATTTACGTAAGCGAGTATCATACCAGCGTCCGGACCAGTATCATTCCGCCGTTAACATTCGTACAGGCGACCTCGTAAATAATCCGCGATTACGCTATTACGCGGACAGGTGGCGACGCAAAAAGCTGCCGATTGCTCGGGAAAAACAATCAAAAGGCGCCGCGCCGCGAGGATCTGACGCGCCGCGCTTTGATCCGGCGACAATTATGCCCCCTCCCCGCTCCCCGCGGGCGCCCCGCGCGAGGAAACTCATTTTCCAACGCCGAGAACCTGCGCGCTTATTAGACCACTACAATTTTACTCTTTCACTCGAAATAACATTTGTAATCTTAAAAATAAAAGCGTACAGTTCAAAATGCAATACTCATTTTTTGAGATGAGCATAAATATATTTGTTACATTACTCTTCGACACGGAGCATTTGCGTAACGTTTCGTAGCTTTACATTCTAGTGTCACCGATATAAAGTTCACATTCCTTTAAAACAAGTATAGCTGTATGCCACTCGCGTTTTGGTCTCTGAATTCTCGCGGCGCGGATCAGCCGTCAATCATTTCGTGATGTAAACGCTGACAAAGGAAAAATCCTTTTGCTCGCCGGCAAAATAACTTGCGAATGATCAAAGTGCTAAGGTGACACCTTAAATAAACTCCTGTTGAGTTAATTTCGTTTCTGAGTGAATTTATAAAGCGTTGAATCGCGTTCAGTTTCCTAATATAGGCATTTCAATTTGTAAATCGCTGCCGTTGAAGTTTTTTTAGGAAGTACTCGTATTGTGCGCGCGTTTACGTTTGGTGGGTATCTTGTTCAGTCCGCTTCTCTCACGATTGTGTTCATTTCAAATTTTTGACATATCTCTTGTTTTATTCAGGTATATATAACCTAAATACTTTTTCTGTACTTGCGCTTTAAGCATTTTTTTTTATGCAACTTAGAATGGCATACAAGCTGACTGCCCACCAGATGGAAAGTATTAACCGTCACCTATAGACATGAAGAGTACCATGGACATAACAGGGTATACTGTTTTGTCTATGATACCCCCCATGCGTTGCCATTCCTGAGGACTCGAGTTTTATTTCTCTGTACCCTGTAAATTCACTGCCCTTCAAACCGAATTATTATTCTATTTTATACTTTGGTCAACGCATTTCCATAGCTATTCAGCGTGGAAATGCAGCAAGTCTCCTAGGTACCCTACCAGCTGGCAGTGTTCTTAAGGAAACTTTTTATCTTTAACTATTTAAATTTTATTCCATTATAATTATTATTATTCTAAACCTCCAACCGTGGTTGATATTTTTAATACCTGCATTATGGATGCAAGTACTAAGTATATACTTTATAATATATACTTTTTTATAAGTGTATTTCTACCGTGAAACAGTTGCGTTGGCATGGCTGTGTTTCGGTTTGATGGGTGGGATATAGCAGTGAATTTATAGGGTACAGAGGAATAACACCTGAGTCCACAGGAATGACAACATATGGGGGGTATTATAGGTGAAACAGTATACTCTGTTATGTCCATGGTACTGCTCATGTCTGTAGGCGACGGTTACCACCATCCATCAGGTGGGCCGTCAGCTAGTATGTCATTCTAAGTTGCATATAAAAAATATGAGGCATGTGTACTAGCATTTTTTTCTGATACAAACTGCATAATGAGCAATACGACATGCAAGCGGCCCGCGATCCAAAACAAAGAGCTAATTGATAAACGCTCAGGAAACCCCAAGTGTCACCGAATGCCAACACTGAATGCGTCCCCAAATGAGCATATAATGGCCGCGGCGATTTCTCTAATGAACGAATGAGTGAATGAAATAAAAGCAGCCATTGTGCAAAGGAAGCGGTGCAGGCAAGCAGCGCATTGTGCCGCGTCAAAGTACACCGATTTCTATAAACTATTCTACAAGAATATGATCTGCAAATTGAAGTTGAAATTAGTAGGAATGTTTCCCGCTCGCTTCGCCTTTGTTTGTCGAGGGTTATCGCATTTCGATTGCCGCTTTTTCATTTGTCTCACCCGGCTCTTGCAGTAAATTATAGGACAGGTAGATTCATTAAATATTAATTACAAGTGTAGAAATCCTGTATTTTATTTATTTTTCTCAAACATGCTTGGAAATGTGAGTATTATTTTGACAATCTTCTTCGAGATAAATCAAAATTGCTGTACTGGCCAGATACATGCGGGCAGCGGCCGGTAAAAGTTGTATGAAAATCCATATCTGTCGTGTGCTTTGCGGCCAGATAAATTACTATGTAAACTCATATCTGTCCTGTAATTTAAAAATGGAATGACCTTTTACTTCGAAACATGGCTACCAAGGAGGTAACTGATAAAAGGTTTTATTTAAATTTCGAAGTGGCTTACAAACAGAAACTTGTTTATTGAAAAAAAAAGACATAATGTTCCTTTGAACATTATGTCGCGTGAAAAATTATTATTACTGCACCATTTATTTTATCTTTATTTAGTCTTCTAGCAATTGTTACACCGATAAGATTTAATATTAAAATTACTGTCTATTTATACTTTGTGTACAATTATTTTAAAGGAAACACAGCGTGCTAATTAACAAATAAACAATAATACGGCATAACAAACTCTTGTGGTATTTGACACAGGTATAGTTTTTTTAGATTCAATAAATGATTGTTTCACATAAATTTTAGCTATTAAAATTAACTGCAATGCTTTTCTATAGAAATCCCCTTCTGTATCGAAGGAGTATTCGTTTATTTTATTTTTATTTATCCGTTTATAAAAATATTAAATACATTTCAATGTAATAATTACCGGTTTAACTTACGTATAGTTTGGTCGAGGCCGCTCAATTAATTTCGGGACCATTCGGAACCCTTAATCGTTAGCGGCTGTGAGATTGTGGCGACATAGTCACAAACACTGGCACCGATACTGACACCGACTGTGACTCTGACGCAGGGCTGTAGCTAGCCTAGCCTTCCTTAAACTCACGTATAAAGAAGGGCAATAGAACTTTTTGGTAGGGCAGAAGCCATAATTGACTTTGAAAAGAAAATCTGTCTAATTTTTTTGGGGCTTTTCATTTTAAGGCTCAATATACAGTGAACATTTGTAATTTTTATTGGATATTAAAATGGTTTTTTTTTAAGTATAGTTGTCAATTTAGTTGTAAGTGCCAGTGTCAGTGTTGCCAGAGTCAGTGTCAGTATCGAATTCAATGCCGGTGTCACTATCGGTATCACTGTTGGTATCAGACTCGGTGTCAGTGTGCCAGATCTTTTAAGCTTGTATTTTTTTTGTTCTATCATATTGGAATGGCAAACAAGCTATTGACCTATCTGTGGAAAATGGTAACCGCCTTGATATCCCACCGAATTCATCATTCCGAATTGCATTTAAAAAAAATATGTTAAACTAAATAGATCGAATGCAGGTGTCAGTCTGTCTGTGGTGTGGTGGATATTAATTATAAAACAAATTAACATTCATTTTCATTAAGCAGCTCATATTTTGCATATTTTATCGCGTAGTTATGATATCGACAAAGACAGCCGCGATGCAATTAGCTGCTGTTCTAATTATCTATATAATTTGATAGTAAGTTTTATATCTTTTAATTATTATAAAAAAATATTAAATACTAATGTTATCAACTAAGGTTTATACCATAGATAAAAAAAAAATTTTATAGTGCTGTGTAGTCGTCTTCTTGGGTACTTTTGTCTCATTCGTATTTCTGAAGTAAAGCAGTTGTGTTTGCATGGCTATATTTTGCTTTGAATGATAGGATATGGCAATGAAATTACAGGGTACAAAGGTATAACACCTTAATCCTCAGGCATGGCAATGCATTGGGGATATCATTGGCAACACTGTAAATACAGTATACTCTGTTATGTCCACGGTACTGCTCATGTCTATAGGCGACGGTTACCACTTTCCATCAGGTGGGCCGTCAGCTTGTTTGCCATTTTAAGTTGCATATAAAATTATATAGACATAGAAATAACGGGAACAACATGGGAGTTTATCGATTGGTAAATAAAATATCAAAATGGTTCAAGTTTTTTTTTTATACCACAAAGGTGCCACCTTTAAGCATATAGCCCGTCTGATGATAAACGCTCACTGTAGTCTATGGACGCCTAGGAGGAGGAGCGAGGTAGAAGGGATATGCAAAGAGAATGGAAGAGCAATATACCCTGTAAGTTGGACCTCCACATAAAAGCTTTGATAAATTCATCTCGATAGGCTTACAGACCTGCTTTCGTCCTATCATTTTTTAATGGTGCCCCGCCACTGTATACCGATAGCGCAGGCGGGACTAACTTTCCATTAGGAAGCGAAGGCATTGTTAATAATGTGAATTAATAACTCCATTACTAGCAATATATCCTGTCCTCTTCATCCTTCCCTCACAAAATTCCAAGTGAATCACTACAAGCTATTTCATCTTCATCTATCATCCCTCACTAGTCCCAGCCAGTGTATACTGTTAGCGCTCAAGAACTGAACCAAGTCACCAGTAGAAGCTAGTCAAATGAGGGTGATTACAGTAAGCGTCCTAATCTACATTTATCTAATAACCGGAGACTGTATCATGTACACTGCAGGGTGATGTTAACCGAATAAAGTTGTAGCCCGCCACGTGGCGCCGTCATCAGACCGCTTTTGTACCAAGCAGCTGTAGAGTTGGACTCGCCACTTATCGACGAATCACAAATGTCTAAAAAACTTAGTAGATACCATAAATTGATGAAATACGAAGTTGAATGGTAGAATTAATTTTTTTCAGAACTCTTGATTGTAAGAGTAACTTTAAACAAGAAAATAAAAATAAAAAGATGTTTTCTCACTTTGGGTTTACCGTATCTTTTACCTAACTTCGTAACAAATTTAAACAAAACTAAAAAAAAAAAATAACATAATAAATATATTTTTCTGTCACTTAATATAAAATTTTTAGCAACATAACTTTTTAAATGTATACACATATATAAAGGTTGTGAGAATGGCATGTAAATAGAAATTTATATTTACGCCACGTGTCTTATTTATTTATTTGAACTTTATTGACCAATAAAATGTGGTACAAAATGGAGATTTAATGCTATAGGAATTCTTTACCAGTCAACCTTTAGGACAGGGGTTCTCAAACTTATTTTGTCTACTGCCCTCTTTGAGAATAAATTATTTTTTAGCGCCCCCATTTTTTCGCCTACTTAAAAAACATTATTATTTCAAGATCAAGAAATCACCCCCCAAGCCTTTACATAACGCCCCCATTTTTTTTCTGGGTCTCTTACCGCCCTTTTAGGACAGCAGCGCCCACAAGGGGTCGTTATCGCTCACTTTGGGAAAGGCTGCTTTAGGATGTGTAGAGATACTCGATGATGCCTTACAGTATAGGTAGAGAGACAAGTGTGCTAAAATGTGCTATCTTTGCTTTAATTATCTACTCTTATAATTCTAAATACCCTTATAATATGAATTAAAATTTCTTTAATTCCTCTTAAACTCGCCTGGTTTAGGATGATTAGAACCAAACGATAAGGTTATAAATAAGTTAATGTCCTTTTCTTATGAAAAAAACCGGTAACACACGCCTCTAGTGTTTTTAGAATCTATGACCTGCGGTGATCAGCTACTATCAGATGAGTGGCATGCACGTTTGAATGAATGAAGGTATTAAAACTCTTTATATTCCCTTCAAAAGGATAACACGGAAAAAAAGATATTTGCTACCTTTTTATATATAAAAAACAAAAAAAAAAATTAATCACTATCGATATATTTCGAAGTTCTCTTACCCATCCCTATTTGTTCGGTGTAATTGTCAAATTAGCGAGCGACTCAGATCAAAGGATTCGGCGATTTGACGCTTTTTGATAATGTGATAAGTGTCGTGCACGATTACAGTGGGGCGCCGCGTTGTCCCATTGTCGGCGGGAATTGTATACCTATTTTGGAAAACAAAGAGACGTGAATGGAATTATTTTTGTTTCTTAATAAAATTTTAAGTGGCAGACTACCTTTTTATTCGATTGATTTCACAATGGTGAAAAAATATGGTGATGATGATGAGCCGTTAAGTGTTCACTTTTAAACATAGGCCTTCTCCATAAGGGAGGTTTGCCGGTAGTTGCCACGCTTGGTAGGTGGTTTGGCAATCGCAGGTAGACTAAGGTGATATTTTAGGAGAGACGTTGTTTCTTATCACTCGTCTATTAAGTTCCCTTAGTCGCCTCTTACGACACCTACGGGGAAGCAAGGGATGGCCTATTCTATGTCTAGACCATACGGCCAGGACAGAACAAAATATAAACTTTATAAAAATAAATCAAAACATACCTAAGTCCACCTTTTACACTGTCCTCAATAAATAAATATTTGAATTATTTATTTATTGACTAGCTTGCGAAGAATTATCTGTGAGGCTGGGCCCAAAGTGATATAACTTTAGACAAATTTAGATGATTGGATTTTAGAACGGTGGACTGTACATTATTTTCTTGAATATTATATAATACTTAAATTTTTTAATCATAAACTATTCACCCAAGGGCTTGACCCATCATAGATATTAACCTAATTTAATCATTGTTTTGAACAAAAAAAAAAATATTTCTTTTTATTTTAAATCCAAACAAACATAGTGTCTAAGATCGGGAGAAAGGGATTATTAGTAATGAATATAGCCCTATTGCTAGCAATATAGGGTATATTGTCAAGTCGACTTCCTCGTGATTCTCCCTGGAAACTATCTTGATAAATTAATTGTGAATTTGTCACGATGAGTCAACTAGACTGATTTCATCCTCAGTTATGATCCTTACCTGATGCTTGGCCAGCGTAAACCGATAGCGCTGACGGGGTAAACCATTGTCATCCAAAAAAAGTGTCTAAGATTAAACTAATCAGGAAGAACTTAATATAGGATTTTAATTAAGGTTTTTTTTTTTAATTTAATTAACATTATTTTATAATATTAATAACAGATGTTGATAAAAACGCTTGCAATGCGACCAAGCGTCGACCCATAGAATCTCCCACCCTCTGTTATGGGGTAGAAAAGTATAACAAATGGGGTAATTTGTTTTGCGACAAGACGGAGTTTCGAACGATCTCAGACGTTGAAATCGATTACTACGGTCATACAATGTTTTTGAAATTTTGGTGTATAATATATGGCTTTATTTTCACCTGTCATAGATTTTTTTTTTTAGTAAAACTGAATTACTTATGGATTTTGTTTTTATATATAACTTAGAATAGCAAACAAGCTGACGGTCCACCTGATGGAAAGTGGTAACCGTCGCCTATAGACATGAGCAGTACCATGGATATAACAGAGTATACTGTTTCGCCCATGATACCCCCCATGTGTTGCCATTCCTGAGAACTCAAGTGTTATTCCTATGTACCCAGTAAATTCATGCCATATCCCACCGTTCAAACTGAAACACAGCCATGCAAACACATCTGTTTCACGGTTGAAATAACGAACGAATGGGACAGAGGTACCCAAGCAATCGACTTTTGTACAAAATCTCCCTCTGGTGAAAAATATAAAGATAAAAGAAAATATGGTATAAAAGGCGGACTTAATCTAGTAGATATCATTGCCTACCAGTCAACCTTTGGGATGAACAATTAATCACGAATACATATATATATATATATATATATATATATATATATATATATATATATATATATATATATATATATATATTGTAGAATTAATCTCGCAAATACATTTTGTACGTATTGGGAGTTTTGACATAACATTTATAAGGGTTTTTATTTGATAAATGACTGGAATGATGAATTGATTTATGCTGGCGAGGTACCACTGAGAAATGGTAGGTAAGGATAAAGGCAGACAGTTTTTTTTTGGGTGTGAAACTGGCATGGTAACTGGAGTTTGATAGCCCCATTGCTAGCAATATGTCCTATTAGGTCGACCTCCACGTGGTTCCCCCTGGAAACCATCGTGAACAATTCTTGTTGAATTCCTCACGATGGGCTAACTGACCTACTTCGTCCTCATTTATCATCCATCACTGGTACCTCGCTAGTGTATACCGACTGCACAGGCGGGTTAACCATTCCATTATCACCCATTAAAAAAAACCCCGCCCGCGCTATCGGTATATACTGACGGGACACCAGTGGAAGATGATAGGTGAGAATGAATGCAGATCAGTTGGCTCACCATGATGAATTCGATAAGAATTACACATGATTGTTTCCAGGGTGAACCGCATGGTGGTCAACCTGAGCGAGTTGACTTGCTAGCAATGGGGCCATTAGACTTCATTGCTAACAATCCCTTTCCCCCTAGCTAGAACAATTAAGCCATCCTGACACATTTCACTAGAAATTAAAGACGGATGATTTCCAGGGAAAACTTTTCCAACAATGGGCTGCTACGCCCTGCTACTAACAGTCCCATAGGAGAACTCCACGATTCAGATTAGCTAAGTCTTACGATTCCATATCTTTAAAGTTCAGTACAAATAATACTTGTATAAGTATTATTTATTTATCTGTAAAAATAGGATAAATATAAATTAAAAAAAATAAATTAATTAAAAATATGAAATCATTGAGGCATTTTCTATAAACCTGTCTCTTAATTTTATATTTTCTTTTCTTAGTTTATTTTTTTAATACACAGGGGGCAAACGAGCATGCGGCTACGCTTACCATCAGGTGAACCGCCGCCCACGAGCACTCTCTACACCAGAGGCATTGCAGATGTGCCACCGGCCTTTTCTTTACAATTTTGGCTTAAATCTATTATAAATTTAATATAATCCAGTCACTGCGATAACTCATTGATTTTTTAACAAACAGAAAGAAATATAATTAATATTTATTTATAATTAATTCACATTAGACCAATATGAACTATTTAGAAATTCAATTCATATATTGATCTTCATTTTAACTCCTGTGTGGGTGTTGTCGCATTATTCTGTAAAATAAAGTTTCTTTCTTTGTTTCATTCTGTGGACCTCTTATTATATTACTAGCGGTCCGCCCGGCTTCGCACGGGTGGACATTTTTACAACATTTTAAAAAGTGGTTATTGTGACATAACGATAATAGTTGGACATATAGTATCGCGAAGTTTTTTTGTAGTTATTGGTATTTTCTTCAATATTGTAGAACATACTTTTGTTCTATCACCAATATTTTTCGCAGCGCACGCGACGAAAGATATTTTATAGCATTTTTTTATACCTTGAGATACGTTACTAAAGTTTTAGTAAGGATCCCTAATCTTTTCTAGCAATAAATATAGTCTATGCTACTCAGGGTGAATGTAGCTTTCTAATGGTAAAAGAAATTTTGAAATCGGCAAAGTAGTTTTTGAGTTTATTCATTACAAACATACATATAAAAATACAAATCTTTCCTCTTTATAATATTAGTGTAGACGTAGACTAGTGTAGATGTAGATGTAGATTATTAAAATCTTTATTTCAAAAATATACGGTTGTCTGGTAGGGAATGCCATAAGGTATTAAGTCCGCCCTGTAGACATTTTCTAATGTGTGCAAAAAGATAAATAAAATAATAAATATTGCTGCGGTGTCAAATTGAAATTTTATTTTTAGACATACGACACTTCCGAGTCGACCCATTATCTACGTTCACATATACCCACTGAACTGTATCTATGAAAATAGAAACATTCAACGAAATATCCTCACGCCATCCGACGTGCGTTTGTACCAAAACTACAACTCACTGACCCCTGGTAGCCATGGGAATTATAATAATAATCGTAGCCGGTAGCCGGGGGCATTGTGCGCCTGTCAAAACTCCCGCCTCTACGGACCAACTGTTTTTAGAAAACAATTTAAGAAGCTTCCGTTTATTGCATTGTATAGTTAAGCGGATCGCTTCGACGCCTAATTGTTGAAGAAAGCGGACAGACGTGGTAGTGGTATGTTTTTTTTTTTCGATAATCAAATAAACATTAATAATTTTCAACGTCCAACTGTTGGGGAATAATTATGGAGGTATTGAACGGTTGTGGCGCGAAGTGACGTGACATGTGACGCCATGAGCCGGTGTGATATAGCCTTGCGTAACTTTCATACTAGCTTTAAATATATGGATTTAGTCAGAAAACATAATGCCAACGTTTTTCTATATTATCTGTAAATGTATAAATTTGGTTAGAAAACATCATGCCAACGTTTAGGTAAAATATTAAATCACAATAGTGCCAACTTAACTAACAAAAATACTGTCAAATTCGATGCAAATGGCTGACATTTAAACTAGTCGTGGAACAGTTTTAGCTTTGTATTTCATATTTGTTTTTATTTTAACGTGAGTTTATTTAACGTAATTGTTAGTAACGGTGACTAAGGGCCTAATTGCTTGGGGGTAAAGGGATTGTTAGTAATGGAGACTGAGAATCCCATTGCTAGCAATATACCCAACCAGGTCGACTTCCTCGCGGGTCTCCCTGAAAACTATCATGATTAATTCCTGATGAATTCATCATGATGGGTTAACTGGCCTGTTTTCATTCTCATCTATCACCCTTCACTGGTGCTCCGCCAACGTATCCCGTTAGCGCAGGCGGGGTTACCATTCCATTATTACCCATTAAAAAAAAACCCACTTGAAACATTTTTTTAAGTTGATTTAAATTAACTATGTATATTGAAAGTGTCTTATCGATAGTCTATTTATACGACATGGTAGAATTCATATCACAAACACTATTTCGACTTAGTGTTACCTGTATAAATATTGATCCTCTGTCAATGCGCTTGACTAATTGGCCGCCTTCACGAGGGGATGGGAGCCGAGTGGATTACTTATGAATCGTTATAAAATTACAATAGTATATTTATGGAAAACTACTACATTTACATTCATATATTGTAGAGTTTTTTTTTTTTTTGTATTTATTAGAAATGCAATAGTTAATTCTCTTCATTTAAAGTAAACGTTGAAAAGTTTTTTTCTTAATTTGTTTTTTATCATTACAGAGTATCATTTGAATACAGATAAAACTATTTTCATAGACAATTTACACGGCAGCTGTTTAATAAAATGGCATTGTCATAATGGTTACCGTGTGGTCTCGGCATAGAATGTTTGCCATTCTAAGTTGCATAAAAAAATTAATAAAAAAAACAACAATAACTTCAGTTATGTTAAAACCAGTTGTTTTGATTTAAGAACTAAACTATTGAATCGATTTTGACAAAATTTTTATGGGACTAACCTATGAGTACGTCCTTTTAGATAATTAAAAGATTTTCCAAATCAGTTTACAATTGACGGAGTTATGAAGTAACAGACATATAAACAATTACAATCGCACTGTGAACCTCCTTTTCAAAGTTGGTTGATAAAATTGAATAATATTGGTATGATAACTACCATAGGTATAGACAACGGCCTTCAGTACTCGCGGACGCGTCCGTGAATCTATCAGATTATTTGTGCCGCGGCACCAGTAGGCGTGGGGAGAATTGGCCCATCCTGTGGTGGAATAAGGATGCGCCGATCATACTGATTGGCGGATGTGGTCGGCTGCCGGCTGGCGAGCTGCGATCAATGCCAATCTTTATTTCATGTTGCATCGGAAGTTAGCTTATTATCCAAGATGTATGCTTTAGTGGGGAGGGGATTGCTGATTACGGGGACAAGTAGCCCCATAGAGTTGCTAACCCTATAAGGTCACGACCCGATTTCTCCTGGAAACTGTCGTAGTTAATTCCTGTTCGATTCATCATTGTGGGCCAGATTGTAGACCAGAGGGAGACTTTGTACAAAAGTCGATTGCTTGGGTACCTCTGTCCCATTCATGTTTTAACCGTGAAGCAGCTGTGTTTGCATGGCTGTGTTTCGGTTTGAAGGGCGGGATATGGCATGAATTTTCTGGGTACAGAGGAAAAAAGGCCGGCAGCACACCTGCAATGCCGCTGGTGTTGTGGGTGATCATGGGCGGCGGTAGTCACTTACCATCAGGTGAGCCGCATGCTCGTTTGCCCCGTGTTGTAAAAAAAAAAAAAAAAAAAAAAAAAAAAAAAAGAATAACACCCGAGTCCTCAGGAATGGCAACGCATGGGGGGTATCATGGGCGAAATAGTATACTCTGTTATGTTCACGGTACTGCTAATGTCTATAGGCGACGGTTACCACTTTCCATCAGGTGGGCCGTCAGCTTGTTTGCCATTCTAAGTTGTATAAAAAAATATATATAGATTGAGTTACTTGCGTCCTCTATATATATGTGTCTATGTACGTGCCGCTATATAGTGACGGAGTTATGTTACCCAGAAAATAGGCAAAACATAATTGTTTTTTTTACCACGTGTTCTGTGACGTGCGTATTCGTGACATCTACAAATATATGTGCTCGTGTGTATAAATATATAATAAAGTGGATATTGTTATCATAACAGTTTCTATTATTGGGAAAAGATGTCGCCTCCGTGCTGATATAGCGATAGGAGAATGAAAAATATTTTGTCCTTTTGCCCTTGCCAATAGGATAACGAGGAATATCTATGTCCTCTATGCTCCTATTTTATTTATTTATTCATTAGTACAAATATGTGTACATGGCGGACTTATTGCTAAAAGCATTCTCTCCCAGTCAACCATAGGGAAGTGTCAGAATACTCGAATGCGGTACTACTAATTATTGATATACGTACATACTAAAATTATATATATAAACGAATAAATATATATTAATAACAAATATACTTACACATATATGACATATACTATATTATATACGAAATTGTGAATAATATAAAGTACTTGTCCTATTAGAAGGAGAATGATAAATACTATGTCCTCGTCCTCTCACCAGTAGAGGAACAGTGAATACTATGGCCTCCTGCTCTCACTAGTAGGAGAACAAGGAATAGTATGTCCTCGTGCACCCACCACTAGGAGAAGGAGGAATCTCCATAAAATATATTTTACCTTACTAGATTTTGAATTTCATAGCTCATAATTTTATATTTTTCAAACTCAGGCAATTTCGCCTAAAGCTGATAGAAACTGAGTATAAAAATTATATACAATATATCTACTGTTGTTAAAGAAACTGTACAAACTCAATTGAAACAAAAAAATCTATCTAAACACCTCGCGAGTGACAAATGAATGATTCATATCTAACAACAATTCTGTACAAATGATTCAGTATGTTTATATTAAATTTATTTTCTAACGAATGCTATCGATTTATTTAGAAGAAAGAAAAACAATTTAAGCTGACAGAAGCTTATTGAGCAGCGAAACGTATTCAAATATCGAAAATTGTTGACAAATTAAGTTCCCTGCCCGGACTTGAACTCCCTTACCACTTGAGAGACGACTCTACGAAAATTTAACTTGCTGACCATTTTTATTATTCACTTCACAAATCGAAACTTAGTTCCTAACACAATGCAATAGAGACCATAATTGTACTGTCATATTATCAGGAGGTGCATTTCTATTCTAGTCGATTTATATGAAGGGACGGGACAGAGTCGCTCGTTTTACTAGTTACTCAATTAGGCCCTTTGTATTTGTTTATCCGAGTTTGTATAGCTCGAGAGAGGGACGCAAATATAAACAGATACACGTGTAAAAGAGACGGGCTGTGCAAAGTAATTTGAGACAGTTCTTTTCACTGGCGCGGTAATACGTTCCTATTTTGAATAGCAACATAAAACTGGCGGGAAATGCATTTACATTTTTTCTTTTTTTTTTCTAATTCGTGTAATGGCCGCCGTCACTGATTTTCTTTGATACGTTCAAGTTTATAAACCGAATGCATTACTTTGATAGCATTTGTAACATTATCTTTAACACGTTAACTGCAACATATTGATTACCAATGGTTTAAGGTTATTTTTTGTGTTTTGTCTGAAATATTTTAGCTTCAAAATGACTGATTTCATAATAATATTGTTCTTAATTATAGTTCCTAAAGAACCAAAATAGTATGGTGAATAAATTTTTTTTATACAACTTAGAATGGCAAACAAGCTGACGGCCCACCTGATGGAAAGTGGTAACCGTCGCCTATAGACATGAGCAGTACCATGGACATAACAGAGTATACTGTTTCGCCCATGATACCCCCCATGCGTTGCCATTCCTGAGGACTCAGATGTTATTCCTCTGTACCCTGTAAATTCACGCCATATCCCACCCTTCAAACCGAAACACAACCATGCAAACACAAGTGCTTCACGGTTGAAACACGAATGGGACAGAGGTACCCAAGCAATCGACTTTTGTACAAAGTCTCCCTCTGGTGACTCTTGATAGTCGATTATTTATTTATTTGTATTATCAATATTAAAAGAATTGCACTCCATGCACCACGATGAATCAGCGCCATTTCACATTCAATTTGATTCGAGGCATCTTTTAATGTTGACACTTGATCTTTTATTCGCGCCGCGACATGGATGGTGTAAAAAAATTTTCGTTGCATCGCACCCCATGCCACCACCCCTGTGATTGGGCAAATATCGTAATATCGGAGCCGGTCGTGCGATCGTGACCGATGGTGCATAAAATATCGCGCGCACAGAAATCAAACGCGACTGGACGGCTTTATGCAGGCCTGGCTACGCGCGGGTAGGTCGAATAGTCGAAATAATATATAGTAAAAGTTCTGTATTTACGCTTCCTTTTTCGAGTTTGCATTATGCGCCTATTAAAAAACTGCGACTCAATTCCTATATTTCTTTTTGATGGGTCAAAATGGAATGTTAACCCCGCTCGCGCTAACGGGATACGCCGGCGGAGCACCAGTGAAGGATGACAGATGAGAATGAAAACTGGCCAGTTAGTCTATCATGATGAATTCATCAGGAATTAACCATGATAGTTTCCATTATGACCCGCAAGAAGGGCGACTTGGTATATTGCTAGTAATGCGATTCTTAGTCTCCATTACTAACAATCCCTTTACCCCCTAATTCCTATATTCGCGGCTAAAGATTTCTCTATCCGCGGATTTAATCGGTATATATCAATCAAAAGGATTCGGTATCCTTTGTAAAGGCGTCGGCAAAAGGACTAATAAAAAATTAAAACAGACCTTATTGCAACTGGGCCTAAAGTATGTTGTCGAATGCTGTCGCCGCTATATAAGTGGTTCGGCTTTTTATATTCACGGTTTTTGTATTCGCAACATTTTTACGGAACATAGGTATATTCCGCGAATATACCTATGTTCCGAAGCTTTTACTGTAGGTCTAGCCTATCTTACTCGCTGATAACGTAACTCTGTCAATGTTAAAGAAGTTTTAAACTTGGTTAAGTAGTTTTTTAATTTTGTCAATTCTAACCAAGCAAACATAAATTAAATACTTTCTCTTTCATCATCATCATATCAGATTTTAACTGTCCACTGTTGAACATAAGTTTTTTTTTTTACAACACAGGGGGCAAACGAGCATACGGCTCACCTGATGGTAAGTGACACCGCCGCCCATGATCACCCACAACACCAGCGGCATTGCAGGTGTGCTGGCAGCCTTTTAAAAAGGAATATATTCTTTTCTTGAAGGTTATGTTGTCGTATCGGTTCGGAAATACTGCTGCTGGAATTTGATTCCAAAGAATAGATGAATGCCCATATAATATTTGTAAAATTTTAGTGTTAGATTTACACGTATATGCAACGAATTCTATGATTAACGTTTTTGTTCATAGATAGAGCATTTTTCAAATAATCAACAAGAAATATTGAACAATTTTTAATTGTTTTTAAACATTGTTATACTTCATATGCAATTAAAAACCGTATAGGGTATGTTTTAAAAAACCCCATCAAGTCACTTATTGAAATTACATACAAACAAACACTCGAAAAACATACTATTCTTAGGTAGAAGAGTAAAAAACATGGGCACGAATTGATAAACTCCTTTTTTAAAGCTGGTTAAAAAATGTATTTATCTTGTTTCATTAACGTATAAAGCAGACCACTTGTGCACAGTGCACCCTTGCCTAGAGACTACATAATGAACTCACTAAGCCAAGCAGACCTTTTTGCTAAATCCTGTTATTGTTGTTGACTTCAATCATAGGAAGTGATCGACATTTTTAAGATTTTTTTAAAGATGCAAATAGCATGGTTACCTCGTTTGCTCTATTGGTATAAGAAATAACAAAATAACAAATAACAAAAGAGGAAAGAAAAAAAGAAAGAAAGAAGGAAAGAAAGAAAAAAGGAAGAAAGAAGGAAACGAAGGTAGTAAAAAATGAAGAAAGACAGAAAAAGAAAAAAAGAAAGAAAAGAAGAATAGAAAGGGGGAAAGAAAGAAAGGAAGAAAGAAGGAAAGAAAGAAAAGAAGGAAAGAAAGAAGGAAAGAAAGAAAAGAAGGAAAGAAAGAAAAGAAGGAAAGAAAAAAAGAAACTTTTATTTAATGATTAATTACAAAAATACTTAACAATGAAAAAATAAAAAAAGAAAAGCTCTTAATTGGTATCAATCAGCTATGCGTCCTTTTGGGTACGACGTTTACCTTCAGTATAACAGTACGGTGGCAATATCCAGCGAAAGAACAGGTAAAGGTGATGTTAGGTTTTTTTATACAACTTAGAATGGCAAACAAGTTGACGGCCCACCTGATGGAAAGTGGTAACCGTCGCCTATAGACATGAGCAGTGCCATGGACATAACAGAGTATACTGTTTCACACATGATACCCCCCATGCGTTGCCATTCCTGAGGACTCAGATGTTATTTCTCTGTACCCTGTAAATTCACTGTCATATATCACCCTTCATTACAACCCGGTAGAAATACGAATGAGATAGAGGTGCCCAAGCAAACGACTTATGTACAAAGTCTCCCTCTGTTAAGTGTCTCAAGTAAAATGGTAAAGGTAAATGGTCTGTTGTGAAAGAGGATGTCCTATCGTGATGAATCGTACTTCTAATTTTTGGTATTACTCTATTTATATATAAAAAATACTCCTAATAAGAACTGCTGTAACTAAAAATGTATTTGTACAAATAGGTACATATTAGGGGGAAAAAGGATTGTTAGCAATGGAGTTTGACAGCCCCATTGCTAGCAATATACCTTATTAGGTCGACCTCCATGTGGTTCCCCCTGGAAACCATCGTGAACAATTCTTGTTAAATTCGTCACGATGGGCTAACTGACCTACTTCATCCTCACCTATCATTCTTCACTGGTGCCCCGCCGGTGTATACCGATAGCGCGGGTAGGGTTACCATTCCATTATTATCCATTTAAAAATAGGTACATATTTGAAATATTAAGTTCTATTTTGAAATCAAATTAAGGCGAATTCCCATGTGAAAAAAGTCAGTTATACAAATAAAATATGAAACAGAAATTAAACGTCGACTATTGAAAATATACTTTTTAAAGTGAGCGCTTTCAAGTTAAGGCCTAAGTGCTGTTTGCAAAATAGAAATCAATTGGGCGGCCATTGTTTTGAGTGCTCGCAATCGGCCACTTCATTAGTCAAGTGCGAGAGGGCTTTTCAAGGATATTTTGCGTTCGTTTAACTCGCTAATGTTACTTGTTAGTTTTGCTGTGGGAATCAAATTTAGAATGTATTGTTTTATTGCAACTTTTGTAGGGGGTCTTATAACGTTTATTGGTCTCTTAAAAACGACTTTTCAAAGTCAATGAAGGGGTAATGTATGTGATTTGTGTAATTGTATTTGAGTTTTTTTGCATGAATACATTGTTAAAAATGTATTTGATAAAGTTTTAATTTTATTTTGTTGATTATTTTAATTATATCGTTGTAGTTATATGGCATTGCTTGTATATAAAAAATAAATTAATGAATAAACATTATAAAACAAAATAATAATGATGGTAAAAAATATATATGAGACATATAAAAAGTAAGGCCATTGTTAATTATTTATTAATTAAAAAATACATATCAGACAATGAAATACTTCATACTGAATTAGTGAAAAATAGAATAAAAGAACTTGTTATCATATCAGTCTTATACTGTTCTCCCCCTTGGGGGGTTTTGCTAGTAATTGTCATTCTTATCAGACAGGTGGGAAACTGCAGTTTGATTTTTAACGATATTTTAAGAGAGATGCTGCACATCCTTCGTCCTTTAAGTTCCCTTAGCCTTTCTTTCTTACGACACCTACGGGGAAGGAAGGGATGGCCTATTCTATGCCGGGACCAGATGGTCTATCCTTAGAAAGCATATATACAAGTTTATTTGAATAAAGATGACAACAAAGCAAAACGTATGCCTCCGTCTTAAATTTTCCGCTCATTCTTCTTCCTTTTATTCTAGATCCTTTACTGTTCAGGCAGTTCGCCTATGGAACTCACTACCTACCTCAATTCGGTGCGCTCAAACTCTTACTAGCTTCAAAACCTCTGTTAAATCCTACTACCTCTCTCTTTAATACTATTTTGTAGTTTTAACTTCTGTGTTCTTTCTTCGTTTTCCTTCGTTATTTTCTTCTGTTTTATATATGCTATTAAGTATGTGTATTTTTATGTATATATTGGATTGGGTATCACTACATAGTATAAAACAAAGTCGCTGTCGCTGTCTGTCCGTCCCTATGTATGTTTAAATTTTTAAAACTACGCAACGGATTTTGAAGCGGTTTTTTTAAATAGATAGAGTGATTCAAGAAAAATGTTTATATGTATAATACATGCATAATATTGTAGAGGAACACTGATAATTTTAAAGGTTTCTCGTGATGTGATGTACATCACGAGAAACCTGTGCACCCGTGCGAAGCTGGGGCGGGTCGCTAGTATATAATATATGTATGTGTGTATATATATATATATATATATATATATATATATATATATATATATATATATATATATGTATGTTTGTATATGATAATATTTATATAATAGTGCGCCACCTACCCTTTGTCTTTTTCTCAATGTCCTCTACCCAAAGGTTATCTTTCTTTTGTATCACTTCTCATTAATATCTACTGTATTTGTTATTTCTCTTTTTAATTGGTGCAATAAAGTGTAAATACATAAAGAAATAAAATAAATATGCACAAGTTTATTTAAATACAGTTGATTTCTGTTGTCAGTCATTGTCAGTTTACGCACTAGACCTATCCCCAATGTTCACATCTCGATACAGTAAAATTGTCATGAAATACATACATTAATAGTACGTGAAGTTTTCTCACTGTATCTGTTCTGTTATAGCTGACCCATTTTAAAACTAATGAACGCTTGAGATTCGGCGAGTGGCACGTGAAGGCACGTCGTTAAATGTTCGAGCACATTGCATACTTCACGCGAGACTTTTTTTTGGAAATGTCACTGGCGGAGTACTTGTGAGATATCATCTAGACGATGATGGTGATTTAAATATACTATGTCTAAAGGGAAACTCTTAAATGAAAAGGGAAGTAGTTTGTGCGTGAAAGACTAACACACAAGCCATCCATTCATTCTTAGGAACTTTCGCATCGATAAACAGGTGTAGGATTTTCTTGATACAATTGCTAAATACTCAATTGAGCTGTTTATTTCCTGTGTGAAATATGGTCACACAGGAGATGAAATCTTGACATTTGAACTTATGGCAATGATAATCGAAGTCATTGCATCATGACTCACTACGTGCAGCTGTTGGGCGATGATAATGGATTGTAATTGAATGATTTTTGTTTTATATAATTTTATTTGCAATTGAGTGTTTTTAACCGACTTCGAAAAGAAGTAAGTACTCAATTACGCGTTATAAGTTAAAACACAACAGTGGAAGCGTTTTATAAGGGAAAAGATTCTGTCTGTCGAGGAGGACTAACCTGGCATCGGCTTCGTGAGTTTTTCTGCTGTAGGTGATCAGCAGTTCTTCCTCAACCCCTATATGCACGCACACACAAATTCTTACAGGCTCTTCAGGGCACATACGGTTTAAACCACACAAATTACGTTTATTTTACAGGAGCAAGCGTCCGCGCACACGTCTCCATTCAGTCGGTACTTTTTATTCGTTAAACTAAGGGTGGGAGAAAAATAATAATGACGGACTCCAATATTGTACACAATCTGTGTTTTATTACAGAGGGATTAAGGCTTTATTTTGAACACGCGTATATTTTTTACATGTCTGTTACCTCATTACTCTGTCAGTTTTAAACCAATTTGGAAAATACTTTTTTATACAGATTTATTAAGAAGTAATTTATTTAAAAATAGAATGAGTAGTTTAGTTTTAATATCAAAATATCTGGTTTTGTCACAATTGAAGTAAGTTTTTTTTGTGGGACACAATCTTTAATTATAAAATTTCCAGCAGTGAGTGAAAAGACAAGGGAATCGTTCAGTGAACTTAATCTAATATTTCAATTAAACTGTAGAATTGTGATTCTAAATTTTTATGTTAATAATTGAGTTACTGTCCCCTTCTTTAATTTTGTTGAAGCAGATTTTTTTATGTCTGTCTTTTTTTATACAACTTAGAATGGCAAACAAGCTGACGGCCCACCTGATGGAAAGTGGTAACCGTCACCTATAGACATGAGCAGTACTATGGACATAACAGAGTATACTGTTTCGCCCATGATACCCCCTATGCGTTGCCATTCCTGAGGAATCAGGTGTTATTCCTCTGTACCCTGTAAATTCACGCCATATCTCACCCTTCAAACAGAAACACTGCATGGCTGTGTTTTGGTTTGAACACAACTGCTTTACGGTTGAAATATGAATGGGACAGAGGTACCCAAGCAATCGATTTTTGTACAGTCTCCCTCTGGTGGTATTCTAATATTATTATATCTTTAAAAATTATGATTGTCTTTAATGACCAAATCGGTTCACAACTTACGAAGTTATGAGGTAACAAAAATAAAGGGCTAGGAATGGGCAGCTTCATTCCTTTAAAATCATATCTAAAGCCCTGACTGCGATTGCCAATCCGCCTGCCAAGCATGGCAACTACTGACAAAACCCTCCAAGGGGGAGGCTTATGTTCAGCAGTGGACAGTTAAAGGCTGGTATGATGATGATGATGATGAAATATAAAAAAGACAATCAATTTGAAAACTTCTTCATTTCGAAGTCGGTAGATAATGTAAAAGCAAAAACAACAAAGTGGAACTCAGTACCGGTTCAGCGGCGCGACAAATATAGTTACGAGCGAATTGCATTCGTCAAAAATGACTAATTTTAATTGCGAACGTTGATAGAGAGGCGCATTATCGCGTTATTTCCGCTCCCGAATGCACCCTACGGCTGCGAAGCGACAGGGCTGCCACTAAAAAGTGTTTTTTTTTTGTATTTTAACGTTTTGAGGTCTTGTAATTTTGCCAAATTGTTTTTTAATGGGTGAAAACTTATAATAGGTAATCCCGGCTGCGATATCAGTATAGGCATGTTGGCGAGGTACCAGTGAAGGATAATAACAATGAAAATAGGAGAGTTATATAGCTTTATATACATTCTTTTTTTTTTATACAACTTAGAATGGCAAACAAGCTGACGGTCCACCTGATGGAAAGTGGTAACCCTCGCCTATAGACATGAGCAGTACCATGGACATAACTGAGTATACTTTTCTTCCCCATCAGATTCAAAAGTTTCACCATCAAAAAGGTGCATCAAGTTTCATACTTATTTCATTCAAAAAGTAGAGATTTGGATAGACATATAAACAACATCGTCACAACTTATAGGCTTATAAAAGATTTCCTTTTTTTTTTCAAATTGTGACAACCCTATCGTTCTAATTGTGATAACCCTGACGTTCCGCTCTTGTATACACCGTAACACAGTTCTGTTTTTATTGCAGTTACGAATGTTAAGTCTTTGTTTCGGTGACCATTTTGTTGATGTTGCCTGATTTCTGATTATGTTCACTACAATTTATTTTCGAAAGAACCAGTATCTGGCTAGACCCGTTCACGAGTATGACGTATTAGCGATTCATCATTGAGTTTCAATTATCATTTTATTTACGAGCCAAGTGTCCACTTGAACCCGTTTATGAGTATGACGTATTAGTCGAATCGTCATTGCATTCTGATTATATTTATAAATGCTCTATAATTTATTTATTTATTTATTCATTAGTACAAATATGTGTACATGGCGGACTTAATGCTAAAAACATTCTCTCCCAGTCAACCATAGGGAAGTGACAGAATACTCGAATGCGGTACTACTAATTATTGATATACATACATACTAAAATTACATATATAAACGAATAAATATATACGAATAACAAATATACTTACACATATATGATATATACTATATTATACACGAATTTGGGAATAATATAAAGCACTTACTGCTCGGATAAAGATAAAAAGTGAGCGTGAACTCTATCATGTAGGTAATTAATTTATGACGGCCTATCAAAATGGCCGAGTTGAATAACAGTTATCAATAATAATAAATGGGGGAAAAAATACAAGAGAATATTTATGTTATATTCATTCTTTTTTTATACAATTTAGAATGGCAAACAAGCTGACGGCCCACCTGATGGAAAGTGGTAACCGTCGCCTATAGACATGAGCAGTACCATGGACATAACAGAGTATACTGTTTCACCCATGATACCCCCTATGCGTTGCCATTTCTGAGGACGCAGGTGTTATTCCTCTGTACCCTGTAAATTCACGTCATATCTCACCCTTCAAACTGAAACACAGCCATGCAAACACAACTGCTTTACGGTTGAAGGACGAATGGGACAGAGGTACCCAAGCAAACGACTTTTGTACAAAGTCTCCCTCTGGTAAGTCTCCGTTATTTATTTACACTTTATTACACCAATTTAAAATAATAAATACAGTAAATGAGAAGTGTCAGATTTTAAGAATTTTTTTTTTTATTCTTAGAATGTCAAATAAGCTGGCCGTCCACCTGATGGAAAGAAGCAACTGTCGCCTATAGACATATGACCTTATGCGTTGCCAATTCTGAGGTTTATGGCCTCCAAAATACATAATTTCACTGCTATATCTATCCCCTCAAACTTAAACAGTCATGCAAGCACTATTGCTTATCGCTTCACGACGGAGATACATATGGGACAGAGATATCCAAGCAGACGATTTTTGTACAAAGTCTCCCTCTGGATAAACCTTTTGTATATAATGTTTTAATAATACTTGTACGTCCTATGATGGTAAGACAGCGTCCTACATATTTTTTTTCTTTAGTGGCGTTCTCTTCGATACTAGGGTATTTTGCCAAGAACAAAACGGGGAAACGACAGTAGTAATAAAAATACCTAACACAAACGAATGTCCTACATATTCTACATTACCCGTAAACTTGTTACTGTATCTATGTTTATGAAAATATATGATTAATTGATTGAGGACTTCAAAAAACGAAAGCCCTTCCAAACAGTCAGATTTTTTTTGTCTTTTGCGTTTCTCCCTGTACCGATTTTGATATTTCTCTTTGCAATCGGTACGGATTTGTTTTCGTGTTGGCCATATATGAATTTTGGTCAGATATGGATTTAAGTGGGTATTCTTTGCGGGGCAAAATCTTATATAAGTCATGATTTGTGATAATTTAGAAAATCTTATATGTTTAATACTCGAAAGATGTAGCGAGAAGAAATAAGTTAGCCAGTGTAAGCTTATTACACGAATTGGTCCCGAGGCGGTGACGTATACTACTATATATATCCATCAGTGTTGCCAGATTCTGTGTTTTTTCCTCAATTTTAGGCAAAGACTTTTATGCTCGCAAAATTTTTGTGAAAAAAAATTGGCAGAGAAAAATAAAATGAAAGTGTACAAGTTTAGGTAGTTTTTTTTTTATATTTTTGGTATTTGTAAACCGAATAATATCCAAATAATTATAGTAACGTAAAATTAAGAGATCAACCTTTTTTTCGATTTGATGAAGGGGAAGGAAGTCACATCAATTATTAAAAATATTTGAAATTTGGGGAGAAATAAAAAATTGTATCTAGCAACCGACTCTATGCTCGAGATTGATTCCGCATCCACCCCGTCTCGACAATATGTCCGTAGGATTGTCTCTGATTCGATTTGTCGATGCTCTAGTAGATGATATAGTCGGGATTTGATTTCGAGATGTATTGTTACCCGAATTATTTTAGTACACGTTGTATAGAATTGTCAATAGACAATTTGATTATTTTTTTTTTTAATAAAAAATTATAATGAAATTATTTGAAGTTTATTAGAGAAGTTTTATTAGTGAAACCGAACCATATGTTTATATGTAAGTATTAATGAACAATATTAATATGTATGTTTATTTTATGAATGTTTGTATATATGTAATTTAGTATCTTATATTAAAATATAAATAATTCTATTATTTTAAACCGCCATTGAGTATCTCTGCACATCCTAAAGGTTCACTGGGAGAGAATACTTATAGCATTAGGCTCGCCTTTTGTTCCACATTTTATTAGTCAATAAAGTTTAAATAAAATAAATAAATAGAAACGTGGAGTGAAAAACCACAAGAAAATATTTATCGCTTTTCTTGGTATCAACCTTTTTAAAATATATATAAGATCTAATTTAAATTGTAGGAGGGAAGGGATTGCTAGCAATACTTTTAGTCCGTCAGATTTATCCCCATGCAATCCTCTTTGGAAACCACTGTGGTTAATTTTTGATGAATCAGTCACGATGGCGTAACTTCTGACTGGCTGGATTCTAGCGTTGCCGCTAATGCAGTTGGGGTTGCCATTTAATTTTTATTACATAAATAAATGTAAAATGTAAAAAAACTACTATACATTAGAAACATCGAAAATCGATATCCAGAATCTCGATCATTGATAAATTCAAATCGATATTAGAAATCCTACCTAAAATGTGAGAACTTAAGAGTTTATTATTAATAAATTCATAATCTCATCCATTTTGAGTTCACAATACTGTGGCAGGATTCGCGCTGTACACTCTGCAGCATTACTTATTCAGCGACGCAAGCAGGGCATGAAACATTGGGTTATTTTCTCATTTAGATCATACCAGACGACGTAATTGTGTTGGGATTAGGGTATCCAGTTACCTATTTGGGGTTCGGTGCTCCGGTGAAATCAAAATTGCTAACAGATTATGATGGTATTATTTGCTTGTGGAGGTATAATTTTTCAATAAATCTGACGTTTCGTGAATAATTTATTGTGAACATGTAGTCTATGGAAAGAGAAATATAGAAAAGGACTAATTGACTTGGTAATGTGTCGAGTCGATTTTTTTTAGTATTCGTTATTTTATAATATTTGAGTATTTTCAATCAATATCAAGAATGGAGGAAGTCAATTCGGTTGTATTTTTTTTATGTTTGTTACTTTAGAACTCTGTCATTTATAAATCGAATTGGAAAATTATTTTTTTGACGAAATGGAAAAGATCTTATAGAAATTTCATGCAAATTAATTCAGTAGTTTAGTTTTTAAAACAAAATAACAGATTTTACCATGATTTAACTCGGTGCTTTTTTTAGAGGGACAAAATCTTAAATTAATTAAAAAAAAAGTATCGAGTCTTGACTCGGACACGTAATCGGATACACGTACAGATATTACAAATCGAATACTTTTAATTGATTTATGAAGTTTAGGTTTATAAAGAGAATTATATATGAATGAAAAAAAAAAATATATATATATATGATAAAAAATTAGGCTTCAGTAGCGACTCCAAATTTAAGATTTTCGAATGCGTCTGTGTTACTTGTAGATTATTTTATGCAATATCGTCTACGGAGGCGTAACAATAAGAATAGAAAAAGATAAGAATATTGTTTATTCAACTAAATTTAACTACTGGCAAGATTTTCCTTATAGGGAAGGCCTATGTTCAGTAGCTAGTAGAGGGAGACTTTGTACAAAAGTCGATTGCTTGGGTACCTCTGTCCCATTCGTGTTTCAACCGTGAAGCAGCTGTGTTTGCATGGCTGTGTTTCGGTTTGAAGGGTGGGATATGGCGTGAATTTACTGGGTGCAGAGGAATAACACCTGAGTCCTCAGGAATGGCAACGCATGGGGGGTATCATGGGCGAAACAGTATACTCTGTTATGTCCATGGTACTGCTCATGTCTATAGGCGACGGTTACCACTTTCCATCAGGTGGGCCGTCAGCTTGTTTGCCATTCTAAGTTGTATATAAAAAAAAAATATAGTAGCTGATAAAATAATAATGAAAAACTTAATTACAAGTATTTTCTAATAGTCATTTATTTAAAATTCTTCCTTCCATTCGAACTGCAACTGTACTCGTAATAGATTCATAAAAAATACTATTTAAAAATGCTTAAAAATCAAGTTTCCTTCAGCTAAGAACTGGCAACAAATTAAGTTGTTCTTTTTTCAAAATTCAATTTCAAAAAAGTTAATTTTACGACAAAAATGTGAATGGGTAGACGTATGAATTTCTTCATGTTGCATCATTATGATAAGCAGACAAACCGCTCTGCTGGTTGGTGCGATCTGCTGTAGATTAATGTGTATGCGATTAGGTATGTATATATATCCCAACACATCTTAATCCACAGGAATGGTTATTCACGAACTTTTACCCTGAAAGTTACAATGTATTCTATGAATTACCCATTGCTGTTCATGTCTATAGGCAACGGTTACCACTTACCATCAGGTGGACCATCAGTTTGTTTGCTATTCCAAATTGCATCAAGAAGGTAATGGACAGAAAAATGGTTGGATACATTTAATTCTTTTATCATAACAATAAGTAAGTAATTAAGGCTTGATCATAGAACCTCCATGGCCGATTCGATTTACTCAAAACCCTCAAACTCGTTGCAATTATGTGGCACGGCAGCTTCTCAAAATCAAGTTTGCGATGTTCCATTTTCAGGAAGGAGTCGACACAGAGATGCTTTGTCGAGATAATTGACAACCCGGGGGCAAAACATGGGCCCACTAGCTCCGTAACTAAGTGTAATTTAACTGTGGTATCACAAAGGTCTCATTTACGTGGCATTCGCGTTTAGATTGAACATTTCGGGTGGAAATAATGAGGTTTGGATGCGGTGTAATTAGCATTTTAAAGTGGTGAACTCCTCGAGAACGGTTTGTTGTTAACAAGTACAAGGCATGGGTACTCTCACCGAGATACTGTGAGAAATATGAGCTGGTACATCTGTCGTTCTAAAACATTGCAATTTGAGTGACTAGCTGTAACTGGGGCGAAGGGTTTACGAGTATATATAAGTATTTACTAGACGGAGAATTTGTACAAAAGTCGTTTGCTTGGACACCTCTGTCCCATTCGTGTTTCTAGCGTGAAGCAGTTGCGTTTGCAGGGCTGTGTTTCAGTTTGAAGGGTGGGATATGGCAGTGAATTTAGAGGGTACAGAGGAATAACACCTGAGTCCTCAGAAATGGCAACGCATTGGGGGTATCATGGGCGAAACAGTATATTCTGTTATGTCCATGATACTGCTCATGTCTATAGGCGACGGTTACCACTTTCCATCAGGTGGCTATCAGCTTGTTTGCTATTTGAAGCTGCATAAAAATTACTATCAAGTTATAGGAGGATTAACATCATTTGTTTGGCAAGCCATATATGGAGGACTATAAAGCCAGTTCTGTCAGTAGTTGCCACGCTTGGCAGGCGGGTTAGCAACCGCAGTTAGGCTTTGGTGACGTTTTAAGAGGGACGCAGCTAATTCTTTTAGAATTCATCATGATATGTCAATAGACCCTGCTTTCATTCTCACATACCATCCCTCACTGGTACTTCGCCAATGTATAACTAATTAGCTGCAAGCCGGGGGCTTAACTTAGTATATGTAATTTTTTTATTGTTATACGACATACTATTTGTACATTTTTAATACACAGCTCGAAATTTAGGATACTATTGTTTCTGCTTACCCCAGTGCGAGGCACGCGTGATGTATGTATGTTGACACTAATTAAAATGTTAGTAAAGAATTCCTATATTCCGTGTGTAGGGCTCATACATTACTGGGCCGGTAGGTACCGGTAGGTCGTTATGTTACCTATGCACTTCTCTGCCTTATTACGTGTTTGTGAACGAAACAAGTTTGTGATTAGGGTTCCTCAATGTATTAAATAATACTTGGCCATAAAAATAATTATATACGCTGATGACTGCAATTCCTAATGAAGTAAAGCCAGATGGAGTGAAGCGTTTAATATTATTAATATATATATATATATATATATATATATATATATATATATATATATATATATATATATATATATATATATATATATATTTAAACTTTAATGCACAGTAAAATTTTATGTACATTTGGCTGACTTAACACCGGACGGTTTTCTCTATCAGTGAATCATTGGGCAAACCGAGAAATACGTAGGCGGTGCATTTTTGAATAGAGGAAAAATAAAGCAATACTTGATAAATTCATATAATATTACTTCAAACCGAAACACAGCCATGCAAACACAGCTGCTTCACGGTTGAAACACGAATGGGACAGAGGTACTCAAGCAATCGACTTTTGTACAAAGTCTTCCTTTGGTAAACATAAAGAATGTTAAATAAAAAACAAAACAAAAATTAATCAAGAACCTTCGATTGATTTGATTATAAGTGAGTCCAAATATATCAAGGTCGGTTCGATAATTGGGAACCGCCTTTTCGAAGTTGAAAAAACAAACTTTACTCTTCACAGAACCACGTACAGTAGTTGCGCGTCGCGCTTAACACACGAGTCAAGTAAACAGCTGCTTATAGTGTTATTAAAAACGCGAAATGAGTTTTTAAATTGTACATTTAACGAGACAATTTTTAATCGTATTAGTGTGTTTGCAAAGAAGACTGTAAATAGCTGTCAAGTAATATGTGCTGGCAATAAAGGGCATGCAATCGTTGCAACAAATTGAGAGGAATATCGTAGTATTACTATATTATGTATCGACATATCGGTCTCTTAGATGCTTTTTAAGTTTAGAATTTAGAAGAGGAGTTAATTTTGTTTTTAGGTACTATTTTACTTAAGTTTTTGCGTTAAATTTAAATATACTATGCGCTTGATAGCAAATTGTTTAATGTAGTACATTTAAAACATATATTTTGCATCTCCCTTTCGCGTGGGTGTTATAAGAGACGAGTGAGGAAATGAAATGGTCAAGGTGGGTGGGCGACAGGCGAGGATGATGGCAGGTCAGTTGGCCTACAGTGACCAATTGAACAAGAATTAACCACTGTGGTTTTCAGGGGAACTGCGTGGACGTCGACCTGATAGGGTATATTGCTAGCAATGAGGTTGTTAAATTTTATTACTAACAATCCCTTCCCCCCGGTCAAGGTATGGTTCCTGCTGCAAATACTAGCAAAACTCTCCTTATGATGAAGGCCTTGGACATTTCAACAGTGGATATTAACGGCTGATATAATTATAATAATGGCAAACAAGCTGACGGCTCGCCCGATGGAAATTGGTAATCGTCGCTTATAGAGTATCATGGGCATAACAGAGTATATTGGGAGAAAGGGATTTTTAGCAATATACCCAACCAGGTCGACCTCCTCGCGGTTCACCCTGGAAACTATCATAGTTAATTCCTGATGAATTCATCACGATGGGCTAACTGGCCTGTTTTCATTCTCATCTATCACCCTTCACTGGTGCTCCGCCAGCGTATCCCGTTAGTTCAGGCGGCGTTACCATACCATTTTCACTCATAAAAAAAACAGTATATTGTGTCGCTTATCATGATACCTATCGTGCATTGCTATTCTCGAAAACTAAGGTGTTATTGCCTCTGTACCTATATTATCTATATTCTTTATTGAAACTTAGTAGTATCAAGTATTATATTATCTGTGGTAGTAGGTACGTACGTAATATGCAATCTAGATAACAAAAGCTTCCCACATTTCGTAGACCTTTGTCCGCAGTTCGGAGTCGACGGACCGCTGACAAAATGGGCAATCAGAATGCATTTTATGAAGACTGCCGTCGGATTGAATAACACAATAACAAAGTGCCTCAAGGTACGCCGCAATATCAACCATGTTACTTTGTTACTCGTTTCCGAGACGAGACTGAGAGGTGGTTCTTCTCTTTGCTATGTGCTGCGTCGTGAAAACATGACTGATAATAAAAATATAAATAGTTTATGGTTGTAAAAAAAGTTTATGGTTGTTTTGGCGGGAAATTAAAGTGCACAGAGTAAGTAACTGTTATGTACGTTATTTGGGAGTCGGCACTGCACTTATATTGACGAAATTGGAAATAAACCTATTTACGTAAGTATCAGTACAATAGAATAAATTAATATTTATAGAAATGTATAGCCAAAAAAAATTTATTGTAATAACCAAAAAATGTAGCCTCTTTTTAAAATATTCATATTTGTTTATTTATATTTTACACACTGATAATACATAAAAATATAACAGAGGTAAGTAAATGTATAAAGGCGATCTTAATTGTACAAGAGTTCTATTCCAGCAAACCTAAAGTGGAAAGGAATATGAGCTATCCCTTTCTTTCCCGTAGGTGTCGAAAGAGACGATTAAAGGAATTTAATAGTAGCGGTATGAGCAGCGTCCCTCTTCATTCATCATATCAGCCTTTAATCGTGCACTGCAGAACATAATCCTCTCCCTTGAGGCGTTCTGCTAGTAGTTGCTACGCTTGGCAGGCGGATTGGCAAACGCAGTCAGGCTTAAGAGATGTTTAAGAGAGACGCTGCTTCTCGCCTTCCCTTAGTCGGGTGGTCTATTCTAAGCTTAATTGCGGTTGCCAACCCCCTTGCCAAAAGTGGCAACTACTGGAAAAAATCATTAAGAGGGTAGGCCTCCCTTTTAATGAGTTTCCCAGTTTGTTCAGCAGTGGACAGTCAACAGCTGATATGATAATAATTATAAAAAATTAATTTCAACAATTATTTCTGTATAATTTCTCTAATTAATACAGGTAATTAGGATTTGAATTACCTAATTGAAAATTCAATATTTTACAATTTTAATATGCTAAATATAATAATATATTTTCAAATTAATTAGGTGAAGTACTTATTTAATTTATTTTTAGACAGAATACCTCATTTATTTGTTTCAAAATTTATTTAAACGAAAATAATAATTGCCCACACAATGTAACTTCATATCAAGTTGGTACTTTTATTAGTGACAGAGAAATGGTTGTAATCGTATAAATAGACATCGAAGTCTCCTTTAAACATTCTGGTTACAAAACCTTAAAAAAACAAAGAAGTGTCCACTAATTGGGTAAGTGTCTTGTTTGACAATTGATAGCAACTGACGACTGAACATCGATTAATTAGTTAGTTAGGTAACCGTTACACACTGGTGGGAAAGTCACGTCTGGCGAATGGAATAAAGTAAATGTATAATCCTATTAATGTAATAAATACGAAAGTTTGTAATGACGGATGGATTGATGGATGTTTATTACTCTTTCACGTAAAAACTTCTGAAATAGGTTTGAAAGAAATTTGGTACATAGGTAGATAGATAGATAATTTATTTACATTACTTACAGCACACAAATTACAATACAAAAATACACATAATACACAGTAAAAGAGATAAAAGAATGAAAATAAAAAGCAACAAAACATAGGTAGGTTATAACCTAACTCAGCACATAGGATATTATAAATAATATATTTATACCTTTATCTTTATTAAACATTTGGCAGTTTATAAATTTTTTTTTGCCGGCAATACTAATTGCTAATTGTTGTAGAAATATATTTGAATTTCTGTACTATTCTATTCTGTAGTGAGAGAGGGGTGGGGAGGAAATGTATGAAAAGTAAATTATAAATAATATAGCAATAATAAACTATATAAAATATAATAATAACATATAGCTGTTAAAATATTGCTGTTCAACTTATTAGAACTAAACCACGCAAAAAAAATTGTTATAAAAAAAAAAATAAAAACATAAAATAAACATTATATTATTATAATAAGGTAGTATTGTATAATGGATATGAAACGGGAAATGTCAATTTACTTTACATTATTTCCATAAATGCACAATAATAATGACCTTATCACTTGGTCGATAACATATTTTATTCCGTGTAAGTCACATAGTTGTCGACGCAATATCTCCACCCGTGTGCGCCGGCTGCGTGCACTCAGTACATCTGCCTCGATCCTAATACGAAATAATGGAACAATGGAAAAGAATTTAACGGGTATTATGTTAATGATCAGTTAGGACCAATTCACATTGGACGAACGGTGCGACATCGTTCGATGTACGCCGATTTTACATTGACAATTTTACGTATCGACTCTTTCAATAGAAATTAAACAACCGAATAATTTGTTTCATAAAACGGTCTGCTCATGTCCAATAGTAATACTTATTTAAAATTAATTAAATGATTTTTTTTATACAATTTAAAATGGCAAACAAGCTGATGGCCCACCTGATGGAAAGTATAACCATCGCCTACAAACATGAGCAAAACCATGGACATAACAAAGTATACTGTTTCGCCCATGATACCCCCCATGCGTTGCCATTCCTGAGGACTCAGGTGTTATTCCTCTGTACCCAGTAAATTCACGCCATATCCCACTCATCAAACCGAAACACAGCCATGCAAACACAACTGTTTTACGGTTGAAACACGAATGGGACAGAAGTACCCAAGCAAGTTGGTTTTTGTTTTGTTTTGTGGGACACAATTTTTAATTATTCATTAAGTACTATAAAAACAGACTTACTGTAGTAATCTAGTTTTGGACTTTGTAAGAGCACTTCTTGAGTACGGCATTTCGCTGTATCGAGAGTTTTCATTATCGCTTTGATCGTTTAGTAAACAACTTCCACGTCGCTTCTGCCCTGTCAGTGTGCATTTGACATTATGAGAAATAGTTATTGTTTTTATATGGTATCCGCGTCATATACAGTCCTTTTAGATATGTCGATAATTGGCTAGAGAGTGGCATATTTTTTACATGTCGATCCATTTCAAGGCAGCGCAATAGTTTTTCGCATATTAATTGCTAACAGTATTGTTGTTACTTAATTGCTTTATCTATCAATACATTGATTGTAAAATTGTTCACTTGTTTCCCACGCGTACAATTAAATAGAAATGCGTAAAGTGCTTTTTATTTTATTATATTCAAATGTAGGTATGTGTTCTGTAATAATATTTTTAGGGTTCCGTGCCTCAACAGGAAAAAGTGGAGCCCTTATAGGATCACTTCGTTATTCGTTCACCCGTCTGTTAAGACTCTTTTTCTTAGGAACGTGTGAAGGTATCAAGTTGAAATTAATATCATGTACTCAAGTCCGCTATCTCTTAAATCAGTGAAGAAATCAAGCTTCTAAATCGACGCAATCTAAAGATATGGCCGTTTTTGTTTCATTCATATCGTATATGTATTTTGCCATTCGCAAAGGGACCATAATCTACAGGGTACTTCTCGTTGACCTAGAATCACGAAATTTGGCAAGAAGCAATAACATGTAGGACAAATAAAGAAAAAAATCCGAGAACCGTAAATTTGTAGTTTATTTTAGAAAAAAATAACTTAATGATTATGTACGGCAATTTTGGAAATGCGTAAAGAAAATTGGTTATTTACCAAAAAAAAATTGGTAAGTAAGAGGAATAACGGACTTATAAGGGAAAGAAAAGAGGGGGGGGGGGGGCACTGCAGTTGCAGAAAGGACTGGGACACTGTAACGGCTCTGGAGGCCGCGGTCGCATACCCGTATGCTCTTATTCTAAAATCGGACAGATTTCTAGAGAAGAACGCCCCTGACGGAAAAGTATAGAAACTATTGGAACGGATATATATATATAATTAAAGGAATGGTCAAGACCGAAGACTATAGAGGAAGTAAAGCAAGAGACATGTAGTATGGTTGAGATATTTTCCAAAATGGCATCTAATACATTAATTAAAGATTTTGTTGTACAAAAAAAAAAAACTGAACAGATTTTGTCAAAATTTCCTTTTAGGTAAAAAAAGTCCAGATCGGTTTAGAACTTACGGAGTTATGAGGTAATAAAAATTAAAAAACATAACCGAATTGAGAGTTCCCTTCTTTTTGAAGTTGGTTGAAAATGATCGGTGATAACATTAAAATTTTGTATGTGCCGATCGACTTTTGTACCAAGTCACCAGAGGGAGATTTTGCACAAAACTCGATTGCTTGGATACCTCTGTCCCATTCGTGTTTCTACCGTGAAGTAGTTGTGTTTACATGGCTGTGTTTCGGTTTGAAGGCTGGGATATGGCGTGAATTAACTGGGTACAAAGGAATAACATCTGAGTCCTCAGGAATGGCAACGCATGGGGGGTATCATGATCGAAACAGTATACTCTGTTATGTCCATGGTACTACTCATGTCTATAGGCGACGGTTACCACTCTCCATCAGGTGGACCGTCAGCTTGTTTGCTATTCTAAGTTGTATAAAAAAAATGTGCATGCCTTGTGGAGGCCTATGTCCAGCAGTGGATAATGGCTGATGATTGAAATCATAATGTTTACCCTTCTTTGCATAATAGTGGAAATTTCCATCATAACATTATATAAAATAACAATTTCACTTTAAGTTGATCGTGTCTAGATAATATGTTTTAATGTTTAATGTCCATACATACATACATACATACATATCTGTCACGCCTGTCTCCCATTAGGGTAGGCAGAAACAATGGAACACCAAATGCTTCGATTCAAACAAACCTCTTTCGTTTCTTCCACATTCATCAATCTTGTCATACACGCTCGCCGGTTACGGGTACTTTTAATTTGGCCCTTCATCAGCACGTTCAATGTCCATTGCAGAAAAAAAAAACATGGCTGTCAAATTTATTTTTTTAACCAAATTTCCTTTAATATTGAACACGAATTACATCACCTTGATTTATTTTACCAATTAAAAAAAATCATGCAAAGAAGGGTTGAAACAATAATAAATATAGTAAATATTAATGAGAAGTGATACAAAAGGCTTTTTACCATACAAAAGGGTATTAAATTACTTCTATAGTTCAACCTTTTTAGTGCATACTAAAAAAAACAATGTATAATTTAGACATCATTTATTTTATCATTCCTCTTAATATCGTAACGCCCAAACGGAATCGGACAGACGGACACTACAATTATTTTGTTATACACTAAAATCAACCCGTTAATATCACAGGTTTGATATCAGTATCAAAAGAGGCCGCTGCGATCGGACACCGAGAGATAAAACAAAAACGTCGATTTCAATCTCTACGGCCGATTTATTCGACACCTCGAGAGCGATCCGCCCCCGCCCCTGCGCCGCTTCGCTACACGCTGTATATCATTGCTAAATCACCTTTTATTATCTAGATTGTAGTCTAATGTACCAGATGGATCTTGTCCCTGGCGGTGTTTTAAAAACGCAAAATTCCCGCACGTAAATATTGTTATTTCTATCTAGTTACGTTCTTATGTGTGTGTGTGTGTGTATATATATATATATATATATATATATATATATATATATATATATATATATATATATAGAGAGAGAGAGAGAGAGAGATGTGGAAAGAGATGGGGTATAGGGTCCTTCAAAAAGAGTATATTGAAATTTCTTCAGGGTCGGCAATGTGTACGTGACCCCAAGTGTTACAGGCGTCCATAGGCTACAGTGATAAATTGCCATCAGACGGGCTGTATGCTTGTTTGCCACTTTTGTGGTATAAAAAAAAAGATCCTGTTTATTTTTCTATTTCAACTATCATAATACTCAAGATATTTTTACTTTTTGAGGACTTTTTGATTATTTTGAGGACTAGACGATTAGGTACTTTAATTCATATTTATTTACTATTTCTCGTAATTAAATTTAATAAAAAAAAATGCATAAAATGTATTTAATAAAAACAGATATCATTTAATTAACTTTCATTTCATTTTGCTGCATGAATGATTAGAAAAAAAAAGATAAAAAACAAACTTGCACTCAACTCATGTCCAGTTTCATTAAAATACAATACACTCAGATCCATATTCAATAATTATCAGCTACATGACCTTAACCGATATACTTAATTAAACAGCTGCCTTTATCTATATCTGTCCCGTTCTCTTAACAAACGCGCAAAAAGGACAAAGTACGTGTTCGCTTAGTGAGAATTTTTTGACCATAAATGTTTGGACGTTGGCAATTAGTGGTAAATGCCATACATTTGTGTAGTTCTTGTAATTTATCGTGTAACGTTAAGTGTAACTGCTTAATATGTTAAGTTCAATATTGATTTTATAGTAGATTTAACGTAGCGACCCTGTATAGACAAACGCAGTGTAAGGAAATTCCTCCATGAAGTGGAACTAGGTAAAAAAATTCAGATAAAATAATTCAAATAAAATGATATTTTAAGATTTTTAATATTTTTAAACGGTTAAGTATCATGTAATTTTAACATCAAATTTGTGTTTCGTTCGTGAATTTACTGGGTACGAAGGAATAACACCCGAGTCCTCAGAAATGGCAACGTATGGGGGGTATCATGGGCGAAACAGTATACTTTGTTATGTCCATGCTACTGCTCATGTCTATAGGCGACGGTTACCACTTGCCATCAGGTGGGCCGTCAGCTTGTTTGCCATTCTAAGTTGTATAAAAAAAAACACCGACATTTCGGAAAACATTTCATGGTAGCTCCTCTGATCACGCGAATCCGTCATTGAAGTAAAAACCTGTATGACTGTAAAAGGTAAAGTAGTAAAACATGCAAATTTGTGATGATTTAACGTAGGCCAGTCCCATATGAATTTTTATCACAGCTCACACACTTGAAAGCAGAAAAATCTCGCCACGCATTGTGAATACTGAAAAGCTGTCGTCTGCTGAAGGGAAATACTAAAACCCAACTATGTATTTATGTACTGTAGAATGGATTTAACTATGTTGTATATTATAGTAATATATAATATATCTAGTCATCCTCTTTATATATATATATATATATATATATATATATATATATATATATATATATATATATATATATATATATATATATATATATATATATATATATATATATATTTGTTTACTTTTATGCAAACAAAAGTGGTAACCGTCATCTATAGACATGAGCAGTACCATGGACATAACAAAGTATACTGTTTCGTCCATGATATCCCCCATGCGTTGCCATTCTTAAGGACTCAGGTGTTATTCCTCTGTATCCGCTAAATTCACGCCATATCCCACTCTTCAATCCGAAACACAGCCATGCAAACACAACTGCTTCACGGTTGAAACACGAATGGGACAGAGGTACCAAAGCAATCGACTTTTGTACAAAGTCTCCCTCTGGTGTTCACCCCAAAGGTTGACTGGTAGAGATTGCTACTAACATTAAGTACGCCTTTTGTACCACATTTTCTTCAATAGTTTTTGCGTGAAAGAGTAACAAATATCCATCCATTATTACAAACTTTCGCATATTTACATATTAATAGGAATATCATTATTTCCGCCTTTTACAAACCATAAAAATACACAGACATAAAACATTTTGTTGCGGTCGCGACTGGATACCTCAATCACGAGGCCGACAATTAGAGGTCCATTAATAAGCCCCCCACTGTCCCCCGGCACGCCTCGCGTCGCGCCGACCCTAATATGGACACCCCTGACTTGAGGTCACTCGGTGAACCTGGTACGCAAGATTCGTGGCGATAATCGATTCATTGGGACATAACGGGGATAAGACATTTTAGATAGATATATACTCTTTATTGTTTCCTCCAAAAGATTACAATAGTAAACTTATTATAAATATAAACAATTACAAGAAATAATAACAATGAGAAAACAACAAAGGTTGCCCACCTTATCGCTAAGAGTGATCTCTTCCAGGCAACCTTTGGATGGAGAGGAGTAATTATAAACAGTTTGATCGGAGGCACGATGAAATTCTATTATTTCTTAATATAGAGGTGTGATACATGTAATAATGTAATATATATATATATATATATATATATATATATATATATATATATATATATATATATATATATATTTATATATATATATTTTCATTATATATTTATTTTATTTAAGGATATCATCACCATCATCATCACATCAGCCTTTAACTGTCCGCAGCTCTGTGGGGGAGGGAGGGTAGCCAGTACTGGTCATGTTTGGCAGGTGGATTAACAATCTCAGTTAGGCTCCGGAGATGTTTTAAGAGGCTTCTGCCCATACTCAGCCGTCCCTTAGTCGCCTCTTACGATACCTACGAGAAAAAAGGGGTGACCACATAGCGAGGTCTTAATTTTTAAACTCGATTTATAACTGACGCGAGTTATGAGATAATAAAAATAAAAAAAAGGATTCAACCAAATTGAGAACTTTCTTCTTTTTGAATTCTGTTTTTAAACTGACTTTTTTGCAAACGATTATTACTGTCTATTTAAGTTGTCCGTCAAATTGTTCGTCATGCTAAAATACATCAAAAATATTACAAAATAATTGCATACCATTTCGAAGGTATATCCATAATAGTCTCACGCGAATACAGCGATTCGCTAATGAAGATATTTGGGGCAGCGCTATCTTATTGTCAATAAATATCAGCTACCCGCCCCCGCCTCCGGCGATGACTCTTCCGCTCCGCTACACCCACACTGTACGAGCCTTTATTGCCTCCTTTGTTACGAAATCGATATACGAACACACCCCTTTAGCGTTTTTAAATTGTAACGATCACTGTCGAGATAAAGATGTTTTGTGGCTTACGCTGATATGAGCTGTTTCATTGAGTTTTGAGTTAAAAAAAAAAAACAATATTTTTATGGCTATATTATGCTATTATCCCGCAAGAAAGGGGTCTTCCCGCGGCGCATCTGCACTACAGCTAGACACAGTAACGGAGTGCCCAGACTAATCTTCTCTCTTTCGAGGGAAAGGGATTGTTAGCAATGGAGTTTGACAATTCCATTGTTAGCAATATGCCTTATTAGGTCGACCTCCACGTGGTTCCCCTTGGAAACCATCGTGAACAATTCTTGTTGAATTCGTCACGATGGGCTATCTGACCTACTTCATCCTCAGCTATCATCCTTAACTGGTGCCCCGCCGGTGTATACCGATAGCGCGGGTGGGGTTACCATTGCATTATCATCCATTAAAAAAAAATCTCTCTCTCTCTTCAGTCGTACACTCTTGACAGAGTGGTCGTGGTTTCTACAATGACAGTGGATCGTCGATGAGGCCCTCCTTCGCGATTGAGGTCCTTGCAATACGTCTCCATCTACTTCTGTTCGCCGCCGAGCGAGAGCATTCTACAATAGACTGCTGTGTGGCCGTTTTGATGAGGTGAATCTTCTCACCATAATGGTTTTTCCAAGGTTTTCCCTAGAGAATTCAGTGTAGGGTTCTTCAAAAAAGGTATGCTAGTCGATTACTTTAGAATTGGTATACAAAACTGTCAATTATTACAGTATTGTAAATATAAATCTATTTGCATCCTTCATGAATGACTGAAAGTGGTCATTTTAAACCTGTTATATCGATTTAAATGTGACTCAAATGAACCTCTTGTGCCGACGTGACAGTAATTAATGTGGCACGGTCGAATAACGAAGCTGTTTATTGTAATTCGTTGCTAAATTGCGGATAATTGGGAATTGTTGGAAATAAACCCTCCTATAAACGCGGTTTACTTACTTTCACGAGTAAGTTATTGCTAATTGCAATGATTCTCTTGCTGCAAAAAATATATTTTCAATAAAACGAAGAACTTTAAAGTACTTTATTTATTATTTATATTTTTAATGGATTCTACTTTTGGCCAGTTTGTATAATTTTTTTTTTATTAAATAAAAACTTAAATTTGGAATTTTATGATTTTAAAGAAATATTTTAGTGCAAGAAAATTAACTGTACTTAAGAAATGAACATAGTTAGATATTATTTGGTGTTCCGTCCAAAAGATTAAACTAGTAAACCTATTATGAAATAATGATCCGGCCGGTCTTCGCATGAAGATAGAATTATTAATTTAAAATAATAATAGCCTATGTTATTCGTTGATAAAGTAGCTTTCTAAAGGTAGTTCCTGAGTTAACAACATAATGATTATAGATACACACAATTATAAGAAAAGATCACAGTGAGAAAACAATGGGTGGCTTTATCTCTAAAAGCGATCTCTTCCAAGCAACTTTTGGACGGAGACGAGTAAAAAATATAGTGTGTATATCATGTGTGAACTGCATAACTTTGAATGCACTTGCTCCGCGTAACTGAAAAACGCGGGTTTGAATAACATGATTTCGTACAGGTGAATTAATTTTGTCCAATATTGGTAAAAGGAAATTTCAGATACATTTTTGACAAAATTAAAGTGATAAATTTTAAAGTGGATTAAGTGAATATGCTTGACCATTAACAGGTCATATAATTAAATGTCCCGCTGTCTTCTGTTCCTCACAGCAATAATAATTGGTGTGCCACTTACACGAGAGTGTGTAATTATGTTCAATCACACTTCGTTAACATCGAATCTGGGACGATTAACACTTTGTTGGCTTTTTACCCGCAAATCAATCAGCCACCGTGTCCGCCATTTTGCTTAATTACCACCACAAGATGGCGACGCAAGATGGCGGTGTTGGTTCACGGTTTTTTGTGTGCGTTCTTCTTTTGCGTCTTTGTAACTTCATTATATACAATACAAAGTATGTATAACTATTTTTATTAATTACAAATTTACGATTAGTCGAATATTCTGTATGATTGACAGATAGAACAGGTTTTATACTTATAAAAAATAACTTCTTTTTTCTTAGGAGTTGAAATTTTTTTATGGATGATAATGGTAGAATGGTATATACGCTGGCGGGGCACTGGTGAGAGATGATAGGTGAGGATGAAAGCAGGTCAGTTTGCCCATCGTGATGAACTCCATAAGAATTAACCATGGTAGTTTCTAGGCGGATTCGCGTTTTGACATTTTGCGCATTCTGACAAGATATATTGCTATGTTAGCAATGGGGCTGTTTAGGAGTTGACATTATGTACTTAAGTACAGGAAAGGAATATTTTCTCCTAACGAGATTGTCGATTTTAAACTCATTTTACTAATTTTGAGAAGAGCCTAATTCTAGACGATATACAGGACGCATTTTTTTTATTTCTTTTTTATATATTAAAATAATAATTTTTGAAATATTATTAATATCATATTTTAGTTAATTTTTTTCTTTGCTTTTGTGTGTAGATTTTATAGTTCTGTTACCGTCCTGGAGACACCATATTACCAAACTAGCCTACAGTCCTTTCGCATATATTTTTCTAAGGGTACGGTTTAATCATAACCCCTGTGTTTAGTATCCACATACTATATGGGATAAAGAAAGATATAGCCTATTTTTTATCCTGGTAAGTAAACATATCCCGGTCACGCGGACAAAGTAACGGGTAAAAGCTAGTACATAGATTAAGCAATATGATATTATACAATGTAAGTGTATTTATTAAAGTTTTGCTCAATTATCAACGCTCATTATTATGAATACCACGCGATATCCATAAATAACTACGTTTAGTCCGATCGAGCCATAAGAACCATTTTAGGCCGTCTATTATCCCTTGGCGATGGCGTCTGACCAAAGGCCTTATCGAGTACATAGTAGCAGTATGTGTGATGTAGTTTAGGAGCTCGTGACCTATAGGGACACCTCAGTAATTTTTTAAAGAGACCCTTACACGTATATAATCAATTCTGAAAACAGTCAACAATTTTTTGTATAAAACAATAGTCGTGAGCATACGACCTGTCTGATGATGAGCAATCATCGTAGATTAGTAGTCTTTGATGGTAGCATCAAATTTATTACAGTACATGTATATCTCCACTCATTGTATCTTATAATTTTACTACCATTTTTGGATTTCTAAATTAGGGAAAAGGATTCTATTTTCTATTTTATGAGTGTGACAAAGAACAGAAGAGAAATAGAATCTTTACTAATATGGTAAGTATGAAAGTGAATTGGTTTTTACCATTTATCTATTTGTATGGTAGTTTTTGTTACCACGAAATTTGGTACCCACCTACAATTCATATATGGGACGGAGAACGAGACAAATTACGTCTTATCTCGGTCAGAGAACATATATCGGTCATGCGGAGGAAGTAGCTGGTAAAAGCTAGTCGAGAAAAAAAATAGGTAAGCGTCTCTCCACTTTAGTGAAAAATTTTTAATAGTACAAGTAAGTGTGAATTAGGCCACCGATATTAGAAGAGCGCAGAAACGGGCGTAGATAAAAACGCCGCCGGCCCTTACAATATTATCTTAAACGGCCGTGGAATCCGCAGATGTCGCGCGATAAAAAGAGGTAGCGACATCCGTGAAGCGGTCCGATTATGTCATTACGTTGGACGCTGGCAAAAAATCAAAGGGCATTTTAGTATGCGATGATACAGTGCAATTAAAAGTGAAAAGGAGCGAGGTTTTGGGTACGAACGAGTAGCCGAAACGGCGGCTTCGGTGCCGCAGACGATGGTATGGCCGTATCGATTCTTCGCGTAATTGAGGACGAGCGTTTTTGTCAGATAGGGTTCGTTGCATTTCATCATCGTCATATCAGCTTTTAACTGTTCATTGCTGAATATAAGCCTTGGGGGGTTTTGCCAGCAGTTTCCGTGCTTGGGAGGCAGATTGCTAACCGCAATTAGGCTTTGGAGATTTTTTAAAGGGATGCTGTCTCCAATGCTGTGCCTACCTTTAGTCACCGGGTTGAAAGGGATTGTTAGTGATGGAGACTGAGAATCCCATTGCTAGCAATATACCCAACCAGGTCCACCTCTTTGCGGTTCTCCCTGGAAACTATCATGGTTAATTCCTGATGAATTCATCATGATGGGCTAACTGGCCTGTTTTCATTCTCATCTATCATCCTTCACTGGTGCTCCGCCAGCGTATCCCGTTAGCGCAGGCGGGGTTACCATACCATTTTCACCCATCAAAAAATACCCTTAGTCTTACGATATCCACGGGAAAGGAAGGTGTAGCCTATTCTATAAGCCTCCCCTATAGCCTCCCATAAAGAATGGTCCTGAGCTACCTGCAGCTACTGACTCCCCGCAATGTATTTCAGGTCGTCACTCCATCTAGTGGGGCGGTCGTCCTACACTGCATTTACCCATACGCGGTCTTTCAAGAACCTTTCTTTCCCATCGGTTGTCGTTTTTCGAGCTATGTGACCAGCCCGTTGCCACTTCAGCTTACTAAGTAATTTGAAGCTTTTGCATACGGGCAATCCTGTAGGATCATGTTTCGGTTCCATAAGTCGTCACTGGCAACACGCACTGGTTAAACACCTTCGTCTTCAAATTCTGAGGTATTTTGGATGAAATTTGTCTGTCTTTTTTACTTTATCCGAGCAGTAAGTGCTTTATATTATTCTCAATTGCGTGTATAATATAGTATTTTATATATGTGTAATATAGTTAATATTTGTTATTTATATATATTTATTCGTTTATATATGTAATTTTAGTATGTATATATATCAATAATTACCTACTAGTACCGCATTCGAGTATTCTGACACTTCCCTATGGTTGACTGGGAGAGAATGCTTTTAGCATTAAGTTCGCCATATACACATATATGTACTAATGAATAAATAAATAAATAAATGTAATACTAAATTCCCATGAGGAACTCTTCGCTTTTACCGATGGATCGCGAACGACTTGTATTTCATTCAACATAAATACATAGTTAAACAGTTCGTAGAAGTTCTACAATCGGTATCTATGACACTGTACTGAGAATCGTAGTAATTATAAAAAAAAAACAGCGTACTCAGTGTCCCGTAATGGCAACCGATCGCAATCAATACCTAGGTTCGTTTTATACCTCTTCTATTTAATATTAATATCCTCTTATAATTACGTTCAATGATAAAATCTATTGGGCAGTTTAAAATATTTCGTATCTATTTACACCTGTCGTGCATTTGCAACAGGTGTAAATTGCTAAGTTTAATATAATTGCAATTGTATATAATTGTAAAATAACCTAATTACGTTAAAACTGTGTCAACCAAAAACCAAACCATTTCAGCCGTTAACTACTCACTGCTGGACATTAACCTTCCCCATAAGGGGTATTTTGTCATTTGTTGTTTGGTAGGTGGGGGGCAACCGCAGTTAGGCCATTGGGGATGTGTTAAGAGAGATGCTGCTGCCCATCCCTCGATCTTAAGTTTGTGCCTACATGTGCAATATTGCACAATGTAATGACTGTTGCACGTCAGTAATGACAAAATGTGCGAAACCATTATAAAACTACCATATGACCTTATTGTACTACATTTTTTGCATTAAAATTCATTCATTCATTCAATGATTATTCATAATTTCAAAGCGAACTTTGCACCGTTCCTTAATTTGTAAATGACCTAATTTAAGCAACGTAACTTGAATGTTTCATCTTATACTCACTCGCGATATACGAGTAACCTTTGTCCGATGTGCCGTAGGTTTATTTTACAAGGTTAAAAATTTTGAACAACATTTTAAAAATAAATCTATTATTATTCTTATTACTATTGTAGAGTTGTAAATGGAATGACAAACAAGCTGACGGCCCACCTGATGGAAAGTGGTAACGGTCACCTATAGACATGAGCAGTACCATGGACATAACAGAGTATACTGTTTCGTCCATGGTACCCCCATGCGTTGCCATTCCTGAGGACTCAGGTGTTATTCCTGTGTACCCTGTAAATTTACTGCCATATCCCACCCCTCAAACCGAAACACAGCCATGCTAACACAACTGCTTCACGGTTAAACGTCACGATTGGCCAAATAAATGCAGGACGTGTCGCAGGAGAAGGCACGTTCAGTCGTGCGAATCTATGAACGGGCGCAATTACTAATTAAGAATCATAACTCATCAATATAGCAATTAATAAGCAGACGCCGTTCCCGAGCCACTTATTTAACTAATTGCAACTGATTTTCATAAAAATCGCTATTCTGTAACAGTTTTGTGATATGTGGATCTATATAGAGCTGTAAATAGCGTTGAATTATCGATTTGTAACTGCCGAGTATTTTGTTCACTTAACGACATCTGTCGACAAAACGAATAAGATAGGAATAGTAGATTGTAAGGTTGTAATAGATAAATGTGGCAAATTAATCCATCATTACATACTTTTTGCTAATGCGTAAATAATGGATTGGTGTATTTAAAGAGGTTAGACCGGGTTCACTTCAATATTTTCTGGTGCCCACCCTCGAGGGGTGGTGAGTCGAGCGAAACTTCGCAAATACATGTCTGATAATAATGTAAAAATTAATGAAATCTGGATAATCCACAGTATATAGACAAGTTAAAAAGAAAATTCGAAAGCATTAAGCAGAATAAGTTAAGCAATCAATTTTAAACTTTAAAATTAAATTTGTATAATTTGTAATTTTGTAAATTTGCAAGTTATTAGTTTTGTTTTTTAAGGATGCTTATTTGAAATAAGATTACAAGTATCCTATGTGCAGATAGTATACAGATCATACGCTAGATTTATTTATTAAATTTCATCAAAATTCATACAGTTGTATCATCGAATAACATATATATATTGTAAACATTTTCACCTTTCACATTAAAAAACATGAGTATTGGCCACTCTGTATATGTCCATGTGACGTCATCGATGCATCGTTGCGGACGATGCGCCCGCGCAGGCCGTTACAACAGGCAGGGCCAGTTTTTGCCGCACGGGAGCGCGCAGCAACTATTCTAATACTGAACGGGAATACAAACTCGCTTCTGCTTGTCACATGGGACTTAAAGAAATAATGCATTTTGTAGTCGCGTATTTTGAAGCGAGTCATGTTCACTATAATGTCCAGACTGGTGGCGACCTGGTAGGCCTGGTTGTTGGGCTCTTTATAATATAGTTGAACACAATTATGACTGGTTTATCCGTCATACTCGTGAACGGGGGCTTCTTGTATGGACTGATCTGTTTAAGCATACTGCCTACCTTTATTTTAGTGATGTTTTAAGAGGGACGCTGTAGCTCATCCCTCGATTATTAAATTCTCTTAATTATTTTTTGTGACACCCACCGAAAGGAAGGGGTGGCCTATTTTATACTAGGACCACACGGTATATATATATATATATATATATATATATATATATATATATATACAACTTAGAATGGCAAACAAGCTGACGGTCCACCTGATGGAAAGTGGTAACCGTCACCTATAGACATGAGCAGTACCATAGACATAACAGAGTATACTGTTTCGCCCATGATACACCCCATGCGTTGCTATTCCTGAGGACTCAGGTGTTATTCCTCTATACTTAGTAAATTCACGCCATATCCCACCCATCAAACCGAAACACAGCCATGCAAACACAACTGCTTCACGGTTGAAACACGAATGGGACAGAGGTACCCAAGCAATCGACTTTTGTACAAATTCTTCCTCTGGTAAGTTAGTTTTATAAAATCAAAGTAACTTATTTTTCCATAATTGAAATAGTTTTTTTTGAGAAATAGAATATTAAATTATTTTTCTATGACAACATAAACTATTTTCAGACGAAGTCACGGTTCTTTCGTAGTTATGTTTACTTTACCTATTACATTCTGTATGTGAGACGTTAACATTATAAAAACAGTATTATGCTTAAAATATGGAAACTGTGAACGCACCGATAAATTTATTATTCCATTTTTCTTAAGTCAACTAAAGATTACGTTTGTGGGCATTATTATCTCCTATTTGTAATTATGGTAAACGTGTGGGGCCCATAATATGATAGCCTGCAACTCTTGAATGTTACTTACTTAACATAACAGAGTAGTGCAGGCTGATTTAGTAATAGCTATATTAAATTAACGGATATTCATGACCCCTACTATATTTCTACGAAGTCATTTCGATAATATCAAATGTACATTCGAATACTTAATTTTTATTTAAGCTTATTTAAATAATAAATAAGTTTAAAGGTATAAACTTACATTCGCTTTTCCATTTGTTATCCAATCGACTTAAAAAATGTACATTCGAATACTTAATTTTTATTTAAACTTATTTAAATAATAAATAAGTTTATAGGTATAAACTTACATTCGCTTTTCCATTTGTTATCCAATCGACTTAAAAAATGTACATTCGAATACTTAATTTTTATTTAAACTTATTTAAATAATAAATAAGTTTATAGGTATAAACTTACATTCGCTTTTCTATTTGTTATTCAGTCGACTTCAAAAGGAAGGAGGTACTCAGTTCGCTTGATTTTGTTTTTTTTTTATGTTTGTCACGTCATAATTTCGTCATTTATAAATCGATTTGAGTTTTTGATAGAAAGGATATACTTACAGTTTGGTCTCATAGGATTTTTATCTAACTCGGTTCAATGGTAAACCGTTAATTTAAAAACTAAACTTTTTAAATTAAAATAAGTGGTTTGTTTTTTAAAATTATATATATTTAGAGGCTTTTATCCTATAAGGATATGTCAGCCTCATCGTACCCTAATTTTATAAAATACCTCACATACTTAAAACATTGATACATAAATAGATAATACATAATATTTCAGTAGTCTATTTTGATAAAGGGAATTATTGATACAAAAATATAGTAATTAAAGATTTTGCCATTCCGGAATGTGGCTCTGCGAGTATATTTGAAAATAAACCAATCTCCTGTCTGTTGAGACTATATTTCTGTATCAATACTTCCCTTTGCGTTTTGTATTTCGTACATTCAGATATCATATGGTGAACATCATGGTTTGTTATATATTTATATAAAATGAAAATTATTATTAGATACTCTAAAATGACTTTTTTAATGGATAATAACGGAATAGTAACTTTGCACTATCGATATACGATGGCGGGGCATCAGTGTGCGATGATAGGTGAGAATGAAAACGAGCCACCTAGCTCATAGTGGCTAATTCCACAAGAATGAATTACAATGGTTTCGAGGGGGAGCCGCGTGGAATTCGACCTGATATTGCTAGCAATGGGGCTGTTAGATTCTATTACCAACAATCCCTTACCCCCTCCAAAATAAGGTTTAGATAAAAAGACCTAATCATTTTGTATTACTATGGCATACGCATGAAATAAAAAGGAAATTGTTGTCTTATAGACAGATAGATAGACAGATACTGTTTATTGTTTCCTCCAAAAGATTACAATAGTAAACTTATTATAAATATAAATAATTACAATTATATATTTTGCTTTTTGTTTTTTTTTTTTTTAGTTTATGTTGCTTTGTGTTGTTATTCATTCTTTTATCTCTTTTACTGTGTATTATGTGTATGTTTGTATTGTAATTTGTGTGCTGCAAGTAATGTAAATAAATTATCTATCTATCTATCTATCTATTAAATTATCACGCGATTAATACATAAAGGCAAATAAAAGTGTTATAATTAAATTTCAGAGGATACTTTAATTGCAATTAATTATGCGCGTGCACAAAAACATATCAGAATAACAAAGCAGCATAGCTAGATCCAGATTTCCAATTCTGTCTATCAGATAACAAAATAGCGCGTTGCACGCGAACTTTCCTAAAATGGCGGTAAGGCGTGGAATAGGTCGTGTTTCACAATCGAATGAATGAATGAGTATACTTTATTTGCATTATACAATATAGGCAATAAGCAAGACAATTTACAAACACAACTATACAATTGTATAATTATTGAAAATTAATATCGATGGTTCATATGTCATAAACTTATATTATATAGATAGATTGTGTCCATACAAATGCTTCAAGAAAAGCGAGTCAACTTTTTCATACAATTTTGTGTTATGAGTGTTTCCTTTATAACTTTTGTATGCAACTTAGAATAGCAAATAAGCTGACGGTCTACTTGATGGAAAGTGGTAACCGTCACCTATAGACATGAGCAGTACCATGGACATAACAGAGTATATTGTTTCGCCCACGATACCCCCATGCGTTGCCATTCCTGAGGACTCAGGTGTTATTCCTCGGTACTCTTTAAATTCACTGTCATATCCCACCCATCAAACCGAAACACAGCCATGCAAATACAACTGCTTCACGGTAGAAACACGAATGGGACAGAGGTACCCAAGCAAACGATTTTTGTACAAAGTCTCCCTCTGCTATATTTAATTTGTTTTATAATTTTTGTACCTTTTTTAATGCGTAAAAACATATTTTATTTATTAAATATATGAATACAGATAGGTCAAAGTGCATTATGTTTGTAAATATAGAATATTGACAAGAAAACGAGTCAGAAAAACAAAAAGACAAACAGTTAACTCATTTTTGAGACTCGATGCTCTATTTGTGTAATCTCTATTGAGTAATTGCTATATGAAGACGTTGAAATACTGGGACAGGTGGGACAGAAGCAGAATTTTTCAGACATGACATTTCTTTTGTATACAAAATTATTAGTCGTTTGTAAACATATTTCTTGGGCATTGTTTCAATTTAGAACAAACATTTTATTATATTATTATTGTACATATTCTTGAATTCAAAATTAAGCAATTGTATCGCATATTTATTTTATAAATTTATAAGTAATTTGTATAATAAAAAACTTAACTGCGGTTGCCAATCTATCGGCCAAGCATGGCAACTATTGACAAAACACCCCCCTTATGGGGAAGGCTAATGTTAAGCAGTGGCCAATTGGCAGCTGATATAATAAAATAAAAAACAAAAAAGAAATTAAATGTTTATCTAAAAACAATAGTAAGGTTTTAAAAACAGAAGGTACTAAAGTCACGTGTCGCCCGATACGTGATCCATTTCACACCTACCGGCTGTGAGGCGCAGTCACCATACTAGTGACCGGTAATCGGTATTTATCTGCTATTATTTCACTTAAGTAATTACTGCAGCACATTATACGGATGCACTGGCGGGTGCATTGTCCTCGTCTAATTACATATTATCCATTCTTTAATGGTTTGTTTTAGTTTATGGTAACATTATAATGTTATTTTTTATTTGGCTGTATACTAAGTGTCTTTTGCTTCGTTATAATCATAAATATGTAAACATAGATAAAGAATAGATAAACTATCCAATGTCTATGAGGTAAACGTAATATTACTCGTTCTATAGTAAAATGTGAACAGAGCGGGAGACATAGATTAAGAGTAGTAGGTGCGGATTCTCTTTCTACGGCTGGAAACAATGGTAAATAGCAAATACGTGGTTAGGTGGATGCATAGATGGGACCATAGACTTATTATGGCGTATGACGTGATAGGATGATTTTTAAAAGGATTTGTCCACACTTAAAAAAAATATAAAAAAGATATGCCATGAATGAGAAATTTCTCGACGATTGGTTGAGATTAAGAAACAAGGTTAAAAAACCAGAGGGAGACTTTGTACAAAAGTCGTTTACTTGGGCACTTCTGTCCCATTCGTTTTTCAATCGTGAAGCAGTAGTGTTTGCATGGCTGTGTTTCGGTTTGAAGGGTGGGATATGGTAGTGAATTTATAGGGTACAGAGGAATAACACTTGAAACCTCAGGAATGGCAACGCATGGGAGGTATCATGGGCGAAACAGTATACTCTGTTATGTCCATAGTACTGCTCATGTCTATAGGCGACGGTTACTTTCCATCAGGTGGGCCGTCAGCTTGTTTGCCATTCTAAGTTCCATATAAAAAAGTACATTTCATATTTATAATATTAGTAAGAATTGTTGTAGAATTAAAATATATAAAGTAATATTTATATTTATAATAAGTTTACTGTTGTAATCTTTTGGAGGAAACAATAAAGAGTATCTATATATCTATTTACACATGTAATTCGCATCAAAACGGATATTATGTTAATTGAAATATTACTGATTTATTCACACGCTACGTATTGGTAGACATAACAATAAATTTAATTGTAATTATGTATTAATGTATTGCTTCCACACACTGTCCGGATATACATATACGAATACGTTAGATTCAAATAAACAATTTAAAAAATATGCTAAGAATTATTTGAAGAACTATTATTGTTTAAATCTACAAAAAGCATGTAACTCCTTGTGATTGCATAACATTACAGCTTTATGGTGTAATATAGAGACAATATATATATATATATATCTCTTATCTCATATTCTCTTTCTCTCATATATATATATATATATATATATATATCTATATATATATCTATATATATGTATATATATATATATATATATATATATATATATATATATGAGAGAAAGAGAGAGGGAGGATGAGCTCCCTGCCGAGTTTTTCTCTACAGACTATGGAGTATGGGGTTTTTCAAAAAGGGTATATTAAGATTTCTTCAGGGTCGGCAACGTGTACCGCCAGTGTTGCAAGTGTCCATAGGCTACAGTGATAGCTTACCATTAGAGCTGTATGTTGTTTGCCACCTTTGTGGTATAAATATAATTTTTTTATTTCAATTATCACAATATCCAAGATTTTTTTTATACAACTTAGAATGGCAAACAAGCTGTGATAATACCAGTTATTTTGATCTGAAAACTTAACTACTAAACTTATTTTGATAAAATTTTCATACGACCAATCTGTAAGCATATCCATTCAGATGAAAAAAGGTATTTTCTTATTTGGTTTACACCTGACGGAGTTATGAGGTAACAAACATAAAAAAAATGCAACTGAATTGAAAGCTTCCAACTTTTTGAAGTTAAATTCAGTCGGTCAAATCTTAATTTAACTGAATCTTGACACATTTTTAATACTAGATGCTCTATTCTTTATAGGTGTTAATGAAATAGTAACCCCACCCGCGCTATCGGTATACACCAATGGGGTACCAGTGAAGGATGATAGATGAGGATGAAGCAAGTCAGTTAGCCCATCGTGACGAATTCAACGAGAATTGTTCACGATGGTTTCCAGGGGGAACCACGTGGTGGTTGACCTGATAGGACATATTGCTAGCAATGGGGCTGTCAAACTCCATTGCAAACAATTCCTTCCCCCCAGATGCTCTATTTATATAATTAAATGCGTATCTTGAATGGTAAGGATATTTTTATTCGTTAATGTTATTTTGTTAACGGTTAATTAGGTTGATTTGTTTAACTGTTTAATATAATAGTTAATGGTATATTCATTAACTATATATCTCTAATAAATGTCGAATAAAAACTTGCTAATTTTCATATAAATATACCTAAATGTGTTTTTGTTTTATACAACTTAGAATGGCAAACAAGCTGACGACCCACCAGATGGAAAGTGGTAACCGTCGCCTATAGACATGAGCAGTACCATGGACGTAACAGAGTATACTGTTTCGCCCATGATACCCCCCATGCGTTGCCATTCCTGAGGACTCACGTGTTATTCCTCTGTACCCAGTAAATTCACGCCATATCTCACTCTTCAAACCGAAACAAATGCAAACACAACTGCTTCACGGTTGAAACACGAATGGAACAGAAGTACCCAAGCAATCGACTTTTGTACAAAGTCTCCCTCTGGTATGTACCTATGTAAATTCAATGGTTAATATTTGCATGTCATTTGATGTGGCGAAACATAATGGACATCTTGTAAACTTGACAAATGCAACATCTTATCTACAATGTTTCTGGCAAATAAATTTCATTTCATTTCATTGTAAACAAATCTATGGGCCACTTGATGGTAAATTTTTTATACCATTATAATAAAATTGTAACCCTGTCAATTTACATGGATAGGATACTCGTGAGGGAATTATATGTCAGGATGAAATCAGGTTTTTTTAAGACATGATAATAGAATGGTAACACCGATTGCGTTATCGGTATATACTGGCAGGGTACCAGTGAGGGATGATAGGTGAAGATGAAGCAGGCCAATTGAGCTACCGTGACGAATTTATAAGAATTAATCGGGATAGCTTCCAGGAGGAACCGCGTGGAGGTCGACCTGCGAAAGATATTGCACCAAATTAACGTACAAACGAAATTTGTGTTTACATTCGACATGCATTGCCGTATATTCTATTTGTTATTACTCGTACACCGTAATCTGAATATGATAGTTAATTTACGATCAAAACGGGTTTTTGTTAATTTTTAATTAATACCTAATTAAGTAATCGTGGAAGCATAACCGTGTGCGCTGTTTACATGCAGTGAAATAAATCTAGTTCGCCGAGTATCGGTACCGTCGTGGATCACGGTGGAACGGCTACGCAATTTTTTTTTTACAACGCAGGGGGCAAACGAGCATGCGGCTCACCTGATGGTAAGTGACTACCGCTGCCCATGATCACCCACAACACCAGCGGCATTGCAGGTGTGCTGCCGGCAATATATATATATAAATCGCGATTAAAACACAGGGGTTGATCGTAAAACGATGAAAATTTAAAGTTGTACGTATTTTTCAATGCTAAATTATAATAAAATAAAAATAAAAAAAACTGTCAAATATTAAAAAAAAAATTGGGATGAGTCACCCTTATCATTGACAGGTATGAAAAATAGATGTTGGCCGATTCTCAGACCTACCCAATATGCACACAAAATTTCATAAATATCGGTAAAGCCGTTTCGGAGGAGTTTGGTAACAAACACCGTGACACGAGAATTTTATATATTAGATATATATAAAGTTGAACACGATAGAAAATTCTTATGAATTTAAATAATAGTTTAAACATTGCATAATAATTTATAATGATGAATTTTAACAAATAATTTAATTTACTAATGGCGTAAAATATGTTTCCGTTTTTAAATCCTCAAAAATAGCAGCTATTTTATGAATACATGTACAATTTATAAGCAATATGTACATATGTATACGTATATAACATCAAAGAAAGTAGTTCCAAATTGAAATTAAAAAAAATCGACTTGGTCTGGTACCTAAATCTAAAAATATGGCGCGTTTTGTATTAATTAAAAAAAAATACCTTTCAAAATGTAACAGCCGAATGATACTTTAGCTGACTAAATTTTTACATGTTTCTGACACTCGTTGCTCTATCTGTATAATATATTTTTTAATAAATATAATATATTTTATATTGGATCGTACAGTGGCCGTGCAGCAGTGACGCGCCGAGCGGTAGGAAGCCGGTCGAAACTGCAATATCTTCGTTATGCTGCACAGCGCCACATTTGCATGTCGTATATTCGCTAATACTACTGACTACATTATTTTAAACTGAACTAGGACATATTTTAGGTCATATACAGACATGTACTATTTTAATTATTATATATTTTTTTTTATGTTTGAAAATGGAATGGCAACCCCGCCTGCACTATCGGTGTAGCGTATACCGATAGTGCAGGCGGGGTATTAGCGAGAGATGTTGAGTGAGGATGAAACCAGGTCAGTTGACCTATTGTGATGGTTTATAACAGGAAATAACTACTATGGTGTCCAGGAGGAACCGCCTGGAGGTCGATCAGTATATATATATTTTTTAATGGGTGATAATGGAATGGTAACCCCACCCGCGCTATCGGTATACACTGGTGGGGCACCAGTGAAGGATGATAGGTGAGAATGAAGCAGGTCAGTTAGCCCATCGTGACGAATTCAACAATAATTGTTCACGATGGTTTCCAGGGGGAACCACGTGGAGGTTGACCTAATAGGGCATGTGGCTAGCAATGGGGGTGTCAATCTCCATTCCTAACAATCTCGTTCCCCCCGGTCGACTAGGATAAGATATATTGTTAGCTGTATAGCCTATTAAACCTCATTATTAATAATCTAATTTCTTCCAAATTAATATGATTAGGTGTACATAGTGAATAAAGGTTACTGTACAAGAAGACCTGACCATAAAGTAGTTTTGTATTTTTAATTTTTAAGCATGGCAACAATAGCAAAAGATAAAATATATAATTAAAACTGTTTCTGCATCTAACCATCCTATGTACTAGTCGTTACCTATGTACCTGTTAAATAAATTTACAATAAAAAATACCAATAATATAAATCCATTCATATTTTAAGAAGTTCGTTGTTCAATTTATCCGACAATTACAGTAACTTTTTAAAACATTTTTATATTTATCGCAATATATCGATTCAAGAAAAAAGTTCATAAAATCATTTTTTTTTAATGGGTGATAATGAAATGGTATCCCGCGCTATCGGTATACACCGGCGGGGCACCAGTGAAAGATGAAAGGTGAGTATGAAGCAGGTCAGTTAGCCCATCGTGACAAATTCAACAAGAATTGTTCAAGATGGTTTCCAGGGGGAACTACGTGGAGGTCGACCTGATAGGGGCATATTGCTAGCAATGTCGAACTCCATTGCTAACAATCCCTTTCCCCCTCATAAAATCATATTATAAATGTGTGTAAATTTTTGTTTATAACTAACCAATTATCGTGAAATCTAGCATACATCTGAATGCATGAATGCAATTAATAAAATTTTTTTAGTAATATTTTGTAGGCAAAAAAGATATTGGTCAAAAGACATCTGGTATTTCTCTTTATTATTACTCATGCCCTGTAAAAATTTCTTAGCCACAAAGAATATTTAAAAATATATAATTCTAATACGTATTTTCTTTTTTATACAACTTAGAATGACAAACAAGCTGACGGCCCACCTGATGGAAAGTGGTAACCGTCGCCTATGGACATGAGCAGTACCATGGACATAACAGAGTATACTTTTTAGCCCATGATACCCCCCATGCGTGGCCATTCCTGAGGACTCAGGTGTTATTCCTCTGTACCCTGTAAATTTACGCTATATTCCACCCTTCAAACCGAAACACAGCTATGCAAACACAACTGCTTCACGGTTGAAACACGAATGGGACAGAGGTACCTAAGCAATCGACTTTTGTACAAAGTCTCCCTCTGGGAATTATAATTGTATTAAAATAGTTTTTTTTATATATTTTTTTTTATTTGACAGCTCATATATATTATCTATGATATCCATCTAATATTATTATATCTACATTTTTTTTTGTTAAAAATCTTGCAAAATATAGAACACTGAAAATGTCCTCAAAATTTCATGGTCACCGTAAGAAATAAGCATACACAATACACATACAAGCATGTCAGCGCACACATCGTAACTTATATTTGAAATATATATCAACCTAGTTCAAAGTTAAGCAACTACTTGCATATGTAATAACAACTAGTTTCTTGATTTCATGTAAAATAAATTATATTTGAAATAATTTATTTGCAAATAAAATTGTATTGTGCTCTCGTTGGTTTTAAAACCTCTGTTAAGCTCTACTAGCTCTCCCTTTAGTACTATTTTCCTTGTTCTTTCTTTATGTTTCTTCTTCATTCTTTCATGTTGTATGTGTGCCATTAAGTATGTGTATGTGTATATATCTCGAAATTGTATCTATTTATAGTAAATCTACTACTGTAATTTTTTGGAGAAAACATTATATTTTAATGGATGATAATGAAATGGTAACCCCGCCTACACTATCAGTATACGTTGGCCGGCCACCAGTGAGGGATGATAGGTGACGATGAAAGTCACCTGTCAGTTAGGCCATCGTCATGATTTCCACAGGAAGTAATCACGATGATTTCCAGGGGGAACCGCGTGGAGGTGGACCTGATTGTTGACCTGAGGCTGGCAATGGGTCAGTTAGATCCCATGACTAACAATGCTTTTCTCTCCCTGTTAGTATTTATATAACAGTGCGCCACCTACCCTTTATCTGTTTTCCCAATGTCTTCTATCCGAACGAAGAAATAAAATTCCAAATGTCTAGAAGAGATTGTTTAAAGACAAGGTCGCCTTTTGTATGTATTTTAATGACAAGTCATTAATATTTACTGTATTTTTTATTTTTATAAATAATACAATAAAGTGTAAATAAATAAACATTAGGAACATCCTCAACATTTCGTGGACACCGTATTCAGTACACACACATAATACATGTGTGCGCACACAAACACACCATTACATGTGTTTGCAACATTTGAGTGTGTCGGCTACACGTTATAATAAGCCTGTTTTGCATACCACACATACATATCGCAACTGTTGAGAAATATAAGGTAATTCATGCAGTGAATTTTTTAAGAAAGGTGCCTAGTACGTGTTGATTTCCGATTGTGCATAATTGCCGTGCATACGTCGTGCGTTTGTTGATTTATGTGGCTCGTTAAGTAAGCTTCCTATGAAAAAAAAAACTAGTTTTTTTAATATATATGCAAGAAAGAGAGGTGAGAAAGGACAACTCTATTTCAATTATAAGGGTTTTTTTATGAATGATAATGAAATGGTAACTCCGCCTGCGTAACTGAAATGGTAACTATAATTAAAATATAATTAATTAATTATATAATTAATTATATATTTTTTATTAATATAGTAATACTGATAATGACTTAATCTAGTTTTTGATAGATATCCATAAAATGATTAATAACCATTTAAATTCCAAAAACAACTTTTTTTTTCATCGTTGCGAAACATAGCTTATTTGCTTTATAAATGGTTTAATATTGGACGCCGTTAAATGTATTAAAAGAGGTTGTGAATTGAAACGATATTACATTATATTTCGATACAGTATCGATACGGTTTTATTTATAACACATTTTAATAACCAATAAACACCACACGCAATACAATCTCTTTCGATCACTCGCGGCTGCAGTGCGATGCGCGGGCGCAGATCGCGCGATCGAAATTTTAAGTCAAGCTCGGCGCAGTTAGCGGGCGGCTAATTCAACGTTCTCGTTTTATTTATGTCTTCATACGTGCCGCCGATAGCTCCTAATTACGCTGCCGAGGCAAAAACACTAATCGTGCATCGTGCATAACCTAGCTGGCTTTGTAACGATTCAATAAACTACCACATGCAAGCTAATCTCCACTCAATTGTTATTAAATTTAAAGTCGATGTTGCTTTTCAATCAAATTTCCTTTATGTCGTTTTGCAAATTAATACTTTATATAAATCAGTATCAGAATGACATAAGGCAATAATCGATTATAATCATTAGGATCAAGGATATAAAATTGGGTTTGAATTGAACTTTTTACAAAGCGCATATAAAGCATTATGCTATTATACGAATCTTGCATCTGTTTTTTTGATGTATACTATATTAGCATAGACTTACAGTCCACTTTTGTATAAATAAAGTAGAGCGTATAGAACCTTCTATACACGAGCCACATATTTGCCCAAGAGAAGCGTTAATGAGCTAAGGTTCCTTCGGATTCCAATGCAGCAATGTTACTATATCGGCTTTTGTCGGCGCGATACTTTTTGCGATCTCAAATGATAACAATGAGCGCTGTTAAGAAAAGTGGGATGAGAAATTCTATAGATAACAAGAAGAGAGATAATGGCGGTTTAATTAATTATCGTTTTGTGAACTGTACACATATTGTCTATGATTATGTTATGGTTTTGTGCAGCGTTAGATTTATGTTCCAATTGATACTGTACTTACGTTAATTGTTGAGCTACGAAGCCATAGAAAAAGCTGTAGTGAACTAGTATTTCTGAATAAAACAGCGAGTGTAAAATCAAGCTTTTTTTTATACAACTTAGAATGGCAAACAAGCTGACGGCCCACCTGATGGAAAGTGGTAACCGTCGCCTATAGACATGAGCAGTACCATGGACATAACAGAGTATACTGTTTCGCCCATGATACCCCCATGCGTAAAAAACAAGCTTAACTAACTAAACGGGCGACTAAAATACATATTGATTAACCGTATGGTCTCGGTATAGAATAGGCATAATGGGCAATAGCATCCATGTTAAAACATCATCGAAGCCTATTAGTAACCACTCGCCTTTGACAACCGCCTGCCAAACATGGTAACTACTGGTAAAACCTCACTTGGTCAGGGGGGGAAGGGATTGTTAGTAATGGGGAGGTTAGTCCCCATCTCTATCAATAAACCTTATCAGGTCGACCTCCACGCGGTTCCCCCTGGAAACCATCGTGACTAATTTATCGTTGAATACGTCACGATGGGCTAACTGACTTGCCTTTTCATCCTCACCAATCATCTCTCACTGGTGCCCCGCCAGTGTATACCAATAGCGCAGGCGGGGTTACCATTCCATTATCATCCATCAAAAAAAAAATCTCACTTTGGGGCTTTTGTTCAGCAGTGGACAGTTGGCTGATAATAATAATAATATAATGATATTTTTTTAAGTTGATTAAAAATATAATAATAGCGATGATGATTCTGATCTGATATTCTGATCAGAAATAGATTACTCATTTTCACTGCCATACCTTTTAAACCGAAACTCAGTGTTTCGGTACAGAAGTATAGCATTTCTGGATAGTACTCAAGACCTGAACGCGCGAGTGGTATCATGAGCACTACAATAAATTCTATAATGTTATTGATTGATTTAGCATTCGATGTTTTTTTTTAATAGATGAAAATGGAACGGTAACCCCGCCCGCGCTATCGGTATACACCGACGAGGGACCAGTGACAGAGGATAGGTGAGAATGAATGCAGGTCAGTTGACCCACCATGATGAATTCGACAAGAATTAAACATGATGGTTTCCAGGGGGAACCGCGTGGAGGTCGACTTGAGACCTGTTACGCCCATGATACTCCTCATGCGTTGCCATTCCTGAAAACTTAGGTGTTATTCATTTGTACTCTATAAAGTCACCGCCATATCCCACCATTCAAACCGAAACACAGCCATGCAAACACAACTGCTTCACGGTTGAAATACGAATGGTACAGAGACACCCAAGCAAACGACTTTTGTACAAAGTCTCCCTCTGGTAAATATATCCTGTTATTTTCATTTCTGTCCAAGAGGATCTTGATTATACGTTTCGTAGCGAAATAAATTGTTAATAACGCGAACATAGCCATGGGCATTGCACTAGTATAATATTGCTGCGAATATCTGTCTCAAACAACTGTAAAGAATCTTGCGGTGGGTGGCAGAAGGTTTATAAGCACGCTTATCAGCTTATATCATCTTTTTATCGAACTTACACGGCCGCTGCGCATTTACATAGCGGTTGAAGCGCTTTTTTTTTCAATTATTTATCTGATCGTATTGTTGATTTAAACGCCTAACTACCACAAAGTACAAGGATTACAGCTTACTTTGTTCACTTGTAGTTTTTTTTTTCTAAGATAAGTATTGTTATGTCGGAATCAGTTATATTTCGCTTAAGAACCAGGAATTACGTAGAAGGAATAAAAACTTCATAGCAGGCTAGTGTATAGAAAATGTTATACGGCCGTATAACCCTACCAAATTCAGATACAACCTGCTTGCATATTTGTTACTTAAACTGTTTCGAATGTATAATCTAGTAATGTAAAATTTGTCATTGACAAATAATTGACATATCAAACATTTTCTATACACTAGTGTACTGCTATGAATTGAGAAAAATAGCAACTGATGGTGTAGCTTTCATCCTCTTTTTACTAATTATATTTGCATAAGAAGAAAGGAGGCAACCATATGATTTACAGTTTTTATTTTATCATTCTTTCTATATAATTCCTTGTTCTTAGTATTTTGAATTTGTGTTGTGATAGACAGTTTAAAAGGCATATTATGTTCTCACGGACATTTCTTTACGTTAATTAAAAAGTCCTATATCCTATGGCGGGCACTAAATAATTTTAGAGTGGACATGGCTCATCCACCCCTCCCCTCCTTAAGTACGTCTATGGACGACATACACTTTGTTTTATGCTTATAGTGCCCCGGTTTACATTCTTGGTCAGCAGTATGGGTCACTTATCGAAATAAAATTATCATATCTTTCAAGTTGAAGCAAACAATAAGTATTTATAAAATTTAATTTGCTGAAATGCAAATGCATATCAGCAAATTAAATTTCGTAAGTTCAGCCATTTGGCGGAACGCAAGTTCAGCCATTTTGGCGTTCCGAATGGGCGGTAATGAAAAAATTACTATTCAAAGATGCTTAAATCTAAGTTTACTTCAATAAAAAATATTTCTTTCTTTCATTATAATCGACAGCTATTTTAGAGATTAGCGTAAGCGATCATCGAGGCATGGGATTTTTATAGATATATAAATATAAAAAAGTCGGTTAAAAATGACATTGTACAGTAAACGCTAAGGGGATTATAGAACTCGCGTAGCTAGGGTGTCCGCCGCGGCGTCGTTCCGGATGGCCGTGGACAGTCAGTCACAACGTCTCATTATCCGCCACACAATTATACGAATCGTTTCTGACCATTAATTCTAGATTCTATGTTATTGAACACCAATTGATTTTATGCGAAGTTATTTATTTATTGGGAACGAACGAATAAAAAGCGGTTTCATAGTCGAACAGTTTGTACGGTTGGCTTCCTCAGGAATTGTTGGGCAAACGTAGTGTTTTGTGCAAATTAAATAAATGCTCGTGTTTTTTTTTGGTGGATGAAAATGGACCGGTAACCCCGCCTGCGCTAACGAGATACGCTGGCGGAGCACCAGTGAAGGGTGATAGATGAGAATGAAAACAGGCCAGTTAGCCCATCACGATGAATTCATCAGGAATTAAAGATGATAGTTTCCAGGGAGAACCGCGAGGAGGTCGACCTGGTTGGGTATATTGCTAGCAATGAGATTTTTAGTCTCCATTACTAACAATCCCTTTTCCCATATATATATATATATATATATATATATATATATATATATATATATATATATATATATATATATATATATATATATATATATATATATATATATATATATATATATTTTGGATAATTAATAATGGTTAATTGATTAGAATTATTTTGTTTAACTACCGCTACCGTTAGTACGTGTGACTGCCAACATTCGAAGATTTTATTTTTTTTATACAACTTAGAATGGCAAACAAGCTAACGGTCCGCCTGATGGAAAGTGGTGACCGTCGCCTATAGACATGAGCAGTACCACTGATTATAATAGAGTGTACTGTTTCGTCCATGATACCCCCCATGCGTTGTCATTCCTGAGTACTCAGGTGTTATTCCTCTGTACCCAGTAAATTCACGCCATATCCCACCCTTCAAACCGATACACAACCATACAAACACAACTGTTTCACGGTTGAAACACGGAGGGGACAGAGGTATCCAAGCAACCTCTAAAACTAAAAAATAATTCCATTTTATAAGCCACATAAATAATATTTTATTAATAGTATTTGAAACGTTACCATAAATATTAAAATTTTGCACGCCATTGTTTTAGCAAAACACGCCTGTTCCTAACATATTATTAACATTACAGATGTTACCGTGTTTTTTTAGGAAATAAATATATATATATATATATATATATATATATATATATATATATATATATATATATATATATATATAAATATTATTATATTAAGCAAACGACTTTACATAGCTCAAAGAGACGACAACCGATTGGGAAGAAGTGCAACTAGCAAGAGTGAAAACCTCAAATGCATTACAGGGAGTTAGTACAACACTCATGTGGCTCAGGACTAAAGTACAATACAAACAAGTTGCTCAGGACCGTTCCTTACGGCAGTCTATACGGGAGGCCTATGTCCAGCAGTGGAAGGACAATGGCTGAAATGATGACGATAATGAACTATTATTATTAATCCCTTTCGTTACTTAAGGGACCACTCACACTTATTCAGCTCCATTCGCGTTTCGCTGAACGATTCTGGTCACACTTATACAGCTCTGCTTCTATCAGCCGCGTACGGCGTCGTAAGAATGAGAAAAGCCGTCATAGCGTGCTATCTCCGCTGAAACGCTTGTCTACTGTGTACGGCGTTGAATCTGCTGCATTTCGTAAAAATAAAATAATTATAATTACTATAAAATACGTCTGCACTCTTTAATCTTTGCGTACATAATGATTACGCAATAATGAATCAAATCAATGCAGAAACAATACAGGTCGCAACTTGTCGACAAGGTTCGACGGTGAATGCGGCGGAACAGCGCTGAACGTTCTCTATAGCATTCGCTGAATAGAGCGAAGTGTGAGTAGTCCCTTATTCAGCTCTATGCAGCTTTTGACAATAGAAAACAACTATTTTGTATGAAGACGTGTACGCATCCATTCTATTTTCCGCTTCTACGCTAATGGAGCTGAATGGAGCTAAATAAGTGTGAGAAGTCCCTGAAGCGTGTCCAGTTCACCCATTTTAGTAATACCTACACCTACATAAGGTAAGTAGGCCGCAAAGTACGTTCCGATATCACACAATCACACTTCCAATTTACCGGTAAATAATTATCATTACTAAAACGGAACGTTTATCTCGGCCAAATGGAGTTATACCGCGCGCCATCGCATCCATACGGTAGGCTTTAATTATAAGACATAACTCAACATACGCCTACTGTCCGTTTTTGTATTTGTTTATTTCTCCAGCATAATTTGTTTTAATGCTATCAGATGGTAATATTGAGTTTTGTCTCCACAAACGATCTGCGAGTTAATTGTGTATTTTCGCGGGCTTTACAGTTTCACTCGTGCGTTGGTCACGTCATCTGTCATTGTAGATGACAAATTGCTTTTGAATTTCGAACGCGACATCGTGTATACGAATTTGTGGGATTTCTTTTTAGAACTAACTTCAAAAAGCATAAGATTCTTAAATCGGTCGTATTTTTTTTTCTTCATTACGATTGTAACCTAATAGCTCCGTCATTTGTAAACCGATTTGGACAATTCTTTTTTTTTTTTTATCTAAGGATATACTTACAGATTGGTCTCATAGAAATTTTATCAAAATAGCTCCAGAACTTTAGTTTTTAAATAATAACTACCGATTTTGCTGCTGTCCATCCCCCGACCATGGAATTTATTTAGTCGTCTCTTACGTTACCCAAGGGAAAGGAAGAGCTGACGTATTTTATGTCAGGAGCACATAGCAAATCATCTTACTATGAGGGAAAGGGATTGTTAGCAATGGAAATTGAATGCTCCATTGCTAGCAATATTCCTTACTAGGTCGGCCTCCACGTGGTTCCCCCTGGAAACCATCGTAAGTCCTCAGGAATGGCAACGCATGTACACTCTGGCAACAGTATACTCTGTTATGTCCATGGTACTGCTCATGTCTATAGGCGACGGTTACCACTTTCCATCAGGTGGTCCGTCAGCTTATTTGCCATTCTAAATTGTATAAAAAAAAGTATTACATACGAATAAAAAAATTTGTCTCTGCCTCATTCGTCATACTCGTGAACGGTTGCTACATGTATCTTTATACAATATTAAAAATCTACATATAAATAAACTGACAGTTTTATAATGAACCTTATTGCTGCAGTTAGTGCATTTTTATAGCTGCAATGTTACAGCCCTTTAATAGCTCACGTATATTAAGTATAACATACACTGCCCATACGATCTCATAGTGGTGGGCGATATAATATCATATTTATTGCTTTTATGTAATTGAATTTGTATAATTTAGGTATTCATTATGTTTAGAGTGCTTGAAACTGATAGAAATTGACTTCTGACTACCCTACTTCTAATTTTTTTTTTTTATACAACTTAGAATGGCAAACAAGCTGACGGCCCACCTAATGGAAAGTGGTAACCGTCGCCTATAGACATGAGCAGTACCATGGACATAACAGAGTATACTGTTTCGCCCATGATACCCCTCATGCGTTGCCATTCCTGAGGACTCAGGTGTTATTCCTCTGTACCCAGTAAATTGATTCAATTAGCGAATAGAACGTACGCACACAATGTATTTTATCCATATTTCTTTATTTTTTTTTTTAGTTGAATTTTGCGGATCACTTTTGGTCACAATAAAACATTAGTGTTTTGCTCTTTTTAGGGCAAAGCAATAAGCTGAGTTGTGGCCATTTTGTGTCACTGTGGCACACGCATGATAGGGGAAAATTGTTACTTATTTTATGCAATTATATAATAATCCAATAATGTATATATTATATTATATCGAAATGAAGGATATCATCTAAATGTTTACAGATATCCGACTGGTATGGGCGATATATAAATGGATGGATGACTTTTTTCCACTATCAATGCCGAGAGCAATCCGATATATAGATATCGGTGCGGTACGTATATTGTCCATGCCTACAATCTCAAGATATCATAATTAACTCGGATGGCGGCATGTTCAAATTAAATTATGTCCAAATTAAACGTTACGGCCGCTATAAATCGGAGGTGCGCAGGCGCCGCTGTTACGCGCACGCATGATATATCGGCTGCTCTCCTATACGATACTTGCAAGGTGAATTGTGGTCTAAGTCACGGACGGATGACTTTATCATTTCGGGCTATAGATTCTCTCTCTCCGCTCCCACGTTTTAACTACGTAAATGTGTGTAAATCTACTTGTTATAGATTTCTGAGATTTATATTAAATTTCAATTCTAGCTAATACATATACAGTAGTAGCTAGTACATATTATAAATATACAATACACAACTAAATAAATCCTCTGGAAACCCTTGTGGTTAATTCTTTCTGCTGCTTTCATTCTCATCAATCGTCCCTCATTAGTGATCCATCAGCTTATACCAAGTGCGCAGGCAGGGTTGCCATTCTATGTTTTATCACTAATTGAAACAAATTGTATATATTTTGCAATGCCCATTGTATTAATAAATAACACAATGGGCACCTTGCTTATTTGAACAACTTGCATAACCTTATGGTTATGCAAGTTGACGGTTACCGAGCAGTTTTCTATTTAAATTGGTAACATTAAAAGTTTTTTACGATATCAATTTAAATACTCGCAGAATATAGATTTACTAGATCGCTACAAGTCTATGCCTTGTACCGAGCGTTAAATGAAATACAACTCAATCTGCACACAGTGCTCCATTTTGTTTGTTTTTTTTCTCTCTCTTTCAGAATCAATAAGCGAGTGATACTCGCCGAATACGAAACGAGTGCCGACGATACTTATAACTTCATTAAAAAAAACGAGACAACTCTACAGATTAAAAATATAAATATTGTAATTAATATTATACTAGTTCTTTTGTAGCGCTTCTAGCATGTTTGCTCAATCTCGCGTAGATGACTACTACGCTGTAAGGAGAAAGAGGACTGCGTCATTGCTACACAGGGTTAGGACAAGCACCAACAGCATTCTAAAAGTAATAGGCGAGAAATATAACTCGCCTATAATTGGACATTTCATTCAGGTGCTGATCTAGTCGGCTGGCTCACATCTCAGTGAACTGCTTAATTTAATCAATTTGCTTTTCTTTTTTTTTACTAACATAGTTTGTATATATATATATATATATATATATATATATATATATATATATATATATATATATATATATATATATATATATTTATAATACTAGTTTATAATATTGTCTGGATGATTTACTTAATCGTTTTTAAATAGCTAAACAGATTTTAATTAAATTTCAGACACAAGTAGTTTGTATTCTAGATTAACTTTTTATGAACTTATGGTCGAGGGATGGGTAGCAGTGTCAAACCTGCCAAACATAGTAACTACTTGTAAAACATAACAGAGTATACCGTTTCGCCCATGATACCCCCCATGTGTTGCCATTCCTGAGTACTCAGGTGTTATTCCTCTGTGCCCTGTAAATTTACGCCATATACCATCCTTCAAACCGAAACACAGCCATGCAAACACAACTGCTTTACGCTACGAAACACTAATGGAACAGAGGTACCCAAGCAACCTTTGTACAAAGTCTCCCTCTGGTGAGACTTCTATATACTTCTCTATTGATAACTCATATAGGCCAGACAAAACAGAAGAGAAGAAGAGAGACTATTTAAAAGATAAGAGCGGTTAGTTACGAGGAATAATTGAAATAAATAAATTTCAAATGTTATTTGTAATTATTACCCAATTATGTATAAGACATAATATCAATATGTCTGCTTTGAACAAAATGCACACCGTTCACGGTGGCTGAACTTGGCAATGTTTGCAATTAGTCTAATGCATACAAATAGCTGGTTATTTTTATCGAATTAGTATCTAATTGGGTATAATGCTAGTGAAGAGACCACGTTAATTGTTGCAATTAAAAATACTTTATATTTTTTTTTTTTGTATCATATGGCATATTTACCAGAGGGAGACTTTGTACAAAAGTCGATTGCTTGGGTACCTCAGTCCTATTCGTGTTTCAACCGTGAAGCAGTTGTGTTTGCATGGCTGTCCTTTCGGTTTGAATGGTGGGATATGGCGTGAATTTACTGGGTACAGAGGAATAACATCTGAGTCCTCAGGAATGGCAACGCATGGGGGTATCATGGGCGAAACAGTTTACTCTGTTATGACCATGCTACTGCTCATGTCTATAGGCGACGGTTACCACTTTCCATCAGGTGGACCGTCAGCTTGTTTGCAATTCTAAGTTGTATAAAAAAAAATATTACAGTAATTTTTTTTTTTTTAATTATAATCAGGCAAAGGGCTAGTGTTGCCCGTTATGAGACGGGATTTTAAAAATAAATGGTAGAGGATTTTGGTATTATTGATAGTTTGATGTTATTTTGAGAAATACCTAAAGAAAGATAAGAAGTCATGGATTAAAAGTTCAAGATGAATTAACAGGCATAAAATGGATGTAGGAAAACGAATTTTTAATGAAATAAGTGACTCAATGTGAGTTAAAAGTGATTTAAAAGAGTAACTGTTGAGTTTCTTGCGGGCTCTTCTCAACAGATAATAACTTTACGAACCCTGCAGTGGATTAAAAAAAAAATACGATTTATAAGTGATTGTAAAATAGACTTGCTATTTAAATGAAGATAATTTGAATTAGGATTTTTTTTTAAATAAAAAGAGGCAAATATGCATGCGGCGCACTTGATGGTAAGTGACTACCGCCGCTTATAGGAATGAGTGAGGAATGAACATGTAAGAAACAGGAAAAGAAAATATTTTTTTATTTTTATTTTTTTTATTTTTTTATTTTATTTTATACAAAAATCCACAGCTCTTAAAAAATAACTTACATGCTATATATACTTATATGATTTAGATTGTCCACATCTTTATCACTTTTTAAGTAATTTATTCATTATTTTATCATCATCATCAATGGTAATAATCATCTATGCACGACGCATCTTTTTGGTTTTATACTATTTCTGTTCTTTCTACTATACGAGGTTTGTCCGGAAAGTACGTATAAAAGTTTTTTAAAAATTTTATTTTACAATTATTCAGGTAAATCAATTTTATCCCCTTCAAAGTACTCCCCCTGTGACATAATGCACTTGTGCCAACGCCGTTTCCACTGTGAGAAGGCTCCTTGAAAGTCCTCTGGTTGTAGGTTTCTCAGCTGCCCCGTCGTAGCTTTTTTTATCTCATTTATGTCCCCCAAATGCCGCCCCCGAAGTACCAATTTGGTTTTTGGGAACAAGAAGAAGTCACACGGGGCCAAATCCGGCGAATAGGGGGGTGTTCGGTCACCGTAATGGAATTTTTACTCAAAAACTCACGGACAACAAGAGAGGTGTGAGCAGGGGCATTGTCGTGGTGAAGAATCCAACGCCCCTCTCGCGCCAATTCTGGACGAACTCGTGCCACACGAGCTTTGAGGCGTCTGAGCACATCGACGTAGAATTTTCCATCAACTGTCTGGCCTGGAGGGACGAATTCTTGATGGACAATCCCCCGAACATCGAACTCTTTCTCGGCCCTCTCTGAATCTTTTTAGCCACTTGTGGACGGTTGGTTCCTTCACAGCATCATCCCCATAAACTGTTCTGAGATCGGCAAAAATTTCACGGCCATTCTTGCCGAGTTTCGAGAGAAACTTGATTACGACGCGCTGCTCTTCAACGGAAGCGGGCTCCATGCCGACGGGGTTTCGTTAAGAGGTAACTTCACAGATGGCGTGACAAGCCAGTTCGCACCGCACGGCGGTCAGACCAGAACTGAAGCATTGTTAGGGACATAAGGAAGGGGTCCTGCGCTTACCTGGCCTCCCCACTCCTCTTTCTCGCATTCCAGAACACTTTTATACGAACTTTCCGGACAGACCTCGTAAATAAATAAATGTTTACAAAACACAATTTTAGTTTGCAAATGAATAGAAAAGTAGATGATTCATCTAATATGGCATTTTAAGAAGTGCCGCATATTCTCTGATATTTATCTCGTGTCTCAACTCGGCGTATCTCAGATTGTAGTGGCGTCACACCCTTTCTCGGAAGTGCGGCGAGCGATCGATAATAAGTTCTTTTGTACTATGTTACTTATGTGTAAAGTTATATTATTACTACCTATACTTACGCATAATCGCTTCCAATTAAAAAAAAAATTGTACAAGTCTATGCAACCAGTTCGTTAAAATTAAAAATTTTATACTACACATACAATATAAAATTTTCATATATTGTCGTTATTGCATATTGTAAATAGTTATACAACATTTAATATTAGTTTATTTTGTTGTATTGGTACTTTAAATGGTTACACAGATTCTTTTCCAGTTTTATCGATAAGCGCAGTGCTGACTCATATATAGGACAGCATATTACATATTTAAATTTCAGAAGTATAATAAGTCGTTGTTATTTCGATATTTTTAACCTATAACTACAATTGACAATTATTAACACAATTTTATTAATTTTTCCTTCCCAACCTTTCTATTTGTATGCTTAAGTACATTTTCTTCTTTTAATTTTAGTAAACTTTTTGTTCTGTTATTACAATCTCCAGTCCCCGTCCAATATAGCGCCTCTGTTTTCGCGCCAAATTAGAATTGCCACTTAAATTCTTAAAATGGGTAAGTAGCACTCCTGATAAAAAAATCATTCCAATTTCAAATGTTGTTTAAACTCGACTTTCTTTTTGAATTTTCTTTCTGGTTGTGGTAGTAATGACTATGACTCATGACAATTAGACTAAGTTCAACCCTGTGACATCGACATAAGGTTTAATTTTATTGTAATTAATTTGAACGGTACGAGACAGAATCATTGTTTGAGCACTGCATTGTATTAATTTTTATTTGTTTTTTCTTCAACTCTAAAGCAACTCAATTAAGATATCGTATAGACAATTAGGTGACAAAACCTGTAGGCGGTCACAATTATTCGAGCGAGCGATCCGATTGAAAAACATCGTTCGTTTCAATAAAGGAATGTTGATGTACTGATACAGATATTTTGTTCAATCGATCGATTATCGCGATCTTATGTGTTATTTTAACCCTTAAAAGCCTGATTTTTTTAATCAAATTAAAAAAACATATAAGTGTATCCTTTTTTATGGGGGGAAAGGGATTGTTAGTAATGGGGTCTAACTGTCCTATTGCTAGCAATATACCCTATCAGGTCGACCTCCACGTGGTTCCCTCTGGAAACCATCGTAATTAATTTTAGTGCAATTCATCACGATAGGCTAACTGACCTGCTTTCATCCTCACCTATCATCCCTCGCTGGTGCCCTGCCAGCGTATACTGTTAGCGCAGGCGGGGTTACCATTCCATTATCATCCATTAAAAAAATATATTAAAATTAAGTGTATCCTTTACTGTGTTTACTAATGGGGAAAAATAGTAAAAAAAATCAAAATGATATTTTTATATATTAATTTTGAAAAAAAAAAAAAAACATTTGGTATCATTTTTGATACTTTAGGGCATTACAGTAATCAAAATATTTAAATTTATTTAACAATGAAACAATACAAACCCCGGTATCAAATTTGAAACTTCAGGTATTTATGGGTTAAACTCTGAAAACATCTCTAAAGCCTAACTGCGGTTGTCAACTTGCCTGGCAAGCGTGGAAATTACTAACAAAACCTCCCAAGGGGGAGGCTTCTGTTCAGCAGTGGACAGTTAAAGGCTGATATAATTAGGCTATCTTTTATCCCAACCAATCAATACGATCATGGGCGGCGGTAGTCACTTACCATCCGGTGAGCCGCATGCTCGTTTTCCCCCTGTGTTATAAAAAACAACAACGGACCATCATAATCATAAGTACCATCTCACCTTTAACTCACGATTAAAAGGCCAAGTAATTGTTTTTGCTAGATTTACGAACATTGCCTAATTTTATGGCGAGCTGTGCATACAGATTTGTCACGTTTGAGCCCTCGTTGTTTATGGGTACCATGTACCCCTTTGACTTAGCCGTAAGCCGACTAGCAAACGCGAAAACATCGGATAAAACTAATCTTCCGCGTAAAGTCAAGGGTTTACGACCTTGTGTTGAATACACACGGACTTGTTGTTCATCAAGCAGAATTTTCTAGTTTTTTTTTTTTTTATGATTGCCCTCTCAGGACATATTTAAGAAAATTTTATATGAGAAGACCTGTATATGCCAAAACAATATTTCGAAAATTTTCCGAAATTTTATTTGTTTGCCTGCATCTTTGTTCAGGCATCATGCAAAAACTATTGGATACATATTTTTTGGATAAAATGGACACAGTTTTCACAACTGTATTTCTAAAGGTTTAACTTAACTGATGTATGTTTCGTCTTGATGCATCATCAATTTAGTATAACTAAGTATTAAAGTGTAGTAATTATTAATTCAGTCTTGCGCCACCTACCCACTTCTACTCGTATCTGTTCTCCTTTAACCAAAGATTGTAAGATATTGTCCTACTAATAAGACCGCCTTTTGTACCTTTATTTGTATATTTCAATCTGTATTTATATTACTGTATTTCACTTGAATTATTCACTTGTCATTGTATATTTTTGTTTATGGTACAATAAAGAGTTCAATAAATAAATAAATTATTTACATGGGATTTCTTACCGCATGCCAATATAGATATACAAGCTCGCCGTCCGCAAGGCGCATGTGTCAGATCGCCAAGTTATCGGCAAGACACGTAGTGTAGGGTAACAATTAACATTCGCCCGGGCCGGCCGTCCCGATCATCAGCTAGATGCGAACGCTTCTAATATGGGAGCTTTTAATTACCCAGCGGCGCCTTAAAGGTGGGTTGCGTGTTTACAGCATATAAAGCTCAGGTTGGGTAAAATGCCGGCCTTATATCAATTGCCACCTATGATCGTGCTCTGATAGTAGTCGAGCTATACACGATTTCTTGTTTTAACCTACATGGATTTTTTATGAATCTTACCAGAGGCAGACTTTGTACAAAAGTCGATTGCTTGGGTACCTCTGTCCCATTCGTGTTTCAACCGTAAAGCAGTTGTATTTGCATGGCTATGTTTCGGTTTGAAGGGTGGGATAGTGCGTGAATTTACAGGGTAGAGAGGAATAACACCTGAGTCCTCAAGAATGACAACGCATGGGGTGTATCATGGGCGAAGCAACGTACCTACTCTGTTATATCCATGGTACTGCTCATGTCATGCTGTCAGCTTGTTTGCCATTCTAAGTTGTATAAAAAAAATAGGAAAAATACAGAGACGGATTATATATATATATATATATATATATATATATATATATATATATATATATATATAAACTAGTACATATATAGATAGATACTCTTTATTGTTTCCTTCAAAAGATTACAATAGTAAACTTATTATAAATATAAACAATTACAAGAAATAAATGCAATGAGAAAACAATGGGCGACCTTACCGCTAAGAGCGATCTCTTCCAGGCAACCTTTGGATGGAGAGGAGTAATTATAAACAATTTGGTGGAAGACACGATGAAATTCTATTTTTTTTTTAATAGATGATAATGGAATGGTAACCCCACCCGCGCTATCGGTATACACCGGCGGGGCACCAGTGAAGGATGATAGGCGAGTATGAAGCAGGTCAGTTAGCCCATCGTGACGAATTCAACAAGAATTGTTCACGATGGTTTCCAGGGGGAACCGCGTGGAGGTCGACCTAATAGGGCATATTGCTAACAATGGGGCTGTCAAATTCCATTGCTAACAATCCCTTTCCCCCCCGATGAAATTCTATTATTTCTTAATATAGAGATGTGATACATGTAATAATAGTATACCATACAATAGAACGCTTAAACAGGTACAAAATGCACTAGAACAAAAAAAATGCAACCCAACAACTGCAAATACAATGGTTGGACAATTAGTTAAACAGTTATCCAATATTTCCTAGCGTTCTATCTAGTTATTATGTGTCTGCGAGACGTGGGATTATGTTTTTGTTGGTATTGTCAACAAGATGTCGCTGTCTTACTTTCCGTTAGGGCCTGTTCACAGTGAAATTTAAAACGGCAGGACTTTTTTATGCAACTTGGGGTCTGTTCACATACTGTCACAGTGAAATTTTAAACGGCAAGACTTTTTATATGTAACTTAGGGTCTCTTCACACACGGTCACAGTGAAATTTTAAACGGCAAGACTTTTTATATGTAACTTAGGGTCTCTTCACACACGGTCACAGTAAAATTTTAAACGGCAATACTCTTTATATATAACTTAGAGTCTGTTTACATACTGTCACAATAAAATTTTAAACGGCAAGACTTTTTATATGTAACTTAGGGTCTCTTTAGACACTGTCACACTGAAATTTTATACTGCAAAACTTTTTTATATGTAACTTAGGGTCCGAACCACAGATATGCAAATACAACTTTACAGCAGAAATATAAATGGGACAGACAGACTTATAATAAATCGAAGATTGCGAGAGTAATCTTTTAGAACATTGGCTTAGAAAGTAAGAAATAAAAAAAAAAATTATTTGTACTCATGATATAGTTTAACTTATTCAAAGGTCGTAATAGTTCCCTCTTATACATACCTATAACAAAACTAGTACATTATCATAGATTAAAAACAGTAATTCTCTATCTATGTACGTCTTAATAGATAAGACATGTCAAAACACGATGACCTGTCACGGTACAAACATGTTAAATTATCCAGTTTTTCAATGAAATAATGAAGTATTGAAGTAAATATTTTTTAAATAATATAAGTACCTGTGCTGTTTATTATGTCAACTAAAGTAATTTATACTTGGCGTTTGACATTTACGCGTGTGTTGCCAGTAATTGGGGCCAGCTTTGGATGTCGTATTGATGAGTGGTTTAGTTCACATTCAATGACTAGGTTATATTTTTTTTAAATACCATTAATTATGTAAATATAATGAAATTAGCATTTTATCAACATGTCACTGGCAATTAATTTAATATGTTATTATCATAAACCATAGTGTTGTGTAATAATCGATTAATCAATGAATCGATATTGTTTATCTAGATTAAATATATATCGATTGGTGAATCGACAATGTCGATAATATCGATACTTATTCGAATCCTGCTATATTAGATTTCATATTATCGCGTATTATACGACGAAATATATTAAAAATACTAAATTAGTTTATTTTCTTTACGATTCTAGTATACCTATTATATTTAATATAAGTAATTTTTTTTTTGTTGGATGAAAATGGTATGGTAACTCCGCCTGCGCTAACGGGATACGCTGGCGGAGCACCAGGGAAGGGTGATCGATGAGAATGAAAACAGGCCAGTTAGCCTATCATGATGAATTCATCAGGAATTAACCATGATAGTTTCCAGGGGGAACCGCGTGGAGGTCGACCTGGTTAGGTATATTGCTAGCAATGAGATTTTTAGTCTCCATTACTAACAATCCCTTTCCCCCCAATATAAGTAATTATAAAGATATTTATTATGTTACACAATTTAATGTATTACGATGATCTGGCGTATTTATTAAACATATTACGTGTATGTTTATATTAGTCTAAGTGAGCCACAGACAGCCATCTATGTCGAGGCTGTTTTGACGTCGAAGAAACGGCTGTTCACGTAATCCTGGAATGTTAAGCTGTGGCCTCTCAACGTTTAGAAATCCTCGGAACAGTGAAGTCGCTTGTGAGGCCTGTGAAGATCCCAGGAAGCGTCTGTGTTTCTGGGCGGAGTTGGGCTGGCTGTACCAGCCACGACTCATACACACAATTGCCCAAATGAGAGGCATAGCGCGGAAACAGTCCAATTTACATTTACATTTTATTAGTCTAATTATATGTTAATTATATATTATGTATTACTTTATATGTTATCAATTATATAATGCACCGCCTACTTATTTCTCTGTTTGTCCAATGGTTGACTGGTAGAGAACACCGTCCGGTGTTAATTCCGCCAAATATACATAGATTTTTTTTTAACTATAAGCCAAATCTTTTTGTAATATGGATAAAAAAAACATATTACGCCGACCCCAAATAAATTAGGATAAGGGTAGGAATATAATGATGTACATGAAATTTCACTGTACATTAAAGCTTAAATAAATAAAATTATTTTACATATTGATTCACGCAGGCGAAACCGCCGGTAGCAATTAATAACGTGAAGTCAGTAAAGATAGTTTTTATTACATAAATGCATACATTATACATAATTATATAGCTATGTATGTGCATATATAAATATTTAAAGTATAATCACAACACACAATCGGAAACCGGAAAGAAGTAGCACCTACGATTCGCTACCCTATTTGGTATTTCAAATTGTTATAAAAAAAAAATAAAATGACAGTGACGTGAAATTGAAGAGATGAAATCTCGTCGCAGGAGGTCGCCCCGACCCCACACACTTGACGTATATTGCGTTGTCCGGTGAAAATAGTTTCCAATAAATTAAATGTCTTTATGCTATGGGGTCCAGTCACGTGGCCGCGATGCTAAGAGGGCGATGCGAATCTTTAGGGAAATTATTCTAGGACTTTAGGTGAATTTTGTCTATATATAACGGGAATTTTATAAACTTACCGTTTGTCGTTTCCGACATCGTTAAAAAAGAACATAAATTAAAAAAAAAAATAAACAAATAATACAGTGATATTTTTTTTTTATTGCTAGAAGAACGTAGAATCGATTTTGAACAGTTAAACTGAAGCACGCGCTGCTAGTGTCCTCCAATCGATAATTAATTAATTGATCGTATTCACACAGAATAATCGAAATATCCATTGGCCTATTGATAGTATAAAGATTATCGATTAAATCGACATTTTACACAATTTTATCGATTATAATCTAGCAATACTATTGACTGACACTTAGTCAAAACTCCAATTAAAAAATAATTTACAATTATTTAATCGATAGTGTTGTTCTAGTATTCGCCACCAATCTTTCGATCGATTATTTCGATTAATGTTTAGTTAAATTTATTGATGATAATATTAATAATTCTTTTTGCAATAGGCTTTATTCTCGTGGATAGGCTTTACTGTTAGTACCGCTACAATTGATAATTGAAGTTGCCGTTTTTGATAATTCCGTTTATAATCGAAATTACTTCCTTCTGTGTTTTTTTTAATACCACTGAGGTGGCAAACAAGCATACGGCCCACCTGATCGTAAGCGGTTACCGTAGCCTATGAACCCCTGCAATACCAGGGGTATTACGCGCGCATTGCTGACTTTGTTTCTTTACTTCCCTTTTGAAGAGCGAAATTGTCGATCACATACTGCTTTTGCCAAGACTATGTCGGCTTAAATTATTTTTCCATATATATATATATATATATATATATATATATATATATATATATATATATATATATATATATATATATATATATATATATATATATATATATATATATATATATATATATATATATATATATATATATATATATTATATATATATATATATATATATATATATATATATATATATATATATATATATATATATATATATATATATATATATATATATATATATATATATATATATATATATATATATATATATATATATATATATATATATATATATATATATATATATATATATATATATATATATATATATATATATATATATATATATATATATATATATATATATATATATATATATATATATATATATATATATATATATATATATATATATATATATATATATATATATATATATATATATATATATATATATTATATATATATATATATATATATATATATATATATATATATATATATATATATATATATATATATATATATATATATATATATATATATATATATATATATATATATATATATATATATATATATATATATATATATATATATATATATATATATATATATATATATATATAATAAACTATTCCGAGTGCTGTTCCTTCTACCTTAAATCTGGTAAGAATAACCTGTCAACCCCACGGTACATAACAGAAATTTAATTTACTATAACTGACAAGAACTTGGAGACCTAAGTCGGATCATGACCGTCACTATTACGTGTTGCCAATGGCTATGAGTTTTATAGTAGATATGTCTTATTTTAAGGTGTGAAGATGGAATGGTAATGGAAAAGCTCCCGCCTTCAGTTTTCCATATAATACGGAGACTTTAAAAAAAATGTACCTATAAACATTTAAAAGGCTACGCACAAGCAACTCTTCTCGTGTTGCAGGGCTACGGTTGCCAAGTCATCTTTTCATCAGGTGGACCGTCTGCTTGTTTGCTTTCCTAACAATAAAAAAAAAATAGTGTTGAGAGACAACTATATTTTTTTAACTAAATAAAATAATTATCAGTTACACTACGAGTATTGTATTAGGATAACGACGAAAAGTAGTTTATAGGATTAAAAATAAACGAAAAAAAACTTTCTACAAAGCGTCTTTGATAGTATGGAACCTCCATACTATCAAAGACGCATTGAAAATATTACACGTAATAAAGCAGGGATTGTCCAAAGTCCAACAGAGCCCGGATAGCCGTGATTTGCGCAAAATCTCTTTGAATATCCAATTTTATTTACAAAGAGCCTGTACAGAGAATTTTGCATTCAATTTTCATACAGCTCACTGCCAAGATATTTCGCCTCTCTTTCTGGTTTAAACAAGATGATATTGACAAGAAAGGGAGAGGAATAGCGAAGTCGGTCAAAGCAAAGCGTTCTACCCTCCACGAAGGCAAGTGGACAGCTCGCGTGAAATATTAATGACTTGTTTTCTCTGTGATATTTAGAGATTTTACCAGTTGGTTCACGTTTTAATATTTAATAATATGTTAATTACTTTCCTAGTAAGGTTACCGTTACTAAAAATCCTGTGTTTTTTAGATATTTTTATGAAATCTGATATATTGTCCTGGTTATCTAAACATTGCTATGTACTTTTTATACTTAATTACTTTTTTTTTTATACAACTTAGAATGGCAAACAAGCTGACGGCCCACCTGATGGAAAGTGGTAACCGTTGCCTATAGACATGAGCAGTACCATGGACATAACAGACTATACTGTTTCGCCTATGATACCCCCCATGCGTTGCCATTCTTGAGGACTCAGGTGTTATTCCTTTGTACCCTGTAAATTCAGGCCATATCCCACCCTTCAAATCGAAACACAGCCATGTAAACACAACTGCTTTACGGTTGAAACACGAATGGGACAGAGGTTGGGTACCTCCTGGCAATCGACTTTTGTACAAAGTCTCCCTCTGGTAACTTCTTAAATACAGCAGCAAAATGAAGTAGCAAATTTTAAAAGAACTGGCTATTAAAATTGAATTATTTTGTTTAATTCCGCTGCTATTAGTACGTGTGAGACTGGCAACATTCGAATATTGATTGCCACTATTATTATCAGAAGTTCCACAACCTTCCATATTGGCCATCAATCTCCGACCGTCAGTTTGTTCACGCACCTTTTGCGAGACTATCGATAGTGGAATGAAAATAATTACATTCAAATAACGAGTGATATGTACTTCAGCAAGTTAACACCTAGTTCAGTAAAATATTTCAATATGAAACTTAAAAGTAATAGAATTTCTTAGGCTTAAGAGAAATTAATGGTCGAAGGATGGGCAGCAGCGTCTCCTTTAAAATATCACCAAAGCTCAACTGCATTTGCCAACCAGCTTGCCAAGCGTGGCAACTACTGCTAAAAATGCCTTTAATAACTGTTTATAATTGCTCTTCTCCATCCAAAGGTTGCCTGGAAGAGATCGCTTCTAGCGATAAGGCCGCCCATTGTTTTCTCATTGTGATTATTTCTTGTAATTGTTTATATTTATAATAAGTTTACTATTGTAATCTTTTGGAGGAAACAATAAAGAGTATCTATCTATCTATCTTAATGGGAGAGGCCTATATATCATTTGATAATACCTATATCATATACTAATAAAGTTTTTCAAGACACCTTGTTTACCTATCTACCTTTTAGGATCCACTTGATCCAACACTCAGCGATATTGTACACCGAACTAATTTCCCAAATATTTGCTTAACAAAAGTAGACAAAACTTTGAAAGCAAAACAAATGCATCCCCGCGCAAACATGCCGGCGCTATAAAATGTCAACAGGGGTGTTGGATTGTGCAAATAGGTCGAATGCACACTCAGTACAAGGGTGCTTAGCGGGCATTGTCTTAACTCTTAAACTAATGGAGATGGAGATGCGCATTTCACTTGCATGGACATTCTTTGGGGAAAACATTTCTTTTTATAATTGACTGGCTGAATCTAATAGCTTCATCTGCGTGAATGTGCTAAGTTAGGCTATAAACTACACGTGTACAAAATTTGATTCGAATTTGTTTATTTATTTATTCTTTACTGCACAATAAAACTTTGCAAGCTTAACGCCATATGGCATTCTCTACTAGCTTTTATTTGTTTATACAACTTAGAATGGCAAACAAGCTGACAGCCCACCTGATGGAAAGTGGTAACCGTCGCTTATCGACATGAGCAGTACCATGGACATAACAGAGTAAGCTGTTTCACCCATGATACCCCCCATGCGTTGCCATTCCTGAGGACTCAGGTGTTATTCCTCTGTACCCAGTAAATTCACGCTATGTCCCACCCTTCAAACCGAAACACAGCCATGCAAACACAACTGTTTCACGGTTGAAACACGAATGATAAAAATAAAAAGCGTATGAAGGGCAGATGTGGCGAAAATTATGACATAATTATACATAAGAAATACACATAAACACTACTTATAATATACACAGTTATACTAATAATATATGCATATATATATATATATATATATATATATATATATATATATATATATATATATATATATATATATATATACATACATAAAAACTATGGTATACATGAGATATAGTATATTCAGTAACCTGTAACTAGTAACTGTTTAGTAGTTTTTATGTGAAGAATAAACATCCATCCAACGTTACAAATTCTCGCATCTTTATAATATATTATTACTATAATACTGATAGTGGTCTAAAGACAGGCAACGCACAAGTGTGAAGCAGTTGTGTTTGCATGGCTGTGTTTCGGTTTGAAGGGTGGGATATGGAGTGAATTTACTGGGTACAGAGGAATAACATCTGAGTCCTCAGGAATGACAATGCATGGGGGGTATCACGGGCGAAACAGTATACTCTGTTATGTCTATGCTACTGCTCATGTCTATAGGCGACGGTTACCACTTTCCATCAGGTGGGCCGTCAGCTTGTTTGCCATTCTAAGTTGTATAAAAAAAAAACTACCTTCTTTTTGAAGTTGATTGGAAAGCCGCATTGTCTTCTACAGGATAAAAGCACTTATTCCGATAGAACAAACAAGGAAAACCGCAGTCTGTCACTTGAAATCGATTAAACAACATTCTATATTAATCACAAGATCCCCATATGTGACTGACTCTCGCTCCGTACCACTGTATTGGCAATGTCTCGAAATTACATTTCGGACATAACTTTTTCTCTATTTGTCCTACGTCGTTAGACAAGGAAGCAAAGTTATTCGCTCGTTGGTGATTCGCGATAAAGTTGTAGTGGTAGGTAGGTATATCCACCCTCTATTTGGGGTAGGAAGTAAATCCTTTGGCACACTGTCACGGCTTACGGATTACGTGTGAATGAGTGTTGCCCTGTGTTATACATAAGTTGCTGGCTTGTTTCCTATTCTGTTACTTTAAGGTGGAGAAAATTGGCATAATCTTATGTTATTGTGCCGTTTTTATGAATAGATGAGGTAGAATTTTAGGCCATATTATACGAGATGGAGTTTTTTAAAGAGCATAGTAGAAGGAAAAATAAATTCCCAAAAAGGGTTTTTTTATGGATGAAAATGGTATAGTAACCCCGCCTGCGCTAACGGGATACGCTGGCGGAGCACCAGTGAAGGGTGATTGATGAGAATTAAACAGACCGGTTGGCCCATTATGATGAATTCATCAAGAATTAACCATGATAGTTTCCAGGGGGAACCGCGAGGAGGTCGACCTGGTTGGGTATATTGCTAGCAATGGGATTCTCAGTCTCCATTACTAACAATCCCTTTTCCCCCTCCCAAAAAGGGTTGACGTCAGGTAGGCGGCCGGTTGTGAAACTATAAGCCGAATATTTTTGTAATAAATTACGCCGTGCCCAAGTAATAATTGGGATAAGGGTAGAAAGGTGATGATGATGAGTAGAAGGAAAAATAGAGGCAAAAAAGGAAAGGAAAAGCTGAGAAATAATTACATGGGACAGATAAAGGAAAGACTAGGTGTCATGTCGTATAGGGAGATCAAAGATATGATCTGAAATACGAGTATGGAATAAACAGTAGATGTGTATACGAGACGTAGACTGTACAAAAGTCGTTTACTTGGGTAGATAGATAGATAGATATAATATTTATTTGCATCACCTACAGCACACAAATAACATTAGCTATTGGTACATATTTAAAAGGAAATAAAACAAAACATATACAAATAAAAACAAACAAAAACAAAGTACATAAAAACACAATACATGTTACACAATTTCTCGTGAGTGTGCTACAGTAACACAAAATGGTCACAACTCAGTCTATTGCTTTGCTCTCAAAAGAGCAAAACACTGATATTCTGTTGTGGCCAAGAGTCAGTCGCGAGAATTCTTGACAAACAAAAAAAAAAAGGAATTAAGCTAAATACTTCCGTCCCATTCGTGTTTCAAACCGTAAAGCAATCGTGTTTGAACGGCTGTGTTTCAGTTTGAAGGGTGGGATATGGCGTGAATTTACAGGGTACAGAGGCGTAACACCTTAGTCCTCAGGAATGGCAACGCATTGGGGTATCATGGGCGAAACAGTATACTCTGTTATGTCCATGGTACTGCTCGTGTCTATAGGCAACGGTTATCACTTTCCATCAGGTGAACTGTCAGCTTGTTTGCCATTCTAAATTGCATAAAAAAATGTATTACAGTAATTGCTCCGACAAGAGGAAACTCAATAAAAATAAAAATAAATTGTGTGGACGTTATTTTTTATATATACATACATACATACATATCTGTCACGCCTGTCTCCCATTAGGGTAGGCAGAAACAATTGAATTTTTTATATATATAAGGCTGATAAGATGATAGCAAATCTCATAATGATAGCTGAGCTATTAAGGCACTATGTGGTAACAAACAAACATAATTTCATACTTATTGTTAGTAAGGATTGAATTGACGGTATAAATGAATATTGCGTAAACCAATTGCTGATTCTCTACGACTTGCATAATGTAACGCCTGGACTTTGCATATGCATAGGAATATTAACTCCAATATGAAGAAGCGAGTGTTATGTCCGCTCAACTACGCTCACCGCCCGAATGTAAAATACGAGTATGCTTTATGTTATAAGAGGTAGCGGAATGGAATGTCTACGGAATATAACTTGGTAATAATAATAATATCATATAATATTATTCATATAATGTCTTTCTTCTGTCTAGGCTTAAAGAGCGTTCATAAATTTAGCAAATTCCAAAGCACATATGAAATAGCTGCAAAGTTTTGAGTAGTAGATTTTTTTTTTATACAACTTAGAATGGCAAACAAGCTGACGGTGAGCCTGATGGAAAGCGGTAACCGTCGCCTATAGACATGAGCAGTACCATGGACATAACAGAGTATACTGTTTCGTCCATGATACCCCCATGCGTTGCCATTCCTGAGGACTCAGGTGTTATTCCTCTGTACCCTGTAAATTCACGCTATATCCCACCCTTCAAACCGAAACACAGCCTTGCAAACACAGCTGCTTCACGGTTAAAACACGAATGGGACAGAGGTACCCAAGCAAACGACTTTTGTACAAAGTCTCCCTCTGGTAGTTAAAAATAAAATTTTCTGTAAATGATGCAGACTGACTAAAGCGAACGTTAGCTTTCGATGCGATATTGAACGCTACCTCCTATCACTTGCAGCACACACGGGTTCAATATTAACTGTCATTGCCAAGAATCGCGCGGTTGATTAATCGTAGAGGACAGACAGACAGACACAGGTGAGCTGTGCTCATTCGCTCCAAATGTTAATTGTACTGCGCTTTGTGTCTCTATTGTCGGTTTATGATTAAGACTTTTTGTTCAAGAACCCTTTCATAATGCCGGATCTTCATTACTGGATTGTTGTTTATATTTATTATTCACATTGAGCTGTTGATGTGAATAATAAATACAAACAACGGTTTTTTACAGATCAATTTTTTTTTTAACGCGCCACCTTCCTATTTATGCTTTAATTCCTTCTACCTAAAGGTTGTCTGGAAGAGATTGCTTAGCAATAAGACCGCCTTTTGTACTACACTATACCTATTGAAAATTGTTCAACAAATCCTGTTATGTTGGTGCAATAAAGCGTTAAATAAATAAATAAAATAAATAAATAAATATATAGGTAATAATCTACTATAATCAACTTTGTGCATAAAGAGATTTTTTTTAATGCGTGATAATGGAATGGTAACCCCACCCCGCCTGCGCTATCGGTATACGCCGGCGAAGCACCAGTGAGGGACGATAGGTGACGATGAAAGCAGGTCAGTTAACCCATCGTGATGAATTCCACTAGAATTAACCATGATGGTTTCCAGGGTTGTTGATGTTTTGAGAGGAACGCTGCTGCCCATTCTCCGACCATTGAGCAATCTACTTATTTGCTTATCATTTTAAACTTAGATTATACAGTTAGAGCGTCACCATACCAATGCTTCGAGAAAAACGGGTCAACTTTTTTATACAATTTTGCGTGATAAATAGTGATTCCTATATAACTTCTCTATTTAATTTGTCTTAAATTTCTGCGTCTTTTGAATGTGTAAATATTGATTTTATTTATTCAATAATAAGTCAAGATACATAGTATGCGTAAGTATATAGAACACTGTTAAAGAAAAACGTTTCAGCTAATTTGACAATTAGCTGACAAAAAGTTAAAATACGGGTCATTTGAGGCTCGATGCTATATCTATATAATCTAAGGTTACAAAGTAAACGTTTGCTGCCAGAGTCCCTGTTCGAATTGAAGCGTAATAGTTTATCCGCCTCAGTTTACATCTTTATACTTTAATACCAGCATCCTGTCTCCGAGCCAGTCCATCATTTATCACGCCCTAATCCTGTCAATGATCAGCTCAAACGCAGATTTAATGTTTGTGTTTTGTCCGCAGTTTAAGCTTGTTGAATGATATTTGATAACGACTAGTGCCTTGTTAACGTTGGATCCTATTCAAAAATCAATTATTCTGGTCTAAGTTATAAGCGTATGCGGTTTATCAGAACTGGTACTTTTTTATATTTATTTTATTAATAACAAAAGTAAACAAATATTGGCTTGCCTTGCTAAGAGCGATTTTTTTAACGGGTGATAATGAAATAGTAACCCCGCTTGCGCTAACGGTATACGCTGGCGGGACACCAGTGAGGGATGATAGGTATGGATGAAACGGCAGGTCAATTAGCCCATCGTGATGAACTCACCTGGAATTGGCGCTATTTTCCAGGGGGAACCGCAGAAAGGTTGACCTGACAGGGTATATTGCTAGCAATGGGGTTGGTAGTCCCCATTTCTTGTTAGTTATGATTGTTATTTGGGAAGCAGGGATTGTTATCCCTTCTTCCGCTCCTTATGGACATCTGTAACATTAAAATCAGAGATACTACGCCGATTTTTGTTACAAAGACATGTAGTCACTGTAGCTAAGAATATCATATTCTTATTTAGTAAATAATCAACATGATTCAAAAACAAATTAATTTACATAGTTTTTTTTTTAAAGTATTTTTCATTATCTCTTTAGACACATTTCAATGTTGCCAGTATTTTTTTCTCTGTTAACCCATAATATTTTAGAATAGCTTGATTTTTAATACAATACTCCAAAAGGTTACTCTCAAAATCTTAGATTTATTGTATACTCGTATCTGTCTATACCATTTGTGTTTTTGCTGTGCAGCTGTGTTAGCATTGTTTATATGTCAGTTATATGGCTGTTTCAGTTTGAAGGTTGGGATATGGCAATGGAACAGGGTACAGGGCATAATAGCTTATACCTTACGAATTGTAACGCATGAAATGTATCATGGGCGACACAGTATACTCCGTTATATCCATGGTACTATTCATGTCTATAGCGACGGTTACCACTTTCCATCAGGTCGATCTGCAGCTCCTTTGCCATTATAAAAAATATATATATATATATATATATATATATGAAAAGACTTAAAAGCTTAACACTTACGCCAGATCCTAATACTAAGTAAATGCCATTCAAATAAGAATTATGGTGGTAATGCTAAACGATTCAACACTCGCACTAATTATTTCCCCTCTATAGCTGCCAATATTTGTCTTAAAGAAAGCAAGATCTCTATTCAGGACTGTCCGCCATTCTGTACCAGTTCGGGCAACATGATACTGGAATACGAGCTAATGTATACGACGGCCAGGTATCAAAATACGGTACGCGTTTTAAATAAACGTAAATGATGTTAATAGAGGGGAAAAAGATTGTTATGTATTGTAATGGGGTTCGATAGTTCCATTGCTAGCAATATACCCTATCAGGTCGACCTCCACGTGGTTCCCCCTGGAAGTCATCGTGACTGGTTCTTGTTGAATTCGTCACGATGGGCTAACTGACCTGCTTCATCGTCACTTTTAATGTAATCTTTCTCTCTCTCTCTCTCACACACACACACACACACACATATACATACTTGTCAGAGACTTTGTACAAAAGTCGATTGCTTGGGTACCTCTGTCCCATTCGTGTTTCAATCGTGAAGCAGTTGTGTTTGCATGGTTGTGTTTCGGTTTGAAGGGTGGGATATGGCGTGAATTTACTGGGTACGGAGGAATAACACCTGAGTCCTCAGGAATGGCAACGCATGGGGGGTATCATGGGTGAAACAGTACACTCTGTTATGGACATGGTACTGCACATGTACATGACCAAACCGGTCAGATGATAAATGCTATCATAAAACCTTTTTTTGTAAAAGAGTATTATGTGTTTTCTAATAATATCTAACTGATATTTTTATGAGTATTTCCACTACTGGTGATTTAGTAGAAAATTTAAATAAGTAGATACACAATGCCGTGTGGTCCCGGCATAGAATGGACCACCCTTTCCTTTTCCGTAGATGCCTAAGAGAGTTTATTTTAATGGTCAAGAAATGGGTAACAGCGTCCTTTTTAAAACACCACCACCTAATGTGCTTGCTAACCCAACTTATGGGAGAGGCCTATGTTCAGCAGTGGACAGTTAACGGCTGAAGTGATGATGATGATGAACGTCCTCGTAACAAAAGAAATATTTTTATTCAAGTCAAACTTATATTTAAGCATTTCTGAATAGTCATTTTTTCCTTATCGCCCATTCGCAACGCAATTTCAGTCCAGAAGAAGGGATAAGAAACTCAACTTTTTCTTTTTTCAAAATGTTTAACTATATTAATGAATTTGTGTGAATACAAACTAATATACATATACTGCTATATAAAGGTCATAAAATAACGGTACTAAAGAGGTTTTTTTTTTGATGGGTGAAAATGGTATGGTAACACCGCCTGCGCTAACGGGATACGTTGGCGGAGCACCAGTGAAGGGTGATAGATGAGAATGAAAACAGACCAGTTAGCCTATCATGACGGATTCATCAGGAATTAACCATGATAGTTTCCAGGGGGAACCGCGAGGAGGTCGACCTGGTTGGGTATATTGCTAGCAATGGGATTCTCAGTCTACATTAGTAACAATCCCTTTCCCCCCGTATTAAAGAGGTTGTCTTATATGAAAAATGTCACTTACTGTCTTCTAATATGGGACAGTCAAATTCATACTCGACTGAAACCTGATCTAGCAATAATAAAATATTCATTGACGTTAATTTGATATCTCCACCTTGTTTTGTTTTATTTAATTTCTCACAAACGCTTATAGGGCTAATGGGGTATCCTATGGCCTTTTAATTCACTGGTGCTGGTGCTTTCATTACAATCTTTGCAAATTGTTTCTATTGTATTATATTTGTTTTTATTTTTTATTTTACAAGATTGATTCGTATTTATTTATTATTTGATAAAAACTTGATAATTAAAGATTGCGTCCCCAAAAAAAAACTTGAATTCAATTGTGATGTAACCAGTTATTTTGATTAAAAAAACTAAGCTTTCAGTAGTTTTTAAATGAAAAATAAACACAGAATCGATACGACATCATAACCTTCAAGAAAAGAGCATATTCCTTTTTAAAAGGCCGGCAGCACACCTGCAATGTTTCTGGTGTTGTGGGTGATCATGGGCGGCGGTAGTCATTTACCATCAGGGCTCACCTGATGGTAAATGGCAGGCATGCTCGTTTGCCCCCTGTGTTATAAAAAAAAACATACACCCTTTCATTGTTACAAATAGTTTAATGCACGTAGTATTAGGGTTTTAATGCAAAATAAAATTAATAAGGTGGTGTTTCACAGAAAAACTGACTTTAATTATAACAAAATAAATTATTGATTTAAAATATCTGTCTGTCCCATTCGTGTTTCAAACGTAAAGCAGTTGTTTGCATGGCTGTGTTTCGGTTTGAAGGGTGGGATATGGCGTGAATTTAGTGGGTACAGAGGTATAACACCTGAGTCCTCAGGAATGGCAACGCATGGGGGATATCATGGGCGAAATAGTATACTCTGTTATGTCCATGGTACTGTTCATGTCTATAGGCGACGGTTACCACTTACCATCAGGTGGGCCGTCAGCTTGTTTGCCATTCTATGTTGTATAAAAAAGACTCTTCACAGATGAAGTTCCATAGATTATTTATTACTTTTAATAACTGTCTGGAAGTTGGCGATCAATTCACCACGGCACACCATCGACCACTCGGACTCGAACAATACTATTCCATCTCGAATTTGTCAGTACCAAGCGTCCACTTCTCACGCGGACCCCAACAAATAAGCCTCCTACTGTTTATACAACTGCCCCACAACTGCACAGCCGTAAACGACAACCTAACGCAATGAAAACACGACCTTGTTCCCTCAAACGGTAGACACAAAATCCATTAATAATTGTTCACTATTGTTTTTTCCAAAGCAATGAAAGTATAGCTGTTATTGTTTTGACCAAATACAATAATACGTCAGTGTCCAGTATTGTTTAGTGGATTATCGCCCGCTGTTTTTCTTACTAATTGGGCGAGAAATCACGGTTTTATGAAAGGCACTTGTCGTGGACAGATCTGAGGGTTCACTACCAATTTGTGAGTGGATAAAAGATTATGGACCAATATACAATGTATTATTGCTTTTTTATTGTTAAAAATATTTAAATATATATATATTCTTTATTGCACTAAAACATACAGTAACAACAATAAGTTAATAACAATGTTAGCAAAGGCGAACTTATCTCTAAAAGAGATCTCTTCCAGTCAACCTAACGCAGTGGCATAGGAAGTAGTGAGTGGGCAGTAGTAGTGCAAGACAGAAATTAAAATAAATATTTACATAAATTATAAATGACGTAGTTATATTTCGCAGGATATCATTTTTTTACAACACAGGGGGCAAACGAGCATGCGGCTCACCTGATGGTAAGTGACCACTGCCGCCCATGATCGCCCACAACACCAACGACATTGCAGGTGTGCTGGCAGCCTTTTAAAAAGGAATATGCTCTTTTCTTGTAGGTTATGATGTCGTATCGACGGTTATCTCTTTCTGTCAGGTGGACTGTGAACATGTATTCCATTCTAAGTTGCATATAAATATTACTAGTTTTTTTATTATTTTCATATATAAGAGGTTCGGTCCAAAGATAAGTTCTCTATATAGATAGAGAACTAACTTTTTTTTATACAACTTACAATGGCAAACAAGCTGACGGCCCACCTGATGGAAAGTGGTAACCGTCGCCTATACACATGAGCAGTACCATGGACATAACAGAGTAGGTATACTGCCTCGCCCATGACACCCCATGCGTTGCCATTCCTGAGGACTCAGGTGTTATTTTCCTTTGTACCCTGTAAATTCACGCCATATCCCACCATTCGAACCGAAACACAGCCATGCAAACACAACTGCTTCACGGTATAAACACGAATGGGACAGAGGTATCCAAGCAAACGACTTTACAAAATCCCCCTCATATGATGTTATTATATATTGTGTAAAATTAAATTCATCCCTTAATCAATGAAACAATAAAATATTTTTACATCAATATATGCTATTTTGTACTAAAACTGTCGTTATTATAATTCAAAGTTAGAATTTTTTTAGGACCCCAGAATTGAGATCAGAAAGAAATGCCCACCGTTTCAAATTTAACTCACTGCACGTTAGACCCTGTGCTGCAACGAGACGCCAATAAATCATGTAGCCCCACGCTCGGCCTGTTTGATTTAATATTGTCATAATAATAAAAACGCACTGACGAACTATCGACATATATTAAGAAATCGTAACAGATGTGCCATCATGAATTAGGCAGAAAACTTTACATCCATTGTTTGCTCACTGATCTATTCATTTATATCTTTACAACTGTAATTTGACCGTGTGTGTATGTGTAACGCATCAGCCAAAATGTTGAATTTTTAATTACATTTTTGTGTAGTAGGTAACAACTTGAAACCTAGGACAATTTAATAATGCTTATTATTGTGGGAAAATGTCTCTTATTTTTTTTTTTATTTCTATTTCTCATTCTCAAGGAAAAACTCTAAACTCAACGTGTATTTTTCAAAGAACTTTCTTTCACGCTCAATCACGATTTGGAATCAAATTCCAGCAGCGGTATTTCGGAACCGATATTACATTGTAACTATTAAAAGCATGTGGTTTTTAAAAGACTTGCTATATACCTGCACTTCATCCGATGCTACGAACGTTTATAGACGACGGTAGTCACTTACCATCAAATGAGCCGCATGATTATATGCTCTCTGTAAAAAAAATACTGCATGAACGACATCGTGAATATAATATTTACTCGTATGTAAGGCAAAATTTCATGAAAGATTAATGACAATAAATAATCATATTGTAAAGACTGTATTCCGCACTACATACTTGACGACAAATAATTTTATAATGAAATAATTTAATATAATTTTGTAATTAATGTGTATTTTATAAATAATAATAATAGTTTGTATAATTAATAATGTAACTGTAAACTATGGGTATATACCTGAAAATAAAGATTTATTTATTTATTATTTATTTATAACAGCTAGTATTACAGTTAGATGTAGATAGAGATAGATAGATACTCTTTATTGTTTCCTCCATAAGATTACAATAGTAGACTTATTATAAATACAAGAAATTTATGTTCACTAGACAATTACAAGAAAATATTACACTAAAAAAGCAATGGGCGGCTATATCGCTAAGAGCGATCTTTGAATCTTTAAACTGTTAACGATAAAACAGTATCGTTCCTGAATTGTGTACTCGTATGTGATCAACCATATAAACAAAACACTATTTCTGTTTTATATCGATATAGATGTAGGTGTAGGTATGTATAAAATTAGGTAGATTTTGAGACACTAGTCCATCTGCACGTTCTACGCTACATACATAATCTTTGCCGACAATCCGCCTTCTCCGCAGTTTATAGCTGATGACCTTTTTTGCCCCACTTCGGCAAAGCTTTTGACACCTGCGTGATAGCTACTTTAATTTGCCCCGCGGTGTTGATATGTTAAGGATGCCACGATGTACCGGGGATGTGGACTTTTGAATTGATGAGATTTTTTATTATTTTATGGAACCTTAAGTTGGGTCATTATTACCATACATAACTAGACGCGTCACCATAATGTCGATGTATTGACAGGTTGACGTCATAATTAATTTGTGGCTCTGAAAAAATTAAAAAGTCTGCCATTTTTCTTTTTATATATATATTAATAGTCTCCCAGAGGGAGACATTGTACAAAAGTCGTTTGCTTGGGTACCTCTGTCCCATTCGTGTTTCAACCGTAAAGCAGTTGTGTTTGCATGGCTGTGTTTCAGTTTGAAAGGTGGGATATGGCGTGAATTTACAGGGTACAGAGGAATAACACCTGAGTCCTCAGGAATGGCAACGCATGGGGGGTATCATGGGGGAAACAGTATACTCTGTTATATCCATGGTACTGCTCATGTCTATAGGCGACGGTTACCACTTTCCATCAGGTGGGCCGTCAGCTTGTTTGCCATTCTAAGTTGTATAAAAAAAATAAAAATTATGTACATTTGGCGGACTTAACACCGGACGGTGTTCTCTACTAGTCAATCATATATATTATATATTATTTTATTTATATTATTTTCAAATATTTACGTATACACAATTTATTATACAAGCGGTAGAATACACAATGGGAGGCAGAGTCTTGCCATAGACTTAAGAGTATGATACCGTCTTTGAGCATGGGATCGTCGACTATTCCCATAGTCGGTCTCCGAACCGAGTCAAGAGGACCAAGTGGACAGTAATATTATGTTTTAAGTTGGTCACTTCAGTGCCAACCTAAATGATTGTCAATCTATAAACTTTGGCAAAAAATGTTTAATTTTCTTTAAAAAATTCTTCTATTTCTTACATCAATCGATTAAATCTTGCAGACTGACTTTTGACGTCATCGGATTGAGCCAATCAAAATCACATAGGAGATCATCAAGTGGATATTACGCCAACCCAACCAATCCAATCAACTCAACCCGAATAAAATGAACCCAACTCGAATGCGGCAAAAGTTATTTTATTTTGACGTTTCTACAAAGTGATATCGAACTGACCCCAATTCGAATACGTCAAAAGTCAGCCTCGCTGTTTAAAAGTCTAAAATATTGTGGACACTTGAAGAGTACTTCGACGGTTGACATTTAAATCTTTTTAATTCGGAAAGGGTACAATTAAAAGCATGTTCGCGAGTCCGCCATCAATCAGACGCTGTCAGCGCACCACAGATATCATCTGTAAAGATTATCGTCGGTCCATTTGTTCGCGGTGGTGGTATGTGAACGGAATACCGCCGCATGTATCAAATTTGATACACCGCCTCGTTACACGCCAGTGGGAAAAACTTTGATAGTTGACGGAGTTCTTGCGCCTGGTCTAAAGGAAGAGATGTGGCGGAGAAACGCAATTTTATTAATTAGATGTGTTTTTATTTGTATTTGAAAGATACATATACATTACTCATACATATATTATAAAATAGTTTTAAAATATAGCTATATTTAACAAAATTTAAGTAAACATGTTTTATAATGTTTATTGTCCATTGGTCGAAATTTTTTATTAGACATTCTACCTAATTATAAAATTTACCTGGTTTATATAAATTAATAAATATGTATAAATTAACCTGGTTAAACCTAAAAATAGTAAAATATGGTTAAACATAACTAATGGTAACCTAACCTAACAACCTCGTGACCACAGCTAGTGTAATCTGGTGGAAACTTAAGTACATTATCATGGTATACCTAAATGATCACGTTAATTCGAATCTGTTATAAACCATGAAAGATTTTTTAAAAATTCTCAATAAATATTTATTTATGTATATTTGCCAACTAAGGAAGCTTGACAGTTTCCTAATTCGATCCCTTAGCAATCACAATATATACAAACATTATATTGTAAAAACCAAATGTTTTAAATGCACATATAAAGAGTTTTTTAAATATAATAGGACAGAGATGAGAGGAAAGGACTAGAGGAAGCCTTCACCCGAGGTGGGGTCTATATCCATTAACAAAACTAACTAGACAATAAGCAAAACATTAATTAATAACTACTTTAACAAATTAATACCAATATTTTGAAACAGTAATTTTAAGGATAAGGAAATAAAAAGGATAAGGAAAAAAAAATATTACTTCATTTATTTTATATATATAGTTGTTGAAATAGTTGGATCGAGAAATAGACGACAATTTTTAATTTATCCTGTATTTTATTTAAATACATATTTTAGCCGTGCAACGCAAGTAGAGAATACGATCCCGACTGGTTTTTTTAATCCCGGGATTTCGGGATTACTGAAAGATAATACCGGGATCCCGGGATCGATCCCGAGATCAATTAAGGAATGCAGTGGCAATAAAAAATCAGTAAATTATCTTCAATTATTCTATTTTTATTTTGGTAATAGGTAATAGTTTCATTTTAATAGCCTTAAAACAAAATTATGCTTCTAATTTCGTTGAAAACTAATATTTGTACTTTACAAATTGTAATACATACTTACTAAAAATTAAACTTTGAGAAAATCAACTTTGTTAGACTTAGAGAAACCTAGAAAAATAATTAACAATACGTATTTTGTTTTATGCTAGATAAATCGGTCATCACGTTTTATATTTAAAATAGACTAATTATGTATTGCGAAAATAAAATCTTAAAAATAATAAAGCGTTCAATGTTTCATCTCCAAGCCTGCTTCTGAGTTTATTGGACATATATGCAGAAGATGAGAAGCACGTTCAGGCTCAATTGAAGTTAGAGGAATTGTCAATAAAGGCTTGTTCCAGATTGAAGCCTCAAGTGAAACTTGCCTCGAGTTTGAGTTGCATTTCCTTCTTAATAATTTTAGAAATGTCATTACCCTGTTTTTTGACTAAGTAATGACTCCATACAGACAAAATATCTCCATCTTTTTTGCATCTAATATAAAAACTTTCTTTAGACAGCGACATTTTAATAGCCTAAAACAGAAAGAAAAAATAAGACCCCCAATAACAAAGAGGATTCAAGAAAAAATATGAAATAAGATTAGGCTGTATAGATTTTAGTCCCCTACCCTACGCATTTCACTATGAAATAAATTTAATAAGAATAACATAACAGAAAATGAAAACTTGTTGTTTTTAATATGTTTTCATTACTCCTTATTGACTCATAATACAACATTGTTTCGCTAATTAACACCATAATAATATAGTTTAATAATAGTTACATACACACAACACCGTGAAGACGAACTTTTGTAAACATTCACACACAACGCCGTCGTAGACTAATTCAATCGATCAGCTGTTTATCCAAGATGACCAATAAATACCAAATAGACATTAAATGCGTTTCGTTTCATGCAAAAACACTAAATATATTAATTCGTAAACATTTTTGTTAATCCCGAAAATCCCGGGATTTGTTACATGAAATCCCGAGATTTCCGGGACCGAAATTGCGATCGGGATCCCGGGATCCCGGTTTTGGGATCCCGGGATCCCGATCATCTAAACGCAAGTGACAGATAAAGTCAGAAAGGCAAAAGACAAAATACCAATATGGCGTGCGCTGAGTTATTCCCAAAGCGATAATAGATGGCGCTACGTGTTTCCTTTACATAAATTAAGATTATTAAATTTAATCTATTTACAACAATAGTAAATCGCTGATGACTTATACCAAGCCCCAACACTAATGACAAGTTTGGGAAAAACGTTTAAGAGCGAGGTTGCGACCGCGCATTAGTTACGGGCGCGGTGGCGACACTACATTTGGATCACAATAGAATATTCACAGTTGAGACTCGCTCGCACTGTACAAAAGAATATGTACAATATTTTGATTACCAGTTATGGGGGCCAGCGGCCTCTTTACTGACAACACACTCTGTCTAATCCACGCCCAAGCAGCCCCCTCGGAAACCATAGCGATTGAACACCACAATCGTGAGCTAATTGGGAAGGGGGGACTACCAGTCCTATTGCTAGCAATATACTCTGCCAGGTCGACCTCCACGTGGTACCCCCTGGAAACCATCGAGCTGAATTCTAGGTGTATTCATCACGAAGGGCTTTTTTTTTCAGAATCTGCTGTGATTCGATCAGTTTTGGAGCCGAAGCGCGACGCAAATGGGATACAACGCCCAGCGTGTATGTGTGGTAAGTTTTCATGTTTTAGCTTTAATATTAATTGTTTATATATATATATATATATATATATATATATATATATATATATATATATATATATATATATATATATATATATATATATTTTAATTTATCTTTATTGTTATTTTGCATAATTACTTGCTTAAATGTACACATATTATTTGTTTTATTGTATATATTTTATATTATTATATTATTGTTTATAAATATAATTTTTTTGTGATATAATTAGAATATATGTCATTTTACGATTTTATGTATTTATCTGTAGTATATTACTATTAAAGCCATCCAGTGTCAGGTGGTCATCACGACGGGCTAACTGACCTGCCTTTTCATCCTCACCTGTCATTCCTCACTGGTGCCCCGCCCCGCCAGCGTATACCGTTATCGCGAGCGGGATTACCATTCCTTTATCATCCATTAAAAAAGAAAGATGGGCCAATTGACCTAGTCTCATCCTTCCTTATTATCCCACACTATTCTCATATTAGCACTGTTTATCTGCCCATTTAGGTAATATTGGAAGCTTTAAATTGTTTAATATTTTTTAATCTAGCTTTTTATTTTAACTCTTAAACGTAGGTATGTTTCAAAACTCAGCAAATCAAGAACAGTTGTATACAATAGGGTCGGCAACGTGCGCGTAATACCTCTGGTATTGCAGGTGTCCATAGGCTACGGTAACCGCTTACCATCAGGTGGGCCGTATGCTTGTTTGCCACCTCAGTGGTATAAAAGAAATACAAACGAAATGGCTGTATGACTAACAAAAATATATGACTTTTGGTGGCATGATATAAGAGAACGATCTATTCTTTAGTGTTACAGGCGTCCACAGGCTAAAGTGAACGTTTACCATCAGACGCGCTGTATGCTTGTTTACCACCTTATTGGTATAAAAAAAATGACTTTTTTTATGCAACTTAGAATGGCAAACAAGCTGACGGTCCACCTGATGGAAAGTGGTAACCGTCGCCTATAGACATGAACAGTACCATGGACATAACAGAGTATACTGTTTGTGATTATTTTTTGGTAAAAAATTTAATTTTTTTTATTAAGTTGAACAATGATTGAACGTGATGACGCATCACATAATGTGTTCTAAACGTCCCTCATGATCGATGTGATGATGTCACAGCTATTTCCGAGTTCTATTAGCGGTTACAGATGATTGTTACAAGTCATCGTAGACACAAGTCTTTGTAACACACCGACGTACCTATTTTATATGTAAATCACCATACTGTGTTTGCATCGTTAGGGTTTTCTTTTTGTAAATGGTTGAAAATGGAATGGTAACCCCGCCTGCGCTAACGGTTTACGCTGGCGGGGCACCAGTGAGGGATGATAGGTGACAATGAGGGGCAGGTCTTTTTTTTAATGGATGAAAATGGAATGGTAACCCCGCCGGCAGCTATCAGAATACCAGTGAGGGATGAAAGGTGAAGATGAAGCAGGTCAAAAAAAACCTAATTACTAACAATGCCTTTCCCCCACTACATACATATTAACCCTAAATAGATACTCTACGTCCGCGAGACGTAGAGTATCATTAAATATTGTTATCTCTTTATATCTACAATACGCAGTGCACTGTCCGTCTCAGTCAACTAAGATAGTAAGATGTGTTTTTTTTTTTACTGGGTGAAAATGGTATGGTAACCCCGCCTGCGCTAACGGAATACGCTGGCGGAGCACCAATGAAAGGTGATAGGTGAGAATGAAAACAGGTCAGTTAGCCCACCATGATGAATTCATCAGGAATTAACCATGATAGTTTCCAGGGGGAACCGCGAGAAGGTCGACCTGGTTGGGTATATATCTAGCAATAGGATTCTCAGTCTCCATTACTAACAATCCCTTTCCACCTAGTAAGTGTGCTATAAATGTACTTAAATTATAAGAGATGATTGTTCCTGTTATATTAAAGACTGTTTAGCATTTATACCCTTAAAAAGTTGGGGGAAAGGTACTGTTAGCAATGAAGTTTGACAGCCCCATTGCTAGCAATATGCCTTCTTAGGTCGACCTCCACGTGGTTCCCCCTGGAAACCATCGTGAACAATTCTTGTTAAATTCGTCACGATGGGCTAACTGACCTACTTCATCCTCACTTATCATCCTTCACTGGTGCCCCGCCGGTGTATACCGATAGCCCGGGCGGGGTTACCATTCCTTTATCACCCACTAAAAAAAAAAAACCGTTGCCTATAGACATGAGCAATACCACGGACATAACAGAGTATACTGTTTCGCCCATAAAAGACTCAAGGGGCTAAGTTCTCTCCGTCTATCCCGTAAAAACCTAGCGCGAAGATATAGATATACAAATAGAATAAGTCGTTTATTCAATACTAGCTTTTACTCGCAGCCTCATCCATAAATCGAAATAAGTTCACTAACCAGGATAAATGGGATAGAGAAGGATAGGCTACTATCCTTCTCTCTCTACAAAAAACCCTCAAAAAGTGCCATTATATTTGTAATTGAAGACTTGTAGTCACATAGAAACTTCCTATTAAAAAAAGTTGAATTATATTTTGTGTACTTCTAAGAGAGTTTTATGTTTATTGTTTTTTTTTTCTTTTAATTAATGAATATAATAACTTAATGTATCGAGCAAAGCTCACCTTGCCATAATTCAAGGAGTACTGACACCAACACTCATGTATGGAAGCGAATCGTGAGTATGGCAGAAGAAGCATGAAAGTAAGATAAATGCTGTAGAGATGAGAGCTTTGAGAAGTATGTGTGGTATTACATTAAAAGATAGAGTAAGAAACAGTGTAATTAGAGAGAAGTGTGGACTGAAAGACGATGTAGTGACAAAAATCGAAAAAGGAATGTTGCGTTGATTTGGTCATTTGGAGATAATGGATGAAAGAAGAATTACGAAAGTGATTTATGGAGCAAGAATGAATGGAGATGTCGGTAGGGGCCGCCCTAGACGGACATATGTTGACCAAGTAGGCGACGTGCTGAAGAAGGGGTAAAATTAAAAGTACCCGTAACCGGCGAGCGTGTATGAAAAGATTGATGAATGTGGAAGAAGCGAAAGAGGTTTGTTTGAATCGAAGCATTTGGCGTTCCATTGTTTCTGCCTACCCTTATTGGAGACAGGTGTGACAGATATGTTTGTATGTATGTAATAACTTAATAAATGTTTTTTTTACTTAGTACAATACTTAAACTAATATGTGAGACCCTATAAACAATTAATAAATGCATATATATTAAAATATATGTTAATAACTAGGCGTACGTCTCTGAGACGTATGATTATCTTTACCGCCATACCAAATATCTTTCTAGGGTTAAAACAGACATATTTAAAAGCTTAAATGTTTCAATTCAGACGTAATTATCTATGGCTTCAGTGAAGCACACACATACATACATACGTACATACAACTTTATAATGCTTGTAATCAATAAGTTTTTACTGGTGACTAATTAAAACATAATCAACTGCTAGGTAAGTGTTTTGCCTCTTTTTCTAACAATTTGTCTACGTGTCGTGTTAAATGTCAGTATGGTGAACATAGTAGAACTGGTGCAACTATGTAACAATACCACAATAATTAGATGGTTGTATTGTTTTTTTGTGGGATGATTTTTTTTATACAACTTAGAATGGCAAACAAGCTGACGGCCCACCTGATGGAAAGTGGTAACCGTCGCCTATACACATGAGCAGTACCATGGACATAACAGAGTGTACTGTCTCGCCCATGATACCCCGCATGCGTTCCCATTCCTGAGGACTCAGGTGTTATTCCTCTGTACCCAGTAATTTCACGCCATATCCCACCCTTCAAACTGAAACACAGCCATGTAAACACAACTGCTTCACGGTTGAAACACGAATGGGACAGAGGTACCCAAGCAATCGACTTTTGTACAAAGTAATAAGGGATGGGTAACCCGCCTGCGCTATCGGTACACGCTGGCGGGGCACCAGTGAGCAATTATAGGTGAGAACGAAAGCAGGTCAGTTAGCACATCGTAATAATTTCTATAGGAATTAATCACGATGGTTTCCAGGAGAAACCGCGTGGAGATCGACCTGTTAGGGTATATTGCAAGCAATGGGACTGTTTTTTTTTTTTGATTGGCGATATTGGAACGGTAGCCCCGCCTGCGCTAACGGGATACGCTGGCGGAGCACCAGTGAAGGGTGATAGATGAGAATGTAACTATTCCATCATCATCCATTAAAAAAAAATGGTATGTGTATCTTAAATTTCATAGTAATTGCTGAAATCGTTAAGGTAACAAACAAATGAACTAACAAACTAATTTTAATATTTATAATATTAGTAAGGACTAGCGGCCCGTCCCGGCGTCGCACGGGTGGACATTTTTACATTTTAAAAAGTGGCCATTAGTGGCCACAACGAATAAGAACAAACTCTGAATTTAATCATCGTCATGACCCCCTAACCGTCCACTGCTGATCATGACTCTTCCCCAGAAGGGAAGTTTTACAGGTAGTTGTTACGCTTGGCAGGCAGGTTGGCGACCGCAGTGTTTTTTATTGATGTTTTAAAATTTTAAAAGTTTTAATATTACGTGAAAAATGTATAATTTTGTAGTTCTTTTATTCATGTTATATCCAGGAACAACATATTTAATTGTAACTTAATTAAATAATTATAACTACATATATATATATATATATTTAATTATGACATAAATTTTTACCAGAAGGAGACTTCGTACAAAAGTCACTTGCTTGAAGTACCTCTGTCCCATTCGTGTTTCTACCGTGAAACAGTTGTGTTTGCATGGCCGTGTTTCGGTTTGAAGGATGGAATATGGCGTGAATTTACAGGGTACACAGGAATAACACCTGAGTCTTCAGGAATGGCAACGCATGGGGGTATCATGGGCGAAACAGTATACTCTGTTATGTCCATGGTACTGCTCATGTCTATAGGCGACGGTTACCACTTTCCATCAGGTGGGCCGTCAGCTTGTTTGCCGTTCTAAGTTGTATAAAAAAAATCTAACTACATTAATTTATGACTAATAATTTAAAACGCAAAATAATTCGAATTTGTTTTGTTCACATGCCTGTCAAATCAGCTTTGAGCTTATATTGTGCAGATAACCTATCTCACTCTAAAATATATGTTATTATGTTATCTCTCTGTTACACTGCCAATCTATATCTTTTATACTTATAATAAATCTGTAGAGAGGTCAATTCTGTACATGAAATATATTACCAAAATAACTATCAGGGGGTGATTAGTGATCGATACTGATGCCAAAAATGTAATCAGTAAAATTTTTGTCTGTCTGTCTGTATGTATGTTCGTTATAGAAACAAAAACTACTCTACAGATTTTAACGAAACTTGGTACAATTATTCTTCATACTCCTGGGCAGGTTATAGTATACTTTTCATCACGCTACGATCAATAGGAGCAGAGCAGTGAAAGGGAAATGTTAAAAATGTCCACCCGTGCGACGCCGGGATGGGCCGCTAGTGAAAAATAAATCTGAGTTAACTTTAATGATGGATTGAAGAAATTTTAATTATGGATTATCCATTATTAAAATGTATAACTTAATACATGTTAATGTTCCATTTTGTTTAAAAATAAGTAATTAAGGAGAAGTAGAAATCGAGCCGCCGCTATGTTAATCACTTCGTATATTAAGATTATGAAGGTGATAAATTATTGTGATGATTTATCCATTGTATAAATCATGACTTCACTTTTTTTTTTATTTCTGAGTTCTAATGAAAGTTAAGTATGTTAATCATGCGTTTTTGATAATATTTTAATAATATAATCAATTAGGTAGTTGAATTCTGTCGCTTTGCCCGCGTAGTACACTAAGTACATAAAAGTACATAAAGTAACCTGTGTACTGTAAGTCAGGATATAACCTATGCGTTTATTTTTTTTATTTTTATTTTTTTGTATGTAACTTAGAATGGAAAACAAGCTGATGGCCCACCTGATGGAAAGTGGTAACCGTCGTCTATAGACATGAGCAGTACTATGAACATAACAGAGTATACTGTTTCGCCCATGACATCCACCATACGTTGCCAGAAGACTTAGGTGTTATTCCTGTACCCTGTAAATTCACTGTTATATTCCTCTAGTATATATAATATATACTAGTTTTTACTCACGTCTTTGCCCGCATGATCGGGATAAAAAATAGAGGAAATAATAGATTTCACATTTATTAATCATTACCATATCAGCCTTTAACCGTCCACTGCTGAACATAAGCCTTCCCCTTGGGGGGGGTTCTGTCAGTAGTTGCCACGCTTGGCAGGCAGATTGACAACCGCAGTTAAGCTTTAGAGATATTTTAAAGGGGACGCTTCTACTCATCCCTCGCCCTCCCTTAGTCGCCTCTTACGACACCCACGGGAAAGGAAGGGGTGGCCTATTCTATGCCGGGAACACACGGCCAGTTATATGTACATTTATTGATATTACTAACTAGCGACCCGCCCCGGCTTCGCATGGATACACATTACTATATATCGTATTAGAAACTCTCTATTATGCATGTATTATACATATAAACCTTCTTTTAGAATCATTCTGTTTATTAAAAAAAAGCCCGCATGAAAATCCGTTGCGTAGTTTTAAAGATCTAAGCATACATAGAGACAGACAGACGGGAAGCGACTTTGTTTTTTACTATGTAGTGACGATATCGACGAAGATTTAATTTAACAAACTGTGTCGCCCATACCCCATGTAAGACCATCAAATTCCGGCTTTAATACGTAACATGTCCCGGCCGGCGGGTACCTACAGCTCAATTAATTAATGAACAACATCGGCGACGTCGGTGGAACAAAGCCTTGTTAAATGGTAGATCAGATTACGTACCGATCTGCTGAAGATTCCAATACTAGTACATATAAAGTGAACTAAAAAATTAACCGCCGTGAACTCTTCTATATTAAGCTAGCTGTTAGGAGTGGGCAATATATTTTTTATGGCAAACAAGATGACGGCCCATCTGATGGAAAGTGGTAACCGTCGCCTATAACACTGGGGGGAAAGGCATTGTTAGCAATGGAGTTTGACAACCCCATTTCTAGCAATATACCCTATTAGGTCGATCTCCACGTGGTTCCCCCTGGAAACCATCGTGAACAATTCTTGTTGAATTCGTCACGATGGGCTAACTGACCTGCTTCATCTTCACCTATCATCCTTCACTGGTGTCCCGCCGGTATATACCGATAGCGCGGGTGGGGTTACCATTCCATTATCACCTACTAAAAAAAAACCGTCGCCTATAGACAGGAGCAGTACCACGGACATAACAGAGTATACTGTTTCGCCCATAAAAGACTTAAGGGGCTAAGTTTTTTCCGTTTATCCCATAAAAACTTAGCGCGAAGATATAGATATACAAATAGAATAAGTCGTTTATTCAATACTAGCTTTTACTCGCAGCTTCATCCATAAATCGAAATAGGTTCACTAACCAGGATAAATGGGATAAAGAAGGATAGGCTACTATCCTTCTCCATCCCATTTAGTACATGTACCAGAGGAAGACTTTGTATAAAAAGTCGTTTGCTTGGGTACCTCTGTCTCATTCGTGTTTCAACCGTGAAGCAGTTGTGTGTGCATGGCTGTGTTTCGGTTTGAAGGGTGGGATATGGCGTAAATTTACAGGGTACAGAGGAATAACACCTGAGTCCACAGGAATGGCAACTCATGGGGGGTATCATGGGCGAAACAGTATACTCTGTTATGTCCATGGTACTGCTCATGTCTATAGGCGACGGTTGCCACTTTCCATTAGGTGGGCGGTCAGCTTGTTTGCCAGTCTAAGTTGTATAAAAAAAACATGTATACTAAGTTTTAATGTGACGCTAAGAGGTAATAAACAAACAAACTTTTACATTTATAATATCAGGATAGGATACGGTGCACCCGCCCTTCCCTCTCCCCTTCCCCCTCTCAAGATCGTCGGTCAGAAGCCTGCTACAAAGTGTCGTCACATTGCGGTCATTAAGTATTCATTAGTGATGGACAAACGGCATGGCATGTCTGTTTGCAATAGAGAAATTCATTTTGTGTGATACAACAATATAATGGACGCGACAAGCAAACTGTGTTCTAGTGTCTGTAATTTATGTCTTAGACCTAAATAATCTAGATGGCACATTTATATTTGTTTATTATTATTATTATTTCAGCCGTTAACTGTCCACTGCTGGATCTTTAAAAGCCTAGCTGCAATTGCCAACCTGGCTGTCAAGCGTGGCAACTAGTGACAAAACCCTCCTTATGGGAGAGGCCTATGTTTAGCAGTGGACAGTTTTTTTAATGGGTGGTAATGGAATGACAACCCCGCCTGCGCTAACGGGATACGTCAGCGGAGCACCAGTGAAGGGTGATAGATAAGAACGAAAACAGGCCAGTTAGCCCATCATGATGAATTCATCAGGAATTGACCATGATAGTTTCTAGGGAGAACCGCAACGAGGTCGACCTGTTTGGGTATATTGCTAGCAATGGGATTTTCAGTCTCCATTACTAACAATCCCTTTCCCCCCATCAGTGGACAGTTAATGGCAGATATGTTGATGATGACCTTGATTTTCATACTTTTTAATTATACTTCAATTCTATATTTGTTTGAATATAAAGGTTTATACACATTGTACTTGAATACAGTTAATTTTATGCCATCTAGCGAAGGTATATCTTAGTAAACTAAATGTAAGGATATCGTGCAGTAGTCATATGTGAACGGCATTTATAATATCGCTTAGCCAGGTGCTACGCGAGCGATGCGCAAGCGCCGACCCGCGTCTAATGTTGCAAACTGCCTCACTGACATAGTTCCTTAATAACTATACTCATTTTTAAATTATTCTTTTTCAATGATTTATAAAAATATAAAAATATAGACGTTTATTTCGCTTTAGAATCATTGTAAAAATATATAGAATATATGTTAATATCTCTTACACTAAATAATATCTCTCACACGGTACAGTGGATAATAAAAAAAAAAAAGAAATACTATATAAAATTATGTTCATGGCATACCACCTCATTTATTACTTAAGTATTGCTTTTGTAGAGAATTATGTCCCATTTCTCTGAACTGATTTTTTTTTATACAACTTACAATGGCAAACAAGTTGACGGCCCACTTGATGGAAAGTGGTAACCGTCGCCTATAGACATGAACAGTGCCATGGCCATAACAGAGTATACTGTTTCGCCCATTATATCCCCCATGCGTTGCCATTCCTGAGGACTCAGGTGTTATTCCTCTGTACCCAGTAAATTCACGCCATATGCCACCTTTCAAACCGAAACACAGCCATGCAAACACAACTGCTTCACGGTAGAAACACGAATCGGACAGAGGTACCCAAGCAATCGACTTTTGTACAAAGTCTCCCTCTGGTCTGGTCCAAAGTCTGCCTTTTCATTTTCGCCAATGACCCCTTACTGGTGCCCCGGTAGTGTATGTCGATAGCACAGGCGGGGTCATCATTCCATTATCATCCATTAAAAAAAACCTACATGCCTTTTCATCCTCACCTATCATCTCTCACTGGTGTACATTATTTATCATACATTTAAAAAAAAAACATCTAAACAATGGATGTAAAATTTCATAAAACGTTCCTTGGTCCGTTCAAATCGTTGGCAAAAGCTATTGGATTAATAAAACGCTAAACAACCACAATACTGATATCGGATTACTAAAAATCCGTACACTGCGGGCACAAAGCGCATGCCATTTCGCGGTAAAACGTGTTAATAATGTGGTCCGAAGTGTATTTGGCGCAAGTTGTGAGAGGTCAGCGGAATAACATCTCATTAATTAGTTGAACTAATTAATGAGATGTTATTAAGTATTATTGTTATTATTCTAAATACTTACATGAATATTTTACGAATGTTTTTAACCATTTGGATATTGTATATACTACTAATATTATAAAGAGAAAACATTTGATTGTTTGTTCGTTTGTTTGTGATGGAAAAACTCAAAACTACTCAACCTATATTAAAAAATTTTTCTTATATACTTTTTTTTATACAACTTAGAATGGCAAACAAGCTGACGGTCCACCTGATGGAAAGTGGTAACTGTCGCCTATAGACATGAGCAGTACCGTGGACATAATAGAGTATACTACTTCGCCCATGATACCCCTCATGCGTTGCCATTCCTGAGGACTCAGATGTTATTCCTCTGTACCCTGTAAATTCACTGCCATATCTTACCCTTCAAACCGAAACACAACCATGCAAACACAACTGCTTCACGGTAGAAATACGAATGGGATAGAGGTACCCAAGCAATCGACTTTTGTACAAAGTCTCCCTTTGGTAGGTTTGTTTGATTATTATAAGATCTGCCAAATACCTTTTAAGCATAATCTAAATGAGGATATTTAAAAATATTTTCTTTCGGTAATCCCCACGTTAGTTAACTACCAGATGTACTTATTGCTAGTCCGCTCCCGCTCATGACTTGGAGCAGGGTAACGCGATACTAGCACCACTGGGTAGCTCTCCGTACATCCCGACCCTAATTTTACGGCTCATTAGCCGATTCCCTTGTTCTTTTTGCAGTGAGCCAATGTCTCGTGAACGCTTCGCCAATTTTTCTGGCAATGACTTTATTATCTGTACCGTACAGGTAATGGTTACATTAATTATTGTATCAAATACAATGTACGTTGCAGACATCTGATACTGTATTGTTAAATTGTTATCCAAATGATCGTTTAAATGTTCAGTGAAATCGAACGATGTTTGGAGAAATCCAATAGTCGATTTATACTTGGTTACATAGAGCATAGAGTCTTAAAAATGGGTCAACTTTTTGTCAGCTAATAGTCAAATTAGCTGTTTTATTTTTTTTGTCAGTGTTCTATATACTTACGCTTATGTTATAGTGTCCCTTGACACGATAATGTAGCAATTATAAGACAGAATAAATATAGAAGTTATAAAGGAATCACTCATAACTATTTATCACGCAAAATTGTATGAAAAAGTTGACACGCTTTTCTCGAAGCATTTGTATGGAGACATTCTATCTATATAATCTAAGACTTGGTTATTGTTTTCTTGTCAGAGTTGAAAAATAATAAAACTAAAAATTTACACAGGAAAGACTAATTTGAAAATAGAATTATAAATTGTTTTTTAAATTTTTCAAGATAATTTAAAAAAAAAAGAGGTTCCTAATTAATTAAGTTTGTTAGCTCATAATTACGTCAGGTGAAAACCGATTTGGAAAGTTTTTTCTTTATCTAAAAGGATATACTTATAGATTAGGCCCATAGTAATATGATTCAAATCTTTTCAGTGGTTTAGTTTTTAAACAAAAATAATTAGTTTTACCACAACTGAAGTAAGTTTTTCTTTTTTGTAAAACACAATCTTCACTATTTTGTAAATTTATTGTTAAAACATGAGTAAAAAATATTATAATTAATCAAATAATATAAACAAATATATATCTAATAATTACAATACAGTAGAAATCACGATAGTTATTATACATCAATAACGGATTGATTGATAATCTTTAATAAGCACCATAAATTTAGTTTCCTTTGCCTTTTAAAGACAAATTAAAAAGCCAGCAATGATATATGACTTAATCGCTCACTTGCCACAGATTGTAAAGAGCGTACATTTTTAAACGAATGAATGATCAAAGAGCTATAAAAATACTTTTATTGAAATGCAAGACAATGGTTTTTTATCATTACTTATTTTTAATTTTATAAATCTACTTGTTTAAGATTATGTAGGTACAACAGTGGACAGATAACAGCTGATATGAGGGGGGGGGGAGAATTGTTAGTAATGGGGTTTAATGGCCCCATTGCTAGCAATGTCCCCAATAAGGTCTACCTCCACGCGGTTCCCCCTGGAAACCATTTTATTTTTTTAATGGATAATAATGACATGGTAATCCCGCCTGCGCAATCGGTATACGCTGGCGAGGCACCAGTGAGAGATGGTCGGTGAAGAATGAAAGAGGACCAGTTAACATCGTGACGAATTCAATAAGAATTAACCACGATGGTTTCCAGGGGGAATCGCGTGGAGGTCGACCTGATAGAGAATTTTGCTGTGTGTGAGTAGGGCTGTTAGACCCCATTACTAACAATCCCTTTCCCCCTTCTCACAGTGAAGTAGATAAACCGAAATCAAACATTGCCTTACTCGGTTGCAAGCACTGATAATCGTTCTCAGTATACGAGCTCATTTTGCTGTCACTGTGCTGCGAAGCAGAAACATAAATTATTATGGAATGGCCATTTGAGCACATTAACTGGGAAATTGCGATAACATATATTGTTTACGGAATAACAAAGGTAATAATTCGCATATATATTTTAAAATTAACCCCGTTATGGAATTGTTTTTTTTTTTTTATACAACTTAGAATGGCAAACAAGCTGATGGCCCACCTGATGGAAAGTGGTAACCGTCGCCTATAGACATGAGCAGTAGCATGGACATAACAGAGTATACTGTTTCGCCCATGATACCCATCATGCATTGCCATTCCTGAGGATTATAATTAATTGTATCGGAAAAAGAAATCAATTCTCACACAACACACGCCTTATTTAGCAATACGAGATTATCAATAGACTCGGGAAATGTTTGGGGGCTCTTAAAAGCAGTTTTGATTTGAGTTCGTAATCCATACAAATGTCCAATGCAAATATTTGGCAACAACTTGTTCTGATTTTAATAGTCCAACCAGAGGGAGACTTTGTACAAAAGTCGATTGCTTGGGTACCTCTGTCCCATTCGTGTTTCAACCGTGAAGCATCTGTGTTTGCTTGACTGTGTTTCGGTTTAAAGGGTGGGATATGGCGTGAATTTACTGGTTACAGAGGAACAACACCTGAGTCCTCAGGAATGGCAGCGCATGGGAGGAATCATGGACGAAACAGTATACCCTGTTATGTCTATGGTACGGCTCATGTCTATAGGCGACGGTTACCACTTTCCATCAGGTGGGCCGTCAGCTTGTTTGCCATTCTAAGTTGTATAAAAAAAAATCATTTTCTAATCACTTTCCTATGTCATGTTTTGGGCATGAACCTAGTTGGGTCATATGCTTGTTTAGTTTGCAGTGTCCAGTGAGAGCTCTTGTTAATACACACATTATTTTTACTTAAAAGAATTAATTTTTTATGTGTAACTTACAGAAAACCCCTTAATCTGGGCTTTCCAATGATTTTGGTCGTACGTGTATACCAAATTTCATAGTGATTGGTCAAGCCGTTAAAGCGATAATAAATAACAAACAAACCAAAAGATATTTACAATATTTGTTCGATCCTTATCCAATATTGGTGGGTAATTACACATTTTGTTCCGTCAATTTTGTAGTTAACTGTCATCAGTGGATATTGCGATGACACTTGTTCGGTGAACGCCTGGCAGAGCGCCCGTGAGCGCCTCCTCCACTAATTCATGTGAAGTTGATATTCAAAATGATAGCCTTCCGGAAGCCGTGCTTACCGTGTTCGGTGCTAAATAAAAGTGTTCTCCTGTCCATCATTGAGAAGCTGCTGCTCCAAACTACTAGTGAATCGTCGTGCGTGTTTACCAGCAGTGCTTCGTACACCCGTGGTGAACGTGAGCCTTAAGGTTGGTGGAGCTTATATTACTCACTAATTTGGACGAGGACCTACACTCATTCAATCCATATATACATACAGTCCACATATTGATTCAAACCGGTGACCTCTAGCTACCTCAGTGCAACAATCTCACAACATTAATAAGTATTTTCATATTTTATTTCACAAAATTCAATATCTACTCTTCCGCAGCACATCGTGAAGTATCATTCAAATTTTAAATGCACACAGAGTTAAGAAAAAAGCAATATTGCTTCATTCGTCTTAGCAAAACGTCGTATCTTTAGATACGCAGCAAAAACTAGTCAGGATCGCGGCGAAGAGGGCCGCTGCGGGTATCCAGAAAATTTATATCCTCGCCGGCGGCTCGTTAACATTGCTACGCACAATTACGAAGGTGCGCGCGTCACCATCCCACCGTTATAAGGTGACTTTAATAAAAACACACTGTGTGTTAGCGGCGATTACACTAAATTCCCTTAAAATAATCCCGATCGGTTCGGATGTACGAAAAATTAACCGCTGTTGCTGTTATGTATGGTGCTGAAACATTGTAACAAGTAGGGGTAATATATAGCAATATATATATATATATATATATATTAGTTACAATATCTATATATTCGTCCAATAACGAATATGTTAAAAGTCTGTTAATTAAAATAAAAATATTGGATAACAGAGTTTTAACATATTTTACCAGAGGGAGACTTTGTGCAAAAGTCGTTTGCTTGGGTACCTCTGTCCGATTCGTGTTTCAACCGTGAATCAGTTGTGTTTGCATTGCTATGTTTCGGCTTAAAGGATAGGATATGGCAGTGAGTTTATAGGGTACAGAGGAATAACACCTGAGTCCTCAGAAGTAGCAACGCATGGGGAGTATCATGGGCGAAACAGTATACTCTGTTATGTCCATGGTACTGCTCATGTCTATAGGCGACAGATACCACTTTTGATCAGGTGGGCCGTCAGCTTGTTTGCCATTCTAAGTTGTATAAAAAAAATAGATATCCGACGGATATGGGCGATATCGAAATGGGTGATGACTTTTATTCGCCATCCGGTTCCCCCTGGAAACTATCATGGTTTATTCCTGATGAATTCATCATGATGGGCTAACTGGTCTGTTTTCATTCTCATCTATCACCCTTAACTAGTGCTTCGTCAACGTAACCCGTTAGCGCGGGCGGGGTTACCATTCCATTTTCACCAATAAAAAAAAACTCAGTTTAGACTCACGTTGACTCCTCTTGCTCGACGTGTGTGTGCGATTACTCACGTTTATAATGCAGCAAATGGCCTATTTCACTAATAACCCGGTAAACGCTCGGGTGCGGTCCCAGTGGCACGGTGACCGGCGCGGGCGCATCGGACCCAGTGATGCGAAGTTGAAATCAGTATCGATAACTCGACACCCTTAGTTTATATAGATAAAGCATCGAGCCTTAAAAACTGGTCAGCTTTTGCCACTTGATTTTTTTATCAGTGTTCTATTTACTTGCGTATAAAATGTATCTTGACGTATTGTTTAATAAATAAGTGTTTTTACTAATTAAAAAGATGCAGAAATTATAAGACAAAATAAATAGAGAAGTTGTAAAGGAATCACTCGTAACTTATCGCCCAAAATTGTATGCAAAAGTTGACCCGTTTTTCTCGAAGCATTTGTATGAAGACGCTTTATCTATATAATGTAAGTCAATAGCGTATCGGCGGAATATGTGGGATTACAAAAACTGGGTACAATTATGAATTTCTTTTATATGAGGTGAAATCAAAATTATGAGTAAATTATATTATTTAAAAGAGCAAGCGCTCTACCAATAAAACAGAACACTTTCACTAAAAAACAGGCCGAAAAGCGATAAAAATTCAAGAAAAGCCAGGTAAATTATTATAGTTTACCTAACTGATCGCATTAATTCCGTCTTTTTATACCACTGAAGTAGCAAACAAGCATACGACGCACCTGATGGCAAACGGTTACCGTAACCTATTTGATGTATTACGATGTATTACGCGCGCATTGCCGACCTTGAAGAAACCTCTTTACCCCTTTTTTGAAGAACCCCATGTTGTAGTCTCTTATAGACCATGATATTAAAATATTATTTTATTTGTCGCGCAGTGTAACAATCGAAGCGTGGATAACGCATTCGAAAAAAAAACGCGCGAATCCCGAATCTCGCGAGGCGGGTAGCGTGCGGCCTATCGCGTTACACGCAAACGGAGCGTGAGTGATACGCCTCGTGTGCGGCGCGCCTTACCGCCAGACAACATCCTGGTAAAATAATATTTTGCAAAACTTCCAAAAAAGACAAGCTATCATCTTCTCGGCTTTTTCACTCTTGACTTATTAAGGCATTGGATACTACACTCCTCGCAAAAATTAAGGGAACATAAAATTTTTTGAAATTTTTGGGTGATTTTCAACAGGCTGTATTTCAGTGAAAAATAATCGTACAGGAAATTTAAAAAAAGGGTTTTGAAGCTTGAAAACTCTAGTTTTCAGATTTTTTGGTGAAAAAAATTTTTGAGCTCCGGTTTCCATGCAATTCTTAAACAAAGCTGAAAATAATTTTTTTCTAAATTTTCTAGGTTTCTTTTTTCACTCTATGGGCATGGAAAAATTTTTTCGAGCTACTCCATTGTATAGGTCTCTTAACGTGTTTATTCAGCTTCAAAAATCGCTTTGGATGGCTCAATTACGACCATTTGTCTCCGAGATATCGAACTTTGAATGCAAAAGCATCCTTTTCCATTCAACTGCTAATATCTCTGGAACTACTGGTCGCACAGCAAGCGGGCGCCGAGTTTCTTTATCTGCATAAAATTTCCAATTAAGCACAGTCAAGAGTTAGTGAAGAAAAAATTTTTTTCCACCTCTAACATTGAATTGAAAAAAGTGGAAAAAAGTGACTTTTTCTCCTTTTTTGGTTACTTGGCTGTATCTTCGCTAATATGGGCGGGAAAGCTAAGGTTTGAGGAAAATTTTACAGTCTATTGTTCCTTAAAGAACCCCCCAAATCCCTGGAGCGATCGGTTCAACGGTTTTTCCCGGACCAATTGATTGAAATTTTGGAAAAAATAAGGGAACAAGGTTTTTGTCCCTTAAACTCACCCTAATCCATTCAAAAATCAATAATTTCATTTGTTTTTCACTTTTTACTCAATTTTTTGTTTTTTAAAAATTCATTATCAAAAAAAAAATCGAAAAAAATCAAGAAAATTTTATGCAGATAAAGAAACTCGGCGCCCGCTTGCTGTGCGACCAGTAGTTCCAGAGATATTAGCAGTTGAATGGAAAAGGATGCTTTTGCATTCAAAGTTCGATATCTCGGAGACAAATGGTCGTAATTGAGCCATCCAAAGCGATTTTTGAAGCTGAATAAACACGCTAAGAGACCTATACAATGGAGTAGCTCGAAAAAATTTTTCCATGCCCATAGAGTGAAAAACGAAACCTAGAAAATTTAGAAAAAAATTATTTTCAGCTTTGTTTAAGAATTGCATGGAAACCGGAGCTCAAAAAATTTTTTCACCAAAAAATCTGAAAACTAGAGTTTTCAAGCTTCAAAACCCTTTTTTTAAATTTCCTGTACGATTATTTTTCACTGAAATACAGCCTGTTGAAAATCACCCAAAAATTTCAAAAAATTTTATGTTCCCTTAATTTTTGCGAGGAGTGTATATTTTTTTAGAGCTATGTAAGAATACAAGTGTGTTTACAATAGGTACATATATATATGTCCTATGTTTTGTTGTATTATTGACCCGACCATAGACAATCTGATCATGACAAAATAAAAATTGAGAAGACAAATAATGATAATAAATGTTGTTCTCATTTCGACAAAATAAATAAGTTAGGTGATATTTTTGTAATTTAAAATTTTGAACACTTAACATTTTACGAAATAAAAAAACTTTCCATATAACATTTAATAATAAAAATAAGACTACGAAGACCTTAGATTGTTTCAAAACAAATAGAAAAAAAAAATAAAGCAAATAGGCACGTACTCGGTACATAGATTAAGAAAGACGTCAACTTTTTATACTAAACGGTTTATAAGCATTAAAAGCGCATCGACAATGAATTGATGTCAATACAAACAGATGGAGAATCATCGGGCGCGAGACGGGGGGAATTATCTCTAACAAGTGGACACCGTCGCTGACAATTACACACAAATTGAACGTGCTCTAAGCGCACGCAACTCGGCTGCGGCACAGTGTAGAGGTAGCGAGTGCTCCCATCTCATTTGTGTTATACCTAAACGTGAAATTTTGTAAACATCTTTATGGATATAAAAATATTATTTAGTGTTTTTTCTTCACCTTTAAAAAATACTAAAAAAACATATGTAAAGAGCACAAAAAGAACGTGAAAAGACGGTGCAATGAACTAGTACAATTAAATAATAAATAAATCAATATATCACACTTACTTCAAGATAAAACAAAATAAAACACATTAAAGTTACTCTAATTGAAACGTTTTTAAAGTATTTAAATACTAAGAAGTACTTACCTAATGGTTTTTTTTTTATTTTACAAAAAGGACTGAAGACAATTGAGTTTGTTTGTACTTAAACAGAAGTAATGCGATTTATTAATTTTTTATAGCATTAGACGAAACGTTAGTTAGAGTACCTATTTAAATAAAATTCAATAGCTAAAATTTATTTTATATATTTTATAGTTATTCTACATATTCTGTTAGTATCTGAACTTTATTGTTTATAATTTATAAATAATAATTAATTCTTATAGAATTCTGTAGGGAAATTCGCATTGTGGTTTACACAGCACGTGTTTTGTCGTTTGTAGTTAGACAACTGTGTATATTATAAACTATGGCCTAACACCAAACTGTCGCGTCGAACAAACTAATTAAACGAACGAGCACCGGGAGCCGAAACATAAACAATGTTGTTTACACTGACAGATTGAGATGCGCCCGGCACTGTTTACGCCCCACAAATTGTGTTTTAATTTTTTAAACTGGCAACACGAGGGCCCCGTGATTGGTCCGAGGCGCGAGGCGAGATAGCGCGCGTCATTTATTTTAATTCGTCCCCATTTTGGCAGGCGGCGGGCGGTTGACAGCACGAATAATGCTCAATCTGTGATGTGTCGACCCCTTGTGTTGCCTAATTGAAGTTTGAGATTACCACATATTGAGCGGAGGAAAAAGTACTGCCAAGAGATTAACTCCGTTGCTTTACTATCACCAGATAAGTTGTTAATTGGATAGGATTGGAAAAAGCGTTGCAATATATCTAAATTACAAAATATTTCTATCTATATATCTTTATGTCACGTTTGTTATAACGAAAGAACTAAATCCAAACAGAGTCTGGCATTATCCTCGCTTATTTCATTGTCTTTAAAATGCTTTCCATGTCGTTTTTATTTGTGTTTGCATGACTGTGTTTCGGTTTGAAGAGTGGGATATGACGTGAATTTACTGGGTACAGAGGAATAACACCCGAGTCCTCAGGAATGGCAACGCATGGGGGTATCATGGGTATACTCTGTTATTTCCATGGCACTGCTCATGTCTATAGGCGACGGTTACCGCTTTCCATCAGGTCAGCTTGTTTGCCATTCTAAGTTGTTAAAAAAAATAAAAAAAAAATTTTAAAGACAAATAATATTAATCTATTCTCAATTTGACCACAGACTTTAACAATAAACAAAAGAGTATATATGCGTGTGTGTGTCAAATACATGGTAGTGTGTGTAATGTTTTTTTTTTTTTATTGATTTATACTATTTTTAATCATAATTTAAATAAAATATTAGCATTCTGCACTCTTTTTCTATATAAACTATATAAGTAGTGAAAAATTCCATACTCCTCCGTTCGCGCAATTTTTATAAAAAAGCGCTTCAAAGTTTTTCTTTACCTATACTTACAATAAATCTGTAGAGAGGTCAATTCTGTACATGAAATATATTTCCAAAATAACTATTAGGGGGTGATTAGTGATTGATACTGATGCCAATAATGCAATCAGTAAAATTTTCTGTCTGTCTGTATGTTCGTTATAGAAACAAAAACTACTTGACGGATTTTAACGAAACTTGATATAATTCATCTTCATACTTCTGGGCAGGTCATAGTATACTTTTCATCACGCTACGATTAATAGGAGCAGAGTAGTGAAGGGAAATGTTGGGAAAACTGGAGAAGTTACTCAATTTTTAAGCTTCCATCGCGTGTGCAGCCTTAATGGTCACTATTCAAAATGTTAAAATGTTCATCCGTGCGACGCCAGAACGGGCCGCTAGTGTATTAATATAATGATACTAATTTAAGTGAGTAAACCCACGGGATATGGCCAGTAATAAACGAAAAAGTATTGCAAGATTAATTGAAACATGAATGGTATACTTTATTCAGAACTTATGAGGTTTTTTAATCAAAACACATTTGCCTCTTTGCTATTTCTTGTAAAAAAAAAAAAAACACAATAAGGGCCAAGATACACGAGTGCATGGTTCAGTGGAGTATAATGCCAGCGTCTTTTGTCCGTGTGTACGTACTCTTGTGCCCTTCAAAGGGTTGAGTGCATAATGAGAGTGTAACAAAAGTCGAGGATCCCATTCGATACTCGTGTTTATATAATCTGTTACAATTTTGCTTTTCATTAACAATGACGATGGTTTTTTTATCATATTTGCCGTCTGTGCACTCGAGAAAAACCCAAGACGCTTGTTATGGCTTCTTGAGGAAATAAAAAAAAAATATCTATTGATATGTGAATGTAAAAAAGACAAAAGAACAAAATAATGTTTGATGAATGTTTTTAACAACTTTCAAAAGAAGGAGGTAACTAGTCGATTCGTCCGTGTTTTTTTTTTTTTGTTGTTATATTGTATTACTAGGTTGCGTCGTTAAATCAAAATATTTCTTTATTTTTTTTTTTTGTTTAAATTTTGTTTGTTCTTTATTGATATTTGATCTGTATTGATTTGATTTTTTTAATAGATGATATTTTTTTAATTTTAATGGCAAGATTTTTTTACGATTTATCATAAGATGATATGATTTTTTTAATGGCAACCCCGCCTGCGCTACCGGTATACGTTGGCGAGGCACCAGTGAAGGATGACAAGTGTGGATGAAAAGACAGGTCAGTTAGCCCATCGTGATGAATACACTTGGGGTTCAACACGATGCTTTCCAGGCGGGACCATGTGGAGGTCGACCCGACAGGGTATATTGCTAGCAATGCGGCTGGTAGTCCGCATTACTAACATCATACCCTTATGGTGATAGCTAGTTAAATATATATTCTTATATCTACTTATAGCTATATATAAAAGCAGTTATTTTTTTATAACGTACCTCAGTATTTGGACATTTGTTGGAAGGAACTTGTTTTTACAGTGTCGCTCGCTGCCCACCCTCCAGAAGTAAGCACTTAGTGATATTAACACCCATCCACTGTATAATTTACTCACTTGTCTACTTATATTTTGTTACTATCTGTAAACTACGGCTTTATCCGCGTGAATCAGTGATGGCGAATAGAGAAGTAGAATAGAGAAGAAATATGTATATAGTGACTGCGAATAGAGAATAATGGAAGAGAAAAACATATGCGTGAATTTACAGGGTACAGAGAAATAACACCTGAGTCCTCAGGAATGGCAACGCATGGGGGGTATCATGGGCGAAAAAGTATACCCTGTTATGTCCATTGATACTGCTCATGTCTATAGGCGATGGTTACCACTTTCCATCAGGTGAGCCGTCAGCTTGTTTGCCATTCTAAGTTGGATAAAAAAAAAATTACCCCGACCAGAAATAATAATTGGGATAAGGGTAAAAAGATGATTATGATCTATCTTCATTTAGTATAGCATAATAAAGAACTATAATAAGCAGCAACAATTAATATCTTTATTGTTGTTGTAAATGCAAACTCGAATGTATGAGTATACTTTATTTGCATTATACAATATAGTGAATAAGCAAGACAATTAATCTTGATTTTAGCGATAAGACCGCCTTTTATATTCTATAAATGTAATATATGTATTTGTATTAATTTTTAAATAATGCAATAAAAAATAAATAAATTAACAGTGAGTTAATTTTAAAAAATATACAAATATAATATTGATCTAATTTATTAATCTCAATGGATGGTGGACTAAAGAAGCTTTCGCTCAATTCCGCAAGTCACCGCCGACATGTGGCGACTCCAAAATTGAAACCCAGCGCGTGTACATTTTTTTTTTTTATTATTATTATAACTTTTTTTTAAGAATCGAAGAAGTCATTAGATTGTAATTCATAACGGTCGACGTTTTTTGCCTCCGCCTCCGCCGTAGCTCCAGTCAGGTGTTTTAATATATTTTTCGATACAAAATATTGTTGAGCAAAAACTAAAAGCATTAAATATGGCGGCTGGCCCTTTCCTTTATCTGTGCACAAAAAGTACGCAAATATATTACTTCATTTTCTCCGCAACCCCTTTACACTGTAGTAATTTTTTAATATATAGCAACACTATACAAGTTTTTGATTTCTTGCAACACCCATTTAAGGGAAATATTGCTCGTGTTTAATTCTATTTCGTAAACGTAGCCTATAAAACGCGAACCTGTCACTGCTTGACCAAAACCGGGGATAAATAGGCTTATTATTGTTGTCTATAAGAAACACGGGTTCCGTAATGTGTAGCCGGGTGTTGCGACTCGCAGGAAAACATAAATAAGTACCTGCATAGTTCTTTTGAGATATTGCTTAATACATTTTACGTTTATGGAAACTGTACGTATGGCAAATTAATTTAAGACGTATTGCGGACGTTTTAATGGTATCTAATTCTCATATTTTTACAACATAATGTTTGTGATAGTAATTTTCTTGTGTTATTACATTATTGTAGTTATTAACAACTTGATAAGTGTCAATGCTTAGGAATTTATTATTTGATTAAGTGGTGCATGGAGCTGTGACGTTTTTAAACCCATCTACTAGGTATTGGTAATATTGATTCCGATTCGATATCAATATATTAAGTTTTTTTTTACCTTTCTCTGCCATCAATGGCGGAAGAAGGAGAGGAAGTCATCATATGGGCGATGTTATATGGGCGATGTCCCATATCGACTACGCCCATATAACGCTAAAAACCGAGTCAATGGGATGTTAGAAGTGAAATTGAACACATTCAGATTTTTTAAATTTTTTTATTTCTCTGTCTGTTTGTCTGTTTGTACGGGCTAATCTCCGAAACTATTGGAACGATTTAAATGAAATTTTACACAGCTTTACCGTATCTTACATCCTTGGTCAACAATTTAGATACTTTTAATCACAAAAATTTAAAGAGTTCCCGTGGGATAGTTAAAAAACTAATAGCTTATACAAGTTGGTACACAATCTACTTAAATAAAGTAATTTTGACCTAAGGCAAAGAGTGAGAAGGACACGTCATTTGTTAATTTTGGCCCATTATTCCTAGACATAATAAATATGTAGGTGCATACATCAATATAATACTAAAGAGGAATAACAAATATTACGCGAACAAAGTCGCGGACATCAGCTAGTTTTAAATATTTTAGTATTATTTTCACATACAATAGATAAATTATATCCTATTTCACACGAGCAAAGCCACATGTTTACAGCCAGTTCATAATGTTATCGTGAATTTAGAAATCAGAGAGCGTCAGGCCTCAGTGGTTCCCTGTCTCGATTCAAAACACTGTAATAGGCGTGAGTTCGAATCTTGCCGTCACAAAAACTGTTTGGTGTATCCATTGAAATGTTCAAGTAACTGTCCATGGTAGTAAACACCATAAATATACCTAATTTAGTCGAAAGACTCTATTACAATGGCTTCAAATAGTTGACTACGAAGTTAGCGATCCTATCTTTATTTGCTTATACTTTAATATATACAAGAATTTATCATCACCATTATAACAGTCTTTACTGTCCACTGCTGAGACCTCCAAGGAAGGTGTGGTCCATTCTATGCCGGAACCACACGGCTAGTTTTTTTTTGATGGGTGAAAATGGTATGGTAACCCCGCCTGTGCTAACGGGATACGCTGGCGGAACACCAGTGAAGGGTGATAGGTGAGAATGAAAACAGGCCAGTTAGCACATCATGATGAATTCGTCAGGAATTAACCATGATAGTTTCCAGGGAGAACCGCGAGGAGGTCGACTTTGTCGGGTATATTGCTAGCAATACGATTCTCAGTCTCCATTACTAACAATCCCTTTTCCCCCACACGGCTAGTTGAAGTATACCTAATAGTAATAAGTAGGTAAATATTAAAATGGGGGGGGTAAGGGATTATTAGCCCTTTGACAGCCCCATTGCTAGGAATATGCCATATTAGGTCGACCTCCACGTGGTTCTCCCTGGAAACCATCGTGGCTAATTTATCGTTGAATTCGTCACGATGGGCTAATTAACCTGCTTTTTCATCCTCATCATTCACCCCTCACTGGTGCCCCGTCAGTATGTACCGATAGTGCAGGCGGAGTTACCATTCCATTATCATCCATAAAAAAAACTGTTCAGTGCTGAACATAACCCTCTCCTTTGGGGGGTGTTGCCAGTAGTTGGCACGCTTGGCAGACGGATTGGTAACCGCAGTCAGGCTTTAGAGATGATTTAAGAGGGACGCTGCTGCCCATCCCTCGCTCTCCCTTTTCTAAACAACTGAACTGATTTTGATAAAATTTCTATAGAATCAATAAGTATTTAGCCTTTCAGATAAAAGTAGAATTTTCCAAATCGATTCATAATAAAAATTACTGGAGTTCCGAGATAATAAATATAAGAAAAAAACAATCGAGTTGAGACCACCTTCTTTCTTAAGTCGGTTAATAATAAGGTAAGTACTTTATATTATTCTCAATTTCGTGTATAATATAGTATATATATATGTATGTGTGTATATATATATGTTTTTTTTTTATACAACTTAGAATGGGAAATAAGCTGACGGCCCACCTGATCGAAAGTGGTAACCGTCACCTATAGACATGAGCAGTACCATGGACATAACAGAGTATACTGTTTCGCCCATGCGTTGCCATTCCTGAGAACTCAGGTGTTATTCCTCTGTACCCTGTAAATTCACGCCATATCCCACCCTTCAAACTGAAACACAGCCATGCAAACACAACTACTTCACGGTAGAAACACAAATAGGACAGAGGTACCCAAGCAATCTACTTTTATACAAAGTTAGTTGTTTTGTACAAAGGTAGTGTAATTTTAGTATGTATGTATATCAATAATCACTAGTACCTCATTCGAGTATTCTGACACTTCCCTATGGTTGACTGGGAGAGAATGCTTTTAGCATTAAGTCCGCCATGTACACATATATGAATTCTATTGAATAAATAAATAAATAGATAACTAAGTATTCCTAACTAATCACCAATATGAAGTAGGTACTATCATCTATCAAACTCGGCCAACACCGCGCCCGTACCACCGTTAATTCATTAACAATTAAGCAATCATTACGCCCGAATCTGGATCGTCTATGAATCTATCATCTGCCTAATATTTCATAACAAATTATAAATCTCCCAATACAGTTAGATGCTATCTCAATTCCCGGCCCACAGAGACCACGGCGGGTTCATAACAGAACAAAAAGCAGCCGTCATCTCACAATGCGCCCACAAAAAACAATATATCAGTAACACAATCTGTAGATGTTAAACATACAATACAAACAATGCTATGTTGATTGAAACGTCAAGCAAATGACGGCAGATTGATTCCGATGGCAGCATTGTACTTATTAACATCGTAATTACGGCACGCTGGGATCTTACTATTTATTTTGTGTCCAAATTTATTATTGAGACGATGAAAAAACCTATCACGACGCAATGAGTCGTGTTTTTCGGGATTGGGTGCCTATAACCGATTTCCATGTCGGTACAGACGCGAAGCGATGAGTTTTGTTTTGCGTCCTTTTGTTTCGATGGGCCGATCGACTTTGAGCGGGAACTTTTGACAGTTTTGTAATGTTTCGTTGTAATCGTTTTGTTTTTATTATTAGTAAATATCTTATTTTACGCACAAGAAGCGGCTATAAATTCGTTCGAGATTTGTTGTCAATTGACAGAGTGTTTTGATCAGCAAAAGTTATAATGTCTATGGAAATATCCTATTAAGAGTTATCACTTATTTATTTAATTATTTCTTTACTACGTAACAAAATTAATTATCAACAAAGTTATATCGAGTGTAGTGAATCTTATTGCTCCCATTATAATTAACCAGATTTTCAAGTTACAAACAAGCTGAAGGCTGATTGAAAGTGGTAAACTTTGCCTATAGACATGAACAGCACTTGAAGTAACATGGAACTACAAAAAAAATCAATAAATGCTTCCTTTGACCAGACCAAGTGTGTTTTTGAGTCTCCGAATTCTCAGACCATTTTGGCTGTATCGCACATTTATTTATTATTTATTTATTTTACACTTTATTGCAACAAATAAAAAAGTAATAAATACATTAAATATTACTGAGAAGTAATACAAAAAAGTCACCAGTGAGAGATGATAGGTGAGGATGAAGCAGGTCAGTTAGCCCATCGTGACGAATTCAACAAGAATTGTTCACGATGGTTTCCAAGGGGAACCACGTGGAGGTCGACCTATTAGGGTATATTGCTTGCAATGGGGCTGTCAAACTCCATTGCTAACAATTCCTTTCCCCCTCTTCAGGTATATTTTTTTTAAGAGGTGTAAATGGAACGGTAACCCCGTCTGCGCTAACGGGATACGCTGGCGGAGCACCAGTGAAGGGTGATAGATGAGAATGAAAACAGACCAGTTAGCCCATCATGATGAATTCATCAGAAATTAACCGTGATAGTTTTCAGGGGAAACCGCGTGGAGGTCGACCTGCTATATTGCTAGCAATGGGATTCTCAGTCTCCATTACTAACAATCTCTTTCCCCCCTTTACAGGGCACGATAGGGCTGATATACTTGATATCAGCCCTATCGTACCCTAAACTGATTTCTCAAACAAACCTTTATCTACTTTTCTTAGACACGGAAAGAGAATTAATGGGCGTAAGGACTTAAACTTTTATTATTTTAAACTATTTATAAAAATTGCAAGAAAAAACCTAGAAAAGGCGCCATGATTCACGTGTGAATGTAGTAGACGTTTATTAGAAATTGCAACAGAATTTATTATGGTATTACAACTTTCTTTTAGTCGCTCGACGTGTCTTCAATCTGTAAGTAATTAAACTGTAATTAGCTTAATGAAGTACACCGTGGTGTCTAGTTTATTGCAGTACATGACATTATTTGTATGTAGAAACATGTATAAATCTATATTTAATTAAAAACCGGACAAGTGTGTGTCGTACTCACTTACCGAGGATTCCGTACATAATGGTACTGCTTATGTCTATAGGCGACGGTTACCACTTTCCATCAGGTGGGTCGTCAGCTTGTTTGCCATTCTAAGTTGTATAAAAAAAAACATAAGATACTCTGATTTATATATTGTTGTTTTAATGTAATAACTACTGGTTTAACTAACATGTAATTAGATCGAAAAAGTTCGACTAGTTTCGGAATCAATTCGTAATCCTTAGTTAGAAGTGCCTCTTTTATTTTTTGAGACTATTGCAATAAGTTGGCGTCCAATTTTAATATAGACCAAGGATGGATACTTTCTAGTGCTTGGACGCCGCTTTTCCGCATTTCATTTATTTATTTATTAATTAGTACAAATATGTGTACATGGCGGACTTAATACTAAAAGCATTCTCTCCCAATCAACCATAGGGAAATGTCAGAATACTCGAATGCGGTACTACTAATTATTGATATACATACATACTAAAATTACATATATAAACGAATAAATATATATGAATAACAAATATACTTGCACATATATGATATATACTATATTATACACGAATTTGGGAATAATATAAAGCACTTACTGCTCGGATAAAGATAAAAAGTGAGCGTGAACGCTTTCATTCACGGTTAAATCAGATGTCGAGTTGAAGGACGACATTATGAGCACTGAACATGGTTCGCATGGCTGTGTTTCGGATTGAAGAGTGGGATATGGCAGTGATTTTACAGGGTAGAAAGGAATAACATCTGAGTCCTCAGAAATCGCAACGCATGGGGGGTATCATGAGCGAAACAGTATACTCTGTTATGTCCATGGTACTGCTCATGTCAATAGGCAACAGTTACCGCTTTCCATCAGGTGGGCCGTTAGCTTGTTTACTATTTATTCTAAGTTGCATAAAAAAACTGTATGCACACGACGGCTTAACAACACAACTAGTGGCGATAACAAGACAGTCGAAAAGGAAGACTATGGGGACCAGCCGTTCATACCCGAAGAGTTCCGAGCACCATTTTTCTTATCTGTTACGGTGTCGCAAGCGCCTACAGCTCTCGCTCAGCGGGCCGGAGCACGCAATCTCTCTCTCATCACAGTCACTCATGACTAAAGATCACGAATTGATACCGAAACTAGTCGAATTTCTTCTAATTACACATAAGTTCAAATATAATGTGTGCTTACCAAATTTTTAACAGTATTAGGTATTATTTGTCCCGATCCGTAAACATTTCCCGATCACGTGGACAAAGTCGAGGCTTGTATAATAATAATATGACAAAAAAACTAAATACGTAAATAAATTTAATTGGGGGAAAGGGATTGTTAGTAATGGAGACTGAGAATCTCATTGCTAGCAATATACCCAACCAGGTCGACCTCCTCGCGTTTATCCCTGGAAACTATCATGGTTAATTCCTGATGAATTCATCATGATGGGCTAACTGGCCTGTTTTCATTCTCATCTATCACCCTTCGTATGGTGCTCTGCCAGCGTATCTATCCCATTAGCGCAGGCGGGGTTACCATACCATTTTCACCCATCAAAAAAAAAATTAATACCTAAATAATCTCTTTTAGAGATAAATTCGCCTTTGCTAACTTTGTTATTAACTTGTTGTTAATACGGTATGTTTTAGTGCAATAAAGAAATATATATACATAGCTAATCGCCATACATACTCCGCAGATTTCACTCTCACGGCACTCCACCATCAAAGGTCACATCGTACCTGTCCTGCATTCTGTGACCTTTCATTTAGGAGAAAGCTTAAATGGCGTCTTAATTTTATTCTTTCAATTTATTGGTGAAATTTTTCAAGGCCATAAAAAAGGCAGGTTACTTGTTCAGCTATGATAGGTACCCCAAAATTCGTTGAAACAGTTGTCCTTCTGAATTTGTTTAATCAAAAGATATTATTTAAATATTATAAGTAACTTATTAAGAGAGAGTATTATAAGTATTTACCAGAGGGAGACTTTGCACAAAAGTCGTTTACTTGGGCACTTCTGTCCTATTCGTGTTTCTACCGTGAAGCAGTCGTGTTTGATAGATTGTGTTTCGGTTTGAATGTTTTTTTTTTTAAATTTGGCAATGAATTTACAGGGTAGAAAGGAATAACACCTGAGTCCTCAGAGATGGCAATGCATAGGGGGTATCATGGGCGAAACAGTATACTCTGTTATGTCCATGGTACTGCTCATGTCTATAGGCGACGGTTACCATTTTCCATCAGATGGGCCGTCATCTTGTTTGCCATTCTAAGTTGTATAGAAAAAAAAACTATAAACGTATCTACAATCCAACATATCGCATATATTTATCAAGAAAACAAATATTGTTAAGCAAAAAATCTTGGACGTATATTAAAACATCAGTTGTAAGGTTGTAAGCTGTCAATGTAACAAGCGTCGATATGAGTCGCCGACGACACCGAACGTAAATACAGATCGACCGATATGCTATTAGGAATCAAACTCGCCCCGTGAGACTTGCGATGCCTTTAAACGTACTCTGACTTCTCTTACACCGACACGTAACACAATAATTACTATACTAGCCTTTACCAGCGGCTTTGTCTGCTTGGCTGAGATATGTTTCCTGATTGGATAACCTAGTTCTTTTCCATCTTATATAGAGTGCGTTTTGTAGTATGTGTGTGTTTCTGTGTGCGTGCGTGCGTACGTGCGTGCGTGCGTGCGTGCGTGCGTGTGTGTGTGTGTATGTATGTGTGTGTGTATGTGTGTGTTGTTGTGGGAATATTAGGTTAATCAAAAAGAAGAGGGGGAATACACCTGAGTCCTCAGGAATGGCAACGCATGGGGGGTATCATGGGCGAGACTGTATACTCTGTTATGTCCATGGTACTGCTCATGTATATAGGCGACAGTTACCACTTTCTATCAGGTGGGCCGTCAACTTGTTTGCCATTCTAAGTTGTATAAAAAAAAAGAAGAAAACTCTCCAAACTTCGTGAAATCTAAACCAAATAAAACTATAAACACATAATTTCTGAAAGCAACAGGGTTTACTTCTGTGTAAGTCATTAGCCCATTTCAATTTTATTACGATGGATATAACTGTACAAAGATATTAATAATGTTATTGCTGTAGCATGTGTGCCCTTTTAAGTTGCTTAAAACAAATAAGTATTTTTCCAAAATTTCGACTTTATAACTTTGTAACGATAAATTTGTAAATTATTATTATTATAAGACACTGTATCCTTAACACCAGTATCGGAGAGAACATCGCAGATAACTTATATTTATATATTTAATATTTATACATAGGTATATTTTATATATATAAATATAAATCATTATATATTGTACATAGTTAATCATTTTATTTTTTGAATTCGTTAGGGGTACTTATAATTATTTTCCTAAGTATTTACGCCGTTAATTTTTTTTAATTCTACAATTTTATCATACCTACTTGTACAACAATTAGTCAATTATTCTAAGGTTGTCTTGAAAAGATTGCAATCTCAGCAATAAGACCGCCTTACTGTACTTATACAATTGTATCCAAATTTTTATTAATTGTCTTGCTTATTTCCTATATTTTATAATGCAAATAAAGTGTACTCATTCATTCATTCATTCATGAATTTTCATGAAATGAGAAAGAAGTATCAATGTCAATACACAATACATACAACTTTACATCAATAAAGCCTTCTGCAAAACTTTCCAAAGACACATTCTAAGCTTCCAATTATTCTTTTTAGCGATGTACATATTTTTTATAACTTTAATTTATACTATTTATAATCTAATACATTCTTTAGGAAGTAACACAGTAAAGGTGGGGAGGAGGGATTATTAGTAATGGGGAGGTCAGTCCCCATCGCTATCAATATACCTTATCAGTTCGACCTCCGTCGTCGTCGACATCGTGACTAACTTATCGTTGAATTCGTCACGATGGGCTAACTGACCTGCATTTTCATCCTCACCAATCATCTCTCACTAGTTCCCCGCTATTGTATACCGATAGCGCAGGCGGGGTTGCCATTTCATTATCATCCATAAAAAAAAAAAAACATAAAAGGTATCTTATCTATCACCCTCTGGTAAATATTTTTTTTTACAACGCAGGGGGCAAACGAGCACGCGGCTCACCTGATGGTAAGTGACTATCGCCGCCCATGATCACCCGCACCACTAAAGCCATTGTAGGTGTGCTGCCGGCCTTTTAAAAGGGAATATGCTCTTGAAGGTTATGTTGGTATATTAATAGGTATATATATCCATAAAATCAAACACCAATTTATTTCTTGTTTTCATGTCCCCAATCTGAAGTACAAACCGAGTCAGCAACGGAGCTACATTATAATTTATACAGTGTTCAGTCAAGCTCACGCTGTGCGACTCTGATGCTGTAATGAGTACGGTCCAGTCTATCCGCGAATCGACAGCTATAAGGTATCTGCACAGTGTGATTCATATGCTATACTATAATATAAAAATACTATCCGAAACCACTTGGCCTCTTGGAGGACTTGGGTGTCTAAAACAATGGCAACATTTCTAATTCAAGTATTAGAAAGTTTTCTTTAAGAGAAATTGGATTTTTTGGAAATTCTAATCTCGTATATTTCACTATTTTTAGATAAATCTTGTTGCTAATTTGCTGTACAGTATAAATATTATTTACAGTATAACTTGATTTCTCTGATCTCATTCTGACTTAAATGGAACAGTAACGCTTAGACTGTTACAAAAAAAAGAGAGCACAATGCATTCTTTTCATATACACACATGTTTTATCGCTCGAAGTTTCATGGCGTGATGGAATCCGAAACGAGAATATCAGCAAAAGAACCAAAGTAACCGATATAGTATAAAAGATAAGCAATCTGAAGTAGCAATAAGCTAGTCATATAGCTCGAAGAACCGACAATTGATGGGAAGAAACGTTCTTGAGTGACAACTTCGTACGGGCAAACGCAGTGTAGGACGACCCTCCACTAGATGGAGGGACGACCTCATATGCATTGCAGGAAGTGGATGCAGGTGGCTCAGGACTGTTCCTTATGGCAGTCTATGGGAGAGGCCTATGTCCAGTAGTGGACGGATAATGGCTGAAATAATTATGTAGACACACACATTTGTACTTACATATGTTATGCTCCAACGACAGCTATAGTTCTCACTTCACGCCCAATTTATAATTCTTCAAGTGCTAAGTCAACTATAAGGTAAGCAGAGAGAACAGCACGAAGTTCTTTATTTTTATCTCATATTTCTTACTTTATCTATTTTTATAACTAGCCAAATGCTTTTTACACGTTATTTCGGTGACTCTCTGCTTCCCATTAAGATATATACAGCACAACCATTCTTTGGAATCAACTTCCAGCAGCAGTATTTCCGAACCGATACGATAACATAACCTTCAAGAAAAGAGCATATTCCCTTTTAAAAGGCCGGTGGAACACGTGCTATGCCGTTGGTGTTGTAAGTGATCATGGGCGGCGGTAGTCACTTGCCATCAGGTGAGCCGCATGCTTGTTTGCCCCCTTTGTTGTAAACGAAAATATATATTTCAATATATATATTTCAATTTCTCTTCACTTTTATGCAGGGCCTTAACCGTATCGAATCTCTTGTACTGTACGATGGGTTTTATCCGGATCGATCTTATCACGGTTTCTGGTATCGAGGAATTATTTTTGATGGAAATGTTGTTACATATCTGACGGGGCTGTAATGTGCCGGCGAAATTGACTTGTTGTACAGCCTTCGATTGAAGTATCGTCAGATCTTTACGATTTTTAACAACGTAATTGAATTGTTTAACCGGAACTTGTAATGTTGGGCGCAGTACGTTTCATGAGTGTTTTGAGAAATTATTTTTTTAGAATAGATATATAATAATCATGTCACTATTTGGCTTATTAATGGTATACCTGTAGGTAAAGAAAGCCAAATATCAAAGATTACTACAAGCTTAGATCATATAGATAAAGCATCTAGCCTCAAAAACGCATCAACTTTTTGTCAGCTAATTGGCAAATTAGCTGACTCGTTTTTTTTTCAGTGTTCTATATACTTACGCATAAATTGTATCTTGACATATTATTTAATAAATAAAATTAGTGTTTACGCATTAAAAGGATGCATAAATTATAAGACAAAATAAATATAGAAGCTATAAAGGAATCACTCATAACTATTTATCACGCAAAATTGTATAAAAAAGTTGAACCGTTTTTCTCGAAGTATTTCTATGGAGATACTCCATCTATATAATCTAAGACTTTTTTTTATACAACTTAGAACGGCAAACAAGCTGACGGCCCACCTGATGGAAAGTGGTAACCGTCGCCTATAGGCATGAGCTGTACCATGGACATAGCAAAGTATACTGTTTCGCCCATGATACCCCTTATGCGTTGCCATTTCTGAGGACTCTGGTGTTATTCCTCTCTACCCTGTAAATTCATGCCATATCCCACTCTTCAAACCGAACTTCCCCTTATAGCTTACTAAACCTTATATGCTTATAATATAGCCTCATAAATACTTTTGAGATTTAGATTAGATTTGTTTATTTGCCAGAACATTGTTTTTTACAGATATTGATCCATTGTGATGTACAAATGTTCGCCTTATAGTCTAAAGCATGCAAAATTATTATTGGGTACATTGGTTAATACATACATATAAGTGAATTAACATTACACCAACTATTTTTTCAACTAATAATAATAAAATTATAATACTATGTTAAAAAACTAATCAATAACAATTTTTGGTGGATCTGGTTTCAGTTCCCATCTCAATAACCAATATGAAAGCCTCAATTATCCATGCTCTATCGCCTAATACAAACAAGCACGTCAAACAATCACTTTATCTAAATCCGATGACGAATTCCACCGCAGCGCGTCATTACGCGCCGTCGCTGGCCGCCATTACGCTGGCTGCGCCGGCGCCGGCGCGCGCGCATACTGCACAGTCACCGTCGCGTTCACACACTTACACCGACATTATCCTTGTTTCCCAACCCTTTTTTTTTATAATATCATACTTATTTCTTCAGACAAATTACTTAGCAGTTTGTGGACATCGGCATGTGATAAATACTCCGGAGATGTATCGAAGAAATCCTGATAAATATCTGTGGATTAACCAGAGGGGGACTTTGTACAAAAGTCGTTTGCTTGGGCATCTCTGTCCTATTCATGTTTTTGCCGTGAATCACTTGTGCTTGTATAGCTGTGTTCGGTTTAAAGGGTTATTTTTAATTGATGATAATGGAATGGCAACCCCGCCTGCGCTAACGGTATGCACTGGTGGGGCACCAGTGAGGGGTGATAGGTGGAATGAAAAGGCAGGTCAGTTAGCCCATCTTGATGAATACACCGGGAATTTAGCATGATGGCTTCCAGGGGAAACCACGTGGAGGTCGACCTTATTGTAGACTACCAGTCCCGTTGCTAGCAATATGCCCTACATTGCTAGCAATGGGACTGGTAGTCTGCATTACTAACAATCCCTTCTCCCCCATGGTTTAAAGGGCGAGATATGGCAATTAAATTATAGAGTACAGAGGCATAAAAACTTAATCCTGAGGATTAAGATTGCCAACGCATGAGAGGTATCACGGCTGCCACAGTATACTCCGTGATATCTTTAGTGATGACAAACATCACTTTTCAAATGATAAGCCGTCTGCATGTTTGCCACCTCTGCCCCATTCGTGTTTCTACCGTGAAGCAGTTGTGTTTGCATGGCTCTGTTTCGGTTTGAAGGGTAGTATATGGCAGTGAATTTACAGGGCACAGAAGAATAACACCTGAGTCCTCAGGAATGACAACGCATGGGGGGTATCATGGATGAAACAGTATACTCTGTTATATTCTTGATACTGCTCATGTCTATAGGCGACGGTTACCACTTTCCATCAGGTGGACCGTCAGCTTGTTTGCCATTCTAAAGTTACATAAAAAACATGTTTTCTAAAGACTGATCTGACAAGATATACTATATTACTAGAAAGAAGGCTGCTAGTTCCCTTTACTAACAATTCCCTCCCTTCTCCCAACACGATTAACCATCAACTTGCTTGCCATTCCTATTCTTACGATCATAAACGAGCATTCCATTTCACGCGCACCACGTCTAAAAACCTTAAGAGGGGTGCCCACAAGGGCACCAGATTACGCATTTTATTATGAGATATCATTAATGGGAAAGGCCACCTTGCAGCGCTCATTAACACAAATGGACTCACGAGTCGCGGACGTACAATAAAAATCGCATTTACAAAAAAAAAAAGCATGATTAATGACATACGAGTATACCTTCAGAACAATGTGAGAACAGTAGCTTGTGTGACATACAGCCAGTGCGCTTAGCGTACACTTGTTCTCAAATAACTAAAATGATCTAAATTCCCCTGTTTCTGTCTAATTGTTTATTTTATTTTATATTTGTTTATTATAACACAATAACCTCGCATTCTTTAAACATAACGTAAAGAAGCACTTAATAAGCGAACGTAGTGCGGTCAACCGTTGAAAGTAAATCATTCTATTTTCGGTTGGTCGTAAATATGGATCATATTGTCTCTATATTCACTCAAAATTAAGAGGTCACATGTCGTGTTATAATAAAAAAAGACAGTAGATTTTTTAATGGGCATAAATGGAAAGACAACCTCGCTCGCTATCAGTATACGCTGACGAGGCACCAGGGAAGGACGATAGATGTAAATGAAAACAGTTTAGCCTATCTTAAGGAAATAATGTAGAATCAATCACCACGGTTTCCAGAGGAAACTATGTGGCAACACTAAAACATGCCTAGACAATGGCGGACCGACATAAACGTAGTGGGTACGCTGTGCAAATTTACATTTTTTTACAATTACAGCGCAACAGTCACCATACTACCCTGCAAATTTTATATTAATCGTGCGGTTGAGACGCCCTCTGTGTGACATTATACTTTAGTACTACAAGACTGTCTTATTGTTGCGCTGTAAATCTTATTATATTATATCTATTTTAAAGTAAAACTAAAACTGTTAAATATATTAAAGACTATAACTGCACCAACCGGAGTATTTATTAATGTTGTATCAAACACAATGTGTTGAACGACCTGAAGATACCCTATATTGCTTGCAATAAAGTCGTAAGTCCCCGTTACTAACAATCCCTTTCCCCCCAAACGGTAGGTTAGACAGTCATAGATTCTAATTGACCCCAGATATAAATTTTGTGAGGGAAAGGCTGCAAAAAAGTTAAATCTACAAAGATTTCTAAAGAGATCTATAGGTACAAACCTATAGTAGTTATCTTTTTTCTTGCATTTTTTTATATTTTTTGTGAATTAGTAATTCATACACAAAATATAGCTATGGATTTTGTTTGAGTCAAGACAGACGTCTGTCTCATATATACTTAAATACTCATATATATTTTCAGGGTTTTTTTATACTACTTAAAATGGCAAATAAACTGACGGCCCACCCAATGGAAAGTGGTAACTGTCGCCTATAGACATGAGCAGTACCATGGACAACAGAGTATACTGTTTCGCCCATGATACCCCCCATGCGTTGCGTTTCCTGAGGACTCAGGCGTTATTCCTCTGTACCCAGTAAATTCACGCCATATCCCACCCTTCAAACCGAAACACAGCCATGCAAACACAACTGCTTCACGGTAGAAACACGAATATCTACATAGTTGTAGACAGGTATGTAGATATATTTAGCATTTTCTTAATCTTGTCCAAACTTGTCGACATGGGGGAAAAGGGATTGTTAGAAATGAAGTCTAATAGCCCGTTGCTGACAAAATATCCTTTCAGGTCGACCTCCACGCGATTCCGCCTGGAAACCATCATGGTTAATTCTTGTCGAATTCATCATGGTGGGCCCACTGACTTGCATTCGTTCTCACCTATCATCTTCCACTGGTGCCTTGTCGGTGTATACAGACGCCAGGCCATTCCATTTTCAACCAATAAAAAAAACCTTACTTACGTCTGAATAGTTATATATCTTATCTATTTATATTCTATATGTTCTACTTTAAAGATTGTAAGAAATTGCCCTACCGATAAGACCGCCTTTTGTACCTTTATGTAGGTATATATTTTAATCTTTATTTTATACGAATTGTATTTCACTTGAATTGTTTATATGTCATTGTTTATTTTTATGTTTCTGATGCAATAAATAAATATATTTTGTAATATAAAAAACATTTTATAACATAAAAATAGCTCAATTATCACAACGAATTCAAAACCTAGCTTTATTTGATACAAAAAAAAAAAAATTATTAAAATATATCCGTATCGATATAGAAATATGTTTTACATTTAAAAGCGTGACCAATTTATTTCGCATCTCTATTTCTCACAAAAACAGTCACTAGAATTATCTACTCAAAACTATCATAGGTTTCTCAAAAAAGGTCCAATTAGGCTAACGTCAACTAACGAGTGCGAGCTAGACGGAGATACCGTTAGAACGAGATAAATAACAGCTTGTAACAAAGAGGTTTGGCATTACACAGAAGCACTCCCCCAGACGATCATTATGTCGTTGAGACTACGAGAGACCACGAGAGGGCGCCACCCATCTCATTGTCGACTGTTAGACAACATAGTTAAGAGTATAAATTAATAATTTTTTTTTAAGTAATCAGATTGAGTGGTTCTGGTGCCTTATTGCTTTTGAGATGTCTATATTATTTTATTGTTGCTATTTTTTTTTTGTTGTTTTTGTTGAGTTTTTGTTTTAGTTCTAATGATTATATCTGTTAGTTGTTTTCTATCTGATTCGATTATTGAGATAAAGAGTTCTAGTCGCTGTTAGACACAATTTATGGTCTAAAAAGGATTTTTTTTTAAACAGAGGGCAAACAAGTATTCGACTCACCAGATGGTAAGTGACTACCGTCGCCCAGGATCACCGACCACACCAGAGATATTGCAGGTATGCTGCCGGCCTTTTAAAAAGGAATATGCTCTTTTCTTGAAGGTTATGACGTCCTTTCGGAATAGAGAAATAGAGAAGCCCACTGCCAATTTATCTCTTTGGTGGCGTCTTTATTTTTTACGTAACTTAGAATGGCAAACAAGCTGATGACCCACCTGATGGATAGTGGTACCTAACCGTCGCCTATAGACATGAATATTACTAAGGACATAACCGAGTATACTGTGATATCTGATCCTATATATAATCCTGTACTGCCATTCCTAAAAACTAGATATTATGCTTACGTGTCCTGCAATTTCACTGCCATACGCCCCATCCTTAGCCATGCATGCACAATTACTTCACGACAGAGACACGAAAGGGACAGAGGTATCCATGGATTCGACTTCTGTACAGTCTCTCTCTGTTTATTTCAAGTTATATAGAAAAGAAATTGAAATATATTTGTTACTTACTTAGCGCTTCATAGACCACGAATTGTCGTTCTCCGACAAGCCACGTAGAAGACTTCGGCTTCAACGAGGGCAGTCTGGATACACTTGTAACCAAAAGATGTGAACTTTACTTGCTTAGTCGAGTATCATTATTTATTTTTTTATTTATTTAACTCTATATTGCACCAAAACATAAAAATAAACAATGACATATAAACAATTCAAGTGAAATACAGTAGCATGGAGTACAGAGTGAAGAATTGTTCGGATTGATACCTGCTGCTGATTTTCACCATCGTACAACCCGCCATAAACTAAAATTTCATCCCAACCATCTGGACGAGTTGCGGTCCTCCACCGTGCGTTTTTCAAAGCACTTTCTCCCACGTACAACCACACTTTGGAATCAACTTCCAGCAGCAGTATTTCCGAACCGATACGACAACATAACCTTCAAGAAAAGAGTATATTCCTTTTTAAAAGGCCGACAGCATACCAGCAATGCCGCTGGTGTTGTGGGTGATCATGGGCGGCGGTAGTCACTTACCATCAGGTGAGCCGCATGCTCGTATGCCCCTGTGTTGTAAAAAAAAAAGATCAAAATATACATATAAAGGTACAAAAGGTGGTCTTATCGCTAGGGCAATCCCTTACAGATCGTTACCATCACATTAAACATTAACTGTCCAATGCTGAACATAAGCCTCCCGCTTGGGAGGTTTTGCCAGTAGTTGCCATGCTTGGCAGGTGGGTTGACAACTGCTGTCAAGCTTTAGTGATGTTTTAAGAGGGCTGCTGCTTCCCATCCTTTAAGTTCCCTTAGTCGCCTCTTACGACTCCCACGGGAAAGGAAGGTGTGGTCCATTCTATGCCGGAACCGCACAGTTAGTTGAGGTATACCTAATAGTAATATTAAAATGGGGGGAAGGAACTGTTAGTTATTTAGTTATGCGGGCTACCAGTCCCATTGCTAGCAATATACCCTGTCAGGTCGGCCTCTACGTGGTTCCCTCTGGAAACCATGTTTTTTTTTATACAACTTAGAATGGCAAACAAGCTGACGGCCCACCTAATGGAAAGTGGTAACCGTCGCCTATAGACATGAGCAGTACCATGGACATAACAGAGTATACTGTTTCGCCCATGATACCCCCCATGCTTTGCTATTCCTGAGGACTCAGATGTTATTCCTCTGTACCTCTGTATCTGTACTGTAAATTCACGCCATATCTCACCCTTCAAACCGAAACACAGTCATGCAAACACAACTGTTTCACGGTTGAAACACGAATGGGACAGAGATACCCAAGCAATCGACTTTTGTACAAAGACTCCCTCTGGTGCTGAATTCCAGATGTATTCATCACGATGGGCTAACCTGCTTTTTTATTCTTACCTATCATCCCTCACTGGTGCCAGCGTATACTGTTAGCGCAGGCGGGATTACCATTCTATTATGGTCCATTAAAAAAAATTTAAAATGATTCACTGTTGAATAGAAACTTAAGTACGTTAAATCATCTTGACAATTACTAATTTTTTTTTTTATTTTTATCCTTTTGCAATATAGGTAAAAGGAACGAAGCCCATACAGCCTTTTTCTTTTATTTATCCTTTTTATAAAAGTATAAGTATACGCGTGGGGGGTATCATGGGCGAAACAGTATACTCTGTTATGTCCATGGTACTGCTTGCTCATGTCTATAGGCGACGGTTACCACTTTCCATCAGGTGGGCCGTCAGCTTGTTTGCCATTCTAAGTTGTATAAAAAAATTCTGTTGTATTACAGATGGACTTCCGTAGTTTTTTCTCTGTTATTATTATTAAATAATTTTTTTTCATACCAGATTCTGGTGAAAAGTGCGAACAATATTTAAATCTATATTAAAATGTACCATCCTTTATACTAATTTTTAAACAAAATAAAATTATTTGTATTTGTTATCTATAAAACAATGAAGAGGGTCTCGATTCGCCAATATTTTTTTCGGAACCGATTTTGATAATTATTTTGTAATAGATAGGCTTTTCCCCGGTGTCGTTACCACATTCATTTTATCATGATTTAAACAGCTGTCATGACCTTGTGTCAACATTTTTAAATTTATTTTGCATATGATTCTACATTGAATTTTAAATATTTTAATTTTAATACGTCTAAGAATTATGGGTTATTCTTTTTAAAGTATGAATAGTGAGATAACTAATCAATATTTATTTAAATACTATATTAAAATTGCTGCTTTCCACCACTTCTTGCAAATACACATTTATTTCTTTATTTGTGCATTTATTTATTGTTACCTGTAGTTTTTTTTTATACCACCGAGGTGGCAAACAAGCATACGGCCCACCTGATGGTAAGTGGTTACCGTAGCCTATGAACGCCTGCAATACCAGAGGTATTACGCGTGCGTTGCCGACCCTGAAGAAACCTCTTTACCCCCCCCCCCCCCCCCCCTTGGAAGAACCCCATGCTGTAGTCTCTTGGGAAAACCTCGGCAGGGAGCTCAATCCACAACCTGAGTGTTAACGTGGGAGGAAACATCTCTGAAACCGCGCAATACGCGACCATTGAGGCTGTAGGACATGGGGATGAACTCCCTGTCGATGGCGAGCCGTACGATGGTAGAAAGTGGCTATGGGCATCATTCATCATCATTGAACAATTCCTCTGAGCACAATCCAGTTTATAGATGATTAAATTCCAACACAATGCAGGCAATTATAATTTTTGTACATATGTCAAATACTTATATATTATAGCCTTATAAAGAATATATTAAATATTGGTTATTCACTATGGACTATTGAAATAAAAATCCAATCGAAATATAAATATCCAACTTATTTTGTATATAATATATATAAAATTTTGTATATAATTATTATATATCAATAATTAATTATAATCTACTATATTTAAATGTCTAAATGTGTATATTATTAAATAAATTAGTTTTTTTTTGTGCTGATGTTATATTGGCATATATATATATATATATATATATATATATATATATATATATATATATATATATATATACATTATTACATGTATCACATCTCCATATTTAGAATTAATAGAATTTTCATCGTGTCTCCGATCAAACCGTTTATAATTACTCCTCTCCATCCAAAGGTTATCTGGAAGAGATCGCTTTTAAAGCTAAGATCGCCCATTATTGTCTCATTGTGATTATTTCTTGTAATTGTTTATATTTATAATAAGTTTACTATTGTAATCTTTTCGAGGAAACAATAAAGAGTATCTATATATCTATAATGTAAGTTCTGTATTTTAAATCATAGTTGTAAATAGAAATACATACACATACAAATTCCATTCACGTTCACGTGCACATTAGTAAAACAAATTTAAAGCTTAATTGAAAAGCAACATTTTTTAGGCCCTTAAGTATTTTTTTATACAACTTAGAATGGCAAACAAGCTGACGGTCCACCTGATGGAAAGTAATAACCGTCGCCTATAGACATGAGCAGTACCATGAACATAACAGAGTATACTGTTTCGCCCATGATACCCCCCATGCGTTGCCATTCCTGAGGACTCAGGTGTTATTCCTCTGTACCCTGTAAATTCACGCCATATCCCACTCTTCAAACCGAAACACAGCCATGCAAATACACAAGTGCTTCACGGTTGAAACACGAATGGGACAGAGATACCCAAGCGATCGACTTTTGTACAAAGCACAAGCTAGTGATCTCTATAAACGATCTAAACTTGAATTTCATAATTCTATTTCAGAGTTTCGATCCTGTGATCCCTGGACAGTACTCAAGCGTTGACCGAGTGTTACCGCTATTCCCAATAAGGCTTTACTATTACATATTCAAAAGTAATAAACTGCTAAAGAAGTTGCTAACAAATAACCATCAATTTTGATCCAATATAACGGCGCAGAGTTGAGCAAATCGAATCAATACACCGTAAGATGCGGTGTGGGGTGCTGGCGGGGTGGAAACCCCCGGGATTTCACTTTTCAACCCCTGTTATTGTTTCAATCTCTCGCTCCGAAAGTTGTGCACCCCGGTGGATTGAAAAAGTTGAAACGCGTTTGAGGTTTTGATTTCCCGGCTTTAGGGGTTTCTTGTTGCGAGGCACGTAACAGTATATAGCATGTAATGGACTATATTATGTTAAATATTTTTAAGATATTAGAAAAAATATACCTATTCGTTATTACAAAATTTATGTAGGACCAGTATAGGAATAAACAATTGATGTATTATTGGTCAAATTTGGGTTAATTTTTTTTTAAACATATCTGTATAATAGAAGGAAAGATAGAGGGCAAAAGAGGAAAAGGAAGACCGAGGATTAACTACATGGGACAGATAAAGGAAACACTAGGCGTCATGTCGTATAGAGAGATAAAGGATATGGCCTGGGATAGAGCTGGCTGGAGGAAGATGCATGAATTAGTTGCACCGACAAGAGGAAACTCTTAAATGAAAATGATGATGATGATGATATCTGTATTATAAGCAGAATATCATGATTAAAAAGAAGATCTGAAGAAGAATTTAAAAGCCTCTGGAATTTAACTGCAATCGAAAACAACGTACATTAATTTAGAAAAAAAATTATCCAATTACTTGCAACACTAAAAAGTGGCGCGCTATGTTTTGATTAAAAAAAATCAACCTAAATTTCTGAAATCTTTGATCTATAATAATTATTTTTTTACAGTCGGTACTCCATCTGTCTAATATAAAAATAAAAGTATTTAAACCCCCTAATTATAGGCATCCTTAATCTATGCCATAATATATTATATCTAATGTGAGCATAGATAAATTACCACTTTTTTTTAGTACGTTTGTTCCGTTGTGGAACAGACTAAGGTCGGAGACCATGCTGCCTAGTCTTCAATATGATAAATTGTCTGGAATTAATTTACCACTGTCATCCCAGTAATTGCTATATTATGAGTCGGGACTGCGTTTATATTGACAGAATTAAAAAGCAATCTTTGAAACCAGCTTAAATTATCAATACATTAAAATAAATGATTATTCATAGGTTTGTACAACTATTTATAATAAATATGCCTCTGTCAAAAATATTGATATCAATTGACAGCATAAACAAGCCATTTTATAGAGTAAAATTTTCATATTCAATATCCTGGTTGCATAGATTATATACATGTTTTTACGTTAAGTGACGCGGACCTGATCACAACCTAAAGACGGTTCTCAAGGAAACCTCACAAAATGACCACATTCAGTGTAATTAGGCGTTACAAAATGTAACGATGTCAATAACCTTCATATAATCATATTACTGCGTGACATCACGGATCGCTCATTATCGCACGGTGTGGTGTTTGGTGTTTTTTTTTTTATTTTATTTTTTTACAAAATGCGGTCGCGGCCCAAGGTCGCTGGTAATAGCGCTATTAACGCGGCATTGAAATACGGATTTGGGGAAACGCGTGTAATTGCTTACATTATTATTCGACTACGTTAAAATGTCTGAAGCAGTGATACTTGATCCCTAATCTCTGATCATAGTCATCAGAGGGCCTACCATGAAATATTTTCCGAATTATCGTGACCGAACGAAACACAAATGTGACCTTAAAATTACATAATATATTCTGTTTAAAAATTATTAAAAATGTTAAAATATCATGGACTCTTATGGTAGGATTTATAACGATGAAATGTTTAACTCCATTTTCTGGGCCGATTTATAAACAAAATACCAAAATTGAGTCCGAAAATTCAGAATTTCATTTCATGTATTGTCCGCCCAGGTATCGTCTGTCCAATTCGTGAGTATCGAGTATCAACAAAAATGTGAGTATTGCCATATTGGAGTCGATTTTCAAGCGTCATTTCACTTAAACTACCTCTAAAATAAAACAACGAAATCTTTATTGTAAGGACCAATTTGAACTAAATTTCTGATAGACTTTAATCAGAATTAATTGAATAAAAAGTAGCCTATATCCTTGTCCATTCATATGGTACATGTATACCAAATATCATAGTAGCTGAGTAAGCCGTTTATAACACAACAAACAAACAAACTCACTTTTACATTTTTATATTAGTAAGGAAGTAAAGATAAGTAGGTACTAGCTAACACGGCAAACAATAATTGGGGAGAAAGGGATTGTTAGTAATGGAGACTGAGAATCCCATTGCTAGCTATATACCCAACCAGGTCGACCTACACGTGGTTCTTCCTGGAAACTATCATGGTTAATTCCTGATGAATTCATCATGATGGGCTAACTGGCCTGTTATCATTCTCATATATTACCCTTCACTGGTGCTCCGCCAGCGTACCCCGTTAGCTGGGTTACCACCTGCATTTTCACCCAACAAAAAAATAACACGGCTAACATTATGTAGCCCACTACCGCCATCTACCGCGACCATTTTTCTTATCGTGAAACAATTTACAAAATTGTCGAAGACACCACGCTGGCATACACAGACCATCAGTGTATGCCGGCTGAAGAAACCAAGTGACTCGGAGGTCGTTGCCTCCGGAGTTGGAACCGGGGAAGAGGGGTATACCCCGAGGCCCCTACCTTGCCCGCCCACGCAACATCTGCGGACAAGAAGACCTTGATTGATTGACAAAATTGTCATTAAAATCGCTTGAGCGGTTTCGGAGATTAACTCGAACATCATGACTCGGTATTTATATAAGATAAAAATTTGAATTACGAACGAATAATTCTAACATATGTATGATCGATTGTATAATGCAGTATGCGAGTAAATGCGAGCGATGGCTCGTCTCACTTCGTTTCCTTAAAACAGGAAGCCAGTGCCGTCTCCGGAAATCTATGAGATTGGACAAAAATTGACGCAGCTCGCTTCTACACAGTGTTAGCTGACGCTCGCTACCTTGTTACGGTGTTACATGCTCGTAGCGTTTCCGTGTTTTTTTTTTTATTTGGTAGATCGTTTTAAATTTATCTATATCTTCTATTCTTAATAATATAAATTATACTAATAGTGTATCCATAAAAATGCTTCGCCAAAAACGGGTTAACTTTTTAATTCTTTTGTGCGTGAATAGGGTTGCCATAATATAAATATACTGCTATGGGAGAAATTATATCGTCATAGTCGTAGAATACTGACGGATCTGACAAATGTTACATATATAGATCCGTCAGTATTCTACAACTATGACGATATAATAATAATAATAATAAATATTTTTTTCAGCCACAAAACAACAATGTTAATTACTATTTTTTACATTTAAATAATTATTATGTGGTAGCAGCTTGAATGGTCCCCACTCAGCGTAACCTACAGCGTGGTGCTACAGAGCTGATTTTCAGAGTGTATAATCTGATGTATATAATCTAATGTAGTAACAAACTGATAGGTATTTCAAGACCACACGCACGAGTATTTAATAACTTTACTAGCTAAATAAATTTGGTATTAATATAAAAGGCTTAGCCAATATTGGCAACGCCAATCAAAAGCTAGAAATAAACTAATATTTGCGTGTTGGTACTAACGCCAATTTCCTAATTTTTATTTATTTATACTTTTGTAATCATTAAAATATATCTACAGGGCGGATTTATCTCACCTACCGACTCTTACTGGGGGGAAGAGATTATCAATAATGGAGACTACCAATCCCATTGCTAGCAATATACAGTCAGGTCGATCTCCACGTAGTCCCCCCTGGAAACCATCGTGCTGAATTCCTAGTTTATTCATCACGATGACCTATTTGACCTACATTCATCCTCACCTATCATCAATCACTAATGCTTCGCCAACTGAAGCCGCAAGAATTTATACATATAAATACTTTTAGCACTTTTAGCAACTCAGCAAAATTAAGCAATTTTATTTATACTTTATTATATAAAGTGATAATATTTATAATAATCTAATTACTATCCAATTAATATCAAATTTAATTTATTATTTATATATCCACATTTTTCCATTTTTTTATGCAACTTAGAATGAAAAACAAATCGACGGCCCAGTTGAATGAAAGCAGTAACCGTCGCCTATAGACATGAGCAGTACCATGGACATAACAGAGTATACTGTTTCGCCCATGATACCCCCCCCCCCCATGCGTTGCCATTCCTGAGCACTCAGGTGTTATTCCTCTGTACCCAGTAAATTCATATTGCATTCCTATGACTTACAATGTAGTCTATGTACGTACAATTGTCAATTCTTTATACACTAACACGTCTATAAATAAATTGTACAATTAAATTTTATTAAGACGATCGTTTTATAACCTGTTTATAAGCGATTAATGTATTTACCAGGCAAAGTTTAATCATTACTGACATTTCTAAGATAATGAGTTAATTGTGGGTTAACAGTGCACCGTGTTAGCACTAGTTATGTCTTAATTATAAAGTTACTAAGTTGGCAAGTTTTCGTGTTATTTTAAAAGTTAAATATGTTAAATAAAAATGGACGCGATTAATGATATTGATATGTATTAGGTCATACAAATGTTTCCATGTGTAGACTTTGTACGGATAGATAAGACTTAGGATAGGAATAAGACCAGAGGGAGACTTTGTACAAAAGTCGATTGCTTAGGCTCCTCTGTCCCATTCGTGTTTCAACCGTGAAGCAGTTGTGTTTGCATGGCTGTGTTTCGGTTTGAAGGGTTGGATATGGTAGTGAATTTACAGGGTACAGAGGAATAACACCTGAGTCCTCAGGAATGGCAACGCATGGGAGGTATCATGGGCGAAACAGTGTACTCTGTTATGTCCACGGTACTGCTTATCTCTATAGGCGACAGTTACCACTTTCCATCAGGCGGGCCGTCAGCTTGTTAGCCATTCTAAGTTGCATAAAAAAATGTATTATTTGGAATATAAAGTGACATGGGCTACTAATTATGTGAATAATAAGCTTATCTTGGTCACGTAGACAAAGCCGCGGGTAATGGCTAGTAAAAAATAATTTATTGTTTATTTGAAAAAGTACAACCAATAAATTATTTGCTTTGTCTATTTTACTTATCGGTCCTCCAACGGCGGCAGATAAAGGGCCATGTCCAACTGCCCGCGCGAGCTTGTTCCTTGATATTTGCAACGTTTGAATAATTCTCCCATTAAAAATATGATTATGGCGCTTATAAAAAGCTTATACAACATACTTATCGGTTAACGGACCTGCCCTTGCTTGTATGTCAATTTAGTTTTTTTTTTTTTATAGGTAATTTGTTCAAATTATCAAACTGTTCAATTACATTTATTTTTAATCGACTTCAAAAAGAATTCGATTGAATTCTCATTAAGGTTGTATTTTTTTTAAGTTTGTTACCTCGTGACATTTTTTTTTTGTACTACTTAGAATGGCAAACAAGCTGTCAGTTCACCTGATGGTAAGTAGTGACCGGCGCCTATAGACATGAGCAGTACCATAACAGAGTATACTGTTTCGCCCATGATACCCCCCATGCGTTGCCATTCCTGAGGACTCGGGTGTTATTCCTCTGTACCCGGTAAATTCACGCCATATCCCACCCCTTAAACTGAAACACAGCCACGCGATTATAACATTAATAAAAACAATAGAGATTAGAAGAGGCAAAATGTTAGGCCACATTATACGACATGACGATTTTTGAAAGAGCATTCTAGAAGGAGAAATAGAGGGCAAGAGAGGAAGGGGAAGACCGAGGAATAACTACATGGGACAGATAAAGGAACCACTAGATGTCATGTCGTAAAGGGTGGTCAAAGATATGGCCTTGAATAGTGCTGGCTGGAAGAGAATGCATGAATCAGTTACACCGATGAAACTCTTAAATGAAATAAGAGAGACCTCATAATTTTGTCAGTCGGGAACCGATTTGGAAAATTATTTTTTTATCTGAAAGAATATACTTACAGCTTAATCCCATGGGAAGTTAAATAATATACTTACAGATTAGTCCCATGGAAAGTTAAATAATAGACTTACAGATTAATCCCATAGAAGTTTAAATAATATATTTACAGATTAGTCCCATGGAATTTTAAATAATATACTTACAAATTAGTCCCATGGAAATTTAAATAATATAGGTACTTACAGATTAGTTCCATGGAAATTTAAATAATATACTTACAGATTAGTCCCATGGAAATTTAAATAATATACTTACAGATTAGTCCCATGGAAATTTAAATAATATACTTACAGATTAGTCCCATGGAAATTTAAATAATATACTTACAGATTAGTCCCATGGAAATTTAAATAATATACTTACAGATTAGTCTCATAGAAATTTAAATAAGATACTTACAGATTAGTCCCATGGAAATTTTATTAAATTAATTTCAGTACTTCAGTTTTTAAATCAAAACAACTGGGTTCGTCACAACTGAAGTAGTTTTTTTTCTATGAAACCCAATTTAATTATTAAATTTTTGATTCATGAAATTTCTGTCTTAATCTATACTAATATTATAAAGCTGAATAGTTTGTTTGTTTGAACGCGCTAATCTCCGGAACTACTGGTCCGATTTGAATAATTCTTTTTGTGTTGGATAGTCCATTTATCGAGGAAGGCTATAGGCTATAAAACATCACGCTATAACTATTAGGAGCGAAGCATCAGTGAAAAATGTTTCAAAAACGGGGAAAATTATTCATATATGAGGGCTTCCGTTGCGTGCGCTGCGTAAATGGTTCAAGTTACCCAAAAAATATGTATGAAATAATTATTCCTCTTTAAATGATCTTAGTAAATGTCCTGGATAGTGTATGTCTATCTTTTAAGATTGACTCACTATAACCTTTTTTATGGTAATCAAAGTTGCTCGAAATTAATGCATTATTGTCAATTATTTGCCCAAAAGTTTTATCAACATAATAATATGAATCCTTATCATAATAACAGAAATTGACGCAGACAAAGTCGCGGGCAACAGCTAGTATATTCAGTAGCCGAGATAAATCTTAATTTTACGTACGACTAATGACTTCTATCTAACTCTGTAGATATTGTAGGGTGTAATGGGGTGCAGTGTCCCATTGCCGCAGGCGTCGCCCGCTGGCACAGTAATACGAACCAGGATATTGCCTCTCGTCACTGACCTAGTTACAATACACGGTATAAAAGAGCAGGTACGCATAACTAGCCGAAATCAAGTGATAGTTTAAATACCCATGTAATAATAATAATATTTTTTGGGAGAGAAAGGGATTGTTAGCAATGGAGTTTGATAGCCCCATTGCTAGCAATATGCCATATTAGGTCGACCACCATGTGGTTCCCCCAGGAAACCATCATGAATAATTCTTGTTGAATTCGTCACGATGGGCCAACTGACCTGCTTCATCCTCACCTATCATCCTTCACTGGTGCCCCGCCGGTGTATACCGATAGCGCGGGCGGAGTTAACCATTCCATTATTCTCCCTTAAAAAATCACTTAAAAAATGTAGAGAAGCATACCCACATAAATGTTGTTACACAAAAATGTTTCTGTACCGTATGGTCCCGGCATAGAACAGGCCACCCCTTCCTTTCCCGTGGATGTCGTAAGAGACGACTAAGGTACTTTATGACCGAGAGATAGGCAGCAGTGTCCCTTGTAAAACATCACCAAAGGCAAACTGCCGTTACAAACCTGCCTGCCAAACGTGGCAGCTACGGACAGACCCCTCTTTTAAGGAGGAGTCTTATGTTCAGCAGGGAACAGTTCAGGTCTGATATGGTGATGGTTACCATAATAATCCCTCACAGGTACCCCGCCAGCATACACCGGAGTCACCATTATAATTCATTGAAAAAAAACCCACATGAGTCTTGGTGTGAAGGTAGATAGAATCAAAACTTCATTTCCGCTTGCTACACACAAAACTGACTCCCACTAGTATTGCTGTATTACGCAGGGGTGGCCGACAATCGAGGTTATTGAGTTTGCTACGTAAAGATAGCGCCCTCGACTGAATCACTTCACGATAATGCGATACAAATGCACTACTAGTGGGGACACGGCGGATCCGATGGATTTAGATCAGGTATGATCAAGCTACGGCCCGTAAATTATATGAGGGCCGCTTACATTTTTTTTTATTTCGATATAGAATTGTCCATCCATTCTTTTCCTCTAGATGTCGTAGGAAGTGACTAAGGGAAATTAATGGTCGAGGGATAGGCGACACCATTCCTCTTAAAGGGCTGTACTGTCAAGTCGACCTGCCCGTGGTCCTCTCTTGAATCCTAGATGGTCATTCCAGATGTATTCATCACAATAGTCTAACTGACTTGCTTTCATCCTCATTTATCATCTCTCGCTGGTGCCCCGCCGGTGTATATCGATAGTGCTGGCGTGATCACCATTCGATTTTCAACATTTTTTTTTTATTCAAAAATTTGTTAAGGTTTTATTTAGTACATCGGAGTAACTATGCCAGCCTCATAGGGATTGTCTGAAAGTCAGTCTGTCAGTCCGTCAGGGACACCTTTACCTACATATATAGCCGTCTTGCATGGCAACTGCCAGGTTGACCCAGTATTAAATTTTCAACATATTAAATTATATTTGTTATTCATATATATTTATTCGTTTATATATGTAATTTTAGTATGTATGTATATCAATAATTATTAGTACCGCATTGGAGTATTCTGACACTTCCCTATAGTTGACTGGGAGAGAATGCTTTTAGCATTAAGTCCGCCATGTACACATATTTGTACTAATGAATAAATAAATTAAAAATCAAACCTAAGACCTCAAGATCTGCTTTAAGTTTTTAAACTACTTTAGCAAAAATTTTTCAAATAAGTCATTCCAATATACAATCCGTAACAGCTTACTCCTCTCAATAATATACAAATATTCTGTTGGTTATTACAATAGAAGATCACCGTCGAAAGGAACGTATTACATATTGCAATAAACTAAACTGCATTTACACAAAGACCACTCGACTCAAAGTCAACACTAATACTGTGTTAGGAAACGCATTAATACACCGCACCCAACAATACGGCATAACAAGAATCCAATAAGAAACACGGAAACACGACACTGGCAACCCCCACGAGAAATCCCATGGAGCGCACTTCAATAAACTGTGAAAACATACTAAACGTCGCGTCGGTGTTGCCAGCACTCCTTTGACAAATAGCGGTTAATTGAAAACGGACTCGGGGGGTGGTGCAATTGATAAGATATTGGCCGGTGTAATGAGCATCTCTGATGGAACATTCAGTAATAATTATATAGGTATATTTTTTAAGTAATGCAAATAGAATGGTAAACTCGCCCACGCTATCAGCTTACGCTAGAGCACCAGTGATAGAATGAAATGAAATGAATATGTATATGCTAAAAACACTTTTACATAGATGATTAACTCTACGAATTACACACTAGACATTCAAGACTACCAGAAGGAGACTTTGTACAAAAGTCGATTGCTTGGGTACCTCTATCCTATTCGTGTTTCAACCGTGAAGCAGTTGTTTTTTCATGGCTGTGTTTCGGTTTGAAGGGTGGGATATGGCGTAAATTTAATAGGTACAGAGGAATAACACTTGAGTCCTCAGGAATGGCAACGCATGGGGGTATCATGGGCGAAACAGTATACTCTGTTATATCCATGGTACTGCTCATGTCTATAGGCGACGGTTACCACTTTCCATCAGGTGGGCCGTCAGCTTGTTTGCCATTCTAAGTTGTATAAAAAAAAGTATCGTGACCAGTGAGTGCTGATTAATGAGAAAAAAAAGATAGCCAGTTACTTGGTCGTGATGAATCCTTGAGAAATAAATCACCATGAGGGGATTGTTAGTAATGGGTTCTAACAGCCCATTACTAACAATACACCCTAACAAGTCGACCTCCACGCGGTTCCTCCTGGAAACTATTGTGGTTAATCAAATATGAATTCTTCACGATGGGCTAACTGACCTGCTTTCATCTTCATCTATCATCCTTCACTGGTGCCCCGCCAGTGTATACCGATAGCGCAGGCGGGGTTACCGTTCCATTTCCACCCATTAAAAAAAATCAGCATGCTTTACAGAAGGAACTGCATGAAGGTTCTTGTCATTGCTATCATCATCATCATCATTTGCTGAATCTAAGCCTCTTTCTACTGGATGATTTTCCCAGTATTGATCACGCTTGTCAGGTGGATTGGAAACCAGCTTTAAGTTTTTGGTGATGTTTTAAGGAGAACGCTGCTGCCCATCCCTTGACTATTAAGTTCCCTGAGTTGACAAGGAAGGGGTAGTCCATTCTATGTTAGAACGGCACACGGTAGTCATTGCTATACTATGGCATAATTACAGAGAAATGAAATAGTCATTTATGTGATATCATCGAAATACTACATAGACTTAAGAGTATATAGATAGAGCGTCGTGTGTTTAAAATGTATCAACGTTTAATCAGGCAAACTGACATTCGACTGACTCAATGTGACAAATACTTTCTTTCAATGTTGCAAACAATCAAGTTAAAAATTTCCCAGATCAGGAAGATTTCTTAAATTTTAATTTATGACTATTTTTTTTTTTTTATATAAATATTCTTAAGTATTTATTGTTTACAAAAGTCCCATATACTGGGTAATAAATGTACTTACATTATGGTAATCCCATTCACGCAAATATGGACAAAAAAGTTCACCTGTTTTTGCAAAGGATTTGTTTTGTGATACTCCATCTATGTATATCATCTAAGTAAATAAGTCATAAAATATAATGTAAATTACATTTAAAAATAAACTTAACATGTTATCTTTTACTAACCTCTTCCTCCTATGTTTTACACCAATACCCAATGTCAGGGGTACTCAAGCCGGGTGTTGCACGAGTGTTGCTTCTCACAACAGCTTCGAGTCCGCCACCCCTGACTGACGCCCACGATGCCTGCTCAAAACACGGGCATCGGTTAAATAGCGCACTTAGCCCAATAAATGTTTTCGTTGCCGGTAAAGTCCATATTCCAATTTTGAAATTGTACAGTTAATTCGAAATTTAAATATTTTCATTGTCAAAACATGTCATTATTATGGCTTAGGCGAGACTTATTCTAATAACTAGAAATTACAGTTTAGTTCATTAAGTACCACTCGCAATCGGCAGTAAATTCATTCTCGCATTCCGAAACCAAAATGGTCACGCACAGTGAGTTTTTTTGTTTTTTTGCCTCCCGTAGGAGTGCAGCTTGTTCCCGGATATTAATTTCCAGGTTTGTTAGCTAATTTAATTACCTTCTAAGTTTTCCTCGCTCTTTACTACCATGTTCCCTTCATTCCTCATTTTTCATTCCACTTTTTCCCAATTGTCGTAGCGATCTTCGCACAGTGCAGTTTCAAAGGAGCTTCCTGCCGCAAATGTTCAGATTGTAGAATAATCTTAGTGGCGAGGTTTTCCCTGGACACTACAGTATGGGGTTGTTCAAAAAGAACGTATTTTTTTTAATAGTCGGGTAAATGCACGTTACATCCCTGGTGTTACTTATGAATGCCAATTCATAGGATACGGTAACCTCTACCATCAGACGGGCTGTATGCTTGTTTGCCAAAGGCGAATCATCAATATATATGTAGTGAAGGCAACACGAAAAAAGAATTTTTTTTAAATTGTTTATAAAAAGTAAAGAGTCTCGCTGAAACGAGCACGAGCAAGAATTCCAGCGACATGAGCGATGCACTATGCGATGTGATTGTTTTCCATGGATTTCATATTAAGGGTTTGAAGAGGGAGACTTTGTACTAAAGTCGTTTGCTTGACCACCTCTGTCCCATTCATGTTTCTACCGTGAAGCAGTTGTGTTTTCATGGCTGTGTTTCGGTTTGAAGGGTGGGATATGGCAGTGAATTTACAGGGTACAGAGGAATAACACCTGAATCCCCAGGAATGACAACGCATGGGGGTATCATGAGCGAAACAGTATACTCTGTTATGTCCATGGTACTGCTCATGTCTATAAGCGACGGTTACCACTTTCCATCAGGTGGGTCGTCAGCTTGTTTGCAATTCTAAGTTGCATAAAAAAACAGCGCTGTGGCAGTAAATATACTACCATGGCATAATGCTAAGTGTTGGCCACATTGGCAACTGATTGTTACAAATTATTATATTGTTTTTTTTTTAGTAAATGCATTTAGTTGTCAATACAGCTTTCTTTCTTTCTTTCTTTCTCTTAATACGGTACGTCATCGACCTTCCCCTTAATCTGCTTTTCAAAGCCTTCCGTCGTGCCCATCCTAGGATTATCTGGTGCCTATCTCAGGATGCGAGCGAAGCTTCCAACTATAGACAAAGACATGTCTTTGAGAGTACACAATACGCCTTTTTGTGGGGCTAAGCCTCCCCAAGAAAATAATGTTCAATACGCTAAACCTATTTTGTATCCTCATAATTAATATAGTCTTTTATATATAAAATTATATAAGTGTGATAGTCAGCTTGTTTGTTACTTAGTGCATTAATGATTTAACCATTATTTGATATGAAATTTTATATACACTTACTATTTATTTATTTATTTCTTATTCACTGCATTACAAAAAATGTTTGGTACAAAAGGCGGACTTAGATAGATAGATACTCTTTATTGTTTCCTCCAAAAAATTACAATAGTAAACTTATTATAAATATAAATAATTACAAGAAATAATCACAATGAGAAAACAATGGGCGACCTTACCGCTAAGAGCGATCTCTTCCAGGCAACCTTTGTATGGAGAAGAGTAATTATAAACAATTTAGTGGGAGGCACGATGAAACATTTTGTTAATTCTAAATATTATCCCTACTCATTATTATATATATATACATACACACACATACATACATACACACATACATACACATACACATATACATACATGCATATAAACGCCTACACAAATATATAAAAATATATAAATACTGTTCACGAAAAGTATGCAAGAAATAAGTATGCCAGTCAACCTTTGGCATAATGAGATATTATTATATGAAATACTGAAAGAAGTGTGGACTGAAAGACTATGTAGTGACAAAAATCGAAAAAGGAATGTTACGTTGGTTTGACCATTTGGAGAGAATGGATGAAAGAAGAATTACGAAAGAGATTTATCGAGCAAGAATGAATGGAGATGTCGGTAGGGGCCGCCCTAGACGGACGTATGTCGACCAAGTAGGCGACGTGCTGATGAAGGGCCAAATTAAAAGTGCCCGTAACCGGCGAGCGTGTATGAAAAGATTGAATATGGAAGAAGCGAAAGAGGTTTGTTCGAATCGAAGCATTTGGCGTTCTATTGTTTCTGCCTACCCTATTGGGAGACAGGCGTGATAGATATATGTAAAAATAATAGTCTTTTACATACACTCCTTTTCAATTCTGTTTAAAAGTAGGAAGTACCTAATTCGATTGTATGTTTTTTTTTACCTCATAACTCTGTTAGTTAGAAATCGATTTAGAGTTTTTTTTTATTTGAAAAAATATACTTACAAATTAATCGAATAGAATAGAAATTTTATCAAAATCGTCTCGGTACTTTAAATTTTGAAATAAAAACTTGTTTTTGCATAATTGAAGTCGGTTTTTTTTTTTTGTACAATATACATAATCCTAAATTATTATTCCATTCATTGAACATATATTGGTCATGCGGACGAAGTCGTGTGTAAAAACTAGTCGAATACATATATACAGACAGTTATCAGTTCATCCCAACCGTCTAGACGAGTGCCGGTCTTCCACTGTGCGTTTTTCAAGGCACTTTCTTCCACGCACAACCACTCTTTAGCAGTATTTCCGAATCGATACGACATCATAACCTTCAAGAAAAGAGCATATTCCTTTTTAAAAGGCCGGCAGCACACCTGCAATGCCGTTGGTGTTGTAGGTGATCATGGGCAGCGGTAGTCACTTACCATCAGGTGAGCCGCATGCTCGATAGCCCCCTGTGTTGTAAAATAAAAAGTTTCCGATTTATAAGGTCCAGCCTACCCACATTCGTTAACCGCTAGCGATGGTTAAGTAATCGTAAAATATGATGTTTATGTACCACGGCGACAGGACAGCGGTTGGAATACTTTGAAATATATGTTCATGTTTAGAAACGAGTGTGATAACCACAAAGCAGTTAGCTTTACCATCAAACTGCGCTATAGAATAAAATAAAAATAGCAACAAAAAAAAAACAAAAAGCTTAAAACACTTCTTTATTTCATCCTGTATTTAATACAAAATTGAGGAGGGAAATAATTGTTAATAATGGAGATTAGCAATCCTATTCTATCAATATACCCTACCAGGTCGACCTCCTCGCGGTTCCCCCTGGCAACCATCGTGATTGAGTTATTAGTGAGTTTGTCACAATGGGCTAACTTACTTCATCTTCATCCCTCACTGGTGCCCCGCCAGCATATACCGATAGCGCAGGCGTGGTAACCATTTCATTAACACCTTTTAAAAAAAAATAACAACATACATAGACGGTAGAAAGAGATAAAAGAATGCATATACAAAACTTATGCAAAATATATGAAACGAGTAACCATTCTTTCATGTGTGTGCTATAGCAACACTAAATATTATACACATTACATTGCTAGTAGTTGCCACGCTTGACAAGCAGGTCGGCAACAGCAATTAGACTTTGGTGATGCTTTAAGAGAGGCTGCTGCCCATCCTTTGACCGATAAGTTATCTTAGCCTCTTACGATACCCACAGGAAAGAAAGGCGTGGAACATTCTATGCTGGGACCACGCAACAAATATTTATATATATATATATATATATATATATATATATATATATATATATATATATATATATATATATACCCGTATATCATCACGCCTGGACACTAACGGAGTAAGCAGAAGCTCTAATATCCGCAATTAGGGGAAAGGGATTGTTAGTAATGGAGACTGAGAATCACATTGCTAGCAATATATCCAACCAGGTCGACCTCCTCGCGGTTCTCCCTAGAAACTATCATGGTTAATTCCTGATGAATTCATCATGATGGGCTAACTGGCCTGTTTTCATTCTCATCTATCACCCTTCACTGGTGCTCCGCCAGCGTATTCCGTTAGCGCAGGCGGGGTTACCATACCATTTTCACCCATAAAAAAAAATATCCGCAATTAATAAATAATTAACTGTCCAGACATAATAAAAACTTTACCTCATTGTTTTTTTTTTTACCACAATGTAAGTATGTTTAAAAAACAGGAGTTCAATTAAAAAGCTTTCTTGATAACGAATTCGCGTGCTAGCACCGCTGTCGTGATGGATGGACTAGAGGACAGAGAATTAATCATCGCAATTGTGCCTAGAGCGACACATAAAATTAATTTATCTAAGGGACTCCTCGAGGGAGAGGTAATAATGTAACTCATAATATCTTATTACAAACCACAATCCTGTTAATTCAACTCTACAGATCACTGTGACTTGCGGATGATATCTTTTGGTCGAATTTTATTAGCAGCAATTAAATGAGAAATAAATTTGTTCAGGTTAATTGTAAAACTTATAATTAATTACAATATTTATAATAGATCTCCATCCAAAGGTTGCCTGGAAGAGATCGCTTTTAGCGATAAGGTCGCCCAGTGTTTTCTAATTGTGATTATTTCTTGTATTTGTTTGTATATATAATAAGTTTACTATTGTAATCTTTTGGAGGAAACAATAAAGAGTATCTATTTATCTATGTTTTTAATCGCCGTTAGATTCCGCTATTGAATGGACGATTTCTTTTTATCTCGTGGGTGTCGTAAGAGGCGACTAAGGTAATTTAATAGTCGAGAAATGGACAGCAGCGTCCCTCTTAAAAAATCACCACAATTTACCTACGGTTGCCAACCCGCGTGGCATGCGTAGCATCTACTAGTAAAAGTAGTTCACGGTTGAAACACGAATGAGACAGAGATACCCAAGCAATCGACATTTGTACAAAGTCTCCTTCTGGTAATTTTATAAAAAAAAAATAATATTATAAAAAAAAAGTACTTGAATACTAACAATAATTTGACATTATCATTACCAAAAACAAAACAATCCTTCGCTTCACGTTTCAAATATAGAAAAACAAACAATCCTACCGTAGTAGGTACTTGATGCGTTATAAAAATAAACCCCCGAATCAAAATTCAAAACGTTTGTCAACTAATAAAAGTAAAACAATCCTGGCTGGATGGTATTGTTTAAAAACAAAATAGAAAAAAAAAAGTTTGAGCTGTTACAAGCTGTCAAACTGACAGCGCCGGCGCCGGCCCCGGTGAGAATGGAGACGTCAATAGGCCTAAAATAAACAATGTAAAAAAATGAACTAACCTATCATTTATGTAGTGTATTAGAATTATAATGTAGAAAAAATAGGAACCCAACCCAAATTAAAAATGTTGAAATAAACTTTTCATAATAAATCTTTTATTTTTTTTTTTTTTTTTTATTAATCTTCCCTACATTATTTTACTAGTTTACTGCAGATATATCTCAGCCATTTTGTATTCCATATATATTAGTAGAACCTATGTAGATTGTTTAATTGTAACTGGTACTTAATTGATAATTTATTTGGTATTACTTGAAATATTTTTAGCACACTATTATCTACAGTTAAGGACATAACTGTAAATATTGTTGGTAGATAACTTTATGTCTGAATTTATGTATGTATGGTGTATATTTATGGTTCTTTATGTATGGTGAATATCCACACCACCATTATAATACCATATTGTAAATTTTATAAACGTCAATGAAATCTTTTTTATATGTACCACTAGAGTAACAAACGAACATTCGGTTCGCTTTATTGCAACGAAGATATTTTGAGATTGAAATTGAATATTATTATATGTATTGTATAATGTATTAGGTTTGGATTCCCGAACACTTGCATTTGCGCTTTTGGTGTACGCTCGCATATGCCAAGGTTTACTGTTGGTTGAGTAAACATCTGGATAATGGATTTGGGCTTCATTATTAAGTAGATATTGAGAGCATGACTTTTAAAATGACCTTTCTGATGCGCATTGATGGGTTTTGCTTATTTATAATATATATTATAACATTCAATATTCTTACATTATCACCACATGATTTTCATTACGATAAATATGCTGTTTCCCACTTTGGGTTTGTTGGAAGAGAACTCTTTTAGATTTAAACTCGCTTTTGTACATTTGCTTAGCTCTGTCATGTTTTTTATGTATTATTAGTGTGTACAATGTAACATAGATAAATTAATAAAAAAAATATTCACCGAATATATTGGGCGTAAAACTACTCCGATACAAAGGAATTATTATCTTTTTTTTTTTTTTGTAAAATTATTGTCAATAAAAAGTGAAAGATACCAGAGGGAGATTTTGTACAAAAGTCGATTGCTTGGGTACCTCTGTCCCATTCGTGTTTCAACCGTGAAGCAGTTGTGTTTGCATGGCTGTGTTTCGGTTTGAAGGGTGGGAATGGCGTGAATTTACTGGGTACAGAGGAATAACACCTGAATCCTCAGGAATGGCAACGCATGGGGGGTAACATGGGCGAAACAGTATACTCTGTTATGTCCATGGTACTGCTCATGTCTATAGGCGACGGTTACCACTTTCTATCAGGTGGGCCGTCAGCTTGTTTGCCATTCTAAGTTGCATAAAAAAAAAAAACAATTTCATTCTTCTAAAAAGGTAAACTTTTAATGAGAATTTATTTTTTTCTTTTAAAATGAAGAATGTTTTACTTTTAAAATGTCTCTAATAAAAGTATTTGTTCGTATTCAAATTACAGTGTCTTTTATTTGTAATCATTTGCTATATGGTTCCTTAAAATTTATATGGTGAGTGTTCTGTTATCTTTACCCTTAAATACCTGAAGTTTCAAATTTGATACCGGGATTATAAATCGCATTGGGTGCCTACAATCGATTTTATTTTAATATTTGGCTGTTTACATGCTACCAAATGTTTTTTCAAAATTAATATATAAAAATATCGTTTTGATTCTTTTTTACTATTTTTCCCTAATAGTAAACACAGTAAAGGGTACACTTATATATTTTTTTATTTGATTTAAAAAATCATTTAAGGGTTAAAAGTTTAGGAACCTCTATTGTAGACAATAAATTATAATTTACTACCTATATTTAAGTAAATTTATAACCAATTCTATCAAATCAGTTACGTACCTATATTTTGACAGTTCGTAAACATACAATACACAATGTATCTAATAGAGAGTATTAAGAGACTAAACGATAAATCAGTCTTATTAAATTTGGAACATTAATACACAATGTATCGTTTGTTTTGACACTGTCCGAGCTATTATCGACCATTTACAAAGTTACCTCATCTACTTACATAACGATGAATTAATATATTAAACCTTATCTAATTGTGATAAAATAGGCAATCGTTTAACTCATAATTAGTCGACTTTTCATCGAACAAATCGGTAAGCGTCTGAGCTGTCAAACAAGCTCGCGCGTTTTATTATTTTTTTTTTATCGTTTTTAAAGCTTCGACAACAAGAAACATACAGCCGGGCGTCGAACCCGACATGTTAATTGCAACTCAAACAAATTAACAGACATATCGTTAGCTAATGAGGTTGGACTGGATAGACTAACGTCTGTGCCCATACCTGCCTAATATCGGAGCACCGATGATAATCGTTCTTAGTACACGACACGCGACTATGTTTACTGATGCAGGTGTTTTAAATATTCAAATGAACTTGGTGTTTGTCATGCGTGTGATTAAAATATAAACTTAGACACTTATGACCTTAAACACTTATAAGATTAAAAAAATAATATAATTGTCTATAGGATTAATACATTTGTTTAGCCCGCGTCACTTCGGATAAGAAACGTTTGTGTGAAATATATGTAAACAGATTAAAAATTAAAATTTTATACATATATAAGTAGCTATAACTTTTATACTACTTATCGATATCCATATTTTGAAGCAAGATATGTTATAAATATTTGCACAAAACTATTAATTTAATTTATTTTATAGTATCGATGCTTATAGATGCTTGCATAGATTCATTATTAAGTTACGTCAATATAAAGGCAGTGCCGACTCTTAAAATAATTAATGTAATAATAATAATTTCTTTGCCAGAAACATTATAATCTTTTTTTTTTTATACAACATAAATCCTAGAAACCTTTTTTAATTATTACACTGTTTTGTCACTTTCTTTCAAATATAGAATGTAGTACAAAAGAAAGATACAAAACAGTTCAATGGCTAAAATACATTTTTAAAGATTTGAAGTTTTTATGAATTAGGAGATTGTAGTTATATGCTTACTTACTAGAATATATATAGCATGCGAGCAAAGCCACGGGAAAGACTAAACAAGTTGGAACGGTAGAACAGTTCTATCATTACGCTAGTCAGACGACTCTGTCTATCTAATTGGTTTTATTTTCTTATCGGATTCCTAAATTTTCTTTCTCTCTCTAAATATATATGTCTTTGCTCTTCGACTAGTAGGTACTAATAGAACAAGAGCGCAGTGTGTCACAGTTTACAGTATGAGGATGACAAACGCACAACGGCCCAAATGAGAGGCTAAGCGCGGAAAACAGAGTCTTTTTCACATGGGGATGACAATCCCCAAAAAGTTGTAAGAGGTAAGTAGTTTAAGAGAATAGAAAATAATACGCAAACATTTGCTTTGCATTATTTAAAATTTGTGTTGAACAGAAAAAAAAAGAATAAACAAAATCGATTTTGTATTGGTTTCCGTAATTACCGTGTGGTCCCGGCATAGAATAGGCCACCCCTTCCTTTCCCGTGGGCGTCGTAAGAGGCGACTAAGGGAGGGCGAAGGATGGGCAGCAGCGTCTTTCTTAAAACATCTCTAAAGCCTAACTGCTGTTGCCAATCCGCCTGCCAAGCGAGACAACCACTGACAAAACCCCCCCAAGAGCGAGGCTTATGTCCAACAGTGGACAGTTAATGACCAATATGAGTGATGATGATTTAAAAATTGTTTCCCAAAAAAAATAATATCTTAACAAAATTGATTCCGTTTTGGTTACGTAATCGCGTGACAGCCGCGAAATAAATTAAACGACAAATCTAAAATGCTTAGAATTATAAAAAAAAGAATGAGTTTATACACTATATATATATATATATATATATATATATATATATATATATATATATATATATATATATATATATATATGTATATATGTATATATATAATAAAATTGTAACTACTCAGTATATGAGGAATATTTAGGAAAAATTAATACGAGAGATTTTAATAAGACTAATAGAAGCCAAAGCCAAATAAAATATTTTGTCTGTTTATATGTTTCGGTATTAAACAAGAACTACTGTACTAAATAGGAGTAGTATAATAATATAGTTAATTAGTAGACCTAATTAAAAAAAAATCTATTATTTATTTATTTAAAGGAACACCAACAACATATTGCATTATAACATATATAACAAACATTAAATACAATACAATATTAATGCAGATGCCTATAAAAGGTATTCACAGCATTTGCTTTAACATAATTATACAGTATGAAATGAAGTAAACAATTAATTTAGATTTTAAACAATTAAGGAATTAAATAATATTATAATGTATATATTTATTTATTTAATATCCTTTTATTATGCGTATGTTTCTATTATATGAATTTATCAAGAATTGCTTTATTTTCCCTCTATTCAAAAATGCACCGCCTACGTATTTCTCTGTTTGCCCAATGGTTGACTGGTAGAGAACACCGTCCGGTGTTAAGTCCGCCAAATGCATATAGCATTTTACTGTGCATTAAAGTTTAAATAAATAAATAAATATTATAAATTTGAAAGTGTGTTTATTTATTTGTTACCTTATGGCACCTTAACGGCTTAGCTACACTATGAAATTTGATGTACACGTACTGTATGGAATGGAGAAGGACATAGGCTACTTTTTATCCTGGTTAGTGAACGTATCACGGTCACGCAAACAAAAGAGCGGTTTAAAGCTAGTTCTGAATATATATAAATAAAACGCGTTGAAATCTTTTACTTCTATTAATTTAATTTTTCACAAATTACCAGTTTATATTAGTGATCACAATATGGGGCTCTTCAAAAAGAATGTATTAAGTTTTCTTCAGGGTCGGTAACGCGTACGTGACACCCCTAGGGTGGCAGGCGTCCATAGTGACCGTTTACCATCAGACGGGCTGTATGCTGCCACCTTTGTGGTATAATGAGAAGTTTGATATATGGGTATAGACAGACCGACTGTTTTTTCTTAGCGTTACTATAATACATCTCAACAAACGCTTAGGTTATGGGATGAGTTGTTGAAGATTCTCCAAGAGACTACAGCATGGAGTTCTTCAAAAAAGGGGTAAAGAGATTTCTTCAGGGTCGACAACGCCCACATGATATCCCTGGTATTGCAGGTGTTCATAGGCTACGGTAACCGCTTACCATCAGGTGGACTGTATGCTTGTTTGCCACCTCAGTGGTATAAAAAACACCTTCATAACCAAACTTGCATTTATTAAAATTAAAATAGGTGGTTGCGTGCAATTTAAAATAGCAAACAAGCTGAAGGCACACCTGATGGAAAGTAGTAACCGTCGCTTATAGACATAAACTATCGATTATCACAGAATATACAGTGACGCCCATGATATCCCTCATCACCATCCATACGCAATATGTATATATATTCCTTCCTTTTTCTTCCTTTAATATTCCTATAATTTCCTTCCTAACATAAAAATAGTTAAAATTGAAAACAGAGTTTTTCTTCATTAATTTAGAAATGTGTTTCCCGAAAAAAAAACCAACTCAAATTGTTACAAAACCAGTTAGTTAATTTGGTCTAAAAATTAAACTACTAAATATATTAAACTGAATTGTTTAAACTTAATTTTGTTTATTTATTTTAAATTTAACTAAATTGTACAAATTAGTTTAATGTATTTAGTAGTTTAATTATTAAATTGAAAAGATTTTGATAAAATTTCTGTGATAAAAAAAGTGTTTTTCAAAACGGTTTATAACTAAAGGAGTTATGAGGTAACAAACATAAAAACAACCGAATTAAATAACTCCTTCTTTTTGGAATCGTTTAAAAATAGGATGTTTGTTTTTTTTTTACAACACAGGGGGCAAACGATCATGCGGCTCACCTGATGGTAAGTGACTACCGCCGCCCATGATCACCCACAACACCAACAGCATTGCAGATGTACTGCACTGTACTAGATGTACTGTACTTTTAAAAAGGAATATGTTCTTTTCTTAAAGGTTACATTGCTATATCGGTTCGGAAATACTGCTGCTGGAAGTTGATTCCAAAGAGTGGTTATGCGTGGAAGAAACTGTCTTCAAAAACGCACGGTGGAAGACTGCCACTCGTCCAGATGGTTGGGATGAAACTTTAGTTTGTAGCGGGTTGTACGATGGTGAAAATCAGCAGCAAGTATCAATCCGAATCATTCCTCAGAGCACTTCCCATGATAATTTTATGAAGGGAGTTAATATTTAAAAAAGCATTACGCCGTATCCGTGTGTGTGTATGTGTGTGTTTTATTATGATTAAAATAGTAATTTTTCAACAGAATAAAATGCACTTATGTAATTACAAATGAACAATTTTGCAGTTGGAGTGCACTTAAAACATAATGAAGTGCTAAAAACTTGATAATTAACGGTGATCGAACGATTTAATGAGTTATATTACACCGATTAAGCAATTTTAACATTCCACGAGGGCAATTAATGTGGGGTGCTTCCACGCGGTCTATGAATTCTTTTCCGTTACAACGATCTGTCTGCGGTCACTTTGATATATTTGTACGTACGGCTAATCGACCTTTTCAAGTTTCTTCGATTATCATTTATTTATAAAAGATAGACAACAACAATATGTTCACAATATTTAAACAAATTATGTACAATGTAAGTAAAAAACTGAGTTTATTTACTCAGTTTTTTACAATTTGAATAAATAAATAAATAAACTCAGTAAACTGAGTTGTGACCATTTTGTGTTACTATGGCACACGCATGAAAGAAGGAAACTGTTGTTTTATATATATTACTTTTTGGTTTGTATGTTGCTTTTTTTTTGTTTTTCATCCTTTCATCTCTTTTACTGTGTATTACCTATGTGTATGTTTGTATTGTAATTTATATGCTATAAATAATGCAAATAAATTATCTATCTAAGTAAGTAATGAAAAATTACTAGATATTCAAAAATGCTTAAATCTAAGTTTACTTGAACAAAAACATTTCTTTCTTTCTTTCTAAGCCTAAGGCTAGATGAACATATCAATTAGAGACGTATACAGCTCTTACAGAAAAGTGTTAATGTATACTAAATTAACAATTGTATAATTAGTGAAGACTTAATTATTAATCTATATTATTAATAAACATAGTAAACTGCACTAAAGAATTACCAAAGATGTCGATCGAGATCATGGTCATCGTTTACGGCTTTATTATGGGATGATAACATTCTGTTAAGGGATGAATTGGATCCTAAGTTAGATTATCGTAAAGATAATATCATTTAATATATATTTATAATCACTAGATACAAATTTGCTATCCTGAAGTACCGTTTAGAAAAAGTTAATAAGTCTTTTATGGGAATGCGCATTGTGCACGACGCACCTTTTTAGTTTCTTTTTTAATTTTATTAAAAAGATATTTTGTTTATAATTTGAAGTCTGTGTCAGTTTAGGTTTTGTTTTTGCCTTCGCTTTTTTACTCCGTTGGTTTGCTATGTATATTTTTTATATAATTATATTATCTTTCTAAAACATCGTGTTTCCATACCAGCATACAGTCCTTTCGCCCACACGCATTAAATGTTATAATTAGGTAGCGAAGGATATTTTGGATCTACCTTTTAATAAGTTTAAAACTGCTATTAAAAACACTTGTTGAACAAAGCCTATTGTGACACACTAAACGATTATTTAGTATTAGTCGATTATGCACGGGCTTTTAACTACCATGTAATTTTAGATATAGTACAATTAAATAAATACCCATAATGTTAACAGAGATTTAAAAGAGTAACTGTTGAGTTTCTTGTGGGCTCTTCTCAACAGATAACTTTCCGAATCCTGCAGTGGATTTAAAAAAAATGGTGATTTAAAAGTGCTTGTAAACAAGTGTATTTGAAAAAAGTTTATTTCAATTTGAATATGTGTACCCAGAAAGTATATATATTATTTGTTTGTTTGTTTGTTTAGCACCTTAACGGTATACTGAAATTTGCTGTACATGTACCTACTATATATACCTAAATGATTGAGAAGGACATAAGCTATTTTTATCATAGTTATACTACATGCGAAATCGCGGGTAAAAGCTAATATCACAAATGATGTACATAGTTTATTCTGAAGTCTGGTTTAGTGTTATCTTTAGAACTAAAATATCACTTTAATATCTATTACAGAGAAGTCATTAATCTAAAAACTTTAATGAACTAAATTTGATTAATATATTAAAATGGTAACTATACGATGTATGTATTACTTATTATATTATTAATTAAAAAAAAAAAACAATAGGTATCTTTAGCATATTTATAAAACCAATAGATGAGGGAACAATAATATTTAGATTTTGTTTCTGTCTATTATATATTAGAAAAAAATGTTTATTCCAATATCACGCAAAAACTATTGCATCAAAACAGCGGGTCTACCATGAAATGAAATTCCGAAATTTCGTGTTTTTGTTTATACCAAAATCGGACCAATAAATGGAGTTTAACATTTCGTTCGTCATACATCCTATCATAAAAGTAACAATATTTTAACATTTTTATTATTTCCAAACGGCATGTATTATGTTATTTTAACATCAAATTTGTGTTTCGTTTGGCTCCGAAAATTCAGAAAACATTTCATGGTAGGCCCTCAGATGCGAATTTCACTATTGTATTCCTAAAAGTTTGACTTAAAATCTAATGTATGTTTTATCTTAATAAACTATCAAATAGTAAACTGTTTTGTTAGTTTTCCTACTTCTGGAATCCACGAATACGTGGTAGCGGGCGAACATCTAGTATGAAATAGACTTGAAAGGAAAGTGCTTAAAATTTTGGATATAAATTAATTCTTAAATTGAAAAAAATATGTATATAGTCACTGGTGGTGGCAAAGATGCTGGGCCACCTTATACGACATGACGATTTTTTAAGAGCATAATAGAAAGAAAAATAGAAGGCAAAAGAGGAAGAGGAAGACCGAGGAATAACTACATGGGACAGATAAAAGAAACACTAGGCGTCATGTCGTATAGGGAGGTCAAGGATATGGCGGGGGATAGAGCTGGCTGGATGAAGATGCATGAATTAGTTGCACCGACAAGAGGAAACTCTTAAATGAAAAGAAGAGGTAAAGACATTAAGATGCTTATTATAGGAACGTCAATAAATGTATTTTAAATTTTAACCGATTTCAAAAAGAATGAACTTATCAATTCGTTTGCATCTTTTATTTAATGTTTGTTACCTCATAACTCTGTCAGTTGTAAACTGATTTGTAAATTTTTTTTTTATCTAAAAATATATATTTACAGTTTAGTTCCATAGAAATGTTAATAAAATCAGTTGTGAAATCTCGTTTTTAAATTAAAACTAGTTGTTTTGCTATAATTAAAGTCTTTTTTTTTTAATTATTTCACATATTTTATAGATTTTTTTTTTATACAACTTAGAATGCCAAACAAGCTGACGGCCCACCTGATGGAAAGTGGTAACCGTCACCTACAGACATGACCAGTACCATGGACATAACAGAGTATAATGTTTCGCCCATGATACCCCCCATGCGTTGCCATTCCTGATAATTGTCTCATTTCTATTATTAAAAATTTCGAAAACGTAAACTATAAATGTTAAAAACTCTTTTGACTTATGTCCATTATTACAAATACACGTCTAATTCAATTCACGACCGTGAACTCTACGTGTAGAAGTACGCGATCAGACGTACATTTAAATCAACTCATTATGGGACCCGGAGGGCTTTTTCTTATGCAACTGCGAATGGCAAATAAACTGACGGTCTACCTGAAGGAAACTGATAATTATCAAGAAACCCCACACTTCCCAAATTGATTGACTAGCAGAGAATGATATTAAAATAAATACCGCCATTTATACCACATTTTATTGTTTTATAAAGTTTAAATAAATAAACAAATATAACGAAAATAAACAAAATAGAATATATATTACAAATCATCGTCTATATCTTATATATAAAATTCTCGTGTCACGGTGTTTGTTCCAAACTTCTCCGAAACGGCTTTACCGATTTTTATGAAATTTTGTGTGCATATTGGGTAGGTCTGAGAATCGGCCAACATCTATTTTTCATACCCGTCAATGATAAGGGTGACCCTCCCCAAAATATATTTTTTTTATTTTTTTGACAAATTTTTCCATTTTTATTTTATTATGATTTAGCATTGAAAAATACATACAACATCAAATTTTCATCGTTTTACGATCAACCTCTGTATTTTAATTGCGATTTTTATATTTCGTAATAAGTGGTAAAACAACGTTTACGGGGTCAGCTAGTATCTAAATAAAATGCGATCATTTTCGATAAAAATACACATAGGTAAATTCTGGATAAATTTATAATTAAATTTGAAAGAAGTGACAAATCATAGTGACCTAATAGTTAAAATGTCCTATCTACCTATTTGTTTTATTTGAAAATAAGGATTATTTTCAAATAAAACAGATAGGTAGATAGGACATTTTAACTATTAGGTAGTAGATAGATAAAGATCCATTGTAAATCAATTATATTAAATTTATTTAATTTAATATGAAATCAAATTGAATTATCAATCTTTAATTGTCATCCTATAGCATTAAAATTGCCTTTTGTACCGCATTTTATTAATAAATAAAGTTTTAAATTGCCGTTATTAATATAAAAATATAATTTCCGTGTGATCCCGGCATAGAATGGGCCTTAAGTGACGTAATCGACGACTAACAGAACTGAATGATCGAAGAATGGACAGCAGCGTCCCTCTTGAAATATCTTTAAATCCTAACCCGCCTACCAATCGTGGCAACTACTTGCAAAACCTCACTTATGAGGGAGGTTTATGTTTAGCAATGGACAGTTAGCGGTTGATGAGATGGACGGATGGAAACTTTTAATTAATTAAATATTTTATTACTTTTAGTCCAAATGTATAGTCACTTTTTATATTTATAAATAGATATAAATTCCTATGCTTATTACTTTATTACAACACACACCTACCAACAATATAATTAGAAACACTATCTGTGATCGTTCCATGGATAAAATTTATAATATATATATATATAATAACGATATTCTTTAAAAAAATATTTATATTCCATTTGTATGTGATAAATGTACTTAAATTTGTTATTGATTAACACCAATAATAATCTCCTTATAGGGGAAAAATAAAGAAATATACCTACATGTACTTAAGTAGTATTCATATTTTTTAAGTACTTTAATTTTCCCCTCTTTTTATTTTATTAATTAGGATAATAAATCTCTTTTAGAGATAAGTTCGCCTTTGCTAACATTGTTATTAACTTATTGTTGTTACTGTATGTTTTAGTGCAATAAAGAATATATATATATATATATATATATATATATATATAATAAAATTACAAAATATAAAATAATTATCTAACAAAAGCTAGGTAAGTAATTATAGTAAAGCCCTTATGATAATTATACATACATACATACATATCTGTCACGCCTGTCTCCCAGTAGGGTAGGCAGAAACAATGGAACGCCAAATGCTTCGATTCAAACAAACCTCTTTCGCTTCTTCTACGTTCATCAATCTTTATTGTATCCTCCTGTTTTTTTTATGATATTAACTTTAAATAAAAATAGATGCCTATTATGTTTAATTGTTGTAGGTAGCCAAAAATACTGTTTTTCAACTAACTAATAAACTCATATTTTATTAGGTGTATGAAGGTAAATAAAACATATTTCTTTTTATGCAACTTATAATGGCAAACAAACTGACGGCCCACCTGATGAAAAGTGGTAACCATCGCCTATAGACATGACCAATACCATGTACATAACAGAGTATACTGTTTCGCCCATTATACCCCCAATGCGTTACTATTCCTGAGGACTCAGATGTTATTTTTCTGTACCCTGTAAATACACTGTCATATATCACCCTTTAAATCGAAACACAGCGATGCAAACACAACTGCTTCACGGTAGAAACACGAATGGGACTAGAGGTGTCCAAGCAAACGACTTTTGTACAAAGTCTCCCTCTGGTAAAATATATACAATCTAGTGTCACAGAGGGATTAATTAATTGCCAATTAGTGAAATAATACAAGTTATTTGTTTACGAATATAATTTTATTAACAATTTTAATTTAATGACTGTAATGTAAGTCGATATCTATATACAATTTGCATTTGTTTATATTATATTATACATTTTTACAATTCTCTCATGAGTCGCTAATCCTAACCTACGTATCCTAACGCGTCCATGCACGTAATTAGGTATCTATAATGCACAAGATATTTTTTTTTGTGTAATCTACAAAAATATTTGGATATATAAATAATATTTTTTTTTAATAAAAAAAAAAGTAATTCCTCGTTCGTGGGATATACAGGTGAAATTGAAATAACATCGTTTTATGAAAGTGTTTTATCAATGAAATTGAATATTTTACTCCGAAGAAAAATGAGTCGAATAATAATAATAAAAAAGAACTTGAGCCTTTATCTAATTGTAGTAGTGGAGTGTAAATTTGTAGTTTTACAATCGATTTTATTTTTGAAAAAAAAATCAAGTTTTTTTTTAATTTTTAAGAAACTTAGAATGGCAAACAATCTAACGGTCCACCTGGTTTAAAGCGGTACTTGTCATACATAAACAACATTATGGGTATTACAGAATACTCTAAGATCCCCATGATGCCCCTCACACGTTACCGTTCTTGAGAACTATCGTGTAATGCTAATAAAGCCATATCTCACCATTCAAACCAAAATATAACCATGCAAACATAATTGTTTCACGGCAAAAACACGACAGAGGTATCCACGAGAACGACTTTTATACAGTCTCCCTCTTATTTCTTCTTCTCTTTTCTAAAACACCCTATTTCTTTGATAAAACACTCTCGTAATACGATGCCATTGACATTAATTTCATCCTGTACATTAAAAATTACTACTCGTATACCTAATTTGTTTTCACTTACAGGCTATATATTTAATAAACAAATTTGGTATATTTCCGTATTATATTCATTCAAAAATAATATAAATAGAATAATATAAAATCAATTAACACAGAAACTCTTTTAATTCTGATAAAAAAGTAATTGTAATAAAAAAAAAATAAACACGTCAAAATTGTTTAAAAAATTTGCCAAGTAAGGTAAAACAGAGTAGATAGACCTACTTATACCTCGTAAGTGTATAAAATAGTCGAATTAAAATACTGTCAAATATATCAATATGCTGTAGACATATATTGTTTAAGTAATTAAAAATAATAACATAAAATATGTTCAATTAAAAATACTATGTCAACTTTGCATCCAATGAACTGTCTAATCTAATTCTATACAATTGTATTGCTATTTATATTCCATCAGAATATTATGGAATTAAAATTTCGACTAATGTAATGTTAATATTTACGAATAGAATCTAATATAAGCAATTAAGAGGCATTCGGACGATAACGAGGCGACATGTCCACAGCATTTCGAGTTTGTCGCAAACATCTGCTATTATGAAAATAAATAATTCATATACACAGGCAGTTAAATATCGTTCGCACACGAGGAAAGTGTCTCTTGTTCAGGTACAAGCCTTCGAATAGTTAATACGAATTCTACTCACCAACATAATTATCTACATAATTACCAATAACTAACGTACAACTAAACTCTGATATGACAGATAAGACTATGTATAATGGTAAAATAGTAAAGGCTGTATAAATATTTAGGTATGTAAATGCTTGTCTTCTAAAACCATAGAACGAATCTAGGCGAGTCACTTAGACGAGACGAAATTAAATAGAATACGCACTTAAGAATTTATAACCTACCGCGCGATAAAAATTACACATTAAAAACAAAACAATAACCCTGTTTTACCTTCCAAATATAAAGTTTCCTATCATTGCATTAAAAATGTTACACTGATCAAGAAGGCCTACAACTTTTTTTAAAGGCAAGAACCTAATTACTTTCCCACTACAAAATAGAGTGTACATACCTGATACGGAGAAATGCTGATTTTACTTCGAGCACTCGCTTTACACTTTTAACAATATAATTATGCCCTTAACAAACTTGTTTACAATGCCTTAACATCACATACGTCACGGATTTTGTGACTCTAACTAGAATAATAAGATAACTTCTCGTCTATATTGCATCGTTCGTACGCCACTGGAATCGTCTCTGTAACGTGCGAACCGCGTAAAAACCGCCAACAGCACGCCGTATAAAAATTGTATCACCGTGATATTATTTACACTATCAGTCTCTGGGGCTGGTGGACGGGCTACTCCTCGTCCACGTTGATCTCGGAGTCAGCCGAGTCCTCGTCGTACGTGGACGACGAGGCGAACCCTCGGCCGAGTAACGCGGAGCGGTTCTTGGCGGCCGCCGCTCGGTCCCGCTGCCGGCGGTTCTTGAACCAGTTCCCCACTTGCGTCGGTGTTAAACCCGTCGCCGCCGCTAGTTCCCTCTTCTTCGTCGGGTTCGGGTACGGATCCTGCAGGTACCATTCTCTTAAAAGCGATCTCGTCCTCTCTTTAAAACAGTGCGTCTTCTGTTCGCCGTCCCATATCGTTCGCGGCAACGGGAACTTCTTGCGAACTCGATATTTATCTACGGGTCCCAGGGGGCGCCCTCGGAGTCTTTCGGCCTCTTGATAATGTGCCTCTAGCCATAGAGCTTGCAACTTAGCGTGGCTCGAGCGCTGGAAACGATGTCGCTCGAGTATAGAATACAACTCCCGGTGTCTCCCCGCGTGAAACGCAACCACGGCCCTAGCGCGCAACACAGCTTCGCAGCGTTCCAGCTCGGCGACATTGGGGTGGGCGACCGGGAGGGACCAGAGAAACCTAGCGAGCCGCTCGACATCTCCACTTTCCTCGAGGGTCTCGCACACGGTGGCGACCTGCGCGGCGCTGAAGGAGAGCGTGGGCAGGGGCAGCAGCGGCGTCGGCGCGGCCAGCTCGATGGCGTTGAGGGCGAGCGAGGGCGCGGGCTCGGCGCAGGCGGCCGGCTCGGCGGCGCGGTCGGCCGCGGCGGGGCCGCGGTGCGCCTCCAGGATGCGCGCGTGCAGCGCCGCCGTCGTGGACTCGTCCCAGGAGCCGCGCATCGGTGCGAGTGTGCGCGGCGAAGTCGCGCGCGGTGTGAGCCGGCGGCTCGGCGGCGCCAGGGGCGTGCTCGGGCCGCGCACACGATTGGCTATCGGTTACTGTGCGCGGTGCGCGCCGGCCAATCGCGCTCGCCGCCCGCCCGGGGGCCGGATAGCTTTCAACCGCGCCGTGGCGCGTATCCGGCGGGCGCGTTTAACGAGGGCGGCGGGGCGCGGCCCCCCCGCGCCGCCATGATCCGTCACGCACACCGCCGCACTGCCGAGCACCCGCCCGGCCGATACCACGCCGTGATCCCTCGACGCACCTCGTGTCTCTACCTCGATCGATTACCTGCAAACCTGCAATTAATAGCCTCCATGCATGTATTCAGCCGGGTAGGTTTCACGCTTCTGATTATTCCACGTGTCACTGCTGACCGACTAGTGATTAATTCAGATACGTAACATGCCTACTGTATCTCATTAAATCCAAATATAGACGTCGTTAAAGAATATATTATATTAGATGTTGATGCTAATTGGTAAGAAATAGCAAAAAGGAAATCTTTATTTAAGAGAAAAAAAATCTTACGGCTTATCAATTTCAAGTGTTTCATTTTGTGAGATACTCTTTATACATCATTTTTTTCATATGGCCTCATGACATCTATGTCTGTATTTCGTTTACTTTGGTGATACAGGTATATCCCTAATTGCACATCATATTGATCTATTTCAAAACTTATTATTAATGAAATATTTTTTCTTTCATACTGAAAATAATATATTATTATATCTATTATTTCTAAATATAACACATGTTAACAATCAGTCTAGCGAAAAAAAGTAAAATTCGTAAAATATTAGGCAATGATCAAAACGTTTCAATCGCACTATACTTCAGCGAGATTTCAGCGTGAAAGCCTTTCCAGAGTATTAAGTTATTGAACGGCAAACCACACCCAGGCGGCTGTAACGCTACACAGGTGCCCCTCTCCACCACCCCTAAACCCCCAGACTCCCCCTACCTACCACCCTGGATTGTAGGTCGTATTACACGTATATTTACTCGGATTACGTATCACAATAGTAATAGGTAGTTAGTTTTTCGTTTTTAGATAAAATAACATTTTGTTACAATCGGTTATATTTACGGTTGTTTACTGTACCTATTTGTCGTACTAGATGGATAGATACAAATACACTTAGGAACCTATATAGATTCTCACTATATTTGTATATCGTTATTTTTTAAAGGTGCACAGAAAGGTAGCCATTGTAGATAATTTCCATGAAATGTTGGCGTATGAAACGTTGGTAAACTACAAATAGCTCATTTATAATCTAACCTTGATGCCTATTAAGATTGCAAAAGGAGGATACCTACTTACCTACCTAGGTAGATACACTTTTTTTTTTATAAGTGACAATGGAGTGGTAACCCCACCCGCGCTATCGGTATACACCGGCGGGGCACCAGTGAAGGATGATAGGCGACGATGAAGCAGGTCAGTTAGCCCATCGGGACGAATTCAACAAGAATTGTTCACGATGGTTTCCAGGGGGAACCGCGTGGAAGTCGATGTAATAGGGGCATATTGCTAGCAATGGGGCTGTCAAACTCCATTGTTAACAATCCCTTTCCCCCCAGGTAGATACACTTAGGTATTACCAAAATGTACTAATCATGTGAGGGTAGGTCTCGCCATCTAGTGTCAAGAATTTCAAGACAGCCTTAACATATGAAAGCCTCTGGCTTAGCTTATTGAACAAGGGCTTTACGTGCCCTTTTGAAACACGGAGCGAGACAATCATTCAGTTATTTATTAAAATCAACTAAAACTTATTTCCGTGTGGTCCTGGCATAGAATGGGCCTTCCCTTCCTTTCCTATGGGTGTCGTAAGAGGCAACAAAGAATAGAACGGTCGAGGAATGGGCAACAGCGTCCCTCTTAAAATATTACCAAAACCTAACTGCGGTTGCCAACCCGCCTGCCAAACGTGGCAACTACTGGCAAAACCCGCCTTCTGGGGAAGGCCTATATTTCGCATGATTATATTTTGTCATTTAACGGCTGATTTGATGAAGGAAACTCTTTATAAATAGTAATATTTACTTATAAATAATTCAATTATTTTATTGCTAGTTCGCAGTCAATTAAAATGCCACGCATCTGAGTACAACGTTGTTTTTATTAAGACAAGAAGAACTCACGGAAACAGATGTCTGCGCCACGTAATTATTTTGAGTAACTTATATATTTTACTACAATTATTATAAGTCATTAAATAATCAGCTGAGTTGCAATTAATCATTGTTATTTATGCGTTAAACGAAACTATTTCTTTTAAGTTTTACTAAGAGAAATAAATTTAAGATATCTCTGAATGGCGGATGTGTGAATAAAGCAATTGAAAACTTGAATCGTAACTTATTTTACGTAGATACATAGATAAAGGCATGCTCACAATACATTTGTACAAGTTACTATTATGTATAATAGATAATAAAATATACTAAAATTGATAGGAAACTATGATTTATGATAAAATTTAAAAGTGATACAACAAAATAATAAATGTTTTTTTGTGTGTTATTATTGTTATATTTTTATATATTACCCGACCACGTTGTAATACAATTGTACCTCTATGGGTTAAGTACCTGATAATAAAAAAAATTATTGTTATTAAAAAAGTAGTAATATTGGTCTACGTGGAATATATATAATAATAATAATAAAGCCTTTATTTTCTGACCACAATTTTACTTTAACTTACATACTACTTATTACTAAGCTAGCTTACTAGCAACCATTGTGTTGATCAGGTTGTCTGTCGACATAGGCCTCCCCTAATTGCTTCCACAATGCTTGCTTTGCGTGGAATATATACTCAGTAATGAATTTTTGATAAATTAACTATTGCTGCGCTGTTTAAATGCCGGATTTCTTTTTTTTTTTTAATTTAGTTGAAATGTCAATTTACTAGAGGGAGACTTTGTATAAAAATCTATTGCTTGGGTACCTCTGTCGCATTCGTGTTTCAACCGTAAAGCAGTTGTGTCTGCATGGCTGTGTTTCGGTTTGAAGGGTGGGATATGGCGTGAATTTACAGGGTACAGAGGAATAACAACTGTGTCCTCAGGAATGGCAGTGCATGAGGTGTATCATGGGCGAAACGGTATGCTCTGTTATGTCCATGGTACTGTTCATGTCTATAGGTGACGGTTACCACTTTCCATCAGGTGGGCCGTCAGCTTGTTTGCCATTCTAAGTTGTATAAAAAAAAAGGTTAAAGTACAAAGTTCCCAATTAGCACTTGATGATTACATAGCTGATCCAACAACAAAGTTGAGGGGAGAAATGGATAGTTAGTAATGAAATCTAAGAACCTCTTTTTGCTTGTTAGCAATATTTCCTATCCAGTCGACCTCTGCGTGGTTCCCCCTGGAAACTATCCTGGTATATATTTTAATATGTACTTTATGCTACTGTGTTTAAGATGAATTTTCTAATTGTCATTATATATTATTATGTTTTTGATGAAATAAGGAGTTAAAGAAATAAAATGATCGTGATTAATTTCTAATTAATTCATCACGATGGACCAGCGTATACTAATAGCTCAGGCGGGTTTTTTTAGTCCTTAGTCATTATTTAAAAAAAAACAATGTATATTAGATAGATAGATAGATAAACACTTTATTTATGACACACGTAAATTAACATATGAGTTTATACAATCAGATTATTTAAACTTTTTTAAATATAAAACAAAAGATAAAATATGGAAATATGTTTTCACCATGTGTGTCGCAGTGACCCAAATAGGCTACAGCTAAGTGATAATTTTGCAAAGAGCAAAGCACTGATTTTCAGCTACAGCCTGAAGTTAGGCTACACGGACGCGTACAACAAACCCAGTGTAACCTGTGTAACCAATTTAACAGCCAAAGATAAAATTGTATTATATAGATACATACATAAATGATGCATAAATAATATATTTCATTAATTAATTAAACATACAATATAAATAATTCATAAAATATGTCTGAAATTATGTATAATCCTAAAAAAAATTATTAAATTAAATTGAATATTACAAAATACTGAATAATAATAATAAATATATGTTACAATGAACAATGTCAACTTCATCCATAATATATACGTAATTTTTTTTATTTTAGTATTTACATTAATCACCAGTACAAAAATCATTAATTTAATGGATGAAAATGAAATTAAGGGATTACAATTCCATTATCACTCCATAAAAAACCAGCAATGTTCCAATAGCCATTGACCGTAATAGTGACACGTAATGAATCCGGGATAGGATATTACCAGGATTGGGTTGTTTCAAGGGATTCCCGCGCAATTTGCATTTTTCGAGTTTGCAACCATCGCGAGATTGTGACGACATTCCATTTGATTACTGCATCTCTGTAATCCACTTACGAGTTCGCGCCAGTTAATTCCGTAAAGTTGGACGATCGTATTAGAATATTCTATACGGCGCTCTCTCTTGGAAGCCTCTTAAATCTGAAGAATTGTGTATACTTTAGAACTTAAGACAATAAGCTTTAAAACTTAGAAGCAATATTAAATATAATGCTAACTAGTTCAACGGCGTTGTATATATTACTGTCTATCTCTCTCGCTCCCATTACAACACCTAAAAGGGGGGGAAGGGATTGTTAGTAATGGGGAGGTTAGTGCCTATTGCTATCAATATATCCTATCGGGTCGACCTCCACGTGGTTCCCCCTGGAAACTATCGTGACTAATTTACCGTTGAATTAGTCACGATGGGCTAACTGACCTGTCTTTTCATCGTCACCTATCATCCCTCACTGGTGCCCCGCCAGTGTATACCGATAGCGCGGGCGGGGTTACCATTCCATTATCATCTCATAAAAAAAAACCTAAAATGTGCATATATAGACGTAAGTAACCAGTTATTTGATTGAGAAGGTTTTTATTCGCAGTTTGTGCGCCAAACGGTTAAAGTGTTAAAGGCTCCGAGCATACGATCTAAATGCCTCGTTTTAAAGGTAAAACACACATCGCAAAACGTGCGTGAACCAAATGGTAGTTGGAGATTAATAGCTAATATGGAAGATTTCCACAATCTTTTGGTAGTTTTTGGTAGTAATTATGGTGATCAGTCTTTGAGTGTTGGCAGTCACACACATACTAATGGTAGTGGAATTAAACGAAATAATTCTATTCAAAAAACCAGTGATATTCTTAAAAAAATAAAATAGTCATATTAATAAATTCATTATAAATTAAAATAATCGGAAACCAAGTTAAGAAACATAGGTTAATAGAGCAAAAGTGGATCAAGTTCTTGTATTATTACGTATAGTATTTTTACCAGAGGGAGACTTTGTACAAAAGTCGATTGCTTGGGTACCTCTGTCCCATTCGTGTTTCTACCGTGAAGCAGTTGTGTTTGCATGGCTGTGTTTCAGTTTAAAGGGTGGGATATGGCGTGAATTTACAGGGTAAAGAGGAATAACACCTGAATCCTCAGAATGGCAACACACATACTGTTTCACATACCCCATGGGGAGTATCATGGGCGAAACAGTATGTGTGTGTACTATTATGTCCATGGTACTGCTCATGTCTATAGGCGACGATTACCACTTTCCATCAGGTGGGCCGTCAGCTTGTTTGCCATTCTAAGTCGTATAAAAAAAAAAGTATAAATATAAGTAGAAATAGTAATCGCAGTTGGTTACATAACCTGGGTATAAAACGCATTAAAAATAAGGACACGCTATGAAGACATATCGTCGGTAAAATAAAAGATCTACTGCCTAGCTATACCTAGAGCCATCGCCTCTAAACGCAAGACCACAATTATTTCATTAAAATAACTATCGTAGCAATTAAAATTGTCTCTCAGCTGGTGCTCAGTTGGTGACAGCAAAATTATAGTTATATTAAACCTGCCTTATTAAATACTCAAGAGAATTACTGTGGTATAAGTAGTAAAAGTTTGTAGTTAAAATTGGGTTTTGCATTGGGTATTTTCTCATCTATAGTGGCAGACAACGGGCAAGATTCATTATGGGTGCCCTAACTGGACATATGCTAATAAGGCATATACTACACAAGATGGGTCTATCTTCATACACACACTGTGCACACTGTGCGGGGAGAAATCGGAATCCATGGAACACTTGATGTGCAACTGCGATTCGTTGACAAGTATGCGTGTGAGTCTACTGGGAACGGCTTATCCAGAAGCAGGGACTACAGATATCTTAAACCGCGGGATATCGTTGGGGTACCACATAGGATCTATGAAATGATGGTATAAGGCAGGGGGAAGCACCAAAGATCCGTATGGGTCGACGTGCATCGGCTTAGCTGACCTCATATGCGAAAAATAGGATAAGATTGGGTATTTGGTTACGATTTGTTAACCCAAGTTGATGACACTTAGTTTATAATCTTGCATCCTAAATGTCATTAACAATTTTCCCTAAATAATATATAATACGAAATAGTGTTTTCTAAGTTTTTTTTTTATGTTTTTTATATTATACTTTGATCATCATCATCATTATCATTTCAGCCGTCTGTCCACTGATTTACATAAGCCTCTCCTTTGAGAGGTTTTGCCAGTAGTTGCCACGCTTGGAAGGCGGATTGGCAACAGCAGTCAGACTTTAGAAATATTTTAAGAAGGACGCTGCTGCCCATCCCTCGCCCTCCCCTAGTTGTCTCTTACGACACCCACGGGATAAGAAGGTGTGGCTTATTCTATGCCGGGACCACACGGCTAATAATAATAAACATGTAAAAATAATCTCAAAAAACCCTCCACATACCTCCTCCTGCTATAGTGGATCATTTAAGGCTCATGCGGCTAGACTATGGAACTCTCTTCCATTGCATGTTCGTGAAAGTCAATCGCTGTATATTTTGAAGAGCAGATTTAAAAAGCGTCTTCTGTTCTCATAAACTTTGTGTAGGTATATGTACATATTTTGTATATGTAGATATAATATTTTGTATATATATGTATTATTATATAGAAATGTGTATGTATTTTAATGTAAGTAGATATATAAGTTATTTGTATTTACATAGGTAAGCGTATTTATTATTTCTCAATAGAAACTAGGTACCATAATGTTTCCTCTTCTTATTGCACGCACACTGCCCGCTGGTAATTAAAGCTCCTTCCCACTCAAGGTTTGCTATAAGAGAACTCTTACAGAGTTAAGCACGCCTGTTGTACATCTTTATTCAAAGAAATAATATAAAAAATTTATATAGTATTTTTTATATACAATAAAGTATAAATAAATAAATGAAAATGTATGCTTCAGAGTGGATACATAATTTATTCGTCGTTATCTACCAAGCAAACAAATATTCCCTAAGTGGCTGAGCTGGCGTATCTCCTGTAATACAGGCCTTCTGTTCTGATACCACCCCCGCTCCCCCCCCTCGATCGATAAAGCCGAGAGTTCCATCTTTGTTTGGTGGATATAAAATCTCAAGGGGTGTGGTCCCAAACCGTCATCTTGTGATTGCTCCCGTATTGTATTGTTGCGTTACTATGATTTATCATTCCCCATGTATATTTCCCTTGTATTGTTACCTCGTCCTTTTACTATTTTATATGTTATTAATGTTATTTGGCGGGAAATTGGAAAGCTTCTATTTACGATTGTAAATGCTTACATAGGTGTGTGGACATTTTATTAGTTTCTATCTTCACGCCGTGTCCCACAAGGTAGACAGGGTCAATATATAAGTAGTTATTAATAAATTGTTTTTATATTAACAATACAGAATTAACTTTTTCCATTGGCAAATATCCAAATGGGCAGGCTTGAGAATTTCTCGGCTTAACGTTAAATATTTTTAAAAGACAGAATATCTTTAACCGACTTTAAAAAGGGGGAAGGGATCGTTAGTAATGCCGGCTACCAGTCCCATTGCTAGCAATACACTCTGTCAGGTCGCCCTCTGCGCGGTTCCCCATGGAAACCATCGTGATGAGTTCCAGGTGTATTCATCACGATGGGCTGACTGACCTGCTTTTTCATTATCACCTATCACCTATCATCCCTCACTGGTGCCCCGCCAGCGTATACCGTTAGCGCAGGCGGGGCTGTCACTCCATTCATCGTCCTTTAAAAAGAAACCGACTTTAAAAAGAAGGAGATTCCTAATTTGTACATATCATTGTGAAATTATTATTGGAGAGATCTAAATAAATATAATTGCTTTATATAAATTAGTAGATAAACAATTATCAGTAGGTACTACTAGAAAGCCTATGTTAAACTCTGTACGCATGTATACGAGTATAATACTACGGTTTCTGTTTCCCACAGGACAGGCTCAGCCTAATGTAGGAATCAATGATAAATTCTGTGCTTATACATATATATTTTGTTAAATAAATTTATCTTTATTTTATAACTTTCTATCTTCACGCCGTGTCTCACGAGGTAGACAGGGTCAACATGTAGTTATTAAAAAATATTTTTATACTATTAATTCCGAATTAAAATATTCCACTGGCAAATACCCAAATAGACAAATTTGAGACTCAACGTTAAATATTTTTAAGGGGCAGAATATTTTTCTTTTTATAGAGGAGGTTCTAATTTTTTTTTGTTTGTTACCTAACTCCGTTTGTCATAACTCCGTTAATTCTAAACCGATTTGAAAAAATATTTTTATCCAAAAAGATCCAAGGAGAGATAAAATCATTCAGTAGTTTAATTTTTAGATCAAACTGACTGGTATGGTCACAATAAAATGTCGGTTTTTTGTAGGACACAATCTTTAATTATGATACTTTATCTCGTCACTAGATGGCGCTGCAGCCCGTCTTGCATACATATCGATTTGTACAGACTATCAAATGTAATCTAAAAAAAATAGGATTTTAAGAAATTATATAGGTATTGAAATAATGTTTAAAAACCAGAGGAAGACTTTGTACAAAAATCGTTTGCTTGGGCACCTCTGTCCCATTCGTGTTTCTACTATGAAGCTGTTTTGTTTGCATAGCTGTGTTTCTATTTGAAGGGTGGGATATGACAGTGAATTTACAGGGTACAGAGAAATAACACTTGAATCCTCAGGAATGGCAACGCATGGGGGGTATCATGGGTGAAACAGTAAAACCTATAAAAACTTATTAAGTTTTTCTAAAGGTTACCTCGTAGCAACAAATTTGAATTTGTATTCAGATTTAAAATTACTGAGGTCGCATATAAACATAGTGTTTTTAAATTGTTCACAAAATATAAATAAATAAAGTACAAAAGATTTTGATGAGATATAAACTTTCATTTCGAACTGAACGGCTCGCAATCATCTGTAACAACAGTAGAGGAGGTGACAAAAATATATGTACCATATGAACAATGGACAATTCCATTTGGATTTCGCAACGTGTGCTGCTTCGAATCCCACGCCAAGTTTGAAAAGTTCAAACTCTAAGGGTCTTATTACACTATCACATAGATGGAGAATAATATTTATCATTTAGAGTATATACTCTGTACACAGGTACAGAGTAGAAACAAAAAATTATGACACTGTAATAAAACTTTTGTCTATAGATTGTATATTAAATCTACGTCAACACCTTTCAAACGTATTTGTATTGACCTAAACACGATCCTATATCTAAGACAGTGTAATAATACACACATAATAACACAACACGCATCCGTTGAGCAACGATAAAATAATATAACACTAAAACGACAGAAGCCATCGAATACAATATGCTATTTTGCATTTGTAAATTTGAAAGTAAAAATCTACGATGCTACTGTGCCGCAACTAAGTTACTGAGATACTGCGGCCCCTGAATGCAATGCTATGCGATATTCAACTTTATTTAGTATACTTAATCCTTAGAATAGCAATATGGGGTCTTGCTGACCCGAATTATTCAAGTGGCAAAAGACACAATGCGTCATACGTCACGCCCGCAGTTTACGGCGCGAGGTATCGCTAGCGGTTTGACACATCGCTTAGCGAATGTGATTTGTGAAGGGTTAAATTTGATGGCTCTCGGGATGAGGTGATGCTTTAAAGAGTTAACTACGAGAAAGTGAAATGATTTACATAAAATAGTTTTGTTTTATTTCGACAATTACAACTAATTCGTACGGAATAGATGGATCATCTGTGTGAAACACAGATAACGAATAGTATCAATAGTATCATATATACTATGTATATATATATATATATATATATATATATATAAATATATATATATATATATATATATATATAAACTTATGGTAGTACGCCTCATTATTTCAGCCGTCAACTGTCCATTGCTGAACATAAGCCTTCCCCATAAGGGGAGATTTGCTAGCCCATGCTTAGCAGGCAGGTTGGCAACCGCAGTTAGGCTTTTAGAGATGTTTTAAGAGGGACTCTGCTACCCATTACCCGACCATTAAGTTCCTTTAGTTACCTTTTACGACACCCACAGGAAAGAAGGGAATGGATTTCTATGCCGAGACCACATGGGCAAAACACATGCCTATATTTAATTTAAACCTAACTGAGACTGACAGGGGGGAAAGGTATTGTTAGTAATGGAGACTGATAATCCCATTGCTAGCAATATACCCAACCAGGTCGACTTCCTCGTGGTTTCCCTTGGAAACTATCATGGTTAATTCCTGATGAATTCATCATGGTGGGCTAACTGGCCTGTTTTCATTCTCATCTATCACCCTTCACTGGTGCTCCGCCAGCGTATCCCGTTAGGACATACGGATAGTCTGTCTATCATATCACCATTTTAGCCATTATCTGGCCACTGTTGAACATAGGCCTCCCCCATAGACTGCCATAAAGAACGATTCTGGGCTATCTGCATCCACTGACTTCCTGCAATGCATTTGATATCATCACTCTCTCTAGCGAGGGTGTCTATTTACATACAATCTACTGATCTTGGTTTTATCAAAACCGTTTTAATTTCAGTTATTATTTCTTACCATTGAACATAAGTTTTTCTCGTAAAATGTCAGAGAGGCTTTTCTCTATCCAGCTTCCTACCAGCTGCTCTGCCTGCAATTCATCTTTCTTTCACTAACACACTGCTACATTCATTTTGTTTTTTATATGTTTTTCTTTTATTCAAAATTAAAAATAAAATAGTAATGTTATTATATAATTGTATAATCTTCATTATCATGTTGTTTTGTCATACATATGTAACATGTATAATTTATATTATTTTTCTTAAAGAGAGATTGTATCTGATTAATGATATTATTTAAATGAAAAGTTTGTTTAGTGTATGTGCAAGTAAATAAATAAATAAATAATTCTAAACAACATGGAGAATTGTCTTAAACATTCAAACTTCCAAAACATTATATTTATTTATTTATTTAAACTTTATTTCACAGTACTTCTATGTACATTTGGCGAACTTAACACCGGACGGTGTTCTCTACCAGTCAACCATTGTGTAAACCGAGAAATAAGCATGCGGTGCATTATTGAATAGAGTAAAAATAATACTATTATATATTCATATATTATAAACATATAATTATTAAGAGACTACCGACTAAACCGTCTTTAAAAAAAAACGTTCACGCTCACTTTTTTACTTTATCCGAGCAGTAAGTGCTTTATATTATTCTCAATTTCGTGTATAATATAGTATATAACATATATGTGTAAGTATATTTGTTATTCATATATATTTATTCGTTTATATATGTAATTTTAGTATGTATGTATATCAATAATTAGTAGTACCGCATTCGAGTATTCTGACACTTCCCTATGGTTGACTGGGAGAGAATACCTTTAGCATTAAGTCAGCCATGTACACATATTTGTACTAATGAATAAATAAATAAATAGATAAAATATTAATATATAAAACAATTGAATAAAATATATATTACTACATCATCATAACAGTGTTATTGTTCTTCGATATTTTTATAACCCCATATTGCAACCCCATATTCAAAAAGCTACAATTTAATTTCAAAATTCATATTCTCTGCAAACCGCAGAGTATTAATACACATCGCTAGATTGGGTAACAAGAATAGCAAAAATGAGACAAGCTTGCGATCACAGAGCTAACCCTTCGAACACGGTTAGTTAGCCGCGGCCTGCGGTCTTTGAGACCCGCCCGCGCAGGGTTAAATGTAATGGTACATGAAATTACCAGGCATGCAGTTAAACGCATTTCAATAGCCTATTTGGTCGCATCAAAGTGTTGCTGAAACAGTTATGCATTTGCGATGTCTTGTTTTATGGTTTGTTTATAGTTTTACATAGGCGCTTCGGTGGGTAGTGATGCATCTTGGTTTGAATTTCATGTCATCAAATCCTTCTATGTATAAATGTATTTAAGAGGCACACCAGAATTGTTTGGTGCCCAACTACTCACCAGGGGGAGACTTTGTACAAAAGTCGATTGCTTGGGTACCTCTGTCCCATTCGTGTTTCAACCGTGAAGCAGTTGTTTGCATGGCTGTGTTTCGGTTTGATGGATGGGATATGGCAGTGAATTTACAGGGTACAAAATAACACCTTAGTCCTCAGGAATGACAACTAACGGGGAGTACATGGGCGAAGCAGTATACTCTGTTATGTCCACGGTACTGCTCAGACGGACCGTCAGCTTGTTATGTATATTGTATATATATATATATATATATATATATATATATATATATATATATATATATATATATATATATATAAGGTAATTAATATAGCTTTAAACTACGATTTTACGGAGTCATTTTAATACCTTGATAGTTATGTTCCGGTTTAAATAACGAGTTTAAGAAGCCAGTGATTTTCTGAAATGTATTTTCCCGTGACGCGTTCCTATCATGCTGAAACTTCGGATTCTTCAACATTCATCAAACATAGCGTGAAACAACTCTCAACAAGTGAACAAGCATAATGCGGCCAACTGTTAGCAGCATTTAGAATGATCACACACAGTGCAGTTTCAAAGGAGCTTCCTCCCGCGAACACTTAGGTTGTGGAATGGACTTCCTGCAGAGATTTTCTCTAGTGCCTACAGCATGGAGTTCTTTAAAAAGGGCGTATTAAGGTTTCTTAAAAGTCGACAAAACGTGCGTAACATCCCTGGTGTTATCGACGTCCATAGGCTATGGTAACCTCGTTTATCATGAGATGGGCGATTCTGGGACCAAAATGAGTTATTAACAAAATCAATTGAAAAGATATTTCATAATTCTTTCTTTATTGTACACACCAGTTATAACAATATGACAGAGGTAATCAAATGTACAAAGGCGAGCTTAACTCTAATATAGTTCTCTTCCAGCAACACCCAAAGTGGAAAGGAGCATCAATGTTAGCGGGTAGAGTGGTGTACAATATTGTGACAATATTTAAAAAAACTGGACAAAAGTAAATTAATTACATTATATTAAATCGTATAAACACACATATACATATATATAAAAATATACCTACATATATACATATACTTACACATACATACACACACATATACATACAATATACCTACATATATAGTTAAATAAATATATGTTCATAGAGATAGAAGATGCTCTTTAAGTCTACTCTTAAAAATATTTAGGGATTGACTCTCACGGATAGATATGGGAAGAGAATTCCACAATCTAGCAGCATGGACGGTAAAAGACCCACTATAGCAATTGACTCATTTTCATGGTAAACAGGAGGCAAAGCATCATGATTATAACATACACACATAAAATATACAGGTAATTTGTGAAACCTTATCTTTTAGTCGATACTTAAGTATACTCGTACAGCTTTAGGGCTGTCGACATCGCTTATCTATCTAAAGCTAGGGTTGTCCCTCAATATTCTATCCTTGTGGCGATTGATGACACCGTAGAACAGCTTTAGTCCATAACACCATAGTCGAATGCGCGTTACTCGTCCATTGTCATTGGATTTCTGGACACCCACAAAGGGACATTCGGCAGTGGCCGCCGAGCCTTCCGCAGTTACGCGACGTTTTGTTATCGACTATTGTTTGGAGCAAGTCATAAGCTTACAGCGTTATATGCATATTTACTATTAACACTGTTTTGCGAAGTATAACAAAAAGGTAAAAAGTTTTTTTGGTTTTGAAACACAACTGTAAGAACTGCATCCACTTTGATGCTGTAGTTTATGCTTGTTTCCTGAACAAACATACTGACAGACAGATAATATTTTCAAAAAATTTTGTTTGAACATCTATCGGTCTTATTACCCAGGTTGTCTGTAAGAGATTGCTTTTAGCGATAAGGCCGCCTTTTGTATAAGCACATTCTGTATAAATACTCCTTGTATACATCTCTACTGTGCGCAATAAAGAGTTTATTATTATTTCCATTACCCCCATACGTATTTTTTTTAAATATCTCTCATGTACAGACATTGTCTAGTTACAATATTGTTATCTCAGTAACATTGTATATTAATACTGGAAATTATTGACACTTAGCGGATTTCAAAATAATAAAAATAATCAAACTGATTAATAAAGATCCTTGTAGTATTCCATATATTTTACAATATATTTAATTTCTGATCATCGCCTTCTGAACCTTTCAGACAAATTCAAAGATGCAGTTTGCAATCATTTAAACAAATTCATTGAAGAGTTAAACGCTTGTAGAATTTTTATTCTATTACATTCTCTAAGCTCCAGTGACTTGTGGCAAACAACAAAACTATACAATGCGCATGGCCCTTTGTTCAAACGGTAGTTTAGCAAAAGCAATTTCATGTTTTATGTGCCAGCAACAGATATGAACACACGAACGACTATACAAGATATGGACTGAGAATTCCAATGCAACGAGCCCACAGGTACGTCGCTTACAGAATTGCGATATTAAATCGACTGTCGGACTGTGAGCATTGGTTTAGTGTGGTTTCAAAAGAAAAGTACACTAGTTCGACTCCTTGATTGAAACGTCTTTAATTATTTGTTTAATTATTTTGTTAGAACAACTACTATAGACTGCCCTAAGCAAGGAAGGGTAATACCCATGAAGTTTGGCTGATAGGAGTCCAGTATAATACATCCATCCCTCTCAATAGAATGAGACTTTCCCATGGTAAGGAGAATGGGATTTTTAGTAATGGGATCTAACAGCCCCCTTGCTAGTGATATCAGGTCTCGCCTCCATGCTGTTCTCCTTGAAAATCGTCGTGGTTATTCTTTGTAATTCGCCACGATAGTTCAACTGACTCGCTTTCATCCTCACCTATTATTTCTCACTGGTGCCCTGCCAGCTTATGCCGATAGCATAGGCAGAGTTACCATTCCATTCTCGCCCATTAAAAAAAATTCTTGATGGAAAAAAGTTACTTACTTGGGTCATTATTTACTTAATTAATGACTAATTAAACTGATGATTCTATTATCACTACACGTAATTGTCAATATAGTGATTTAACACACTGCATCGCTTTCCAATAGTTGCTTATTGGAGGGGGAAAGGGATTGTTAGTGATGAGATTTCAACAGCCTCATTGCTAGCAATAAACCCTATCAGGTCGACCTCCATGCGGTTCCCCTGGAAACCATAGTGGTTAATTCTTGTTCAATTGGTCACTATGGGCCAACTGACTTGCCTTCATCTTGTCACACTTCACTGGTGCCCCGCTAGTGTAAACAAATAGCGCAGACGAGGTTACCATACCATCTTCTCCCATTAGAAAAAAAGATGCTTATTTAATGCCCGCACAATGTAAATTTTGTATTCATAAATTTATTATTGATCTACATATTCTTTTATGTATTCGTATTTAAAAAAAAAAGTTATTTTATATCTAACAGTTTTCTATTACCCATTACAAGTACAAATGTTTAGTTAGACACAAGATGGCGCTGTGCCATATGTTCCAACCTAAGAACAAGGAATTACTTATTAATAGAAACTATAAATTATTAATTGCCTTTTTTCTTCTTATGCAAATATAATTAGTAAAAAGAGGACGAAAACTACACCATCAGTTACTATTTTTTTTTCCAATTCATAGCAGGCTAATGTATACAAAATGTTTGATATGTCAATTATTTATCGATGACAAATTTTACATTACTAGATTATATATTCGGCACGGTTTATGTAGAAAGTATGCAAGCGGGTTGTATCTAAATTTGGTAGGGTTATACGGCCGTATAAAATTTATATAATAATTTATAATATATAATATAACTTTATATAAAAATTTATATAAATTTATATATACTAGCCCGCTATGAATTGACAATTTTATCACTCCTTCTATGTATTCCTTGTTTTTAGTAGAAGACTATTTCGTCTTTGATATGTACAGAGTAAGTATTACAACGTAGTCATATCCATGGTACTGCTTATGTCTATTGGCGACGGTTACCACTTTTCATCAGGTGAACTGTCAGCTTGTTTGCCATTCTAAGTTGCATAAAAAAAATATAAAACAGTAATAAAATTGTTAATTCATAGAATTAACAATTTTATAACTCGTTCTATGTAATTTTTTGTTTTTGATTTCCAACGTTATTAATTTATGACAAACGTGCTAAAATTAACCTATACCGCCATCTGTAGGATTTATAACCGTGGGCCGTCATGCGGCGCGGGCGCAGCGGTCACCACACAAAGAGTGATTGAGTCTCCCCGCACCACGCCGACCCTATTAGAGCTGTGTCATCATATATCACCCGGTGATTAGTTTATGTGACAAGTGTTCATACTGTTCACCATTGTGGGCCGCGGTTTCGTGAACGCGACGCCCATTACGTGTATAAGGAAAGATATTTTATAGCATTTTTTTACACCTTGAGTTACATTACTAAAGTTTTAGTAAGGATCCCAAATCGCTTCTAGCAATATATATAGCTTATGTTACTTAGGGTGAATGTAGCTTTCTAATGGTGAAAGAATTTTTGAAATCGGCAAAGTAGTTTTTGAGTTTATTCATTACAAACATACACACAAAAATACAAATCTTTCCTCTTTATAATATTAGTGTAGATTAACATGACAAAGTACGAGTATGTACGAATTTGTTTATAGTAAATTTGTTTATTTAATGTAAAATTAATTAGTGACTTTAAAAAAAAGTAATTAATATAATTTACATACTTGATATTAGCTGAATATGATAAATGAAATCTCTGTATCACGTATTCGAAGCAAATAAAATATTATATTCTATTTTTTATTACAATTTATTTACGATACATTTTAATACGTAATAGTACAATTTATTTGATGGTGATCAGTCTCTTAGCGGACATGAATCACCTTTAACTTTGTGGTCGGGGGCGAATAAACTTGAACGACGTATTCAGTGCCGCCCGCCGACACTTTTAATACGCGCATTCACGATACGGACGACCTCTAGCGGAGTGTTTACTATGCTGCGTTAGCTTATTGACCTGTTACTAGTGCAGTAAAATTGTATTTCATGTTTTAGCAAAATAATATGACATGATGAGTCATTTTGAACACTTTTTAATCGAATACCAAAAAAAAAAATACAATTCGGTTGTATATTTTTTTAAGTTTAGTTTTTTTTACGTCATAAATTTGTCAGTCGTAAACCGATTTGGAATTCATCCAATATTATTTATTTATCAACAATAGCGCTAAGAAGATTACATTTTGACACTTGAATATAGTTAATTATTTATATACAAAGTTTTATATATATTCCTAGCTGACCCCGTAAACGTTGTTTTACCATTTATTGCGAAATATAAAAATCGCGATCAAAATACAGTGGTTGAACGTAAAACGATGAAAATTTAAAGTTGTATGTATTTTTCAATGCTCAAATATAATAAAATAAAATTAAAAAAAAATTGTCAAAAAAATAAAAAAAAATATTTTGGGGTGGGTCACCCTTATCATTGACGGGTTTTAAAAATAGATGTTGGCCGATTCTCAGACCTACTAAATATGCACACAAAATTTCATGAAAATCGGTAAAGCCGTTTCGGAGGAGTTTGGTAATAAACACCGTGACACGAGAATTTTATATATTAGATTACCAGAGCGAGACTTTGTACAAAAGTCGATTGCTTGGGTACCTCTATCCCATTCGAGTTTCAACCGTGAAGCAGTTGTGTTTGCATGACTGTGTTTCGGTTTGAAGGGTGGGATATGGCGTGAATTTACCGGGTACAGAGGAATAACACCTGAGTCCTTAGGAATGACAACGCATGGGAGGTATCATGAGCGAAACAGTATACTCTGTTATGTCCATGGTACTGCTCATGTCTATAGGCGACGGTTACCGCTTTCCATCAGGTGGGCCGTCAGCTTGTTTGCCATTCTAAATTGTATAAAACAAACATAAAACATACAAATATGTAAAAGATATAATCTATCTATTATATATACCTTCCAACTACGTACTATAAATATCAAAAACAAGTCCTTAAAAAATTACTTAAAGATAAAAAATTTCTATGAGTTCCCTGCCAACTGGTAGGGTGCCTAGGAGACTTGCTGCATTTCCATGCTGAATAGCTATTGAAATGCGTTGAACAAAGTATAGGCCAGCCTTTGGAATTTATTTTTTTATCTGAAACGGATATACTTACACATTTGTCCCATAAAAACATTATCAAAATCGGTTCCGTAGATTAGTTTTTAAATCAAAATAAATAATTTTGCCACAACTGAAATCTTTTTTTTAATGTGGAACATAATTATCAGATGTTCTAATCTTCTACGCACGTTTTGCGGCACGTTTGTCACCTGTAAATGTCTGTTGCAAAACTTGCGTGGACAAAATTTCAGTCGGAGATTGATGGCTAAAAATGGTCGAGGGATGGGTAATATACCTAAAAGCCTAACTGCAGTTGCAAAGTCGTCTGCCAATCGTGACAACTACTGGCATAACTCCTCTTATGGGGAAGGCTTATGTCCAGCAGTGGACAGTTAACGGCTGAAATGGTGATGATAAATGATGGAAGGTTGTAGAAATTTTGACAATAATAAGTCAATCTTCGAGCGTTGGTAGCAGCACACATACTGATGGTAGTGGAAATAAACAAAACAATTATTTTTCAAAACAATTCGAAACTTAAAGCAAATAATCCGTAAGTACAAATCTGTACTATATATACAGCACACGACTGCGGCTGCCCCCTCTAAGTAAAAGCTTCTAAGATTAGTAAGGTGTTACGTACATGCATTACTTATGAATTGAACACCGTACCGCCACGCTCGGTTGCATTAGCTAAGTGCATTAGCGCAAAATAAACGTTGGCGGTTGATGCGCGAAACATTAATCCCGAATGCGCGTGTCCATTGTGCGACACGACACGGGAATTAATGCAAGACTTTTATTAACATTTTTGGTTATACCAATTTAGAAAGAAACAATTGAGATTGTATAGGTACTACATAAAAAAACCGACTTTAATTGTGACAAATTATTTTGATATAAAAACTAAATTACAATAAATTAAAATAATGGTGCAATGAGTTAAATAAATAAATAAATTACTAAAGTGATTTTGATAAAATTTCTGTGAGGCCAGTCTGTAAGTATATCCTTTTTGATAAATAAAGATTTTTGCAAATCGGTTTACAACAGACGGAGTTATTTATGTATATTAATACATAAGAAAATACAATGGAGTACAATATTTCTTTTTGAAGCCGATTAAAAATTACATAGCTCAAAAAGTCGTACGCAAAATTGTGACATCTCTTCGTATACTTTAGTATATTCTTCTTATCTTGTTATATTTAAATTTATAAAGTACATAATATAATCGATACATAGTACAGAATAAAATAAAATAATTATATACCTGAACTCTTGTGTACCAGAAATTTATCAGAAATTAATTGAAATCGATTCTTCAAAAATCGGATAATCGATAAGTGAATCCAATCGAGGTAAAATACTTTGCATCTCTTCTAAATTGTCTCTTAATTTAAATATTGACCACTCATCGTTGTCTTGTCAATTTGTTGCTTGATTATAATAATTGTCTTATTTAAAGGGAGACTTTAAACAAAAGTCGATTGCTTGGTTACCTCTGTCCCATTCGTGTTTCTACCGTGAAGCAGTTGTGTTCAGCCGTTATCTGTGCACTGCTGAATAAAGGTCCCCCCATAGTTTGTCATAAAGAACGGAGCCATTCCTTATGGCAGTTTACCATTGAGGGAATTTTTATCTTTTATACAAATTTCTTTTCTTTGTATAACCAAAAGAGAATATTCAGATTTAACATAGAAAAATAAAGAACAAAATAATATAGAGTACAATGGAAACGTAACATGAGTTTTGCGTGGCGCAGATTGGCTAAATCCCTTGTTTTTTCGGCATCAACATCCAATTAGTTTGTAATACTGTGTCACATAATAAGAAAACATGTATGTATTTAAAACAAAGGTTTTACTTCAGAGACACTTCTCTGACTCTCACTTCAGAGACACGTCACATTATATGTATATATGTCACATTATCGAATTTTCGCTATTTTCAACCGACGCCAAAAACAAGGAGGTTGTATTTCTTTTATGTTTGCTACCTTATAACTCTCATAGATAATAATATTTATATTATTATATGTATCACATCTCCCATATTTAGAACTAACAAAATTTTTCATCGTGCCTCCCACCAAACTGTTTATAATTACTCCTCTCCATCCAAAGGTTGCCTGGAAGAGATCGCTCTTAGCGATAAGGTCGCCCATTGTTTTCTCATTGTGATTATTTCTTGTAATTATTTATATTTATAATAAGTTTACTATTGTAATCTTTTGGAGGAAACAATAAAGAGTATCTATCTATCTATCTATAGATTTTTTTTTATTTTATGTATTTTTTATATAATATTTCATAAAAAAAAAATAGTTGAATACCGATAATACAAGCTTTACTTGGTTAAAAACTAGATGGCTCTGTGATATATCCAATGTTATTTATTATTATTAATTTCCCTATGCTTTGTTTATTCCTATATCTACAATAGACTAAGCAAAAAGCTATCATTTAGCAATAAATAAGCACATTGTATTGTGGTAATAGTAGCGACTGGTGCACACCCTCCATGCACGGGAGCTGTCAGCTGTCAATCACAAGCGTAAGCGGATTTGCTCGCCCGCCTCCTTGCTGTGTGGGTTTGAGTCATAAGATATAGCGGAGTACCGATAATTATATAAAACCAGATACTACGATGTTAATGTTAATAAAACCAAATAGTACTTTTAGAAGTATTGTTTTTTATTGTGTCAGCTGGTAACTATTCACTGCTAAACATAGGCTCCTTTGAGATTTTGCCAGTAGTTGCCACACTTGGCAAGCGGATTGGCAATCGTAGTTATGATTTGGTGATGTTTTAAGAGGCGCAGCTGATCTCTCAGTAACACAAAGTGGTCACAATCTAGTTTACTTCTTTACCCTTAACAAAGACAGATCATGCCCTTAAAAAATAAAAAGATATATATCCATAAAGATGTATATATATATGTGTAGATATTTTACAGATAAAAATCTTTTTGCCGTCTTGAATAAATTGTTTATTAAGACATTAGCACTACTAAGGTAAAAATATAATAAAATTATAATTACACAGATCAGGAAAATATGTATCATAACTTATTCAAGCCACAAGTGAGTTTTTTTTTTGATGGATGAAAATGGTATGGTAATCTCGCCTGCGCTAACGGTATACGCTTGCGGAGCACCAGTGAAGGGTGATAGATGAGAATGAAAACAGGCCAATTAGCCCATCATGATGAATTCATCTGGAATTAACCATGATAGTTTCCAGGGAGAACCGCTTGGAGGAGGAGGTCGACCTGGTTGGGTATATTGCTAGTAATGGGATTCTCAGTCTCCATTACTAACAATCCCTTTCCCACCGCCACAAGTGAGTTGAACCTATCAAGTATTCAAATTCAGCATAATCTCATAAAACTAAATAAAATGTTTTAATATTTCCTTATCCAATCGTCACTTTACGTACTCGTATACAGAATTAGAAATGGAACTGTAAAATTACCCACATCATTTATTTCTATATTTTCGTGTTCACAAATTATAGATACATTCCGCTATTTACTCATTAATTGCACCAAACGAACAATATATGTATATGGTAGAAAATCATACATAGATATATTTAGATTTCAATGTGTACAATTATAACATAAATAAATATTATATATATATATATAATATTGCTTATTATATAATATATAAGAGATTGCTTAGCGATAAGGCCGCCTTTTGTATCACTTCTCATTAATATTTACTGTATTTGTTATTTCTCTTTTTAATTGGTGCAATATAGTGTAAATAAATAAAATAAATATTACAGAAATAAATATTTACAGTTATTTTTGCCTATATATAGGCAAAAATAATTGTATAATATGGTAAATTTGAATAAGAAATACTAACCGATTTCCTGCGGTTTCACTCGTTCGTTTCAATAATAAAATATATATGAACATAGAATATTGCAGTTAAAAATAATTCAACGATAAATAGTTAACCTTATTAGAACACCATAATTGAAATAAAAGTCAAAATAACGAACAACCACACAGATAACTACAATACCAGTTTGTTTCCCATAAAAACATGGGGCAAACTAATCGCTTGTGGGAGCGACAGGGCTAGCGTCATCGCGTTACTGGAATAATGTTTGTGTTTACATTAATACTTAGTAATATATTTGCTATAGGGTACGCGGTAATACCATGAACTAATTCGCCTCTAATACCCCATAGTGAAAGCATGGACTACACCCTATAAATGCTTATATGAGACGTAACGATAATATTGAGGTTACAGATTTGCAAACATACATCGTTGCTTTCAAGATTTGTATTGTTTTTTAAATATATTTAAATAAAATATACACTGATTAATATAATTTGTTGAAATAATTTATTAATTTGGACAACTATTGTACAGGCTTTTTGTTTACTGTAATAAATAATGATAATAATGAATGTATTATATGACTAATGAAAGGAAATATTTTTTTATACAACTTAGAATGGCAAACAAGCTAACGGCCCACCTGATGGAAAGTGGTAACCGTCGCCTATATGGTAGACATGAGCAGTACCAGGGACATAACAGAGTATACTGTTTCGCCCATGATACCCCCCATGCGCTGCCATTCCTGAGGACTCAGGTGTTATTCCTCTGTACCCAGTAAATTTACGCCGATTCCATTGCTAGCAATATAACCCTGTCAGGTTTATATGTAAAATGTAATAGTACATAAGATGAGAAAGTTTAATAAAAGTTAAAAGCCTGGAAATTAATATGCGGGGCCGGCGTATTATATAAAAAAAACACTGTCTGGTCGACCTCGTGGAAAACATTGTGCTGAATTCCAAGTGTATCCATCACGATGGGCTAACTAACCTGCCTTTTCATTCTCACCTATCATCCCTCACTGGTGCCCCGCCAGCGTATACCGTTAGCACAGACGGGGTCATCACTCCATTAGATTCCATTAAAAAAAAAACTCCGCCAATACGTACAATAATACACACACCTACTTGGTACTACGTGTGTTTCCCAGCCGCGATTTCTCTCACCTCATTCTAGTACGGCCGACAATATTCCCGCTAAGCGGATTGTCCGTTGTCCGACCATTACCCGCGTCCACACTGACGCCTCCGCTACCCTTGTCCGACCACTGCAGCTGTAATCCGACCAATTGTCACCACTGACAGGTAGACACAGTATAATAGACTCAGTACGCGTTAATAATAGTGTCATTATTGTACTTCATAGTCTTAATCTTGATACTGTCGCTTTGTCTAAATGAAAGAAAAAATGTAAAAAAAAAATGGGAACAAAGTGGAATTGTTTTTAAAAAAATCATAATTTAACATTGTATAATAATATATTTGCACGCCCTATATATATATATATATATATATATATATATATATATATATATATATTAAATATTATTTTAAGGGCTCTTACCTTCTTCACGTATATCGGCCCTATCGTACCCTAAACTGATTTCTCAAACAAAACTTTATCTACTTTCCCTAGACGCGGAAAGAGAAGAATTTATGGGCATCAATAATTTACAGAGATGTTAAAAAATTTCTGGTTCAAGTTCAGCTAACATAGATTGAATAAGACCAACTTAAATTTATTTAAGTTAAAGTGGCGCATGAATTCTTCCCTATATGATGGTAAAACATAGCACACTACATAATATAGAATATTAAACTAAGCTATGTTTATGCATATAAATAATGTATCGATTGGAATTTTGATTGATTTTTTTTATACAACTTAGGATGGCAAACAAGCTGACGGCCCACCTGATGGAAAGTGGTAACCGTCGCCTATAGACATGAGCAGTACCATGGACATAACAGAGTATACTGTTTCGCCCATGATACCCCCCATGCGTTGCCATTCCTGAGGACTCAGGTGTTATTCCTCTGTACCCAGTAAATTCACGATTGAAATAAGAAATACTTCGACAGCAGTCTGTTTTTGATAAATAAAATAATTATTGTCTATGTACCTACCTAATAAAAAATTTTTACAAGACAAAATATAAAAAAAAAACTGTAATAATTTGGAATTTTGTTCGGTCCCGAAACTAACGTAAAATTTTAAGGGTTACAACGCGTATGTGACACCCCTATTGTTACAGTTCCAAATTTCGTAGATACAGTTCCAAATAATATAAAAATTTATAATATATAAAAAATAGATGACTAAATTATACATCAAATAATAACCAAATAATGGTGGTTTTACACAGTGGCGGGTAACCCGATATGCGGATTAAACCGGATCCAACCGGAATGATCCGCTAATGGGGAGTAATTGGGCGGAATAACTACGTTACAGTAACCCGAGCTCTCCTTGTTTAGTTAATGATCGGACATCAGTTTACAATGTTTAAACGAATTATCCACAATTTAGTTTCCTTTTTAATTTAATTATCTCTGACAAACAATATTAGGAAACAGTTAGACGTCATTATTTCTTGTAGGCCATCTATAATAGAGTGACAGAATAGAGTGAAATAGTTAACGGCTGATGATAATGATTTATTTGTGTAGGTGTTTATATGCATGTGTGTATGTGTATATATGTATATGTGTTTAAATGTATGTATATATATATATATATATATATATATATATATATATATATATATATATATATATATATATATATATATATATATATATATATATATATATATATATATATATATATATATATATATTTTGTATATATACCTATGTGTATATGTTTGTATGTACGTGTATATGTATATAATAGTGAGTAGGGATATATATTTGCATTATTACATGTATTACATTTCCATATTTAGTAATAATAGGATCTTCATCGTGCCTCCGATCAAACTGTTTATAATTACTCCTCTCCATCCAAAGGTTGCCTGGAAGTGATCGCTCTTAGCGATAAGGTCGCCCATTGTTTTCTCATTGTGATTATTTCTTGTAATTGTTTATATTTATAATAAGTTTACTATTGTAATCTTTTGGAGGAAACAATAAAGAGTATCTATCTATCTATAATGATAAATAATCTATTCCAGCATTATTCTGTTTTAATAGCAATCTTTTGTCCTTACACAAATTTGCTTTCTGCAATAAATCCTTTTTTTTTTTTAATTCATCATGTATTTTCTTCAATTTAGTTATACGTTTTAATATCAATCATTATGTTTTATTCTTATTTTTTATTTTAATCGATTTAAAAAAAAATAATACTTTTGTCGGTATATTTTGTATTCATGTTTATTACACGATTTCTTAACCCATAAAATTAATTTCGTTGTAATTATATATATTTTGATGATTTATTAATCTAAAAGATTTACGTATTTTTTTTTATACAACTTAGAATGGCAAACAAGCTGACGGCCCACCTGATGGAAAGTGGTAACCGTCGCCTATAGACATGAGCGATACCATGGACATAACAGAGTATACTGTTTCGCCCATGACACCTCCCATGCGTTGCCATTCCTGAGGACTCAGGTGTTATTCCTCTGTACACTGTGAATTCACGCCATATCCCACCCTTCAAACCGAAATACAGCAATGCAAACACAGCTGCTTCACGGTTGAAACACGAATGGGACAGAGGTACCCAAGCAATCGACTTTTGTACAAAGTCTCCCTCTGGTAATAGATATTTCTATTTATTATTCACACCTATAATATATGTTCATACGGAGATCGATGCCAAAACGTCGGAATTATCCTTTTCTTTTCTAATAAGCTGTAATCCTTGTTTCTATAACATCAATTTACGAAATTTTTCAATTATGTCACATTAAAATCAGTTACTTCTTGAATAAATATTAAAATTATTTAACTTTTTTATATTTAGCTTCTAATTTTCTTGATTGTAAGCTGTAAGTCAGTTATAACTTAACTAAAATATTAGTTAGAAGCTTTATTAATATATTTTCATGTTACATTAAACTATATTCAATAACTGTAACACTAAGGACCCTCGTACGTGAGTAATAAGCACGTTACCTTTTAACTTTAGTCGCGTCAGCAAATACATTGTTATTTTCCTTTTTTGATGTTGGTTTTTTTTTATACAACTCAGAATGGCAAACAAGCTAACGGCCCACCTGATGGAAAGTGGTAACCGTCGCCTATAGACATGAGCAGTACCATGGATATAAGTAAGTATACTCTTTCGCCCATGATATCCCCCATGCGTTGCCATTCCTGAGGACTCAGGTGTTATTCCTCTGTATCCTGTAAATTCACACCATATCCCACCCTTTAAACCGAAACACGGCCATGCAAACACAACTGCTTCACGGTTGAAACACGAATGGGACAGAGGTACCCAAGCAATAGACTTTTGTACAAAGTCTCCCTCTGGTATATTGAAGTCATATTATCATCATAATTATATCAGCCCTTAACTGTCCGCTACTAAACATAGGCTCGCCCCATAGAGGGGAGATTTTGCCAGTAGTTGCCACGCTTGGCAAACGCAGTGGCAAGCCGCAGTTAAGTTTTTATAGTTTAAGAGGGACGCTGCTGCTCATCCCTCGATCCTCAGACCTAAGGGAACTTATCGACTCGATAAGTTCCCTTAGTCGCGTCTATATATTGAAATGAACATACATAAAGTTGTACAACTTTCTATAGTACGCCTCAGTCTATAATATTGATACCGCTAGGTTAAGCAAAAGAAATTTTATATTATAAAGTAATTAACTTTATAATATAAAATTTATAAATACTATGAACTAGACTGTATACAAACTTTTTTTTCGAAGGAACACAGGACCAAGCTATGTAATGTAATTCAATTTATTTTATTGTCTATTTTTTATTTTTTTTTTTTTTTTTTTTTTTTTTTTGTGGATCTAAGAATAAGAAACAGGCTGGTTATCCGTTTAATGCAAAGATATCATTTTTGTTTTTATTTTTTTATAAAATTATAATTGTTATTCTCATTTTACGTTTTTTTAATAAAACTCGCTTATTACTTGTATACCATTTATTACAATTTCTATTATATTTCTTAACTAACACCATTTTTCCTTTTTACCATAAGCAATAACATTATTTTGTCTCTATTACAAAACATAGACAAATAGTGATGTCAATGCACTAAACATATAAATATAAATAAGTCCGTACACGGTCAACATTAATCATTTATACATTTTATTACTAACCGTACTCACAAGCGTCACATTACTAAAATATCACATTGGACGTAGCCTTGCAGTTCACACCCTATCACCATACACAATATGGCGTCCCCCTCCACTGACGTTCATGTTATATAGTCACATAATTGCAACGGGCACAATGACTTGGTGACAATGGGGTGGTGACGACACGACACGCGGGACCCCGGGGGACCCGCTTCCGGGTGAAACTGGTCCAGGAATAAAGATGGCCGAAAATGTTTTTAATGTTACGAACTGTAGTCGTTCTATACAAAAAAAAAACATAATAATAATAACACTTCACAAAACGCCATCTAGTCTGAAACTAAGCAATGTTAGTAATACAAGTACTAGATACCTGATAGAAATACTTTTGTAAATATATAAAAAAAACAAATAGTCTTTCGTGCCTCAAGTCAAATTGTTTATAATTACTTTTCTTCATCCAAAGGTTACCTGTAAGAGGTCGCTCTTAGCAATGAGGCAGGCCATTGTTCTCTCAGTGTAATCTTTTCTTGTAATTGTTGTATTTATAATAAGTTTACTAATGTAATCTTTTGGAGGAAACAATAATCTATCTATATTTTACGATAATAATAAATGTTTTCTTTTTGAGGAAACGATATACATACATAATGTCCAAAAATAGCAAGTATAAACAGGCATATTCATGAATACAAATTCTGTTATAGATACGATGATTTAGCAAATGATTTTCGTGTATTTTTCAAGTTAACCCGGCTCGGTCGATTCGTACAATCGATTCTCTATGGTAATAGAGAAGTATAAAATAAGTACATGCGGAATATAGAACTATCTTTTTTTTTAAGTTAACAAAAAACAAAATGTCTATGGTACACTTTTTATGTTTTTTTTTCTATACTCGCCATATTTAGTGAAAAATTTTAGCATGTTTATTTTGTCGAATTTAGTAATTTACAAATAAAATATACAAAAAAAATTAACTAGTTACAAGAGATGAACGCATCCGCGCAAAATGAATAATATCCAGAAATTTTTCTGTATATGTGTATAAAATATAATTGTATTTTACAAATGTACATATTGCTTACAAATTAATATACATGTATTATTTAAATGGCAGCCAATTTCAATATTTTAACAACAAAAACATATTTAAATCAAGTATAAATTTAAGTATTTAGTAAAAATAAGCATCATTACGAATCATTATGGACTGTTTGTTCTGCTCTTGCTCTTTCAAATGTATTAAAAAAAATTAACATTTTTATTTTTCAATACAATCTTACAATATATTTTCTTCCATATATTTTGTAATAATGTAATTATGGTAACCCCATTCACGAAGCATAGACAAAAGTTTGACCTGTGTTCAGCGAAGCATTAATATGGAGACACTTAACTGAAAATTTAACCTAAGAGTTAAACCTAGAGCCAAGGGCCTCTATCCATAACTTCAATTACCAATATGAAGTCAACGCATTCAATGTTATTATATTGTTATACTTATTAATAACCGCAGGACACGAGCGGACAATAAAAGTAAGGGTACCAACGTAGTAGCATGGTGTTAATTCGATTTGTTACCAGCTGCGACCCCCCGACGGAACTGTCGGCTGTGAGGACATTATGATAGAATAGAGGACATTTTATGTATAACTAGCTACTCCCCGCGGTTTTGCCCGCGTGAATAACTGCACAAAGTATCCAATGTATTAAGTTAGACTATAATCTACTAATATTATTCAAATTCAATAGTTAGATATTGATATTCATCCATTTTCATAAAGTATCTCATACATCAGGATATTATATCGAGTATGATGGGGACTGCAAAGGGATACTTTTTACAAAAGTCGTTTGCTTGTCCACCTCTGTCCCATTCGTGTTTCTACTGTGAAGCAGTTGTGTTTGCATGGCTGTGTTTCGGTTTGAAGGGTGGGATATGGCATGAATTTACAGAGTACAGAGGAATAACATCTGAGTCCTCAGGAATGGCAATGCATGGGGGCGAAACAGTATACTCTGTTATGTCCATGGTACTGCTCATGTCTATAGGCTACGGTTACCACTTTCCATCAGGTGGGCCGTCAGCCTGTTTGCCATTCTAAGTCATATAAAAAAAAGTATATGGGAGATATTTAAGAACAATTGCTATGAGAGGTCTTAATAAAACCAATAAATGGTAAAACAATAATTTTTAAAACGTCTTCCTGTCTATATGATTGTTCCGGCATCACATAATTTCACAGTTGTATATCTGAAAATCGATGTGATGATCTTAAAATCTGGCAAATATTTTTACTTAATACGCCATCTAGTAGTGGTTACCTACTTACAAAATCCACGAGTTCGTAGTTGTAATAAATAAAAAAAAAATCTAATAAATAACATAAAAAAAAATGTAACCAGATCTCACTAAACCATGACCATAGACAGAGTGCTGGCCACAGATAATTGATGCTTTTATACAAGTATTATCGCACATTGGTGTCTATGGTCGGGCCCATATCGCCTCATCTTACCGTAACTAGATACGATACCGGGCGTAGTGGATTCGTTCACAATAGAATACGTCCACAGAAATTATACTTCAAATAGTGAAAGAGACAGATTTTTTATACAGTAGGTATCCTATGACTACATTCTTATAATTTGAAAATATCTATTTCGTTTTGTTGATTCTGATTTAATAAATAATCTCCGGTCGAAAGCCGACGGATCCATTTTATTAAAAAAAAAAATTATATCTACTAAAATAGATTCATTTATTATTATTTAGTACCTAGTATTTAGATAAAGAAAACTTTATAAACCATATCAATTTACCAAACATTGAAAATGTGAAAATTTGAAATACATGTTTCATTGAAATTGATTCAGCATTTAGAAAATACGTTACCATAAACAAATATAAACTCCGCAGTCAATTTAAAAAAGTTAATACCCTAAATTGGTCCGACAGAGAATCGAACCTACACATAACCAAAGCCTATTTTACTAAAAAGATAGTCACATACTTAAATATTTATTATGAATACTTTAAACTACATTTTCTAACGCACTATTGTTAACCGAGTAGTGTTCTAAGAGTTCTTCTACCACAATAGACGAAACGAAAACGTCATTATACCGCCGCGCCGTTACAATATTTACATTAATGTTTATGTAATAGGAAACAAAAGCTTTCATACAAATCACCGCGCCGTGACGCGACGATCGTAGATAGTGCACTTTGTAACCACTTACATCTACTCCATCTATGTATATAATAACATTGTAATAATCACGCATTTTACTTTTGTGGGCAAGCGATAAGTGATTACAATGAGACTGATTCAGATACTTTATTTATATTTAACAAATATTAGCGTAGTGTAATTCACTCTCCATCTTAGGTTTTATCATAACACCGTCCAGTGTTAAGTCCGCCAAAAATACATAGGTACATGGAATTTCGCTGTGTTCTAAATTTGAAATAAATGTAGTATTTTTTTTTATATATATATTAATATAAAAGATTTATATTGGAATTAAAACATTTCATATTCTCGAAATGCAGAACTAACAACATACTAGCTCTATATTGTTCTGATAGACGCGTATTAATGTAACTTGCTAGTGAAAACTATTGCAAACCTATCCCAATTCTAATCTTATTTCTTATAGTTGTTTCATATATGCATTACAAAATTGTCATTGGCAATTGGCAATATTAGATTCAAGAGAAAACCTGCTAAATTTAAAAAGTAACACAAAGGTCATTGTATGTCTCTCACAATTATTTATTATTAATTACCAGAGGAAGTCTTTGTACAAAAGTCGATTGCTTGGATACCTCTGTCCCATTCGTGTTTCTACCGTGAAGCAGTTGTTTGCATGGCTGTGTTTCGATTTGAAGAGTGGGATATGGCTTAAATTTACAGGGTATAGAGGAATAACACCCGAGTCCTCAGGAATGGCAACGCATGGGGGGTATCATGGGCGAAACGGTATACTCTGTTATGTCCATGGTACTGCTCATGTCTATAGGCAACGGTTACCATTTTCCATCAGGTGGGCCGTCAGCTTGTTTGCCATTCTATGTTGTATAAAAAAAATTATTAACTCTATTTTTCCTCTCAAAGAAATTAAGTATAATATTTATTTATAAATAATGACAGACTTTTACAATTGCATTACGTAATTATACTTACATTAATACACAGTTATAACATGTAAAAACAGAAACAATTTTGCTACGCGTTGAGCTTATTAAGAACTGTTTTTTTTTTTATTATAATTATAATTTTTTTTTTAATTCTAGAATTATTTAAAGAGAATTAAGTGTTAAAGTAATTATAATATCTAATGCTAGAGTTAAAACGTCTCTTTTTAAGGTTATACTCAAACAAATAGGTTTACAACTTAGATTATATAGATAGTGTCCCCATACAAATATTTCGACAAAAATAGATCAACTTTTTATCTGTGTGTGCATTAATAGTGTTTTTTTTTTTTGATCGGTGGAAATAATATGGTAACCCCGCCTGCGCTAACGGGATACGCTGGCGAGGCACCAGTGAAGGGTGATAGATGAGAATGAAAACAGGCCAGTTAGCCCGTCATGATGAATTCATCAGGAATTAACGATGATAGTTTCCAGGGGGAACCGCGAGGAGGTCGACCTGGTTGGATATTGCTAGCAATAGGATTCTTAGTCTCCATTACTAACAATCCCTTTCCTCCCTGCATGAATAGTGTTGCCATGATATACATATATTTATTACTCAGTATATGGAAGGGCGAGGAATGGGCAACAGCGTTCCTCTTAAAACATCTCTAAAACCTAACTGCGGTTGCCAATCTGCCTACTAAGCGTGACAACTACTGGCAAAACTCCGCAAGGGGGAGGCTTAAGACTAATATGATGATGATGATGATGATGATGATGATGATATGGGAGAAATTATATTGTAAGGTTAAATTGAAAATTAAAAACAATACAAAATTATTACTAATAGATTTGAAAAAAAAAACGAGAGAAACAGTGCATAATGATTCGTAATGATGCTTATCGTTATTACTCTGATTTATATCTGAATATAGATGAAGTATGTATATTTTAGTTTTTAAGTCATTGAAAAAGGCCGCCATTTTAATTAATAATAACTGGAAATTTTCAATCTAATTACTTGCAACACTGAAAAAACCGCCTTTTGTTTTGTTTTAAAAAAAATATATGTCAGCCATTAACTAACAAAATTTTGACTCCTTTTTTATACTCGATTCGATTCTCGATCTATATAAATCTAAAGTTTAAAATTATAAGTACGTAGAAATATTATAATAATTATATTTATATTTGTTGTTTATTTCAAATCCACTGCCTGTAAGAACAGTCATCGTAAATTGAGTAACCCATAATCATTATTTAGATAATCCGTTGGTCTTTAAAAGCATAGCTGCTTTCAAATGTTGAAAGCCAAATGCAAAAATCATTCTATACCCGTCACGGTGGCCGACTTAAAAAATAAGAATAATACCTCTTTCTTCGCCTCTTTTGTTACATTGCGTGAACTCAGTGGTTTATCCGAATATCTGTGAGGCATTGTTGAGAGGTGCTTGGGAAACGGGGTGATTAAGCACGTTCGAATACGCGCCGGAGAATTCACATTTGTATAATTAGGGGAAAGGTAAGTAAAGTTTATTTTTTTCTCAAATATTGTCATCCTCTCTACTCTAACATCTTATAAAATTTATGTAAAGCCCTTAATTAATCTATACCATAGATACATATAAAAATCTATGGTTGACATTTGAATTTAAAGTGCGATAATAAAATTTTGTCTTTTAACCACAATTTATTATTAAAAAAATAATAAGTTAAAAAAGAAATATTTCATTCGAAGAGCGTATACGCGAAGTCTAAGATAAGAAGCTTACCCTAGTATGGGACCTCAGGATTATCTGTCCGTTTTTTAAAAACAATTGAACAATTTTCAATATAGATTAGTTATTTAAAAAGTGTTCTAATATACTTAATCTCAAATTCAATATGAACAGTGGAATCCTAAAAGCGTCACAAATTTATCAATACATAAATCCGAGATAAACTCTACAAATCTGTTAAAAAAAAAACACATTCTGAGAAGTGTCGAGTCGTTAAAACATTACGCTCCATCAATTTTGTAACGCTCTTCATCCACACCTATGTCATGAAACTTACAATTGTTAATCTTATTACAAATGGAACAGAGTGCAAAACGTATTAAAAACGCTATAAAATAAAGTGTAGTTTGTTGTCAAACATCACACCTTCGCGGTATCATCTGAATGGACCACTGGTGTAATCAAAACATCGTGAAGTAATCCCTTTGTGACGGAGGCTGCGCGGGCGCAGACGGACCTGACAAATGGCGCGACAGTTTCTGGTGATAATACCTCGCGAACACATTGTGACGGCAACGAGATACAAATCTTTTGGTAATCTCTCACCTTCTATGTTTACCACAATTCAAGGTCGCTATTGGGATATAAAATAAGGTGGAGAACTTATCACATTCATTACTACTGGCGAAACAGCAATCAAACTTTTATTCCTTTTTTTAATGAATTTTAATGAAATACTGGCCAAAAAGAGTATATTAAGAAAAAATACCTCTTCTCTTAAGGTATAAAGGGGTATTTTTCTAATTAGGTCGTAATTCCTAAACTTTTTAAATCAATACTTACTTAAACTCATTTCGTATACATTTTTAATTAGTCGGTATTTTTGTTAAGAATGCAAAATAAGTTTTTGTTTAAATATACATAGATAATATTCATCGAACGCGTTGTTTATAGTAATTGAAAATTCTTTGAAATGCAGAACATATTTTTGTATATTTATTCGATTTTCTGCTTAAATTAAAATTAAAAAAACTATTACTTAGATACTTTATTAATTTAGATAATAACACTAAAAATAATTGATAATATAAATATTAATCAGTGAAATTAATAAATTTATTGTTTTTTCAGGCTGATAGATGTAAATTACACAAATAACTATTTCTTAGTGTTCCAAAATTGTCAGGAACCTATTAAAAATACTGTCCACAAACACTCCTCTAATCTGGTCACACCACCCCACATTGCAAATGGCGTTAATTTTGACACCAACGGCTGCTAACAGAAAAAAAAAAAACACGGTATTTATTATCTGCGTATTATTCTCTGTAAATAAATATAGTGAGTCGATCGGGGCAGATTTCATTGTACCTCTGTCATTGTTATTCGCATTATGTGGGGATCATGATAATGTTTTTAAGGCAAGAGCTGTCTCCTCGTATAGGATTAGTGGTGGAAACGGCTGGATGATTGCCGTGGACAAATATTTGTGATACACGCCACTATGATACCGCGATGAGTGATCGCACCTATTATAAACGTGTTATGTCAATACCTAGTACACTTACCCTGTAGTAGGTTTATGCCATAGAGATTCTACATTCAAAATTTTGATTCTATGATTAATCTGTACGAGTCCAAAAATATAACAGTTTCTAATCTATAGGTATTTATGTTTAAAGCTTTTTGTCAGGTGTTCTACACAAGTAGCTTGTGGGTCAACTATAGTCAAAAAACTTACAATGCTCTTCGAGTCCAATACAATAATGCCTTCAGGGCACTGTTGGGGCTACCTAGTCACTGTAGTGCGTCACACATGTTTGCACGGGAGCGTACAGATGATTTTTACGCAATACGACGCAAACGAATTGTTTCGCTGTTGGGTAGGGTGCGTGTTAGCTCAAACAGTGTCCTGAAGACAATTGCTGATAAAATGGACTGTCCCATCCTAAAATATTGGGTGGGACAGGTTATCAATGTAAGAGCGTTATGACCGCTCATTTACTAACATAGGTTAAGTCAATTTGTAACTAACAAAATGGGCCTTGTAGTCTAATTAAATATTATTATTATTATTATTATTTATTTTTTAAAAAAACTTCAAAGAAGAGAATATTCACAATTCATTAGTTTTTTTTTTTTTTTTTTATATTGTTTGATTTCAAATGTAAAAGTAACTCTAATTAAAACAAATTAATTATAAAAAAACACAAATAGCCACTTGTTTACATATACTATACAAAATACTTATACACAGAACAATTATTAGATTCTTATCAGAGTAAACGTTCGCCTACGCAATGTTAATAAAACTTAATTACCTTCTTAGTTATTTTTAAAATTATTTAATCTAGAATTTAGAATTTTTTAATATCATTTATTACCAATATTAGACATCTAGGCTTAAAGCATTATAAATTATACCTTTTATAACTCACAAGTAAAAAACAAGTAGGTACCTTTAGATGTTTGGAAATTTAATTGAAAATTATTAAGTATGCAACTGAATACTCTATCAATTTCAAATGAAAAAGTCACTATAAATTTTTTTTGCTAAATGCTACCGATTCACAGGACCTTCCACAATCTTATCTGAGCTAAACCTTAATCCTTATTCAGTAGAATAGTAAGCCCAATAATAACTCTTAATCCTCATAACAATAACTTACAATGAATGAAATAACGTGTGGAGATGTTGCAACAAAAAATATTTGCTATCTGTATAAATGCTACGTAAGCAATTGTGCATCTTTCCCGCCTAAAAATAAAGATGACAGATTAAAAATGTCGCCTTTCTACTCTATGATTAAAACTCCCGGAGCAAACTTTGCATTTCCCCGAAAGATTTCTTTTGTATCTCTATTATTAGGGGCTAAAATCTGGTCTCTAAATACTTACGTCCGGCATCAATTACTTACGTAAATCATACAATAACTGAAACGTTTTGTAAAAGTAAAAACTTGTCAAAATATACCATTGTCTGAATGCGGAAGGACAGCGGTGATTAAGTAAGAAAGATGGATTATAGAGACAAAAATTTAGTAAGTACCTACGTAAAAATATTCGTAGAAATTTCTTAGGTGTTTTTAATCTTGCTCTACATCTACGGAAGGACTTTTTTCCAAATATTGACATAATTTTAAACTGCCTTCGAACTAATCAGCAATGCACTTGACTTATAAAACACAGGCCTTAAGCTCAATTCTGAAATTAAGAGTATTTCTATCAGTTATTAAGCGTACTATCAGTATTAGATAATAAAAATACATATTTTAAAAATTTATACATACTATACAAACTTGGAGTATACTGTGGATCTAAACAGACATACGAATACATTGTATAATTATAGTACGGAGTTTGAACCCCCAACCATAAGAAGGTGATGCAGTCTGTTTAAACCGCTACAACTAAAGGTCGTCATACGTAAGAAGTTAAACATATATTCTAGGCATTAAATAGAAATTAAATTAAATAAACCTTACCGCATATAATAATAGGCACATCGAACTACACTCGATTAATCCTATACGTATAAAATAACTCCAATTATCTCAACAAATGATTCGCGATCTGCCATCATTAGACGGCGCCATTTCACATTATTTCTCCGTAATGGCAACACACGATAGGTAGAGCGACACAGGTGGGCGTAATTACCGCCTTTGAGATCCGAGCCGTGTTGCAAAACATTGCTTTGAGTTGATCCTAAATGTGGAGATTCTAAGCGTTACAACTTGAAACTGCTATTACAATAGAAACCTTAGATGATAATTTGATAATGCCCCTGGTCTTTTCATTGTAGGTACGTTTTAAGTGTACTCGTACTTGTTTGAGTTTGCTGCTTGTTACGCACCTCAACACATAATGTCAAAATGTTCTGTCAGATTTGCGCTGTCTGCTATCGCTTGCTTTTACAAAATTAATACGTATAATAAATCTGTTGTTTATAATAATAGCATTTAAATACTACACCCAATATAGAAACCCACAAAACACAACAGACTGGCGACGAGGATCGAAGATTAACTGGTACAGCAGCATTAATCGGTACACCTAAAGTGAAATGGCGGGACAGCCACGTGTTCAATAACCCAATTGTTCCTACATATATACCCTTCCTTCCAATCCAGGGGCTCCTTTCCCTGTGATGATAGCCCGCTTCACAAATTCCTGTATCCATTACAATGGAAGTACAATTTACGCAACTTATGTCGTCACTCGCCGAGACACTACGTACGGTGCAGAACCAACAAGCGCAGATGCAAACCATGTTTATGCAGCAACAGCAAACTACAAGTAATAACACAGTAAGTGGTATTGTTTTACAACCTTATGACGAACTCCACGAATCTTTTGGATCATACATACAAAGATTGAACAATTATATTAATCTTAAAGGGGTTACAAGCCCTGTTACAAAGTTGCAAATCTTCTTAAATTGTATTGGTGCTAAATATTACCAAGTCCTCAAAAATATTACTGCTCCAGATACACTGGAAAATAAAACATATGAACAACTTGTTGAGATATTAAAGAACCATATTGCGCCAGAACCAGGAGAAGTTGCTCAACAACACAAATTCTGTTTAAGGATTCAAAATGAAAATGAATCTATCGCTAACTACGTAGCGGGACTAAAGGAAATAGGAGGAAAATGCAATTTTATCTGCAATTCATGTAAATCTACAACATTTGATACACATTTACGTGTACAATTCATACGAGGTCTTCGCAGTTCAGAAATTAAAGAAAGGTTATTACAAGAATCATCACAAACATCATTTGATGAAATAATAAGGATTGCAATGGCAATCGAAACATCCAAAAGCGAAACCCAACAAATGGGGCCAGATGTTCATATGCCCAATATTAATAAAATTTCACAAAAACCTATACCAAAAATTTACAAAAATACAGGTAAGAAAGGCAGCTGTTATAGATGTGGAAAATCAAACCACAAGGCAAATAAATGTTATTTGAAGAATAAATTATATATTAATAAATTATAGTAAAAAGTGCAACCGAAAAGGATACATCCAATCAGTTTGCTTTAAGTCGCAAAAACAAATTACAACAATTGAAGATGAAGAATATTCAAGTCAAGATGAAATTTATGAAATACATAAAATAGAAAACAGCGAAAAGGATGAAAAGTTTAAAATTACATTACAATTACATAGCAAAGAGAGACATACATGGGAATTGGATACAGGAGCCGCAGTCACCACCTGTTCTACAGAATATTATAATAAATATTTCAGTGATTTAAAACTAGAAAATTCAAAAATAAAATTGAGAACTTATACTGGTGAAATTATAAACCCAATAGGAATTTGTAACATAAAAATACAATACAAAAATAAGAAGATTATTTGTTCTTAATAGGAAAGTCGACCCAGTAGTGGGAAGAGAATGGTTAAGAAAATTAGGAGTACGTTTGGAAATAAATAAAATAGAGATAGGGAGAAATGATATAACTGAAGAACAATACAAGAAAAATTTAGAAAAATTAATAGATCAATATAGAGAGATATTTTCAGAAGAAATTGGAGAAATAAGGAACTACACAGTGAAATTCAGCTTAAAAGAAAATGTTACACCAATTTTCATCAAGGCAAGACCAGTACCGTTTGCACTAAAAGAAAAAGTTGAAAACGAAATTGATCGATTAGAGAAGGCTGGGATATTAGAGAAAGTTACATATTCACAATGGGGAACGCCTGTAGTACCAGTCGTGAAGCAGAATGGCAGTGTACGGTTGTGTGCTGATTACAGAGCCACACTAAATAAAAATTTACTTGATGATAAGTACCCAATCCCAAGAGTGGAAGAAGTTTTCTCCAAACTAAGTGGTGGTAGATACTTCTGTACATTGGATATAAATCAGGCATATTTACACATGAAAACTGACCCAGCCACAGCTGAAATGCAAGCTATCAGCACATGCAAAGGTACATTTAAAGTCAATAGACTAATGTTTGGTGTCAAAGTCGCTCCAAGTCAATGGCAAAGATACATGGATCAGACCCTCCAGGGACTACCAGGTACAGCCTGTTTCTTCGATGATATAGCTATTCAAGGACAGACATACATAGAATTATTAAAAAGAATACAAACTATCTTTCAAAAGTTAAAAGAGTGTGGACTACATTTAAATAAAAATAAATGCCAATTCTTGAAGAAATCTATTACATACTTGGGACATAAAATAAATGAGAACGGCTTGCATCCTACTGTAGAAAAAGTAAATGATATTAAGAATAGTCCACGTCCCACTGATGTATCTACATTAAGAACATTTCTGGGAATGGTTAATTATTACCAACAATTCATTCCTAATCTAGCTTCAAAACTAAATCCTCTATATACACTTCTACAGAAAAATATAAAATTTATATGGTCAAAAGAATGTGAAACTTCATTTCAAGAATTAAAGAAGGAAATATGTAGCGAAAAGGTACTTACACCCTTTCATACACACTTACCAATTACATTAGCTACTGATGCATCACCTGTTGGATTTGGTGCAGTGTTGTCACACATTATGCCAGATAATAAGGAGAGACCGATAGCATTTGCATCGAGATCACTTACCAGTGCAGAAAAAGGCTACAGCCAGCTGGATAAAGAGGCAGCAGCATTGATATGGGGTTTGAAAAAGTTCTTTCATTATTGCTATGGACGCAAGATTACATTAATAATTGACAATCAACCACTAGCAAGAATACTTCATCCGGAAAAGCCTATGCCTACAACTACCGCTGTAAGACTATTACACTATGCAAATTTTCTTGCTGGATTTGACTACAATATAAAAGTACGGAAGTCTACGGAACATGCAAATGCAGATTATTTCTCAAGGTTAGAACACCCTACAGTAAACTATAACCAACTAACAGATGATGATGTATTCTACTTGAATCAACTTACAGTACTACCAGTTACATTCCAGAAAATTAAAGAAGCTACAGCTAAAGATTTAGAATTACAGAAATTATATCAGGATATTCAATCAGGTACAAATTATACAAAAGGACTACATGAATTTTCTATACAAAGTAACTGCATTTTCTATGGAATAAGAATAGTCATTCCAAAACAATTACAACCTGAAATTCTACAAGAATTACATACAGCTCATACTGGTATTGTAAAAATGAAGGCACTAGCAAGAAGCTATGTCTGGTGGAAAAATATAGATGCAGATATAGAAAGAATGGTAAATGAATGTAAACCATGTTGTTTATTACAGAAAAATCCTACAAAAATACCTATACACAGTTGGGAATACCCAAAAGAACCATGGAGTAGAATTCACATTGATTATGCAGGACCATTTTTTGATCAATATTTTCTGATTGTTGTGGATGCATACACCAAATGGCTAGAAGTAATACCTACTACATCCATAACAACTACAGCTACTATTAAAATATTAAAAAACTTATTTACTACATTTGGACTACCTATAACTATAGTATCAGATAACGGAAGACAGTTCCGTTCAGAAGAAATGATGACATTTCTGAAAGAAAATGGAATTCAGTCCAAGTTTACAGCACCGTTTCATCCATCTACAAATGGACAGGCTGAAAGATATGTACAAACTTTTAAAAATAAAATTAAAAGCATGATCCATGAGAAAGGCACATTAATGGAAAAGTTATCAAGATTTTTGATGATGTACAGAAAAACTCCTAATAATACTACAGGATTAAGTCCAGCGGAAATGATGTTTAAAAGGTTATATAGAACAAAAATAGACTTAGTAAAAAGAGATCTAACTACAGAAATGAATATGAAACAAAATACAGAAGGATTTAATAAAATATATAGAGAAGGAGACAGAGTGCAGATTAGATTCTATGACAGTAATAAATGGAAAATTGGGAAAGTAATACGAAAGAAGGGAAAACTACACTACAATGTGGAAGTGGATGGAAAAATACATACAAGGCATATAGATCAGATAAGAAGAACTATGTGTACTCAAGGAAATGATGTTACATACTTACCTTACTTACCTAAGTTGATAGCCACGCCAGCTGCGACATCTGTATCATCACCTGAAAAAGAAAGAAGATTGAATTATACACCTGATGGGAGAGAATACTTACCTGACTCACCTGTACTGGAAACTTCACCCTGCCATGAAACAGGAACGGAGAATAATAAGCCTGTTTCGAAAAGAAAATCTTTATTTGTTCCAGGTTCTATTACAGAGAATGTGACACAGCCACAGCTCGCACCAGTAGCTACGCCGGCATCTCCGAGTGGTGTCGAGCAACCAGTTGTGCTTCGCCGAAGTACGAGAATCAGAAAACCTACAAACAGATTGAACCTTTAAGTTACAACGTGGGGGAGTGTTACGTACGCTCGGAACGCACCTCAACACATAATGTCAAAATGTTCTGTCAGATTTGCGCTGTCTGCTATCGCTTGCTTTTACAAAATTAATACGTATAATAAATCTGTTGTTTATAATAATAGCATTTAAATACTACACCCAATATAGAAACCCACAAAACACAACACTGCTAATTACGATTTTGGCTTTATTGGATATTGTTAGCACATGAAAACTTTTTGTTATCTATAATAATTTGAATTTAATAAAAAAATAAAAACATTCTTTTTCTAGCTGTCAACAAATCTTTTATTTCTTAAAATTAAAAATATTTAAAATATTATAAATAAAAGCAAAATACAGCTAGAACACTAACATTTTTGGTGCCGAAACCCGGGAGGGTATAAAATGAGTAATCCAAGTGGTGAAACAGTGCAACAATCAGTTGACCTCAAGAGACTTCGCTTCGAACGCGGTCGCTGTAAGGCGACCATTACGCGGTTGGAGACTTTTCTCTCATCAGGGGTTGCTGACGCTGAATCGCTACGGCTCCGTAAGGGGGCTCTTGAGGATGCTTATAAAAAATACACGGTCATCAATGCGGACATCATGTATCACGATCCAAGCGACGACGAGGATGAAGCACAAATGGAAGAACGCTATTTTAAACTGTGTGCTGCATTAAATCAGCACACCATCATCAAGACTCTTCCATCAACAAGCTCATCTGCTGGTTCGAAGCTCCCGCCCATTGAAATAAAGGTATTTGATGGAAAGGATCTCGCCGACTACGTGCCGTTTATTGAAATCTTTACAGCTGTCATTGATAGCGACCATAATCTAAATAATATACAAAAACTAATTTACTTGAAGAAATATTTGCGAGGTGAACCGCTTAGTATTATAGATAACTTGCCATTATGTAGCTCGTCATACCAAGACGCACTTATTTTGTTAAAAAATAGATACGATAATCCATTCTTGCTTGTAAGTAATCACATAAATAATTTGTTAGACATCAGTCCCATCAGTAGAGGTACCGCTTGTAATTACCGAAACATAATTGTAAAAATTAAACAGAACTTAGCGGCCTTGAAAAATTTAAATGAGCCTATAGAGTACTGGGATTCTTTACTTGTGAATATAATAACTCGCAAGCTTGACGCTTTTACAATAAAATTTTATCATTGTGAAAGAGATCACGCAGTCAAGCCTACGGTTTCAGATCTTCTTTTATTTTTGGACAAGAGAGCGATAGCTCTCGAGTCATGTGGACTGGAGTCGAACAAGAATAAATCTGTAACCAATTATGTACAGTCAGCAAAGAAAAAACATTTCGAAGTTATTTGTAAATTATGTGCACAAGGTCATAGGCTCTATAACTGTCCTCAGTTTGTTTTAATGTCTATTAACAAACGAATTGATTTTGTAAATAATAATAACATTTGTAAAATTTGCTTATTTTCACATGGCGGCAAGTGTAAGTATCACTTCAAGTGTGCAACCTGTAAGTCTGATACGCATAACACGCTGTTGCACATAGACTCATCGTCACCAACTACTTTCGTGGCATCTAAAGGCGAGTCAAGCGATAGCGTCGTACAGGCTCAACAAGATCAGGTCATAATGCATACTGTTAATCAAAAAGTAAGTAATGTTTTGTTGCCAACGGTACAAATAGCAGTATTTGATATTAAAAAGAACAAGCACATTATTAGGGCTCTAGTCGATTCAGGTAGTGAGTCCTCCTTTTGTACAACGAGACTATTTGAAAAATTAGGTTTTCCTCACTCCGAGTGTCAGAAAAATATTATCACACTTGGACAAAAATCTAATAAAATAAGCAAATTTGTAAATATTAATATTCATTCCATAACCGAATCCTTTAGTTTAAATGTACCTTGTTATGTTATTGAATCTATAACAACAAAACTTCCTCACCAATATATAGATATTACCAATTTTAATGTACCTAAACATGTTGCGCTAGCAGACATTAATTTTCATATACCATCTGAAGTAGACATTTTACTATCTGCTGACATATTCTTTCGTATATTAAAGAAAGGTAAAATCGAGGGAGGTCCGTCTGATCCGATCTTACTTAATACTCGATTTGGCTACATTATTTCTGGCTCATATACATCTTTTAATAATTGCCATTCATTAAATAATGCAGTTGTTTTGAATGCATCAATGGTTAATCTTGATTTAGAATGCTGCATTCAGCGTTTATGGGAGACAGAAAAGGTTCCTGAGATTTTTAATGAATCTATTCCTGAACATGAATGTAGTGAAAAGGTTTTCAAAGAATCTGTTAGTATCAAAAATAAGCGTTTTGAAGTAAAATTGCCTTTAAAAACAAGTACTGACGGAATAAATTCTGCCGATTCATTTGTATTAGCTTTGCAACGTTTTTATCAATTAGAAAAACGTTTTAGTAAAGATCCTTTATATTATGAACTTTATTGTGATTTTATAAATGAATATTTGTCATTAGGTCATGCCAAAATTATAGATATAGACAATTGTAGTGAGTTAGATAAACCATTATACTTTCTGCCCCATCATGGAGTTTTGCGTTTGGATAGGATAACCAATAAGTTACGTACTGTATTTGATGGAAGTGCAAAAAGAGAATCTTCTCACAGTCTTAATGATATTTTGTGCAACGGTCCTGTTGTACAAAAACAGTTATTTGATATTATTATGTTATTTCGAACACATAAATATGTTATTATGTGTGACATTAGACATATGTATAGGCAAATAAATATACACCCTGAACATCGAGCTCTACAAAATATTCTATGGCGCAGTAAAGAGACTGAATCCTTACAATGCATTCAACTTCAGACGGTTACTTATGGTCTTACTAGTTCAGCATACTTGGCTACTAGATGTTTAGTTGAGTTGGCAATTATGTATAGATCTGAGTATCCATTAGCAAGTGAAGCCATTATTCGTTCATCTTATGTAGATGATATACTTACAGGACACGACACTTATGATAAAACTACTGAACTTATTCAAGAATTAAATGATTTACTTAGTTTAGGAAGCTTTGAATTGCATAAATGGTGCGCCAATGATATTAATTTATTGAGCGCTATTCCAAAAAATAAATATGCATTTGATGAACGTGCTTTAGATCAAGATAAGTTGGTTATTAAAACATTAGGTATATATTATGATGCTAAGGCAGACGTTTTCAAAATAAATGGTAAATTAGAGAAAAATGCTGCTCACCCAAGCAAACGTAATGTTTTAAGTGAAATCAGCAAATTTTATGATCCAATGGGCTTTGCTGGTCCCATCACGGTACGGGCTAAAATGATTTTGCAACAAATTTGGCGCCATAATATTGAATGGGACACTCCTTTACCATCCGATTTGTCTAAAATGTGGCTTTCTTTCCGTGATGGTATTATCAATATGCCTACTATAAATATAAAACGTCATGTTGAAGGTAAAGGTTCTAAAAATGTGCAGCTCATTGGCTATTGTGATGCTTCGTTGCATGCTTTTGGAGCTACTATCTATATTAAAAATGAGGATGGAGTATTTTTGCTCTGTTCTAAATCACGTATCACTCCTATTAAATCTAAGCTTACAATACCTAAATTAGAATTAAATGGAGCTGTACTTTTATGCAAACTTATGTGTAAAATATCTTCTTTATTTCCTAATATACAGGACATTCATTTATTTTGCGATTCTCAAATTGTATTAAATTGGATAGATACAAATGTTAATACTTTACCTGCTTATGTGGGCAATAGAATCAAGGAGATCACAAAGCTTTCAAATAATATGTCATGGCATTATACTCCTACAGCTCTCAATCCTAGTGATATTCTAAGTAGAGGCTGTGATCCTACCAAAATTCAAGATAATAATTTGTGGTGGCACGGGCCCGATTATTTAACAGACACAAATAGCAATTACAATTTTTATTTAAGTTACGTCGAGTTACCTTTGAACATAAGTCAAAGTGATATAAATGTTAGTTTAGCATGTACAGAAAATGTTTCTTTATTGTCTATTTTTACTAAAATATCAAAACTGTTTAAACTGCAACGTATTATAGCCTATGTACTCAGGTTTATAAATTACTGTAAAAAATCAGTACAGTTCAAGGGTATACTATGTGTCGAGGAACTTAATGAATCTATGAATTTAATTATTAAGTGTATACAAAACTATTACTTTTGTAATGAAATAAAAGCTATTCAAAGTAACAAACCCCTAACCTCGAATCTTAAATCGCTTCATCCATTTATTGATGCCAATAATATTTTAAGAGTTGGAGGCCGATTACAAAATGCAAATATTCCATTTTCATCCAAGTTTCCTATTATTTTGCCTAAATGTCATTTTACTATTTTAGTCATCAGAAATGAACATTTATCTTTAATGCATGGTGGTTTAAAACTTACTTTGAGTAGCCTTCAACAAAAATATTTTATTATTAATGCTATTAAATTAATAAAGAGCGTTATTTATAAATGTACAATATGCTGCAGATTAAAAGCTGAACGCTCCAAACAATTAATGGGTTCTTTACCTATGTGTAGAGTTACTCCAGCAAGGGTTTTTGAAAAAGTAGGTATCGACTATTGTGGACCTTTTGATGTAAAACAGTTAACTTTAAGACGAAGCCAAGTAACCAAAGGTTATGTTGCTGTATTTGTCTGTTTTGTCACGAAAGCAGTCCATCTTGAAGTCGTATCTGACATGACTACTGATGCATTTTTGGCAGCCCTAAAACGCTTTATAGCTAGACGAGGTTTGCCCTCTGACATATTCTGCGATAACGCAAAGACTTTTAAGGGAGCACAAAATAAGCTTTCTGAATTCTATAAATTTCTTTTTAAAAAAGATTTTATTCATGTTATAAATAATTACACTTGCAGTAAAGGTATTCAATTTCATTTTATACCAGAATATAGTCCCAACCACGGAGGTTTATGGGAAGGAACTGTCAAATCTGCAAAGCATCATTTTAAAAGAGTAGTTGGAAATAAAATATTTACATACGAGCAGCTTTGTACAGTGTTTACAGAAATTGAAGGTATTTTTAATTCCAGGCCTTTAAGTTTATTGTCAACTGATCCCTCCGAGATGACTTTTTTAACACCTGGTCATTTTCTTGTGGGTTGCGCATTAAATAGTTTTCCGCAACCTGATTTAACTTCTATTCCTAATAACCGTTTAAAGTTTTGGCGTAGTTGTGAACAAATACGGCAACATTTCTGGCGGGCCTGGTCTAAGTATTATTTATTAAATTTACAAAAACGTTACAAGTGGCAATCTGTCACTGAAAATGTACGTGAAGGTATGGTGGTACTATTAGTTGTGCCTAATGCTCCACCGCTTCATTGGCCCTTAGGATTAATTACAAGAGTTTTTTCAGGATCAGACTCCAAAGTTCGTACTGTTGAAGTGAGAACCCCTGACCGAAAGACTCATATAAGGGCCATATCTAAAATAGTGATATTACCTATAGAATAATTAAGATATAATTTTGTTGAATCTTATTCTTTTTTACTTTTTGCCGCGGGCAGTATGTTAGCACATGAAAACTTTTTGTTATCTATAATAATTTGAATTTAATAAAAAAATAAAAACATTCTTTTTCTAGCTGTCAACAAATCTTTTATTTCTTAAAATTAAAAATATTTAAAATATTATAAATAAAAGCAAAATACAGCTAGAACACTAACAGATATTAACATGTGAAAGTTGGTAATATTCTGCATGCATACATGTACATAGATATGAAATGATACTTTATATACGATAGATATCTAATTCAAATACATGAAGGGATCGTCAGCATTAGGGATTTGAATTCCCTTTGTTAGTAATATACTATTAGTTGTTAATTCGAACTTGGATACCTGTTTTAACTTCAACTGTATCGGTACAGAAACATAATATCATAGTTCTCGGGGATAAAAACAAAAAGGTATTATAAGCGTCACAGTGTATTTCATGATCTCCATAGTACTATTTATTACCACAGATGATGATTTCCATTGAGTGGATCATTTTTTTATGTTTTAATAATCTATGCCGTATCTATGAATTTTTTATACCACAAAGGCAAACAAACATACAGCCTGGTTGCCAGCCATGGTTTATAAATTTTTCTTTATACCACAAAGGTGGCAAACGTGATGGTAAACGATCACTGTAGCCTATGGACGCCAGCAACACTAGGGGTGAAACCTTAATATATACTTTTTGAAGAACCCTATACTGTAGTCTCTAGGAAAAACTTCGACAATAAAATAACTCGATAAATAAATAGAAAATAAAATGGAGATTTTAATCGTTTAACCGATATACTGCATTGTGACGCCATCTATGATCTGGACTAGACAAGTGCAAGATTCGGTTGATAAAAATTATTAACAGATGGCCCACATTTTTTAACTATACCACTCATAAAATATATGTCTGTGAACGATACAGAAAGCAAAAATTTCGTGTAATTCCTTGTCCTTAAACATAAAATTTACTAGGTACCAAGCGGAATATTGAAACAACGTTAAATCATCAAATTGTCAGTCAATCAATCACACGTTAACTATCAAATATAAATTCTACGTCAACGACAAACACAGAGTAGAGTAACTATGATGACAAGTCATACTGTATTTATCTGTGACCATAAGTTTTTATTATTGAGATTGCCCGGTGTTTTCTTCGATATAATCAAATTTTTCCCTGTCATAACTATAATTATTAAATTGTTTTTTATAAAATTATTAATATAATATTGCTACAATGATTGGAGTTCGGCTAAATACTTTTAATGACAATTCTGGAGAGCCTGAGCAAGACGCAAACTCGGCTTTGACTGAACTGGACAAAGGTAACCTTAGTATTATTGTTTTTACAACTAAAATTTCGAACAAATATAAACATAAATATAATCATATTTATATATAATTTCTTACAAAAATAGTAAAATTAATAGAATAGTGAACTTTTGAATATATATGATACTACTTATACTAAATATAAAAAATTAAGTTATATTTTTTTTATTTTAAAATGTTAAAAATTTGTTCCAGGTCTTAGGTCTGGTAAAGTAGGTGAACAGTGTGAGGCAATTGTCCGATTTCCTCGCCTCTTTGAGAAGTACCCATTTCCAATATTAATAAACTCATCATTCTTGAAATTAGCTGATGTTTTTCGTATGGGCAATAATTTTCTCCGTTTATGGGTGCTGCGAGTTTGCCAGCAGAGTGAAAAACATTTGGATAAGATTTTAAACGTAGATGAGTTCTTACGAAGGGTTTTCAGTGTTCTACATTCGAATGATCCAGTTGCTAGAGCATTAGCATTGAGAACACTTGGTGCAGTTGCGGGAATAATTCCGGAGAGGCAGAATGTTCATCATGCTATTAGACGAGGTCTAGATAGCCATGACAATGTTGAAGTGGATGCTGCAATTTATGCTACCACCAGATTTGCAGCCCACTCCAAGTTTGTATTTTTTATTGTTATAATTTATCTTTAACAACTAGTATAACTGTAGAAATACTTAAAATTAATCTCTATTCCAAGCCACCTTTAAAATTTAGTAAAATAGACTAATATTTTCATCTAATATCAAATATTTGTGCCCACTAGTGGATGTTAATTATGTTGTTTTAATAATTTATTCTAAAACAGTATCTATTGAGCTTTTTGCCACTTCTCTACTTTCTGAAGTGGTGAACATAAATATATTTTTTTTTTTATTTTATATATATAATACTAAAATTATGTAAATGCTATAAATTTCTGAAAAGAAATAGAAAATGTGAATAAAATAATATTAAGCTATATGTTTATTTATTTTCAGTACCTTTGCAGTGGCTATGTGCAACAAACTCTCAGATATGGTTGAATGTGAGAGCACTGGGGCGGAGAGGCGAGCTAAACTGGTTCGTGCACTGAGGACTGTTCATGGTGGAGGTACGAATCCTTACTAATATTATAAATATGAAAGCGAGTTTGTTTGTTACCTCTTAACCCATTAACCAACCATTATAAAATCTAGAATATACATAGTACATTGGATGAAAAGGCTAAAATTGTTATATATAAGTCCTTTATATTTTTATTTTACTACAGATATTTGACTGATAACACAGATTTTTTTTTTATACAACATAGAACTGCAAACAAGCTGACAGCCCACCTGATGGAAAGTGTAGGTATAGGTGTAAACTATAGACATGAGCAGTACCATGGACATAACAGAGTATATGTTTCACAAGTGGGTATTTCTAGAAAAACACTGGCACATTGAATTATTGATATACAACAGATTACACCTGGAAATTAGCAAAATGGTTTCAAGAGGGAGCCATGTGAAGGTCGACCTGGTAGTCTACCTAGTATACCCTTCTCCCCCTAGAATCCATAAACCAAGATTATTTTTGTTCAATATAATCTATCATTGTAATTTGTTTCAACAATTATAATTTTATTTCAGCTGTAAGAGCCCAAGGTGTGTTAAAACTACTACGTTCACTACTGGAGCGGTTCCCATCGTCCAGCTCCGTGCGGGCAGCCATAACTGCGTTGACTGCTATTGCCGCTGACACTGTAGTACACGTCCCAGATCAAGTGAGACTTTTATCCTTACAAATATTATAAATCTTAAAGAATGTTTGTTACTTCTCAAAATCAAAGGAAGCCATATTGAAATTTGGCATGAAGAAGTAGGCGTAGGTAATATCAGTATTGCTATAATATGTATATATTGGATCCATTTGTTTATTTTTTTCGATATTATATATTAGATAACAAAAGAAATTAGAAAGCGGCTTATCAAAACCTATATCTGGAGTATAGCTCTGTATAAATGTGAGACGTGGACATTAACTCAGAAGGAAATGGAATAAACTTAGAGCCTTTGAAATGTGGTGCTGGAGAAGGATGGAGAAAATTAGCTGGAGGGATTGAATTAGCAATGGGGAGGTCCTGCTTAGGCTTAAAGAAAAAAGACAAATTATTAGAACTATTGAGGACAGAAGGGGAAAAATGTTAGGACACTTGATACAACACGACGAACTTATGAACATTATAATAGAAGGAAGAAGGGGGAGAGGGAGACCAAGACATAGTTACATCAGGCAGATCAAGAAAGGAGTTCATGTTGTGTCGTATCAAGAGGTGTAGAGACTCGCTGAAAATCGTAATGAGTGGCAAGAGCTCCACCAACAAGAACGCAGCTCTTAAATAGGATAGATAGATAGATATTAAATAACTATTATTTAATATATCCCTTATATATTATAATATATACCGTCCCGGCGTCGCACGGGTGGACATTTTTACATTTTAAAAAGTAGCCATTAAGGCTGCACACGCGACGGAAGCTTAAAAATGGAGTAACTTCTCCCGTTTTCCCAACATTTCCTTTCACTGCTCTGTTCGTATTGATCGTAGCGTGATGAAAAGTATACTATAACCTGCCCAGGAGTATGAAGAATAATTGTACCAAGTTTCGTTAAAATCCGTCGAGTAGTTTTTGTTTCTATAACAAACCTACAGACAGACAGACAAAAATTTTACTGATTGCATTTTTGGCATCAGTATCGATCACTAATCACCCCCTGTGATAGTTATTTTGGAAATATATTTCATGTACAGAATTGACCTCTCTACAGATTTATTATAAGTATATGAGTAGGTGTATATTGGATGGATTGGATTATATATGTGTATTCCTTATTATATATAGATACTGTAACTACAGTAAATAGCTTTGTTGCAGTCGCATTTATTATTGGATCATGCTGTGTGCACATGTTGTGGCAAGTTTACCTGATACCCGTTATGTACTTGCATATTATAATTTAAGTTTTTATTTGTAAACTTCTGTTATGTGCGCCTAATAAATAAAATAAAAAAATAAAAATAAATAAATAAATAGATATTAGAAAGAAAGAAGAAAGAAATAATTTAATCAAAGAAGCATGCGGCCCACACAGTAGCGCACAAAACAAGAACAAAAGAAATCAAAACAAAACAAACAAAAGAAAATAACAATTGTGTACAAATAGAAAGCAATTAAATTATAATAATAATCAATAAACAAACAAACAAACAGTAGGATGACTCTTGAATCCAACATCGATCCCAATCCAAATCTATTGTAAATGTTACTATATTATTATATCAAAAATATTACTATATATTACTTACCCTTATGAAGAAGAACAAGCTTTTTTTATTTATTTTTTTATATATTCAGACCCATTTTCCAATATACGGCTTCTGTTATATTTTTCTAAAACCCTGGTACATGATAAATACGAGAGTTTGTGCATAAGTTTGAACATACTAACTAATCTATATTTCACTTGTTTATAATATATATATATATATATATATATATATATATATATATATATATATATATATATATATATATATATATATATATATATATATATATATATATATATATATATATATATATATAATTATGAATGTTAACACAGGTGGAACTACTTCTAAATATTGCAATGAACGATGCTCGCTCGATAGTCCGTCGCGCCGCTCTCGTCGGCCTGAAGAAGTTAGCGGAGCATGCGGCGCTGTGGCCGGCGGAGTGCATACAGAACTTGGTCCAAGCTGCCACCGACAGCGAGGATGCGGAGCACACCATGCTGTGCTTACAAGTTATGCAGGTGAGAATAATTGCAAATGTGTCCTCAGGAATGGCAACGCATGGGAGGTATCATGGGCGAAACAGTACACTCTGTTATGTCCATGGTACTGCTCATGTCTATAGGCGACGGTTACCACTTTCCATCAGGTGGGCCGTCAGCTTGTTTGCCATTCTAAGTTGTATAAAAAAAAAAGTGTCCTATTGAAATCAGTGAGGTTATGGACAAAGTTATCTGCGTTGATAATTTCTCACCTATTAAATCTGCCATTAAACAGCTATGTTCGCATAATTGTCATTATGTTTGAAGTATAAAATATGATAGATAGATAGATAATTTATTTGCATTACTTACAGCACACAAGTAACAATACAATCATACACATTAAAAAGAGATAAAAGAATGCATATACAAAAAAAAGGAAAATATATAAAAGAACAATTTCCTTCTTTTATGGGTGTGCCATAGTAACCCAAAACGGTCACAACTCAGTTTATTGCTTTGCCCTCAAAAGAGCAAAACACTGATATTCTGTTGTGGCCAAGAGTCAGTCGCGAAATTCCTTAATAAAAACAAAGGGAAATATGAATAAAATACATTGTGTGTATCTATTACATTTCCTACCATTTGATATTTTATACTAAACTAGCGGCCCGTCTCGGCTTTGCATTTAAAAAAGTGGACGTTAAGGCTACACACGCGACGGAATCTTAAAAATGGAGTAATTTCTCCCGTTTTCTCAACATTTCCCTTCACTACTCTGCTCCTATTGATCGTAGCGTGATGAAAAGTATACTATAACCTGCCCAGGAGTATGAAGAATAATTGTACTAAGTTTCGTTAAAATCCGTCGAGTAGTTTTTGTTTCTATAACGAACATATAGACAGACAGACAGTCAAAAACTTTACTAATTGCATTTTTGGCATCAATATCGATCACTAATCAACCCCCGATAGTTATTTTGAAAATATATTTCATGTACAGAGGTCAATACCTCTCTACAGATTTATTATAAGTATAGATAAATAAATAACAGATACCATTAAAAGAGGGGTAGTCAAAGGTCACTTTCTGTTACATTCTGTTATTCAAGCAATAAATATATATGCTACATAGCTAGAGAAGATACTAAATGTGGAGGTATAAAATCTTCATTATATTATCCATAATTGTCCACTGCTGGACACAGGCTTCCCACATAAGAGGGAGTTTTGACAGTAGTTGTCATACTTGGTAGGCAGGTTGATAACCGTGGTTTTTTTTTTAATGGATGATAATGCAATGGTAACCTTGCCTGCGCTAACGGTATACGCTGGCGGGGCACCAGTGATAGATGATAGGTGAAGATGAAAAGGCAGGTCAGTTAGCCCATCGTGATGGATACACTTGGAATTCAGCACGATGGTTTCCAGGGGAGACCACGGGGAGGTCGACCTGTTAGGGTATATTATTAGCAATGGAACTGATAATCCGCATTACTAACAATCCATTCTCCCCCTGATAACCGTGGTTAACCTTTGGTGATATTTTAAGGGGGACCCTGCTGTTCGTCCCTCGACCATTATGTTCCCTTAGCCGCCTACGACACCCTCAGGAAAGAAAGGGATAGCCTGTTTTATGTCAAGAACATATGGCATAAAATCTTAGTCCTCGAGAATGGTAACATACGATGGGTGCCAAATGAGTTAGTATTTTGTGATATTCATGGTGCTATTCATATCTACAGGCGACAGGAACTATTTTCCATCAGGTGGGCCATCAGCTTGTTTTATCTTCACAAGGCTCAGGCCAGTTACGGGCGAGGAAACAATATCAAATTTCATACAATTTGCGACTCTTGATCAAACCGTGTGGAAAATCGGTCATTACATTTTTATGGAACAGAACTGAATGCTCATGTCTAACATTTGGTCGTTCCTTAATGAGCCGATCTTAAGCCTGCGGTCGATCGGCGAGGGTGCTTTGTACGCTATGTGGTGTAAAAGTGTAGATGGTGAGCGATAGTGCGCGTTGCAGATGCTGGTGCAGTGCCCGGCGGTGTGCGCGGCGGCGGCGCCGGCGCTGCGCCAGTACTGCGCCGGCGCCGCGCTCAGCGCCGACCTGCGCCGCGCCGCCGTCGCCGCGCACGTGCTCACCACCATCCTCGTGCACTGGTACGCCACGCCACGCCACGCCACGCCACGCCACTTGCTTTATTTTAATGTTCACTTTAATTGCTTTTCTTTTTTTTTTACTAATATAGTTTGTAAGGCAATTGTTACTAACAAAATGGGACCAAATTGTAGTCTGAAAAGTAAAATATTATTATTATTAAAGAAATGGTATCACAGAATCAACCCCACTGTGACACAATAGTTGTAATTCGGTATTCAACAGTGTTGTCATTTTCATTTCCCCCCCCCCCCCCAGTTACGAGGAGTCTGTGCCGGTGGATGGCGCGGATCTGATGATAGCGCTCGAGTCATTAGTCATCGCAACCGGCATGGACGATGGCCCCGCCAATATAAAGTCTCTACGGATTGCGCTACGTTGTCTGGTAAGTTGCTAGTATCTAATTTTTTTAAACGTTAAGTGGGTGGTAAACGATCATTCCATCATACCAGCCGTTAGCTATTCACTGCTGATCCTACCTTTCTCGTAAGGTAGCTTTTGTTAGTAGTTGCCCACATTTGTTAAGCAGGATGGTAACCGCAGTTACTGTTTTAAAAGGAATGCTGCTACCCATTCTTTGAGCATTAAATTCCCTTAGTTATCTCTTATGATACCTACGAAAAAAGAAAGGGTTTTCGTGTGTATCCGGCGTCATATGGACCAGTAAAGAATGATAGATGATAATTAAAGCGATTCAGTGGGAATATTGTGACAAATTCATTGAGAATTAACCTCGATGGGATGTTTTGTGGAGGTCGACTAGTGGTCATGGCTGGAAAGAAGCCATATAGTATATTTAAAAAAAAGAATAAGAATGATTTGAATTTTAGCATACCATTCTTGTATCTCTGTGTGTAATGTCTTATAACTATAATTTGTTATGTAAATAAATATAAAAAACACTAGTGGAACTATAAAAGTGGTATCATTTTGGAGTAAATCGTATATATTTTGGTCCATCGAGTCGGAGTATCGAGGATTAACGACAAATTTAAACTGCTTTTTTGTACGAAGTCGGCGAGCGTCAATTGTTGTTGTTGAACATTGTATCGTCATATTGCAGCCGTAAGGACATCAAAGCAGAACTGAACATAGTATTGTAAGTGATAAGTGCTGGTGAACTGTGAGTACATTTTATTTATCTAATTACAGAAGACTAAGGAATTTACTCTAAACATTTCATATAAATATTTACTTGTAAAAACTTTGGATATTATTGAAACTTTATTATTAAATTTATACAATGGATTCATATATAAAAGTACAGTTTGATTTAAGTGAAAGAATTAGTAGAGCAAAATCTAACTTCAAAAAGGCACCCAAGGAGCGACTTCGTTCTATAGATTATATTAGTACTAGATTGGAAGCTTTAGAAGAATTATGGCGTCAGTTTAGTTCGACACATACAAAACTCATTCAAAATACAAACTACAAAGATTTGAATGCTAGTTCCTACGTATGTAATAACGTCTATGATTCTACTGAAGAGTTATATATAGAATACAAATTTCTACTGAAGGAAGCGTTGACTAGTTTAAGGCAGTCTAGTACTAAAAGTGCGAGTTGTTCTGAACAAAACAATAGTAATAAAGATCTTAATTGCAATTTAAAGCTACCCAAGATATCTATATCTCCGTTCTCAGGCAAATATTCAGAATGGATTAGTTTTAGAGATCTGTTCGTATCATTGGTACACAATAATAAACATTTAGATGACGTACAAAAACTACATTACTTGAAAGGATTATTAGTTGTGGAAGCGGAGCAATTACTACGTCATGTACCGATTACTCATAATAATTATACTATTTGTTGGGAACAATTGGAGAAAAGATATAATAATAAAAAATATCTTTCAAACTGTATTCTGAAAAGGTTTATGAATCAAAAAAGCATCAGTACTGAATCAGCTAGTACACTAAAGGAGTTGCTAGATACTACTAATGAATGTCTTCATGGGCTTAACAATTTAGGAATAGACATCAGTACTTGGGACGTGCTTGTTATCTATATTATAAGTCAAAAATTAGATATGGAGTCTCGCAAGCAGTGGGAACTAAAAATCAGCGAGTTCTCAGATGAGTTGCCTACCTTGAAGCAGTTCCAAGACTTTCTAGAAACTAGATTTAGAGCGTTAGAGTTTATTGATCCAAAATTGTATAAGTCTAATGTAGTGCATAAAAGTAATGTTATTAATAATAGCCCTAAAGTATATTACACAACCAATTTTATATGTCCTTACTGTTCTGAAAGTCATCGTTTAGCAAATTGTAAAAAGTTTTCTAAAGAGGAAATTAACACTAGACGCGAATTTGTCCAATCCAGGGGTTTGTGCTTTAACTGTTTATGTTCAGGGCACTCTGTATATGCTTGTCGTCAAATCTCTCGTTGCCGTTTATGCAGACGGAAGCATCATTCCTTACTCCATCTAAAAAATGTTACCAATCTCAATTCAACCGACACTACAGGTATCGCAAATCAATCGGTTGAACAAGATGTCGTTGCACATGCAACAACATCATCGTCTGTAGATCAATCCACTAGTGTCACAGCCTGTGTTTCGACCTCAAACTGTCAAGTCTTACTTGCAACAGCATTAGTTAGTGCACAATCGAAATCAGGTAATGGTATCACACTGAGATGTTTAATAGATCCAGGTTCTCAAGCTAGTTTTATTACTGAATCTGCTATTAAATTGCTGACATTAAAGAAGATACCATACAAAAGTGTTATTTCTGGATTAGGAAGTGATCAAGGTCATTGACCTCTCAGTCTATGGTATTGGTTTCATTACAATCACTTGATGATCCCAATTTTACGTTTAAGGTTCAAGCTTTTGTCTTGAGTAAACTCACTTCAATCCTCCCTGAGAGGCAAATTATTGTAGAACCGTGGTCAGAGTTTTCAAATATCAAACTGGCAGATCCATCATTTCATACACCAAACAAAATCGATATTATTCTCGGAGCAGATGTTTACAGTCAGATCTTGTTAGATGGTGTAATCAAAGGTCCACCAGGTGTACCTATAGCTCAGCGAACAACGCTTGGTTGGATTATTTCTGGCCCTGTAAATTTAGATAAAAGTAATATACAAAGGCTACTAATTAGTATGCATATTTCTCATGTAAGTGAAGATGACTTATTAAAGAAATTTTGGGAGTTGGAAGCTGAAAACAGTGTAGATATTAAAAAACATTTATCTGAAGAAGAAAAGAAATGTGAAGAAATATTTACAAATACTACGAAGCGGGACAATTCAGGGAGATATATAGTTAATCTTCCATTCCGTAGTGATGATCCCAGTCGTAAATATGGCAATTCTAAAATTATTGCAACTAAAAGATTTCTGCAACTAGAAAAAAGATTATCAATGGATCCTAATTTAAAAATTAAATACGCTGAAGTCATTTCAGAATATCTAGAATTAGGACACATGGAGAAAGTACCAATAACTGAACAAGATGATCCTGAAGCAGTCTATTTACCACACCATGCAGTGGTGCGAGAGGATAGAACCACTACAAAAGTAAGAGTTGTTTTCGATGCAAGTTGTCCTGGTACAAATGGCGTATCTTTAAATCAAGATTTATTAGTAGGACCCACTCTTCAAGCTGACTTGCGTCATCTCTTAATACGTTGGCGTCGTTATCCTATATGTCTTGTGTCTGATATAATTAAAATGTATAGACAGATAAAGGTTGAAGAAAGACACACTAACTTTCAACGTCTGGTATGGCGTGATCATCCGGAAAGTGAACTGCAACATATGAGACTATTACGAGTAACATTTGGAACGGTATCAGCACCTTACCTTGCTGTTCGGTGTTTACATCAAATTGTTTATGATGAAGGCAAAAATTATCCTCTTGCTGCTGAAAGAGTTCTAAATCATTTTTATATGGACGATTTACTAACAGGTTGTGAGTCAGTCGAAGAAGGTATTCAAATCTATAAGGAGATAAATGAGTTATTGAAAAAAGGAGGATTTGAGCTTCAGAAATGGAGTAGTAATAGTGAGAAATTATTGAAAGTAATTAGTGAAGAGGATGTAGCTTCACAAGGAAGCGTGCAATTAAAAATAGATAGTGTTTTGAAAATTCTGGGACTGACCTGGAATCGAAGTAGTGATCATTTTGAATATGTTGTACAACTGCCTGAACTGAAGGCACCTGTAACTAAAAGAAAAGTTATTTCCGATATTTCTCGGATTTTTAATTCAGTTGAATGGTTAATGTCTGTTATTCGTGTAAGAACATTTATCCAAATGTTATGGCTCTCTGGAATAGGTTTAGATGAAGAATTACTAATACAACTTTTGAATAAATGGTTACAGTATCTAAAGAATCTTCAAGAAACTTACCTGGTTGATGAATTAAAGAACGAAGAAAGAAAAAAGAAAGATTAGCAGTAGTGTTATTATAGATAGTGTTATTATTAGTAGATTAGAAAAGAAAATTGTACTTACCTTCTCGAATCCGTGGAATGATGAAGATGAAACTCTAAGAGTTGATAGACAGTCGCAATGTACTAATATTAATGGTACATATCATCAGTGCATTATTTTACATAGTTTGCACACTATAATCTTATTAATAATATATAGAAGTTTACTTAAGTTTCTCCTTCGGTTTCATCATAGATATAAATGTAATCATAAGGTCCCACAACTACAAATAGGTGACATAGTGTTGGTGATGGAGAATGATCTTCCGCCAGCATATAATGGCTTTATGGTTTTATAGTTGAAAAGCACCCGGGAATAGACGGTGTTACACGTGTTGTTAGTTTACGCTGCAAAAACAGCATTATAAAAAGGGCTGTATCAAAACTTTGTTTTCTACCATAGTTATTTTGTTTATTTTAAGAGTGAGCGTCTAACATTAATTGATAACTATAATTAAGATCTAAAGCAGTTCAAAGTATTATGTTATGTTTGTTCATTATTATATGTAGGGTAATATTGTTAAATTTCTACCAAGGACATTGTTTATTCTTTAATTATCTTAATTTTGTAAAGTATTTATTCATGGTGGGCGGATTAAGGACAATATTGTCATATAGTCCTTGGTGGGCGGTATGGTCATGGCTGGAAAGAAGCCATATAGTATATTTAAAAAAAGAATAAGAATGATTTGAATTTTAGCATACCATTCTTGTATCTCTGTGTGTAATGTCTTATAACTATAATTTGTTATGTAAATAAATATAAAAAACACTAGTGGAACTATAAAAGTGGTATCATTTTGGAGTAAATCGTATAACTAGATATGAAGAGTACCCATCTTTCTTTCACGTATCAATTTTATGGGGTTGCAGTAGGAATGGTAAGCGTTAATTGTATTACGAGGAGGGATCAAAAAGTAGTGAGAACGATATACTCCTTGGTAAGAAAAAAAAATACTGGCAAGCACAGCTCAGATACATATTAATAAAGAAAAAATCTTCGACCTCCTTTTGTTTTTTTTTTTTTCTGAATGTAGTCATTTGTTTGCTTTGTGACGGAACGTGTTCTCAAAAATGGAGAAAAACGAAATGCGAACCCTTATTAAATACCTCTGTTTGAAAAAGTTAACGACGCAAGAGATTCATTGAGGTTTGGAGGCAACATAAGGAGAGTCTGCTCCGCCGTATTCCACTGTCGCAATGTGGGCTTCTCATTTCGAGTAGGGAGAACGAGCACGGAAGACGAGCATCGTTACGGCCGTCCATCGACATCAGTCACCCAAGAAAATATTGCGAAAGTCGAGATTGAGCGATCGAAGAGTTACCTTCCGATACTTAATTCAAGAAACGTTCATTTCATATGAAAGTATTCAATCCATAATGAAACAATTTTTGAATATGAGAAAAGTCTCCGCAAGATGGATGCCGAGAATGTTAACCGACAGTCAGAAACAAAATCGACTTGACATTTCGAAGATATTTTTGGACAAGTTTCAAGAAGATTCTGAAAACTTTTTGTCTCGTTTTGTAACAATGGACGAAACATGGGTCCATCTTTTTGATCCCAAGACAAAATAGCAATATTTGCAATGGAAACGGCCATCATCGCCGACCCCGAAGAAGTTTCGTGCCGTAGCATCGGCTAGCAAGGTTATGGCATCAATATTTTGGGACTCAGAAGAGATATTGTTGATTTATTACCTGGAGCGTGGAACCACTATTACAGGCCAATATTATGCAGGTTTAATTCCCAAGTTAAGGAATGACATCAAAAAGAAAAGGAGAGTGAAATTTCGAAGGGGCGTGCTGTTTCATCACGACAACGTACCCGCGCACAGGTCGGCAATTGCGATGGCTGCCATTTAGCAAGCTGGCTTTGAATTGGTTGATCACCCCCTTTATTCACCAGACCTGGCGTTTAGCGATTTTTATCTGTTCCGCAATTTGAAAGAATACTTAAGGGGAAACAGATACGGAGCCGATAACGAGGTGATGGATGCCGTAGAGAGCTTTTTGCAGGACCAAGACAAAACTTTTTTTTAAAGAGATCGAAGCCTTGGAAAAGCGCAATAACTTGGTGTGTAGAGAGATTCTGAGACTATGTGGAAAAATAAATTATTAAGATATCAATAGTCGTTATATTCTATCTTATTTTCACAACTTTTTGATTCCTCCTCGTAATAGTGTATGCTGACGGGGTAGCAGTGAATTATGATGAATGAGGATGAACTCAGGGTAGTTGTTTTACCGTGACGAGTTCACCTTGAATTACTTACGATGGTTCGTATTGCATTGATCTAATAAGGAACTCGTGTATTCGACCGTCACCATGTAGTGATAGTATAGTCAATATATAGTGATGTGGTGTGGCGTGGTGTGCGCGGCAGGTGAAGCTGTGCAACGCGGAGCCGGCGGAGTACGCGTGCCGCACGGCGCGTGCGCTGGCGGCGCAGCTGCGGGGCGCGGGGCCCGCGCGCGGCCGCGCGCTGCTGGAGGGGCTGGCCGCGCTGGGCGCCGGGCTGCAGGCCGCCGCCGCGCTCGCGCCAGCACTGCCCGCGCTCGGCCGCCGCCTGCGGTGAGTACGCAGCGAGCGGGCGGCGGGCGGCGGGCGGCGGGCGGCGGGCGGCGGCCGCTGCTGGTGGGGCTGGCCGCGAGGGGCGCCGGGCTGCAGGCCGCCGCCGCGCTCGCGCCAGCACTGCCCGCGCTCGGCCGCCGCCTGCGGTGAGTACGCAGCGAGCGGGCGGCGGGCGGCGGGCGGCGGGCGGCGGGCGGCGGCCGCTGCTGGAGGGGCTGGCCGCGCTGGGCGCCGGGCTGCAGGCCGCCGCCGCGCTCGCGCCAGCACTGCCCGCGCTCGGCCGCCGCCTGCGGTGAGTACGCAGCGAGCGGGCGGCGGGCGGCGGGCGGCGGGCGGCGGGCGGCGGCCGCTGCTGGAGGGGCTGGCCGCGCTGGGCGCCGGGCTGCAGGCCGCCGCCGCGCTCGCGCCAGCACTGCCCGCGCTCGGCCGCCGCCTGCGGTGAGTACGCAGCGAGCGGGCGGCGGGCGGCGGGCGGCGGGCGGCGGGCGGCGGCCGCTGCTGGAGGGGCTGGCCGCGCTGGGCGCCGGGCTGCAGGCCGCCGCCGCGCTCGCGCCAGCACTGCCCGCGCTCGGCCGCCGCCTGCGGTGAGTACGCAGCGAGCGGGCGGCGGGCGGCGGGCGGCGGGCGGCGGGCGGCGGCCGCTGCTGGAGGGGCTGGCCGCGCTGGGCGCCGGGCTGCAGGCCGCCGCCGCGCTCGCGCCAGCACTGCCCGCGCTCGGCCGCCGCCTGCGGTGAGTACGCAGCGAGCGGGCGGCGGGCGGCGGGCGGCGGGCGGCGGGCGGCGGCCGCTGCTGGAGGGGCTGGCCGCGCTGGGCGCCGGGCTGCAGGCCGCCGCCGCGCTCGCGCCAGCACTGCCCGCGCTCGGCCGCCGCCTGCGGTGAGTACGCAGCGAGCGGGCGGCGGGCGGCGGGCGGCGGGCGGCGGGCGGCGGCCGCTGCTGGAGGGGCTGGCCGCGCTGGGCGCCGGGCTGCAGGCCGCCGCCGCGCTCGCGCCAGCACTGCCCGCGCTCGGCCGCCGCCTGCGGTGAGTACGCAGCGAGCGGGCGGCGGGCGGCGGGCGGCGGGCGGCGGGCGGCGGCCGCTGCTGGAGGGGCTGGCCGCGCTGGGCGCCGGGCTGCAGGCCGCCGCCGCGCTCGCGCCAGCACTGCCCGCGCTCGGCCGCCGCCTGCGGTGAGTACGCAGCGAGCGGGCGGCGGGCGGCGGGCGGCGGGCGGCGGGCGGCGGCCGCTGCTGGAGGGGCTGGCCGCGCTGGGCGCCGGGCTGCAGGCCGCCGCCGCGCTCGCGCCAGCACTGCCCGCGCTCGGCCGCCGCCTGCGGTGAGTACGCAGCGAGCGGGCGGCGGGCGGCGGGCGGCGGGCGGCGGGCGGCGGCCGCTGCTGGAGGGGCTGGCCGCGCTGGGCGCCGGGAGGCAACGGCATCCACACCACCCTCAAATATATTGGACGTGACAACTGACATTAATGTCTTAGTTCATAGACATGAATGAAGACTAAATCTTATCTCGATCAATAAATTCAATAAGATTAAAAATAATAGTAAATAAACCGAGCGACACGTAACATCTGAATGTAATATAATGTAAATTGAACTCTCTTTTCTGCACTCAGCCTCTCATTTCGGCCATTTTGCGTATGAGTCGTGGCTAGTACAGCCAACCCAGCTCCGCCCACCACGTAACATCTAAAAAACAATATAATCTCTAATCCATCAGGGAGCAACCGGACGACCCTTCGGACGACGGCACTACGCTGGTGCTGCTGTGCACGGTGCTGTTCCAGGAGCGTGCTGGTGCCGCGCTGGTATCCACCATCTCTAAATCCTGGCAGCGGAGTATCATGGACGCCATCCGTCCCTTCGACGGCTGGACCCGGTACAGGGTCGCAAGGGCTGCGCTGCGGTGAGTTATATTTTTTTTAATATATTTTTATTATAACAAAAACTTTGTAACTGCAATAAGTAATTACTTGATATCATCAATCATCATCACTATGGATCACCAATGATTTACTCATAAAATACTATCCTAATAAGCATGAGTAAAGCCTGTAACGTAACGTTAGATCTTACACATTTTTTTTTAATAAATACATTTTAATAAATATTATTATCTATGTAAACCAGTAGACAAGTACAATATTGTCTATGTTTGTTTCAACGAACCATTGCCCCTCACTACACGTCATGCACGTGACACACCTTCAATGATCTTTAAAGCACCTGTACGTCGCTCTGTTGCGTTAACGCATCTACCTACGTATTAGTAAATTATAATACCGATTTTAAAATAAATAGAATTTAAAAACTATATGTATTAATGTGTTCCCATAGCGGGAACACCCTAAGGAATTTTAATAAGTTTCTGCCTACCTCAAACTGACAATTCGATTGATATAACATATGGAATGTAATTTGTATTTAATTAATAATAATAATGTAATTGTTAATTTTATTTCACGATATTGAATATGTATTTACACACATTTATTGATTTGACTTGATAATTGTTTGAGAATTGTTTTTTTTTTTTTCTTTTTGTATTATTCTATAATCTTAAGTTAAATTTGTATCCTTATTTAAGCAATAAATTAGATTTGCACGCCTACAATTTTAAGGCGATCAAACAGATGCCAAAAAGTTTTGTCACATGGTCCTTATAATGTCAAATGTCTGTTTAAAGCAAATAAATATTTTTTTATATTTCATATAACTACCTACCTAGCGAGCATTACATAGTGCACTGAAGTCTAGATCTAACAGAAACAGATGGTGCACGAAAGTCGAAGACTGAGGAGAGTGGAGTATTTCTGAACTGGGACGTTATTTTTTTTTTACGATTTATGACCTGAGGATGTTGTAACTTTCCACACTCTGATTTTATTCTACCTAATTATACAAATATATATAATAAATAAATATATAATATAAGTCGATGGCTTGGGTACCTCTGTCCGATTCGTGTTTCAACCGTGAAGCAGTTGTGTTTGCATGGCTGTGTTTCGGTTTGAAGGGTGGGATATGGCAGTGCGTTTACTGGGTACAGAGGAATAACATCTGAGTCCTCAGGAATGTCAACGCATAGGGGGTATCATGGGCGACAGTATACTCTGTTATGTCCATGGTACTGCACGTGTCTATAGGCGACGATTACCACTTTCCATCAGGTGGGCCGTCAGCTTGTTTGCCAATCTAAGTTGTATAAAAAAAAATCTAGTTTTTCGCATTTTCTTATATTATTCTAATAGTAAATGCGACAAGTCACGGGATACACTAGTAAAGTACAGTAGTCACTGTACAAATGAGTAATCAGTAATAGTATGTATGTAGTCATCAAGGATGTGCGTATATATATGGTAGATACATTTTATAAATTCAGATTCAAAATACAGATAGCCACTATCTGTGATCTAATCAGTGGAAATGACTTTATATACATCATTGTAGTGGCTGACGTCAATGATCAAGATTCACTATCTTTTTTTTTTTTTATGAGTAAAAATGGTATGGTAACCCCGCCGGCGCTAACGGGATACGCTGGCGGAGCACCAGTGAGATATCACCTATCTGGTGATAGATGAGAATGAAAACAGGCCAGTTGGCCCATCGTAATGAATTCATCAGGAATTAACCATGATAGTTTCCAGGGGGAACCGCGAGGAGGTCGACCTGGTTGGGTATATTGCTAGCAATGGGATTCTCAATCTCCATTACTAACAATCCCTTTCCCCCCAAGATTTACTATCTTAGATAGTGAGATTATAGTAACACAGTAATTTTTTGTAGCCACGAGTTCATTCCCATGACTGGGATATGTTTACTGACCGGTATTAACAGTACCCTAAATCAGGAGTCTGCTTTTGTACAACGTCTCCGTCTGGTAAATCCTCCACATGCGGCTGTTTGGATGTGAAGCTGCAGCTCTTTAGTTCCATACGCAAATACTATTTATTTAATAAAAAAAAAAAAAAGAAACTAAATATCGTTCTGAATCGATTAACGAGGATTAGGCACGAAACTTTATTTATTCAAGTATCGGCAAGAAAAATTTTTGTGGCTTTTTAAAATATTTATAAATATATTTTGTATATTGTAATTTTTTACTCTTCCGACTTCAAAGGTTGCCGACCCCTGATCTAACACTTTCTCCATCTCTTATAGTAAGTACGTGAATACAAAATTTCATAGTGATTGGTTAAGCCGTTAAAGCGCTATAAGATGACATACAAACAAACTCACTATCACATTTATAATGTAAGTAAGGATTATAAATATATATTTTTATATACAAAAAGCCATTTCAATCGTGTACATTTCCACTTAATATGTATCTATGTGTATCTATATATCATACTATATCAGCCGTTAACTAATCACTGTTGAACATAAGCTTGCCCCATTAAGAGGGTTTTGCCAGTAGTTGCCACTCTTGGCAGACGGTTTGGCAACCGCAGTTAAGCTTTTGGTGATATAAGCGTTCGTACTGTTATATAAGTGTCTTCACAAATGTGTCTACCAATCCGTATGTGAGCACTTGTTTAATCTTGAGGATTGGTAGATGCAGCACGTTCCCCAGTTTGATGTCGAAATTCATCAATACCTCTTATTCGGTTATCTCTTTTTAGTTAAATTTCCAATTTGAAAGAAAGTGACAAACAATGTACAGTGGATTTCGGGTATAACGACGATGAAGGGACCACTCTATTTTCGTCGTTATATCCGGAAGTCGTTACAGCCAAAGGTAAAGAGATACAGACACGTACACATGTATAGTTTTTTTTTTTCTTCGCACAATTCAGCATTGTTTTCACCGTTTTTCAATTTTGAAATGATTTCTGCCTTTTCTTTAACAGTGAATGTGCGTCGAGGCAGTCATACTTATTCAGAAATTTACTAAACTCAGTTGTTGCTCAGAATATCACTTTGTAACTGAACCATAAGTTCAACTCCGAAACGTATACGTTTCCCTACCTACTTAGCTGATATCTATAAACAATAGGTAAAGGTCTCCACACTGTGTTGATTTAAACAAAAGGTTAGCAATGTTTGTGAAAGAAAAAAAACTTGTGTCTCTTTGGCGGCCAACTTCGGTCGCAATATCTGCATGGGATTTCTAGGAATTTGTTACAAATGATTCATTAAAAACAGTCGTTACACCCGAACTCGGCGTTACACCCAAAGTCGCTATAGCCACATGATTTTTGTACTAAAGTATGCTTTAAATTCAAGGGACTTAGATTTAACGTCGCTATAGGCAAATGGTCGCTACAACCAAGGTCGTAATAAATGTAATCCACTATAATGGTTAAAATGGGATTGTAGGTTTCTATTTTTATGAATAAAGCGTTAGTCTTTATCATTTAATGAGTAATAGTGAACTTATTTTTTTAATCCATCCACTTTACTTACTTTTTTATATATTTAATTGCCCTAATATAGACGTGAATAATATAATGAACAACCGTGACTTGAATAGATAGATAGATAGATACTCTTTATTATTTCCTCCAAAGGATTTGAATAGTAAACTTATTATAAATATAAACAATTACAAGAAATAATCACAATGAGAAAACAATAGGCGACCTTATCGCTAAAAGCTATCTCTTCCAGGCAACCTTTGGATGGAGAGGAGTTTGATCGGAGGCACGATGAAATACTATTATTTCTTATTATAGAGATATGATACATGTAATAATATAAAATATATATCCCAACTCATTATATACACTTATATACTATTACATATATACACACATACATATGAATACATATATGTAAAATGTAAATATATCCATAACAGCGTTTGATTATAATAAAAATATAAATACAGTAAGTATTAATGAGAAGGAATACAAAAGACGGCCTTATTGCTGAGCAATCTCTTCCAAAAAACCTTTGGGTAGAGGACTGTGATGAGAGTTTTCATATATTTATTTAAATTTTAGCACAAAAACACAGACATAATGTAAGTATACATATATACAGACAAGCCTCTGTCACATAAAAATTATCTACATTCTAGAAAATTAATTAATTTCAAAGTAAACAAGTTTATTTGAAGAAAACATATTTGATTGATTGATTTAAGAACATAAACCCTTTTCAATCGGACGACGAAGCATTATGCTCTTATCGATTTTCAATATAATAAAATATTACACTGCGATATTGTAATCCGTGAGGTACCTTAACAAAATTAATGCTAAATTAAATTAATTTACTTACGGATATAGGAGAAATGTTGAATTTTATCAATTATTAATAATTATTACAGTTAAGGACGAATAAGGGACGGATATATTTATTTATTTATTTTTAACAGAAAAACCATTATTATTTACTATATATATTTTTTATATACATAAAAAAAATACAAGACAACAATAATTAAGCTAAAAGACAATATATACAAAATGCGACAGTGCTTGGTCTTATAGAAATAAACCAAAAATTATAAGGTTATTTAAATAGCTCTTAGTATTAAATATTTCCTGCTTTATTTATTTATTTAACACTTTATTGCACCAACATAACATGATTTGTTAAAACAATTTTCAATACGTCTAGTGTAGTACAAAAGGCGGTCTTATTGCTAAGCAATCTCTTCCAGACAACCTTTGGGTAGAAAGAATTAAAGCATAAATAGGTAGGTGGCGCGTTAAAAAAGATACATTTGTAAAAGATAATATCTGTGACAGCATAGTCATATACATATACATACATAAATAAACACATACAACCAAACATATACATATATATACATACACATACACATATAAATATATATACATACATATACATATATACGCATATAAATACATACAAATATACCATATTAATACACATATATATAACACACATAAAACTGGAAATACGTAGGACTAAGTGATTATAAGGATAGGTAGTGGGCTTTAACTAAGTTTTAAAAAATGGGCAACGATTGAGCGCACCGTATAGAGGTAGGGAGTGAGTTCCACAAACGAACTGCTTGCACGGAAAAGGATTTGGAGTAGAAAGATTTATTACTGTTTGTTTTATACTAAGTTTTAAATTCTTATATTATATAAATATATGTATTGTTTATTTATTTAAATCGACTAATCAAGCTTTGCAGTTTCACGATATGCTCACCTTAAAAAAAATAGAATAGGATAGCAAAATATGTATTGTATAAATAATACAAACACATAAATTATTTTTATTCTATGTCTTCTACCCAAAGGTTGTCTGGAAGAGATTGCTCAGCGATAAGGCCGCCTTATCTACCATTTATTATTAAAATTTACTGTATTTATTGTTTTTAAATGGTGCAATAAAGTAGAAACAAATACTAGAAAAAAAGGGTTAACTCAGCTGATGCTGGGTACCACAGTGCAGTGTGTACAGCAGCACAGCACTGGTTTTCAGTCGGTTAACAAAACAAAATGTAAATGAATGTTCATGACAAAGAATAAATTGTGACTATACTTTTTTTAATACAATTCAATGAAGAAATAACCAACTTTTTTTTATACAACTTAGAATGGCAAACAAGCTGACGCTCCACCTGATGGAAAGTGGTAGCCGTCGCCTATAGACATGAGCAGTACTATGGACAAGTTTTGTTGAAAATACCATAGAACCACTATCTAAGAGATATTAATGACAAATCGACATATCAGCAGACTGTAGGTACATGTATGTTTGTTTATATTTTCATCAAGTTCTAACGAAACAGATTTTTTTTATACAATTTAAAATGGCAAACAAGCTGACGGCCCACCTAATGGAAAGTGATAACCGTCGCCTATAGACATGAGCAGTACCATAGACATAACAGAGTATATTGTTTCGCCCATGATACCCTCCATGCGTTGCCATTTCTGAGGACTCAGATGTTATTCCTCTGTACCCTGTAAATTCACGCCATATCCCACCGTTCAAACCGAAACACAGCTATGCAAACACAACCGCTTCACGGCAGAAACACGAATGGGACAGAGGTACACAAGCAATCGACTTTTGTACAAAGTCTCCCTCTGGTATTTATTCATCACGATGGGCTAACTGACCTACCTTTTCATTCTCATCTATCATCCTCCACTGGTGCATCATCAATGTATACCGTTAGCGCTGGCGGGGTTACCATTCCATTAAAAATATAATAGAATTGTAAATAAATGACATGTGAGATATTAAAAACAATTATATAGATGGTCTTGATAAGAGCATCAGAAGCCAAAACAGTAATTTAAAAAAAAATGTCTGTATATACGTTTGTTCTGGCATCACGTTGTGTTTATGAAGATGTAACCAAATATTATCAGTATGTTTTATCTTGATTCGCCATCAAAAATTATGCATTTCATGGTTTCTCTTCTTCTAAAATATACGCATACAAGTAGCGAGCAATAATCTAATTGCAGAATAATAATAAACAGCCGTCTGGTCCCGGTATAGAATAGGCCACATCTTTTTATCCCGTGGGTGTCGTAAAAGCCAACTATGGGAGGACGAGGGATAGGCAGCAACGTCCCTCTTTAAACATCTCTGAAGCCTGACTGCGATTGCCAATCCGCCGGCCAAGCGTGGCAACTACTGGGAAAACGCCCCAAAGGGGAGGCTTACGTTCAGCTGTGGACAGTTATAGGCTGGTATGATGGTGATGAATAAACAGAACGTTAACAATAGTACTTTCCATTCAGGTACGGCCACCACAGCCTGGCGGCCGATATACTCAAGTGTCTGGCGGAGCAGGCTCCCAGCGAGTCCGCACAACGTTGGCTGTCCGCTTTACACCGGGCCGCAGCCGCGGACGCCATGCTTTTGGAGGAAGGTTGGTCTATCTTGCATGTTCTTTATGCCATTAAGGAAGGACAAGGCTGCATACAAGCATATGGCCAGCTTGATAGTAAGCAGTAGTCACACGACCACGACGACACGACGGTGATAGTGTGCAGCTGCGAGCCTCAAGTATGCACTGATTATCCGGGTATACTGCAGGGACATAGTGCTACCGTGTCAATCATTTTGGCCAGACCTACACTATTTGAAAATAGCTCAGACGTGGGGGTAAAATGTGAGAAAAATAATAAATTTTGAAGTTCATACTATAGTTTCTTGGGAAAAATTTGATTTCTTTTCGTAACCTAAGCGGCTGCTTCACTTTGTTTGCGGTTGGTGGGCGCAGGTATCGCGGGGCTAGAGGCGGCAAGCGCGGCGTGGGAGGCGAGCAGCGGCTGGGGCGGCGCGGGCTGCGGCTGGGGCGCGGGCTGCGCGGCCGGCTGCAGCGGCTGCAGCGGCTGCGCACCGCTGCCCGCCGCCAGCATGGCGGCGCGTGCGCAGGCATTGTCCGCGCTGGCCCGCGCCGCCGGCGCCGCGCGCGCTCTCTGCACGCAACCGCCGCCCGCCGTTGCGCACGCGCACGCCCAGGTACTACGCCTGCCGTTATTACCTAGCACTAACGTTAACAATCAAACACAGAAGTATGCCATAAAATGCGCCAGACTGTACGCACACTACCCGCGTCATTTCCACCAAAAGTATAAACTTAATATATCTTCTCGTAGCGCTCATAAATCAAGTATCAATATACTCGCTACATAAGTATTTCGCGAATAATTTGTATCAGTGTAAGATCATTGTACGTCCCGATTTGCGTGTGGCAGGCAGCGCGGGACCGCGCGGCGGCCGCGGGGGCGGCGGCGGGCGCGACCCGACGCGCGGCGCGCGCGCTGTCGGCGGCGGCGCGCCGGTACGCCGCGCTGGCGCGCTCCGCCTTCCACGCCGACAACTCCACGCTGCGCCACTTACATATGTATCCTTTCTCTACAGTCACCAGTAATCCGGCTAGAAGGACTATATCGAGCTTACTGTTCACATTAGTAATCCAGCTTGAAAACCTAATTCGAATTATAACAATCAAATTAATTTATAATAACTGTTAATAATAATTTTCAAATTTATATCTTATTTTCATTACTTGATTTTGCCTTATAAAGTCGTTGCTGATACGTTTGTCTCAGAAAAAGTACCAAAACGAAAACTAAATATATAGTTTAAACTACTAAAATCTTACTTGCACAACACATTTAACAATAACGATCCGGCTCAAAGGACCATGTAATTTTTGGCGAAAATAAAGAGTACTAGGCTCGATTCTGAAATTCATTTTGATATCACAGCGAAATATTTATTATTATAATTTTAGATTATTATAGTTCATAAAACAGTAATTAGACGAAATTATCAAATTAAAATAAGGTTAACAGATAAGTTCAATGGGTTAAGTGACAGGTACATATCTTATTTGAAATATATTATTTCTTTATCACGATTACTCAGTGCCCAGCACACTTACAACCAAATGGCCCAGTTTCTGGAGCGCATCACGTCCAATCAGCAGGAGCGGCCTGCTGAGCTCATCACCAAAGAGTTGAAAGCCACCACCCTTGAGGAGATGATCGCACTCGCGCCGAGCATCGCCATAGCCAAAATATCGACTAAACTTTTCGACGACCCCACCACTGGACCTGGTTTTACTCACAGGGTAAGTTCTTTTTTTTTTATTTATATAATTTATCTGGCAAACTATTGTATAAATAATTTTCAACTTTATATTATTATTCGTACAGCCGTTGTCAATATTCTGTGGATTTTTCCTCTGACGAGTGTCGGTAAACGTTACAGTATTGAAGATGCTATTTTTTATTAATTGATAGTTCAAAAAGAGTCATTTATCAAATATTTATTAATAATGTTATTTTTCATTACATATAATCCACAGATATCTAAATAAAGTAGATGGATAATGTTGAGCTCTTTGTATGGGGATCAGACATCGCAGTTTATCTGTCATATGACAGCTGTCAACTTGACACAATCCGTCAATCTAGGGATTAGATAGCATTGACATTAGTCTACAACTCGACATCGATATACTTTGAATACCACCGCCCGTGCAATTGTAATGGTCGCAAAATGTTTATTAATAAGATTTCTCATTATATTTCTGAAGTCTATACTTCTTTATTAATATTATATTATTATTATAAGGCTGTGAGCCTAAGTTTAGACATTGTATTATCGAAACAATCTGACTCGAAGCTAAATATCTTTATAAATATCTTACGCTGTTATGTGAAACTTTAAATTTGGTACTAGAATGTTTAAAAATTTATTTAAAAATAGAATTTAGAATAGGTTTTTAAATCTATCGGTACTATGGGATTCCTTGTGATTTATAAGTTAAAGATATAAAGCCATTTTGGAAATGTTGCGGAGCTGATAAGAAGACTCGTGAAAAAGTTATTTCGCTCCTATGTAAATATCATGTGTTACTATTAGTTGCGTATTCATGGTATGAACAGATATATAATGTCAAAGTGTATGATGTTAATTCACCAATCTATTCTAACAGATAGGATTTTTTTTCTGAGAAAGAGTTAAGAATGTGTAGAATGGTCGCACATGCTAGAGACGAATTTTGAAAACAGAATCAAGGTGGAGGTGTAAGAATAGATATCTATGGCAGTCGACTCTCTTCACTTATTCCGCAGAGGATTCAGCGGGAATGTAGATAAAGCCAAATTTACATGGTGACCGCAGAGATAGGTGTACTGTAGTGAGTCTGTGTGTGCGCAGCACGCGGAGGCGATGTTGGCGGCGGTGCGCGCGGCGTGCGGAGGCAGCGTGTGGGCGCGCGGCGCGGCGGCGGGCGGCGCGGGCGGCGCGTGCTGCCGCCTGGCGCTCACGCCCGCGCCGCGCGCGCCGCCCGCCGACCACGCCGCCGCGCTGCCGCTCGCGCACCGCCTCGCGCTTAAGCTCGAGGGCGTCGTGCTGCCCGTGCCGCCGCTCAGGTACCACCACCCGCACTCGCACTCGCACTCGCACTCGCACTCGCACACTCGCTCTCACACTCGCTCTCACCCTCGCTCTACAACTCGCTCTCACACTCGCTCTCACCCTCGCTCTACAACTCGCTCTCACACTCGCTCTCACCCTCGCTCTACAACTCGCTCTCACACTCGCTCTCACCGTCGCATTACAACTCGCTCTCACACTCGCTCTCACCGTCGCTCTACAACTCGCTCTCACACTCGCTCTCACCGTCGCTCTACAACTCGCTCTCACACTCGCTCTCACACTCGCTCTACAACTCGCTCTCACCCTCGCTCTACAACTCGCTCTCACACTCGCTCTCACACTCGCTCTCACACTCGCTCTCACACTCGCTCTCACCCTCGCTCTACAACTCGCTCTCACACTCGCTCTCACCCTCGCTCTACAACTCGCTCTCACACTCGCTCTCACCGTCGCACTACAACTCGCTCTCACACTCGCTCTCACCGTCGCTCTACAACTCGCTCTCACACTCGCTCTCACCGTCGCTCTACAACTCGCTCTCACACTCGCTCTCACCGTCGCTCTACAACTCGCTCTCACACTCGCTCTACAACTCGCTCTCACCCTCGCTCTACAACTCGCTCTCACACTCGCTCTCACACTCGCTCTCACACTCGCTCTCACACTCGCTCTCACACTCGCTCTCACCGTCGCTCTACAACTCGCTCTCACACTCGCTCTCACCGTCGCACTACAACTCGCTCTCACACTCGCTCTCACCCTCGCTCTACAACTCGCTCTCACACTCGCTCTCACCGTCGCATTACAACTCGCTCTCACACTCGCTCTCACCGTCGCTCTACAACTCGCTCTCACACTCGCTCTCACACTCGCTCTCACACTCGCTCTCACACTCGCTCTCACACTCGCTCTCACCCTCGCTCTACAACTCGCTCTCACACTCGCTCTCACCCTCGCTCTACAACTCGCTCTCACACTCGCTCTCACCGTCGCACTACAACTCGCTCTCACACTCGCTCTCACCGTCGCTCTACAACTCGCTCTCACACTCGCTCTCACCGTCGCTCTACAACTCGCTCTCACACTCGCTCTCACCGTCGCTCTACAACTCGCTCTCACACTCGCTCTCACACTCGCTCTACAACTCGCTCTCACCCTCGCTCTACAACTCGCTCTCACACTCGCTCTCACACTCGCTCTCACACTCGCTCTCACACTCGCTCTCACCGTCGCTCTACAACTCGCTCTCACACTCGCTCTCACCGTCGCACTACAACTCGCTCTCACACTCGCTCTCACCCTCGCTCTACAACTCGCTCTCACACTCGCTCTCACCGTCGCATTACAACTCGCTCTCACACTCGCTCTCACCGTCGCTCTACAACTCGCTCTCACACTCGCTCTCACCGTCGCTCTACAACTCGCTCTCACACTCGCTCTCACACTCGCTCTACAACTCGCTCTCACCCTCGCTCTACAACTCGCTCTCACACTCGCTCTCACACTCGCTCTCACACTCGCTCTCACCCTCGCTCTCACCCTCGCTCTACAACTCGCTCTCACACTCGCTCTCACCCTCGCTCTACAACTCGCTCTCACACTCGCTCTCACCGTCGCACTACAACTCGCTCTCACACTCGCTCTCACCGTCGCTCTACAACTCGCTCTCACACTCGCTCTCACCGTCGCTCTACAACTCGCTCTCACACTCGCTCTCACACTCGCTCTACAACTCGCTCTCACCCTCGCTCTACAACTCGCTCTCACACTCGCTCTCACCCTCGCTCTACAACTCGCTCTCACACTCGCTCTCACCCTCGCTCTACAACTCGCTCTCACACTCGCTCTCACCGTCGCACTACAACTCGCTCTCACACTCGCTCTCACCGTCGCTCTACAACTCGCTCTCACACTCGCTCTCACCGTCGCTCTACAACTCGCTCTCACACTCGCTCTCACACTCGCTCTACAACTCGCTCTCACCCTCGCTCTACAACTCGCTCTCACACTCGCTCTCACACTCGCTCTCACACTCGCTCTCACACTCGCTCTCACACTCGCTCTCACACTCGCTCTCACCGTCGCTCTACAACTCGCTCTCACACTCGCTCTCACCGTCGCACTACAACTCGCTCTCACACTCGCTCTCACCGTCGCTCTACAACTCGCTCTCACACTCGCTCTCACACTCGCTCTCACCGTCGCACTACAACTCGCTCTCACACTCACTCTCACCGTCGCTCTACAACTCGCTCTCACACTCGCTCTCACCGTCGCACTACAACTTTATTACACCATAACTATCTGTGTCGTAAATTAAAACATTTCACTCTTGTTTCGGGCAATCGTATAACAAACAGTGCCATCTATTGTTGTACTCATAACACACTTTTTCATCTCGCAGCAAGCGTCAACCGAAGCGGCAAGTGAAAGGTGTTCAAATCACCGTCACCGCCACTCCGCATCCACGAACCAATGAAAAGGTAATGAAAATAAGTGTATTTTCATTAAATGTATGAGCCTGTACATTTTATTACTATAAATTACTAATCAAATAGAAACACGTGCAGTAATTTGTCTACACTATAGATAGCAGTAAAGTAAGTAGATGTTACAGTGACATCTTCGATTTAAGAGAATAATTTTATTGAAAAAGAACGAAGAACTGTGGAACTCACTACCTACCTCTATACGGTGTGCTCAATCTCTCGCTAGTTTCAAAACCTCTGTTAAAGCCCATTATCTCTCCCTTTAAGTAACTATTTTTTCCCATGTTCTATCTTCATCTTCCAGTGTCACTCTCTCCTGTTGTATGTGTACTTTTAAGTTTGTGTATGTTTGTGTATGTATTTGTTTATGTATATATATGTATATACATGTATATGTATATATCTTTGTATATGTTTGTTTATATATAATTAGTACTAATATAATAGTGCGCCACCTACCCTTTATTTTTCTTTGTTTTCTCAATGTTCTCTACCCAAAGGTTGTCTGGAAGAGATTGCTTAGCGATAAGACCGCCTTTTGTATCATTTCTTATTACAGTTAAATGTGTTTACTATTCTATAAATGGTGCAATAAAGTGTACATAAATAAGAACCTAAAAGAATTTATCTTGACTCTTTTTGTCGACTACATCAAGGACAGTGTCAATAATCGTGATAATATGATTTTTAAGGCACATATTTTTAAAAATACTTGAATAGCATTAAAGTATTTGTCAATTTCAATCTATTAAAAAAAAACACATACTTTCTTTTTATTTATTGTTTTTTTTTTTCAATTAATAGTTTCATATTCTCTACCTATTTGTAACTTACGAAATTCTCGCCAAAAAAAATTTTATTTTTTCGTTTCGTTTTATGTCGCAGACCGTGGAGCTAACGAACATCCCTCCAGTGTTGACCGCCGTACAGACCGTGACGCCGGTCCGCGATTTCTTCTCAGCACAGCAACTAGTGTCCGTGAACGCGCCCGGTCTCTACACGGTGGCAGTGGAGGCGGCATTCGTCGACGAAAACGGCGAATTATGGAACACTGGACCTAGGACATCTATTGTTATCAAGGTAGGCATAATTATAATGCTCTTTATAAATTATTACTTCCCGCGGCTTCACCCGCGTGAATCACAATATATAGTATACTATATGCCAAGTTAGGATATGACCTAGCAGTGTACAAAATTTTATTCAAATCCGTTCAGTAGTTTTTGTGGAAAAGAGTAACAAATATCCGTCTATCCTTCCATTTATCCGTTCATACTAAGATGTAAAAGTCCATAAAAAAATAAGGACCAAAAAAAAATTTTTTTTTTTTTCTTTACAAGACAAATTCTTTTAATGTTCATTCATTTACTAAATGACAGTGAGACCGGAGAGAGAATATTCGGGGCCAAACTAAACACAAATTTGATGTCAAAATCACACGAAAATACTGTACAAAATTTACAAAATCTGTTTTTTAAATTTTTATGGAGCAGATTTCGAATGAACGAAGTCACAAAATTGTGTCCGAAACTTCGGAATTTCAGTTTATTGTATACGCTCTTAATTAAAATGCATTGCGTTGTTTAGAAAAAGTACGCGGAGAAGCAAACAAACGCTTTGTACTGTGCTATTTAGAGATAATATAGAGAGAATAGTACAACATATGTGTACCTAAAAGTCGTGCTAAGTACCTAACAGCTAACATTATTCGTGATTATGTTCTTATCGGTCATTGCCTTCATATATCGATTTAGAATCTAAAGATGATATAGTATTTTTTTAATAGATGATAATGGAATAGTAACTCCGCTTGCATTATCAGTATACACTGGCAAGGCACCAGTGAGGGCTGATAGGTGAGGATGAAGCAGGCCAGTTAGCCCATCGTGACAAATTCAATAATAAATAAATCACGATTGTCTATTATTAATAATCCCTTCCCACCCCCTTCAACGACAAATGACAAACAAAAAACGACTTCAACTGTGTCTAAAGCAGTTATTTTAATTTAAAAACTAAACTGCTGAAATGATTATGATATTTATCTGCGATCAATCCGTAAGTGGTATCCTTTCAGATAAAAAATCGGTTTACAACTGATGGAGTTCGGTAACAGACATAAAATAGATACAAAAAAAAAATTAAACCAAATCGTGAACTTTCTTTTTGAAGTCGGTTGAAAACACACCTAATGAAGTATTTGTAAATTGTTTGTTATTAGATAACCAAAAGCAAATAAGATAGTCTAGAAATGTGATAACCGTAATTGGTAATAACCTAGTTCTACTAACACTAATTGTAAAAGCATTGTTTGTTACCAGTTGCTATGTGCGCTGTTCAAAATTAACCTTTTTAGATAAGTTGGCAATTATAGTTTTTTATAAAAAAAAAAAAGAAAAGAAAATATATATATATATATATATATATATATATATATATATATATATATATATATATATATATATATATATATATATATATATATATATATATATATACATATACATATATGAGATCTGATCTGCCAGTGTATTGTATTATTTAGCTTTATTGTAGCTGTATCTTGTTGGTAATCCTATAAATATATATATATCCTATATATATATATATATATTATAGCACATCAACAGACGGTATTTTTATATAAATGTAATAAAATTAATAAGTAACTACATTAATAAACAGAATTAGCATATTTATATACACCAACTCAATTTTTTAGATCATTTGATGAAAAAATATTTCCTTTTTTGCTCTTCATTGCTCCACTTAAAAATATTTTTATAATCTCTCAATATTCTTAAATAATTTAAGATTTAATAAAAAAAAAAAAACTTCAACCGTTTCAGTACCAATTGTTGAAAACAATTGATATTTATAAACTAAACTACAATACCGAATTTGAAAAAAAATCTATGAGACCAGTCTGTAAATATATCCTTTCAGATAAAATAAATTCCAATTTTCAAAAATGAAAACATTATGAAATTCGCCTACGATCGCAGTATCAGCCAATGATCAATGCAGACAATCAGTCAGACGTCCAACTAGAGACAGAGATGACGAAGTAACTTCATATCCATGTGGACTAATTGAATGGCTCCTTTAAAACATACTGATAAGGCAACTGCGACATAGTAAACGTTATCTTTCTTATGAGACAACACTGCTCTTTAAAATGCCACGTGCCAGACGTGTTTATTTTTTTTTATACCACCAAAATGGCAAACAAGCAACAGCCCATCTGATGGTATACGATCACTGTCAACACCAGACCCTCTAGACAAATGGCAAGCGAATTCGTCGATGGAATCAACATGGTTAGCGAGACTGTGAGTTGGAATGAGATATCCGACTTTTTTTTTAATGGATGATAATGGAATGGTAACCCCGCCTGCGCTAACGGTATACACCGGCGGGGCACCAGTGAGGGATGATAGGTGAGGATGAAAGAGCAGGTCAGTTAGCCCATCGTGATGAATGCACCTGGAATTCAGCACTATGGTTTCCAGAGGGGAGCACGTGGAGGTCGACATGATAGGGTATATAGCTAGCAATGGGACTAATAGTCCGCATTACTAACAATCCCTCCCCCCTGCCCGTGGACTGTATGTTAGGATGACATATACATAAAGGAATACTTTATTTACCTTTATATATATCGTAAATCGAGGAATAGCATCTGAGTCCTCGGGAATGGCAACGCATGGGGGGTATCATGGGCGAAACAGTGTACTCTGTTATGTCCATGGTACTGCTCATGTCTATAGGCGACGGTTACCACTTTCCATCAGGTGGGCCGTCAGCTTGCTTGCCATTCTAAGTTGTATAAAAAAAAATAGCTATAACACAGAAATATTGTTTTTTTTTTTAGTATGTAGTACATAATGATGTAGAATATAAAAACCGTCAAGACATTGTAAATATTTCTATTGAGCAAACAATTGAACTATCTTGCGTAGAATTAGTTACTTGTATAATAATTTGCGTTTATCGTCCGCCATCGGCTTGTTTTGATTCTTTTGAACTGGCTATGGAGGAAGCATTGAGACGAGTCGCACGGAGGAATAAAACATTATTTGTATGTGGCGATTTTAATGTTGATTTATTATCGGAATGCTCAATAAGCTTAAGATTGATTAACTTATTTAAATCATTTAATTTGCACAATCTTTTTTTAGAACCCACTAGGGTCGCAGGAAATTCTGCCACTTGTATAGATAATGTTTTTTGTAATTGTGAAGTAAAGGTGGAAATGAATTTCGACTGTCTTGGATCTGATCATTACGGACAAAAAGTTATAATTGAAACTAAGGGATCCAAAGGGACTCAAACAATTACATGCAGACAAATAACACAAAAGAATTTGGCACGTTTTAAAAATAAAATTGAACATAAAATATCTAGTGTCATAGTACCTCAATATGACCCGGACATTGTATGTGAACATATTTTTAATTTAATTGAACATGAAGCTAGCAGTGAATTTAAAACAAAAACATTTTCAACTAGTGTAAAATCAAAGTTTTGTGACTGGGCCACGTTTGGTATTTATAGGTCTAGGGCTAATCTTTACGAACTTTACGAAAAACGAAGCTATATATCCGATCCCTTATTTCATGAACATGTAAAATCTTATTCGAAAATATTTAAAAAGGTTTGTCATACAGCTAAGTCTCTCTATTTAGGTAAAATAATAACTAAATCTAAAGATAAAATAAAAGCCACTTGGAAAGTAATAAATAGCGAAACTGGAAAAGTTAATTTTCAAAATAGCAAAATAGCTTTAAATATTAATAACAAATTGGTAAATTCCGACACAGAGGTCGCGCATACATTCGAATCTTATTTTACTAATATTCCATTAATTACGACACAGGCTCTAAAATCTTCCCCGTCTGCTGCTGAAACTTTACTAACAGACAATGTTAGCAAGTCATCAGCTGTATTTAACTTTAGACATACATCATCAGTAGAAATAATGAAAATATTCAAACAACTTAATAATAAAAAAACAGAGGATCTATGGGGTATATCTGTTAAAATACTGGATAGTATAATGGAAATTATTGCGCCCTCTCTTGCTTTTATTTTCAATAAATGTATAGATGAAGGTAAATTTCCTAACATAATGAAAATTAGTAAAATCATACCGCTTTTTAAATCTGGAGATAGGAGTGACCCAATAAATTATAGACCTATATCCATACTCCCAGCACTCAGTAAAATTTTTGAAAAAATAATCCTTATGCAACATGTCAGTTATTTCAATTTAAATAATTTAATCCACAATAGTCAATTCGGTTTTTCCAAAGGTCGTTCAACTACAGACGCAGGTGCAGAGTTGCTTAGACACGTATTTGCTGCATGGGAAACTAAAATGGATGTGATAGGTGTTTTTTGTGACCTTTCTAAGGCTTTTGATTGCGTTGATCATAATACATTGCTAAAAAAACTTGCTTTTTATGGCGTCAAAGACAATGCTTTAAATTTAATAAAATCTTATCTATCTGATAAAATACAGAAAGTGAAGATTAGCAACGCTACGTCTGACGGGTCACTTGTGCAAATGGGTGTATCTCAAGGATTTATTCTCGGTCCATTTTTATTCCTAGTTTACATTAATGATCTCCCATATGCCATGCAGGATAGATGCGGCATAGTATTGTTTGCAGACGATACTTCATTGATTTTTAAAGTTAATAGAATGACTAATAATTATGACGATGTAAATAGTGCTTTGCGGCGTCTCCTGCACTGGTTTACAACTAACAATCTTATGTTAAACGCTAAAAAACAAAATGTGTTAATTTCTCTCTATCTAAAAGTTTTAATACTAATTGCAATATTAAATTAAATGACGAATCTCTCGAATTTATAGAATCTACTGTCTTTCTAGGAATCACACTAGATAATAAAACACAATGGGGTGCACAAATTCAAAGCCTTGCAGCGAAACTAAGTTCAGCAGCTTTTGCCGTGCGTAAAGTTAGACAGTACACTGATACTGATACTGCTAGATTAGTCTATTTTAGTTATTTTCATAGTTTACTCTCTTATGGAATATTACTATGGGGAAAAGCGGCAGATATTAAGAATATATTCATATTACAAAAACGTGCCGTTCGAGCGATCTACTGTATGAAGAGTCGTGACTCATTAAGAGAGAAATTCAAAGAGGCAAATATTCTCACCGTTGCTTCTCAATTTATATATTCAAATATTCTATATGTTCATAAAAATCTTGACTTATTTCCAAAAAACAGCAATATTCATAATATTAATACTAGATTTAAAGACAAACTTGCTGTCCCCAAGTATCGTTTAGAAAAAGTTAATAGGTCTTTTATGGGAATAGGTATAAAAATTTACAATAAGATACCAAAGGATATGTTGGAATTACCCTTAAATAAATTCAAAACATCTGTTAAATCATATTTACTGAGCAAAGCCTATTACTCACTAAACGATTACTTGAATGACGAGTGTGCATGGCAATAGTTGTTCATGCACTGAATTTTCATTTAATGTTAGACATAGACACCTATATAAATATACATTGTAAATGAACTGGCTTTAAAAGAAAAAAAGTAATTCAATTGAGTTTCTTGCCAGTTCTTCTCAATTGGATCTATATACCGAACTGGACGGTAGGGTAAATATAAAATTATAATGTAAAAATTTGACGTTCATAAGCGGCTAAAATGTCCTACATGAATAAATGATTTTTGAATTTTGAATTTTGAATTTTAATTCTTCAATTGTTTTAAAAATTGACAGATAATTGTGACACTCTTCGTCAAGGTGAAGCTAAGAACGCTCTCAATTGCCTTGTTATGATCATAGACACGCGTTATCATATAACTTTCTTATCATTATCTCATTTGGTATATACGTACTATTTGTATAGGATGTAGAACCAACCTATGGAGGAACGTAGTCACAGCTAAATATTTATAATAATTGAATTAAATAAATAACGTAAATTTCTAATATAGATAATACATATTCATTTATTTTAACATTTATTATATATATATTTCCCACAGCTTTGCGTGCGTTAATATAGTAAGTATTCTATGTGTTAACTGAGTATATAACCTACATTTAGCACTAAACTTCATTCAAATTTGTTCAACTGTTTAAGCGTGATTGAGTAATAAACATATTTATAAATTTCAATATTTATATATATATATATATATATATATATATATATATATATATATATATATATATGTGTGTGTGTGTGTATATATAGGAAGGTATTGTATTTGTTTTTTTTTTTAATTTAAAAGTTATACACAACAGGTAATAACATTATAAACATTTATATAAAGATAATAGTTTGAACTAGATTGAGACCCAGACATGTGTACACACAGCATGGTTAAAGCAGCATTCCTGAGGACTCAAGTGGTATTCCTCTGTACCCTGTAAATTCACTGCCATATCCCACCCTTCAAACCGGGGGGGGAAAGTGATTGTTAGTGATGGAGACTGAGAATCCCATTGCTAGCAATATACCCAACCAGGTCGACCTCCTCGCGGTTCTCCCTGGAAACTATCGTGGTTGATTCCTGATGATTTCATCATGATGGGCTAACTGGCCTGTTTTCATTCTCATCTATCACCCTTCACTGGTGCTCCGCAAGCGTATCCCGTTAGCGCAGACGGGGATTACCATACCATTTTCACCCATCAAAAAAAAACCCTTCAAACCGAAACACAGCCATGCAAACACAACTGCTTCACGGTAGAAACACGAATGGGACAGAGGTGCTCGCGCAAACGACTTATGTACAAAGTCTCCCTCTGGTAAATGAAATGAAAATCTCTTAAATGAAGAGAAGTTAATGCCCTCCTGCCTGCCAAGTTGACGGCCCTCATAATAAAAAATGGTTGCCATTGCCTATAGTTATAAACAGCTCAGCAGACCTGATTGTATTAATGCCGTAAATATGGAAATTTATAAATATGTTTATTACTCAATCACGCTTAAACAGTTGAACAAATTTGAATGAAATTTAGTGCTAAATGTAGGTTATATACTCAGTTAACACATAGAATACTTACTATATTAACGCACGCAAAGCTGTGGGAAATAGCTAGCTATCTGTATACATCGACGATGTGAGATTATGTTACTATTAACATGTATATTGTATATATTTTTGTTTCAGGCACACGAAGACCCAACGACAAAAGGCATACCACAAGCTAATCGAGGACGATACTGAAACAATACTATAATCATTTTAAAAGTTCATGCGAAATGATTGCAAAGTCCCAAGATAATTTTTTAAAATAATTTATCTAAAATAATGAATATTTTTCAATTAGTTTTGAAAATTGTTGCTAACATTTTGTCATGAATGCATTTAAAATAGGTACATATATCTACTAAAAACTAAAATTATGTCTATTAAATATGTCTTCTATAAAATACTATAACGAATGTTGAATTGTATTAGAATTATAAGGTCCTTATAATAAATATTACCTATATAACAATACATTTGTACTTCAAACTCGAATACAGTTCAGTTCTTAGGTCAATTTTGGTAAGAAATAAAGTGTATTTCTTTAAATCTTGGTTATTTTATTGTTACCCGTGGAAAACCTGTATTTTTTCGTTTGAGGAACTTCTGATAAATATTTTCGTAGCAGATGTCTACAGTCTAGAGAGTTTTGTCCTGACCATGACCATCCAATTGATACAGTCTTGTAACATTCTGAACAACTATATAGTTGTGGGGGGAGTGGGGTATTATAATATTGTTAATTATTATTATATTATTGAATATAATTGACCGTATGGTCCCGGAATAGAATACGCCACTAGAAAGAAATTTCTAGTGGGTGTTGTAAGAGGCGACTATGGGAACTAAATGATCGAGGAACGGGCAGTAGCGTCTCTCTCAAAACATCACCAAAGCCTAACCGCGATTGCCAACCCGCCAGCCAAGCGTGGCAACTACTGACAAAACCCCTTCAGGGGGGAGGCCTTTGTTCAACATGGACAGTCAACGACTGATATGATGGTAAAATCTACAAGCATGGACTACGTAAACCAGGTTTGTCCTTATTTCTTACCTTGTTACTTTAATACAGTAGAGATTATATAGGTACCTATACTATACTATATTACAGGCCATGGTTTTGATTTTCAACATATTTGATAATGTCTGACGTGGCTGTCATGAAATCGTCATAGTCGTAGAATACTGACGGATCTGACGAATATATGTTATATTCGTCAGATCCGTCAGTATTTTACGACTATGACGATATATGTATTTCGTCATCACACAGTCACATACGTGGATATTGCACTATGATGACAAAATAATAAATTATGATGATTCATTTTTTAATCAAATAAATAAATAGAATAGGTGAATTCATCACGATGGGCTAACTAACCTGCCTTTTCATTATTCACCTATCATCCCTCCAGTTGCGGACTGTGATGTTGAGAAGAGCCTGCTAGCTATTACTTCTAATGCTGTGGGGCCAGATGACATAAGTCGTACTATGATCCTTCCCATTCTTGACATTGTTCTTCCCATTATTACATTGGTTTTCAATAATTCCTTGTCCTCGGGAGTTTTCCCTTCTGTCTGGAAAAACGCACACATACTTCCTCTCCCTAAAAAACCCAATCCAACATCTTTTTCAGACTTCCGTCCAATTTCCATTCTTCCATTTCTTTCTAAAGCTCTCGAGCGACTTGTCCATCAACAACTAAATGAATTCCTATCCAAGAATGATCTTTTTAATCCCCTCCAATCAGGTTTCCGTGCCGGTCATAGTACGACTACTGCTCTTGTCAAAATCACTGACGATATCCGTCATAGTATGGAAAACTCACAGCTTACGGTTTTAACATTGTTAGACCTAAGTAATGCTTTTAATACTGTCGATTTTGATATATTATTAGGAAGATTGCGCTCTCTCAACATATCTCCAGCCGTAATCGAGTGGTTTCAAAGTTACCTGAATGGACGCCAGCAACGCATTCGTACTGAAGATAGCTTTTCATCATGGTGTCGCACGCTAGCTGGTGTACCTCAGGGTGGCGTCTTATCTCCATTACTTTTTTCGTTATTTATTAACACCATCACTATTCAACTTCGCTCTTCCTACCACCTTTATGCAGATGATCTTCAAATTTACTCACACGCTCCATTTCATGAGTTAGACTCTGCGATATATTCAATAAACAAAGATCTGGCACACATTTCGAGCTGGTGTAAATCATTTGGATTAACTGTAAACCCTAATAAAACGCAGGCTATTATTATCGGGAGCCCCAACTATGTGAATGTGAATGTGAAAGGGACTCCATTTTCCGCACTTAGCCTCTCATTTGGGCCATTGTGCGTATGAGTCGTGGCTAGTGCAGCCAACCTAGCTCCGTCCAGAAGCGCAGAAGCTTCCTGGGTTCTTCACAGGCCTCACGGAGCGACCTCACCGTTCCGAGGATTTCTAAACGTTGATGGGCCACAGCCTCACATTCCAGGATTACGTGAGCTGCCGTTTCTTCGGCGTTGAAACAGCCTCGACATAGAGGGCTGTCTGTGGCTCCTATTGTGTATAGATGTTTGTTTAATGGACAATGACCCGTTATTGTCCCTATCATTGTTTTGAGGTTTTGAGGTTTTTTCTGTCTAGATGTAATAAACGTTTTGATAGTCGTTGATTCAACATAGGTACGGCCAATTTTGATTGTCTGCAATCAGTAGCCTGTATCCATCTTTGGTTTTGTATGTCAGAGGATCTTTGACGAATCCACATTCGAAATTGTGAGAATGGAAGAGGAAGGAGTGGATACGGGCCTACCACCCTCGTTCCTGAGCCTTTCCTAGCTAGTTCGTCTGCGGCATCGTTACCATAAGATCCACTGTGCCCTCTTATCCATTGGAGGATAATACGGTTATTGGAAGATATCCTATCCAGTAAATGGTGGCATTCAATTATTAGTTTGTTGTTTGTCTTGTTGTTTCTTAATGTTTTTAGTACTGCTGCGCTGTCGGATAAGAATCTAATGCTATAACCAGTTATTGCTAGCTTATGTACAACTGCAGCAGCCTCGGTTATTGCAACACATTCGCATTGGAAAATTGAGCTGTGGTCGCCAAGCGGTATGTGCATGTTTATATTAAGGTCTAAGGAAAAGACTCCAGCTCCTGAACCGTTCTCAGTTTTGGAGCCATCGGTGTATATGCGTAATTCATGTACACCGGATTGATCCTTTTCCTCTTCTTTTATTTGTACTTGGTATTTTTTGTTAAATATATAATGATTATGAGTCCTGTCACACGGAGCCGCAATCAAAGGTTGATATTCGATTGCCTGGTTCAGAATAGCAGTGTGGGGACTGTAGTGATTTTTACCCCATAGATCCAGATGCATTAGTCGGATAGCGGCTAAGGCCGCTTCCTGCTGTATGTGCAGGTCTAGGGGTGTTATGTTAAGGGCCAACTCTATTGCTGTTGTAGGAGCTGTTTTCATGCAGCCGCTGACAGAGGAGCAAACCAGTCTCTGAAAGCTTTTTAGTTTGGCGGCAGTGGTCGATAGTTTTGTCCTCGGCCACCAAACTAGTGCCCCATAGACCAACATTGGCCTGATTACAGCCCTGTACAGCCATAGAGTTATTTTTGGCGAAAGGCCCCATTTATTTCCTAGCATCTTTTTGCACTGGTAGAATGCAATTGTGCTTTTGTTAAGTTTATAGTCAAGATGTTTATTCCAAAGCAATTTACTGTCTAGTATTATGCCAAGATACTTGACTTCTTCCTTAAGTTTCAGTTCCGTATTGAAGAGTTTTGGTAGCCTGTAAGGACATGTAACTCTTCTATTTGTGAACATGATTAATTCTGTTTTTGTAGGATTAACAGAGAGTTCATGCTGTACGCACCATCTCTCAATTATGTCAAAAGCTACTCTCATGCGATCACACAGAGTACTTTCGAAGCTTCCTGTTAAAAGTACAGCTATGTCATCCGCATAACCTACCGTGTAGAGGCTGTTATCGTTGAGCTCTATTATGAGTTCATTTACGACTATATTCCACAATAGTGGTGACAGTACGCCGCCTTGTGGACAGCCCCTACCGACGATTCCTCGTGTGGTAGTATTTACAGTAAATTGTATAGCTCGTTGTTTAAGCATGTTATGTATCCATTCTCTAAGTGTTATTTCTACTCCATGTGTAGCTAGTGCCCGACTTATACTGGCAAAGTTTGTCTTGTCGAATGCCCCTTCGATGTCTATAAATGCACCTAAGGTTGGCTGCTTCGATTGCAATGCGTTGCCTATTCGAGATACTACGTTATGAAGTGCCGATTCTGTTGACTTGCCTTCACTGTAAGCATGTTGGTTAGGGTGTAAAGGTTTACACAAGGAGACTTGGCATCTAATCTCTTTGTCACATAGTCTCTCCAAAGTTTTCAAAAAGAACGAGGTGAGACTGATCGGTCGAAAGGATTTGGCCACGGTGTAATCTCCTCTACCTGGTTTAGGAATAAATATAATTTTTACCTCACGCCATTTCAAAGGTATGTAGCGGTGAGCTATACACGCTCGGAACAGCTGTACTAAATAGTCAGCTATGATGCTCCCGCTCCATTTCAGAAGGGCTGGAAATATTCCATCCAGGCCTGCCGCTTTAAATGGTAAAAAGGTACTGATTGCCCATAGTAGTTTTTCTTTATCTATAACTCTGTTTGCCACTTCCCAGTCCGAGCTGCTGGTTTCCCTTTCCTTGTATGGTTCCCATGACCACTCAGCAGTAGTCTGGAAACCTGGAAAATGTGTGGTTAGTAGCAATTCGGTTGTTTCTGTGTCGTTCTTTGTATAGTTATTATCAGGTTTCTTAAGGCAACCTATTGTATGATCTTTCTCATTAGAGAGACATGATTTTACTTTAATCGCCTGGTTATTGTTTTCTATGTTTGTACAGAAACGCCTCCAGCATTCTTGCTTTCTCCGGCGTATGAGTTTCTTATATTGTTTTTTGGATGTTGTGTATTTGTTCCAGTCTTCTTGTGACCGTTTGTTCATGGCTATGTTAAACAGTTTCCTGCCTCAACTATATTTCAAGAATTTGCTGGGAAAATCTACCTAACATAATGTTCGACGGGATATCTGTGGACTATAAAGACTTTGTAAAGGATCTCGGAATATATCTTGACAGAACGCTATCCTGGAGCACCCAAATAACAGAGATTAGTAGGAGGGTTTTTGCGATTGTGGGCTCACTCAGAAGATTACGTAATTTTTTACCTATGGCCACTAGAGTTGCGCTTGCTCACTCCCTTGTCCTTCCTGTTCTTGACTATGCTGATACCTGCTACATTGATCTCACCGAAGACCAACTTAATAAACTTGAGCGTCTCCAAAACCTGTGTATTAGATTTATATTTGGACTTCGTAAATACGACCACATCTCTAATTTTCGCACTCAGCTCAAGTGGCTCCCAATACGTCGACGCCGAGATTGGCATATTGGCTCTTCTTTATTCCATTCTATTCAATCCTCTTACACCTCACTATCTTAAAGAGCGATTTACATTTCTCGGTGAAGTGCAGAGTCACACTTCGCGTACCTCAAATAGTCTCCGTTTAAAAACCCCAGCACATACCTCCGTGTACTACACCAAATCCTTTTCTGTTCAGGCAGTGCGCTTATGGAACTCACTGCCACCGTCTATACGGAGTGCTCAATCCTTGGCTTCGTTTAAAGGACAAGTCAAATCACATTTTCTTTCACTGTAGTTACTCTTTTCCACTCCTTTGTAATTTTTGGACTAGATTTGTCATATTTCCTTGTGTGTGCTATGTATGTATTTATATGTGTATGTTTATGTATGTTATATGTGTATATGTATGTATATATGTATGTGTATGTATATGTGTGTGTGTGTGTGTATATATGTATATATATTGTTATAGTAAGTAGTTTAATAAATTATATGTATTTGATATTTTTGTGCATTACATGTTTTTGTATTTTATGCACGAAAATTATTAATTCACTCTTGCGCCACCTGCCCTTTTCTATCTGTTCTCCCTTAACTAAAGGTTGTCTGTAAGAGATTGCCCTAGCGATAAGACCGCCTTTTGTACCTTTATGTATATATTTCAATCTGTATTTATGTTACTGTATTTCATTTGAATTATTCACTTGTCATTGTATATTTTTATTTATAGTGCAATAAAGAGTTAAATAAATAAATAAATCCCTACTTTATTATAGATTGATTGAATATTATTTTTATCTATTCATGAAATAGATAAAAAAAAAACAATTGTGTATAAAAACGATTAAATTATGAAGTTATCGTATGGCCTTATCGTCTAGTCCGCTACATATAGTCAAACAAATGATAGCTCGCTCAGTTTCACAAGTTAACATCCAAAATGATGTCGAGTTGGAGTGTTATCGCGATCATTTTGTTACAGTGCTACGCGAGCCACAGTATCAGCGTGTGTGACGACATCTGTACTTGTGGTTATAGAAATAATAATGAAGATTACCTAGGTAAAGAAATTGATTGCTCGTTTAAAAATCAAGACCTACTGATTAACAATTACACTCTGCCAAATGTGGTGTGCTCGCTAGATTTGTCATCTAACAACTTGATAAGTATACAAAAGTCGAACTTGCTGCGTTCGGACACACTCCTCGAGCTGTATCTGAACAGGAATAACATAACAGACATAGCTGTGACCGCCTTCGCTTTACCTGAACTGAAGATTTTGGATTTGAGCTTTAATAACTTGGAATATATTGATCCAGAAGTTTTTAGAGGTTTGAACAAATTGGAATATTTGAATCTGGCAAACAACAAGTTCACGGCAATCAGCAGTCTTCGATTCCACCATTTGAACAATCTAAATAAAATTGTACTGGACTTTAACAGGTTAGGGCCCAGTATGATGGAGATAAACTTATTCGATAGAAATGGCTTTGGACTGACAAACAAGATCAAAAGTCTGAGCATTAAAGGAATCGATCTCGACAGAATTCCAGATAACTTCTTCGCCGATTTATACGATATACGACAGTTAACAATATCGGATAACACTTTGGAAGATATCTTCGAACTCCCGACTACTTTGGAATACTTGGATTTATCGAATAATCCAATCAAAGAAATTTCAGAGGAAGATTTCGTGGACGTTCCAGGATTAAGGAGGTTGAAACTCAACAATTTGCTGATCAAAGAAGTTCCTGATTACGTTTTCGCTCCATTGCCCGGTTTGTTGAGTTTGGATTTGGAGAGAAATAGGAATCTCACGTATTTCAGTCGTTTGGCATTTGGCCATGAGGTGTTGGAAGATGCCGACGATTTCCTTATGGAGAAATTGTCGCTCAGAGGATCGAGACTGTCGAAGCTGGACGAAGACCTTTTAAAACCCTTTGGTAGATTATTCCACCTAGACTTGCAAGGCAACCCATGGGTATGTGACTGCGACATTGTATGGGTGAAGAGGTTGCAGATAAACCCCAAAGACTACGACTACGTAAGGTAAGTTTGAATGAATATAAATAAACTTTGGTTATTTATATAATTTATATTATTACTAGCTGTATACCGCAGCTTCACCCGCGTAAATCAGTATATAAAATAGAATAGAATAAAATAAATATTTATAAAATATTCTATGTGCTGAGTTAGGATATAAACTACCCGTAGGTATACCAAATTTTATTCAAATCCGATCAGTAGTTTTTGCGTGAAAGAGAAACATATAATAACCATCGTTAAACATATATAAACCTTCGCATTTTAATAGGATTAATAATTATTACAAAAATTAATGGAATATAACATAAGGTATTTTACAAGAGGCCAAGAATGAGAGGTTTAGATATTGTAAACAAAAACTAAACGCGCCCAGTAAGTAAATATAGATCTTTTTAAATGAAATGAAATTTATTACGATGAATGTGGTAAATTTAGGTAATATTATATATTTTGTGCAACCTTAACATTCAGCCAGCTTGGCATGCAACATTTTTATTTTACTTTATTCTTTATTGTACACAAAAAATTACAAACATATAATATATATTAAATAATGGTGTACAACAGACGAGCTTAACTCTGTAAGAGTTCCCTTCCAGTTCCAGTTCTTCTTCAGTTCAAACCCTGAGTGGAAAAGAGAATTAAATACCATTATACGTATTATTACTGCAAACTATTAATTTAAAAAAGTCGTTAATAAAGAAAAAATAACAATTGAAATAATGTTCATTGCTAAGCACATCACTTGCGAATAACAAATTTTAGTTAATAAAAATATTAATACATTAAATATTAATTAATAAACATTGTAATATTTTTACATGAATATTTTTTATAGGAAACAAAAAATCTTTGTATATCTATTACACTTAGATTATGTAGATAGAGCCTCGAGTCTCAAAAACGGGTCAACTATTTGTTAGCTAATTGTCAAATTAGCTGACTCGTTTTCTTTTATCAGTGTTCTATATACTTACGCACACAATGTATCTTGACGTACTATTTAATAAATAAAATTAGTATCTACGAATTAAAAAGATGCAGAAATTATAAAATAAAATAAATATGGAAGTTATAAAGGAACCACTCATAACTATTTATCATGCAAAATTGTATAAAAATGTTGACCCGATTTTTTCGAAGCATTTGTATGGGAGACACTCTATCTACATAATATAAGTATAAAATATGTAGGTCTACAATGTACATAATGTACTTAGGTACGTACCACAGAGCAAGTAATCAAGTATGTACTAAAACACTTTTTTTTTATTTTTAGATGAGGCTTCATAATAAACGACTGTGGTTTCCTCCATCCAATCTATGTATTTTAAATTTAAATATTTGATAAAGAATGAATATTTTATAATATTATTAAAATGTTAAAACTAATTTAATATTTCTTTATTAACTTAAAACGTCCTCTACTGAAAAGTTGTCTGGAAGAGATTGCTTAGCGATAAGACCACCTGTTGTACCACTTTTCATTAATATTTACTATATTTGTTATTTTTAAGTGGTACAATAAAGTGAAAATATGAATAATTTACCACTTATCTATACAAATAAAAATAAATGACAGCACGTGTTGCTAAGCTTAAAACTCTAGGACAGCTGGACTACCATAAGCTAGACCTATTCAACATTTTTTTTTTTACAATTCGTTGAATTCCAAGCAAGGTTTTTATGAAACAAAAAATTGGCAACATTGCCTGTAAAAACCTAAAAACTCAATTTTTTTTTCATACAAACTGTAGAGAGTAGAGATTACTCAACCTCGAATACATATTATGAATATTTCGATCTTTCTTTTATTGCCCACCCCAGAATCGTATAATGCCTATCATGAGATGCGAACGAAGTTTTCAGCTACGTACAGAGTCATCTTTGAAAATTTCGAAATATGTATTAGATAAAATGAAAATTATAAACAATAATAATATTAGATTAAAATGAACACGATGACACATCTACATGACACATTTTTATTGTCATTGTACTTTCATCACTTTTTAATCTTCGCATATCTTACAGTATAACTATTTATGAATACATAAATATTTATTTATACATTTTTTTATTCTTATCTGTTTCTCACTATTGTTGTAATTATTCATGATGATATAAGAATTTTATTGAATCTTGATTCATCATACTTTTGCCTTCATAGTAATGATTTATAATAAAAAATAAGGTCATTGCCCTATTCATTATTTTTCGCGGGAATTTTTTATCTATTTCTTCATCTTTAGTCTGACTTTTAAAAAGTAAGATCCTCTTTTTCTTTTAAATTGGTAAATAAGATTAAATTACTTAACTCGTTTAAACCAAACATTTAGATATATGTACCCTTAATAGTTATGTATTTATATAAATAAAAATGAAATGCTGCTCTTTTTCAAACTGATCATAAAGAAACGGCAACCAGTTCACCCTATCGGTGTTTGCTGATGGAGTACCGATAATTGATGATAGACGTGGATGAAAATATTCTTCATCGTTAAGAGTATCACTAGAGAATGAATTAATAAATTCTTAAGAATAACGGACATTATAATGACTTGGTACATTGATGAACTCATAGCAATATTTACTTATTACGTGACTTAATCCATCCATCCGATAATACGACGTGCTAATCTCAAAAGTTTCTCAGATAAGATCACATCGACCGCTTTGCATAAACTCATCACAGTTGCGAATAATCTTATTAGATGATATTTTTATATGCTGGCTAGAGACTAGTAAAAGATGATAGGGGAGGGTGAAAGCAGATCAATCAGCACGTCGAATAAATACATCTATTTTGACGAAGTTAAGTCATCCCAATCATTTCATCTTCATTACTAGCAAAATACCCTAACAGGTCGACCTCCACACGGTTTTCTCCCTGGAAACCATCGTGGTTATTTTTTGATGAATTCATCACGATGGACCAACTGACCTGCTTCATCCTCACCTATCTTCCCTCACTGATGCCTCGATAGCCTATCCCGATAGTACAGACGGGCCGACCATTCCATTTCCATCCATTAAAAAAAACTGGACACAGGTTATTTTAAAACACGTTCTTTCTTTCAGATGCGCCTTACCACGATCCTTGTACAACAGCCGGATATTCGAGCTCGAAGATAAATACTTCATATGCAAGAGCACAAAACGATATATTGGTGTAGCTATATCTATAATCACATTATTTGTGGCCACATTCACTATTATGATGTGGATATTAAAATGTATACCCAAGAGGAAGCTTGCCAATTACAATATGTTCAATCCATACATAGCGTATACAACGCTTTCGGTTAATATGACAACATAATTAAATTGGGGAATGTGGAGCGCCCCACGTATTAATTATAAGTCTACAATTTCCGAACGAGAATGTAGACGGCTAGACGAAGAGAGATGCTACACTGCCGTAAACTTGCGGAACAGCATCTATATGTCGAGAACGAGTTTTGGTGAAACAAAATAATGTTGCGGTCACTTAAATTTGTTAATTTTATATATCTCTGATCATTTTTGGAGATCGAGTGACCGGGGAATTAAAAACTCCGTTATACACGATTCATTATAGTATTTGCTATGTATAACCCGCCATTACAAGATAAGTGAAACTTTTTTATAATTGTTTATTATTATTTTTTTTTTATTTTCAGTGGTACAAGTCGCCATCAAGCGAAACATACTCGTAAATGGCGAGACAGAGGATAATCTTGCCATATTAAAAAAATTATAAAATTAAAAAATGGAATTTAAGCTTATTGTTGCAAAATAACGCTTTTTAAACTTGATAGATTATTACAAAGCAAATACTATTGTAATTCGTGTAAGGTGAAACCAAAATTGGTGCCAGTATTTATTTTAGAAAATTATAAAATAATATAAAAGCCAATATTACGTCATCCATAAAACTCTCTTTTTTTTATAGCTACTTATCTTAAAATAAAAAAAAATCTCACTATGACAACATATTTTTATATTGTTACCTTAGTTTTCTTAAGAAATAAACTACTTAAGTGTACCTGTGAATTTTATGTTTGAATCATTAAGTAACTGCATGTATAATAAGTAAAATACACTCCTCGCAAAAATTAAGGGAACATAAAAATTTTTGAAATTTTTGGGTGATTTTCAACAGGCTGTATTTCAGTGAAAAATAATCGTACAGGAAATTTAAAAAAAGGGTTTTGAAGCTTGAAAACTCTAGTTTTCAGATTTTTTGGTGAAACAATTTTTTGAGCTCCGGTTTCCATGCAATTCTTAAACAAAGCTGAAAATAAATTTTTTCTAAATTTTCTAGGTTTCGTTTTTCACTCTATGGGCATGGAAAATTTTTTTCGAGCTACTCCATTGTATAGGTCTCTTAGCGTGTTTATTCAGCTTCAAAAATCGCTTTGGATGGCTCAATTACGACTATTTGTCTCCAAAATATTGAACTTTGAATGCAAAAGCATCCTTTTCCATTCAACTGCTAATATCTCTGGAACTACTGGTCGCACAGCAAGCAAAAATTTTTCTTAAAAATTTTCCATACCATAATAGTCGCACAGCAAGCAAAAATTTTTCTTAAAAATTTTCCATACCATAATAGACCAGTAGTTCCAGAGATATTAGCAGTTGCATGGAAAAGGATGCTTTTGCATTCAAAGTTCAATATTTTGGAGACAAATGGTCGTAATTGAGCCATCCAAAGCGATTTTTGAAGCTGAATAAACACGCTAAGAGACCTATACAATGGAGTAGCTCGAAAAAATTTTTCCATGCCCATAGAGTGAAAAACGAAACCTAGAAAATTTTGAAAAAAATTATTTTCAGCTTTGTTTAAGAATTGCATGGAAACCGGAGCTCAAAAAATTTTTTCACCAAAAAATCTGAAAACTAGAGTTTTCAAGCTTCAAAACCCTTTTTTTAAATTTCCTGTACGATTATTTTTCACTGAAATACAGCCTGTTGAAAATCACCTAAAAATTTCAAAAAATTTTATGTTCCCTTAATTTTTGCGAGGAGTGTATAATAGATAATAAGTTAGAATATAATAAATATTATAATTATAATGATATCCCGACTGATCTATCAACGCACTTTTACAGTTAATAACCTTAAATAAAAAAAAGGCTTGATTTCTTTTAAAAAAAAATATTACAGATTCTAGAGAAATCAAGATTAATATAATGACAGTCTCTTAGATACATGTTTTTTTTTTAATGGTTGAAAATGGATTGGTAACCCCGCCCGCGCTATCGGTATACACCGACGAGGCACCAGTGGAAGATGATAGGTGAGAATGAATACAGGTTAGTTGGCCCACCATGATGAATTCGACAAGAATTAAACATGATGGTTTCCAGGGGGAACCGCGTGGAGGTCAACCATTATTAACAATCCCTTTCCCCCCCTTAGATACATGTTTGTATTCCGATAAATAAGACATAACAAGTAGATATATATAATACGTATATTCATATCTACCTATATATTTTATATCTGCACAAATTCAATAAATATCTGTGATTAAATTGTAGTTCTTGGTAGTTTAATTTAAAGAATTCTAATAATTTATTTTCAAATAATCATTTAAGCCTTAGTTATCAGTATTTATCTAGTCTTTATAATGTACTTATAACAATATAATTATTTTTACCATGTTATTAAAATATAAAAACTATCTTATACAACTTAAAATGGCAAACAAGCTGAGGGCCCACCTGATGGAAAGTGATAACCGTCGCCTATAGACATGAGCAGTACTGTGGACATAACAGAGTATACTGTTTCGCCCATGATACCCCCCATGCGTTGCCATTCCTGAGGACTCGGGTGTTATTCCTCTGTACCCTGTAAATTCACTACTATGTCCCACCGTTCAAACTGAAACACAGCCATGCAAACACAACTGTTTCATGGTTGAAACACAAATGGGACAGAGGTACCCAAGCAAACGACTTTTGTACAAAGTCTCCCTCTGACTTATATATGAGAGACGACCTTCCACAAACACTGATAAAGCTCGCTGGCCAAACGTGCATGGTGGAAGCAGTTGAAGGAATATTGCACAGCAATGAGACACCATCGGCTATGATCGATTGGTTAAAACATAACCAAAAGAGAGGAAAGGGATTGTTAGTAATGGAGTCTAATAGCCCCAATGCTAGCAATTTAACTCTATCAGGTCGACCTCCATGCGGTTCCCACAGAAACCTATGGTGGTTAATTCTTGTTGAATTCGTCACGATGGGCTAAATAATCTGCTTTCATCCTCACCTATCACTGGTCTCCTGCTAGCGTATAGCGCAGGCGGGGTTACCAAACCATATTCACCAGTTTTAAAAAACATAACCAATTAAATTAGAATTTAAGTATCCATGGCATGGTATATTTATGGTAATAATAAAAAAAATTAATTAAAAAAAATATATTCATAAATTACCTGTATATAATAGAAATAATGTCGAATGAGTCAGGAGTTAGTAAAAAATATTTATGTTTTGTTACTAACTAGGCATTATATATAGCTACTAATAATTTATTACTTATTGTATTATTTTTGCACCATATACCATATGTTATGCTTTATATACAAACCCTATAGACACTATCTCCTTTCGAATTCCAAGGTTGACTGGAAGATCCTTATAAGGAATAAGTCCGCCTGTGTACACTTCTGTTATAATCTAATATTTAAACTGTAAGTGAATGGACAAAAATTTATAAATAAATAAACGTTCTAGTCGATGTCTAAATTGTATTAAATAATTATTAATATGTAATTAGATTTCTTTAATATGTCACAGTTAAAACATAACCAGTCAAATGTAGACATAATGTTTAACTATTTTTTTGTTTTTATTTAACTGTGACACAATATTAAACGAGTAACCAAATCGGTACAACAAACAGTAGGTACCTTATCGTTAACTGAAAAAGTTACCAAAGGGAGACTTTGTACAAAAGTCGTTTGCTTGGATACCTGTCCCATTCGTTTTTTTTTTTTTTTTTTTTATGCAACTTAGAATGGCAAACAAGCTGACGGCCCACCTGATGGAAAGTGGTAACCGACGCCTATAGACATGAGCAGTACCATGGACATAACAGAGTATACTGTTTCGCCCATGATACCCCCCATGCGTTGCCATTCCTGAGGACTCAGGTGTTATTCCTCTGTACCCAGTAAATTCACGCCATATCCCACCCTTCAAACCGAAACACAGCCATGCAAACACAACTGCTTCACGGTTGAAACACGAACGGAACAGAGTTACCCAAGCAATCGACTTTTGTACAAAGTCTCCCTCTGGTGTTTCAACCGTGAAGCAGCTGTATTTGCATGGCTGTGTTTCGGTTTGAAGGGTGGGATATGGCAGTGAATTTGCAGGGTACAAAGGAATAACACCTGAGTCCTCAGGAATGTCAACGCATGGGGGGTATCATGGGCGAAACAGTATACTCTGTTATGTCTATGGTACTGCTCATGTCTATAGTTGGCCTTTTACCACTTTCCATCAGGTGGGCTATCAGCTTGTTTGCCATTCTAAGTTGTATAAAAAAAAACTGAAATAGTTATCCTCTATATAGTGTTTTCAGAGAATATAATGAATAATAGATATACCATAACATTGACATTGACATTACAGCCATGCAAACACGACTGCTTCACGGTAGAAACACGAATGGGACTAGAGGTGTCCAAGCAAACGACTTTTGTACAAAGTCTCCCTCTGGTAAATCTGGTTTTAAAATAGCAAGGGGCATACATCGTTAAAAGGGAATGAGGAAAACCTGAGGAGTTCTGTTTATTTCTTTGTAAAATAAAAAAAAAAAACATGTAATATAATTACTAATATATATTAAAAAATACAAAAGTGTACAAATTGTTATACAATGTATTACAATATCATTTGTGCTTACAATATGTATAGTTAGGCAAACATTTTGTGCTCGTGTCTATAATAAAACCACGTGTACGTCTGACTGTACCTACTTCGTAAAAATATATACAAAAATTAACTTTATATTGGTTTCATTTCTTATTTAAATTACACACTTAATAATTATGCATACAAGAGGCACAAGCGAATACAAACACTTACAATTTGAGCATATTCTTTATTATATATAAATAAATTGATATTTATTAAAACCTGGGTAATTTGACTCAGTGAATTGAAGAACAAATGAGGCCTATAAAATCAAAAACAGCTACATACATACATACATATCTGTCACGCCTGTCTCCCATTAGGGTAGGCAGAAACAATGGACCGCAAAATGCTTCGATTCAAACAAACCTCTTTCGCTTCTTCCACATTCATCAATCTCTTCATACACGCTCGCCGGTTACGGGCACTTTTAATTTGGCCCTTCTTCAGCACGTCGCCTATTTGGTCGACATACGTCCGTCTAGGGCGGCCCCTACCGACATCTCCATTCATTCTTGCTCGATAAATCTCTTTCGTAATTCTTCTTTCATCCATCCTCTCCAAATGACCAAACCAACGCAACATTCCACAAACAGCTAAACGCCATAAAATCGATCTCATTTTCACACTGTACTCAAATATTTCTCATAAATAAAAATTCTATTAATTGAAATCCAAGTTATTACTAATATTCAAATTTTCTTCAATCTGATCAAAAATATAGAATATCGTTCCATATTCTTGAGAAAATATTAATTTTTTGTAGTTTCCTAAACATTTTACAGACTTGGATTTAGCTGTGATTTTGTACGCCTCAAATACAAAACAGATCCAATTTTATTCTTTTTTATACTATTGAGAACGATACACTAATTGATAGCTCCCAACATCTCTCGTGCGTGGCGTCTCTGAGGTCATGCATAATGCTAACGTGAAATTGTAACATACCGACATTGCTGTTGTAAGGATAAACAATATTGGGTAGAAGTGACACTCACACGAATATTATAATACGTTAACAGATTAGACAAATGTTTTGCTCCTCACCGCCACCTACTGGATCCATTTCTTATTGACATAAAAATTTCCCTATCTCTCAAGTCAAGTCATAGAATACACATTTACAAAATCGTAACTTAAAACGAGCGAGAAGTTCCGGAGATGAACATGAACGAACGTTGTAACACGGGGTTTTTATATATTAAGTTTTTTTTTAATGGCTGATGAATGGAGTGACAACCCCGCCTGCGCTAACGGTATACGCTGGCGGGGCACCAGTGAGGGATGATAGGTAAATAATAAAAAAGCAGGTCAGTGAGCCCATCGTGATGAATACACCTGGAACTCAGCACGATGGTTTGTAGGGGGAACCGTGTGGAGGTCGACCTGACAGGCTGTATTGCTAGCAATGGGACTGGTAGCCCGCATTACTCACGATCCCTTCCCCCAATAAGATAATAGTTAGGATAGGCCGCATAATACAACTCTTTGAAGGGTTTTTTAAAAGAGATTTTTTATGATGGGATCAGTAGCCCCGTTGCTAGCAATGGAAAGCATCCTGTTCAATTCTTCGTGAGTTCATGGCGGCTAACTGACCTGCCATTTTGGGAGGGAAAGGATTGTTAGTAATACGTACTATCAGTCCCATTGCTAGCAATATCCCCTGTCAGGACGACCTCCACGCTGTCTCCCCTGGAAACCACCAATCTGGATCCCTGGTGCATTCATCACGATAAGCTAACCGACCTGTCATTTCATTCTCACCTATCATCCCTCACTGGTGCCCCACCAGCGTATACTAACGCGGGCAGGGTTACCATTCCATTATCATTTATCAAAAAAAAAAACAACCCTAGGTCGCTAGTCGAGGTACAAATATAGCATAGAAATGACTAACGCATCTTAATCTGTGGCATATTTAAAAAAAAAATTCCAGGATGGGCATGAAATGTCTTTGTCTATCGTTGAAAGCTACGGCTTCTGATCCTAGAGTTATTAAACATTTCTGAAGTGAACACGATCCAAACAACAGTGTCGCTTCTACCTGGATATATATATCTATTTTCGGTCAATTCAAACACGAAATCACGGGAGACGCAGCATGTATAGTTGTTAAAATATACGATAACTTCCATGATTTCATAATTTCTATATATATATATATATATATATATATATATATATATATATATATATATATAAATTTTATAACTCAAGAACGGGCTCACCTATCCTATATAAATATAAATAAATGTTTAGTCTTTGTTCGGACTATTTAGTAGATGGTTTATGTGAAGTTTGCACAAAATCGGTCGAACGGTTCTTCATTTATTACATTTTTTGTAACAAATGAATTCAATAAATGGCGGATCATTTTGTTAATGGGGATTTTTGTGTCAAATTCAAACTTTTTTTAAGATTAGGATTGTGCTGTCAAATCGAAACTTTTTTCAGTGTTGACAGTACAAGAATGTTGTCGATGTCATTCATGCGGTCATTTCATTTTGGGCGTGCTTCGATTAAAGCAAATTGTCAGCGATATTGATGTTAATTTTTTTTTTTATTATTTCACTTTATACGTAGTGAATCACGTATCGGGCCGCTAGTATATTTTATGAAATCCATTATAAGTATATATACAGGGTGGAAGGGACATGTTGGCCAAAACGAAAACAGCTGATTCAGATGAACAGTCTGAATTACATGGCAGATTATTTTCCCATCGGTAATACACCACCATCATATAATTAACGATTCTTAGTATTGACGCCGCGCAATGTATTCGAAATTTTACAACGTACTGTACTCCACGTGACGCGGAATATCTACACCGCGCGGTCAAAGGCGCTTCTTCGTAGGTAGTTTTCGTACGCTCGTGACGTTGACCTTATACAGCTAATTCCGCGCATCGCGATAGGATTTAAAAACAAATATCAGGTTTTCAGTTCAGACTAATGGTTTGAATTTGGGGGGAAAGGGATTGTTAGTAATGGAAAATGAGAATCCCATTGCTAGCAATATACCTAAACAGGTCGACCTCCTCGCGGTTCGCCCTGGAAACTATCATGATGGAATTCATCATAGTGGGCTAACTGGCCTGTTTTCATTCTCACCTATCACCCTTCACTGGTGCTCCGCCAGCGTATCCTGTTAGCGCAGGCGGAGCTACCATACCATTTTCACCCATAAAAAAAAAAATTGTTGGAATTTACTGTTTCAGTTTTTGCCAACCTCTTCTTTACACCCTGTATATACATTATATTGATGCGACGTAAAAAAAAAACTAGATGTATTATACGGATAAATAGTACTGATGTTATCTGATAAGATTACAGTAATATTTGATATGATTACATTATACATAGTAAGCACAAGGATTTAGGTATATAATTTCTTACAAAGAAAATCCTTGTACTTAGCTCTATATGTTTATCATTCGACTAGCTATTGCCCGCTACTTCGTATGCGTGGATTTTAGAAGTATGAAATACAATAAAATAGGTCACTTCTTGTTGGTGTATCAAGATATACCAGATTTTAAGTTAGAAAGAATGAAGCACTTTTCACCGTTGTATTTCTGAATAGTGAAAAGTGCTTCATTCGTGATGCCAGTACAAATATACCAAAAGACGGACAAAAATCCAAAAAAAATTTTTTTTATATATATAACTTATAATAGCAAACTAGCTGACAGCCCACCTGATGTAAAGTGGTAACCGTCGCCTATAGACATGAACAGTACCATGGACATAACAGAGTATACTGTTTCGCCCATGATACCCTCCTAGCGTTGCCATTCCTGAGGACTCAGGTGTTATTCCTCTGTACCCAGTAAATTCACGCCATATCCCACCGTTCAAACCGAAACACAGCCATGCAAACACAACTGCTTCACGGTTGAAACTCGAATTGGACAGAGGCACCCAAAGAATCGACTTTTGTACAAAGTCTCCCTCTGGTAAATTGTTTTGGTTTCAATTGCTTCGTTTAGATCCCTTACATCATTGTTGTTTTTTAAATATCTCTCATACGCATAGAACCTCTAGTTACAATTTTATTATTTTACTAAGAATAAAAATAGATATAGGTAAATCATCATTAGACATGAAAGTTATTACCATAATAAACAATTAACGATCGCAGCGCCATCTAGTCTTAAACAAATAATGTTTATTCAAATAGACTTTTGTTTACAAGGTCTTTTGAAACGCCATTTTAATGATTCTGCAGCTAGGTTTAGAATGTTATCTGCTGTAAAGAGTTTGTTTACGTGTAAGATAATTTTACGTTTGTATGGGTAATCCAGATCACACACTGCGCACACATGTACCTACATACATGTCAACATCATCATCATTTCAGCCATTGTCCGTCCACTGCTGGACAGAAGCCTCCCCCATACATACATGTATATGTGAAAATTAAGTGTAACATTTTAATTATTTTTTACCCCTTCTATTGACATTTTTCTATTTTGTAAATTTATTGTATTAGTTGTTATGTGTAAATATATGTATAAATGACATAATGCACTATAATCTAGACTTTTAATATGTAAGGTCAATTTAAATAATGTAATTGAATTATAATTTTGTTTACCGGTTTTTTTTTATATATATAAAATGTAAAATATTTGCATGCCTACATCTTTTGAGGCAATTAAACAGGCGCCAAAATAATACCACGTGGCTTGTAATAATTTTAAACTGTTTAATGCAAATAAACTCATTATATTTCATTTCATTTAAATTCCGTTTAAACACAAGCAATACGCGCGAAGATTTGCGTCTCCGTAACATTCCATTGTCGATTTAACGGTCTTTTGGACTTTATCTTCTATTTAGTTATCTTCCTTTTATTAAAAAAAATTAACATTGGGTTAATTTTAATTTTAAGTAGTGATTTCTCTTTTTGTTATTTCTCTGTGTAACTTCCTTTTTTTAGACGTCAACATATTTTCGATCTTTGTTAAAAATCGATATTTTTAACTACGACTTTCTACTAAATAGAACTGAGACGTCCCGGTTCACATAAATTAAAAAAAAATCGATACTTTACTTAAAATCAGAAACTACATTTAACAAGACCATGAAATGTTTAAATAGCCAGATAAACATCCCAAAATGCACCGCACTATCTTAGCCTGGCATCTACCTAATCTACGTGTCTGTCATCGTGGTACCTACGATATAGGGTTATCTGTAGTACAGTCCTGTATATATTGATTATCAAGGTTATTTAAAAAAAAAAACTTGATAAACAGATCGTAGCCCTGTAACGTTGTAACCAAGCCAAAGTTTGTAGTTTTAAATTTGTAAAATAAACCTATGGCTCACTAAACGTTCTGGGATACTGTAAGTATTGTGAGCAATTTATAAATAAATAATGAGGGAGACTTTGTACAAAAGTCGATTGCTTGGGTACCTCTGTCCCATTCGTGTTTCAACCGTGAAGCAGTTGTGTTTGCATGGCTGTGTTTCGGTTTGAAGGGTGGGATATGGCGTGAATTTACTGGGTGCAGAGGAATAACACCTGAGTCCTCAGAAATGGCAAAGCATGGGGGGTATCATGAGCGAAACAGTATACTCTGTTATGTGCATGGTACTGCTCATGTCTATAGGCGACGATTACCACTTTCCATCAGATGGGCCGTCAGATTGTTTGCCATTCTAAGTTGTGTAAAAAAAACCAATTATGTTATAAATGTCTCAAAGCACTATTGAAATTAACCGACTTACGCAAATACAAACATATACTTGATAATTAAAATATATATGTATATCAGTTATCAATCAATAACTATTTGTTAAATCCGAGTTGAAATAAAAACAAGTCATTAACGATTTCCATTCAGAATTTGTAATATAAACATTAATGGCTTTCATTCAATAAGTTAGTTTCCATTAACGTCTTTTTAATCAATGGCTTCTATTCAAAACATTTAATTTACGACTTCCATTCAAAATCTGTCTTTTCATTAACCGTTTTCAACTATATTTTTCCCATTTTTCTTTACCTATTTTATCAATTGATAAACATAGCTTAATATATAAATCACCTGATATTTGTAAATAGAAATAACCAGATATGATAATGCATGATACTGAGAATAAATAAGTTATCATAAACAATAATACCATAATCGTTATTACAATTCTTGGTATCCTATATCAGGTTATAGATATTAGATATATTACTTTATGTTTCGGCTCCATTAATACCTACATCTTTAAAATAAATTAATAAAACAATTTCGTTCAAAGCTTAGCAATTCATATTAGACCGAGATAACTTATTGTTCCGTGTCCATGACCCATTTTACTTTGTCTGTAATCAACAAGTTTTATTCGAATACGAAGCTGCCAAATAAGACATACAGGGGGAAAGGGATTGTTAGCAATGGAGTTTGACAGCCCCATTGCTAGCAATATGCCTTATTAGGTCGACCTCCACGTGGTTCCCCCTGGAAACCATCGTGAACTATTCTCGTTGAATTCGTTACGATGGGCTAACTGACCTACTTCATCCTCATCTATCATCCTTCACTGGTGCCCCGCCGGTGTATACCGATAGCGCGGGCGGGGTTACCATTCCATTATCATCCATAAAAAAAAAATAAGATATACGGCCCGCTTGATGGGGAGAAATCACCGAAGCCCAGGAATCGGGGTTGCTAGATACTATTTATTATTTTTTTAATTGTGTCAAATATTTTTTCTCCAAATCGATTTTACCCTCAATTTTTGTTAAGTTTGACCATAAATCACAAAAAGACGATAAAGCCCGATTCCATGTTGTACTTTTAGCTTCCTTGTATTATCCCATCTTCTATTTTGCTACTTTCATACATATATCATAAAGCTGCCAAAAAATTTACCCAAAATTCTCCAAGCCCATTAAACTTTTCTTCCATTTATTTCTACAAAATATCGCGAACAAAAAATTTTTAGCCCAAATTGCAAAAAAAGGTACCCAAACTGGCAACGCTTTAGGGGGAAAGGGATTGTTAGTAATGGAGACTGAGAATCCCATTGATAGCAATATACCCAACCAGGTCGACCTCCTCGCGGTTCTCCCTGCAAACTATCATGGTTAATTCCTGATGAATTCATCATGATGGGCTAACTGGCCTGTTTTCATTCTCATCTATCACCCTTCACTGGTGCTTCGCCAGCGTATTCCGTTAGCGCAGGCGGGGTAACCATTGCATCTTCACACATAAAAAACGCTGCCATAAACGCTTGCAACACCAGAGACGTACACAAAGCTAACCTTGGTGGAAGGTGTTATTGAAACAAAACAGTGTGTGACTTTCTCTTTGTTAACAGTGTAATTGTGTGTTCATTTGTACCAATCAAACGATTTATCTATTAATTTAATAATTATGCCGATAAATAGCGGCATCGTCATAGCAACAAGTATTATTTAACACAAGCGTGCCGTACACCTGTGCGAGTGGGCTCGCAGCTAATAGAAAAAATATTACAATAAAAAAAAGCATGCAGTTTTAATTTTGGAACCTAATTGAATACCCCAACATGGCAACACTTACGTATGATTTATATGACATATTATTTATATTTTTGAAGTTTTAAATTGAAAACTTAATAACAATCTAAGTTAATCAAAAGACAGGCATGTGTGACATTTTTTTTTAAATCTTCAACAAAAAGTCCTGGCTATTAAAAAGTGTAAAATGCAATAAATACTTAAAACGAATATCAAGTTCTAAATTCAAATTTAAAAGGGATTACATTTATTTACTAACTCTGTGACTATGCAGTATTTATGATATACTAAAATGATATCAAATATGATACTATTTATCATAATTCTAATATTGTTTATGTATTCATATTAGGCGGAAAATCATACTGCCATGCAAAAGTTTTCCGCCTTAGGGCCCATGCACACTGGTCACCGAAACGATAATGTATATTTTAGCTATTTTACATATTAATATACATATATAAAATAACTTTATAATATCAATTTCATGAAAGTAATTTTTTTTTTTAATCCATTAGAATTATTATTGATTATAGGCATTTGTTGAAGTCGCGGTCCCGTCAGCATCAAAACTATTGCGATACTGGTTTCATATCACTTTTATACCATAACGTTAGAAGTATGATTTTATTAAATAATCTCATGGAGTATTAATGTGTTTTAGAATCTTTAAAGAAGCTAATGTATAGACTACGAAGATGCAATAAATTTCCCCTGCAATCCCCATACGAAATAATAATGACACTGTTTAAATGTTTTGTAAACACACATTACATTTTAATGTAATAACTGTTGGCTAATTAGGTAATTACATTATAATATATCAGGATCGCGCTCGTGTTACAGCCGCTCATGATTAAGGGTCACGAAATGATGCCGAAACTAGTCGAACTTTCTCGATCTAATTACATGTAAATTAAACCTGTAATTACTTCATTAAAAAATATTGACATTACTTTGGAACTTGTATCATAAAATAAATTCGGTCTCGGCCTTAATGCCATAATCTAGTTATGTACACCTGTGTTATCTACGTATAATATGTATATAATCATAAAAATAAAATGTACTTAGGTATGCGTGTCAATTGTCTAGTACAAGCTTACTTAATTTGAGAATAGATGGCGCTGTGCGATGTATCCGATGGAATTTATTATTCACTTCAGTACTAACGCGCTTCCGTGACCTTAACAGCACATACGTTAAACCATACACTAGTAATTTTTCACACAATACAACTGATAATACTATACAACTAATAATCACGTGTCGACACTGATGAGTGTGTATAACGCTTTATTTTATATATTTTTTATGACAAATCTTGTGCAAGGATATGTGCCTCGTATCATCACCTTTGATGAAGGATTTGTGATCATCACAGAATAATTGATTCAGTTTAATGTTTATTAATTTCTCTCTTTAGTGATCATATGTAAATTACATTTATTAATATTCATTATAAAAAATTTAAGGCATATTTACAAGGCATATAAGTGGGAGTTCGCGAAGCTTGCTATAAATAGGAATAAATATTATTAATCTATGATATGGTTACAATAAATGTCTTGTGTGCCTCGGCATAGAATGAGTCGCCCCTTCCTTTCCCGTGGGTATCGTAAGAGGCGACTAAGGGACGACGAGAGATGGACAGCAGCGTCCCTCTTAGAACATATCTAAAAACCGCGATTGGCAAACCGTCTGCCAAGCGTGGCAAGTACTGACAAAACTCCCCTTATGGGGAAGGCTTATGTCCAGCAGTGGACAGTTAACGGCTGAAATAATTTAAAAAAAATGTTGCAAATACTAATACTCAACAGTGGTTTAATAACAGGCGTCGCTGTACTGCAGTCTATATACTGTGAGTCGATATGTAAGCGTATTATACTAAACTTATCTTGCTCTAGTTTGCTGCTTGTCACATTCACTAAATACTTCGATAGTTGTTACTTCGATATTCATTAGACATCATTCTGGATACATTTAACACAATTATACTTCAGGGGGGAAAGGGATTGTTAGTAATGGAGATTGAGAATCCCATTGCTAGCAATATACCCAACCGGGTCGACCTCCTCGCGGTTCCCCCTGGAAACTATCATGGTTAATTCCTGATGAATTCATCATGATGGGCTAACTGGCCTGATTTCATCCTCATCGATCACCACTCACTAGTGCTCCGCCAGCGTATCCCGTTAGCGCAGGCGTGGTTACCATACCATTTTTACTCATAAAAAAAAAAAGATAGTGAATCTTGATCATTGACGTCAGCCACTACAATGATGTATATAAAGTCATTTTCACTGATTAGATCACAGATAGTGACTGTCTGTGATCTCTATATAGGGTTACCATTTCACTTTCACCCATCAAAAAAATGGGTTCTAATTAAAATATAGTAAAATTATAAAAAAAAAATGCATACTGTTATCATGAATACGAGTTTGAGATCAAGAACGTCTTAAATTTCAAAGGGCTAAAAGCAATTTTGTATAAAAATTCAATTCAACTAAGTTTTTTTTATAAATGTAATAAATGACATAATATGTTGGATTCCAGAACGAAATATGATTGCATGTTCTCTCTAAAGAATTATCTACATAAAAAAAAAATACGAAAGAGATTTATCCAGCAAGAATGTATGGAGATATCGGTAGGGGCCGCCCTAGACGGACGTATGTCGACTAAATAGGCGACGTGCTGATGAAGGGCCAAATTAAAAGTACCCGTAACCGGCGAGCGTGTATGAAGAGATTGATGAATGTGGAAGAAGCGAAAGAGGTTTGTTCGAATCGAAGCATTTGGCGTTCCATTGTTTCTGCCTACCCTAATGGGAGACAGGCGTGACAGATATGTATGTATGTATGTAAAAAAAAATCTTATGCAGCTTCTATTAGGTATAAACAATTTGTTGTCAGTCGATGATAAAAAGATATCATCAGTGATGATGACGATAAGATGACACATTCAAGATACACAAAACTGATTTCTGTGAAAATATGATTAGTGATAGACCACTCGACAAGTCATAACAACACACGTATAAACAATGGAAGGCAAGTTTTTTTTTTCTTTTATACCACTGAAAACTCTAAAGAAATCTCTAAAGAAACCTCTTTATTCCCCTTTTGAAGTACAACTTGTTCACTTCTTTCCTTGTTCATATTAAAGTTACCATAAAAAATAAAAAGCGATCGAGATAGGATTATATATCTATATAATCCTTATTTGTGTTTTATAAAGCACTATGTCTCGACTTTAGAAGTAAGAAAGCGCTATGAATTATATATTGGGGGCTTATTACAAAATAAAAAAAAATACCGGGTCAGATCACGTGACCACAAACTTGTCTATTTTGTCTATGATTTTAATACCAATATATAAGACGATACCCTTTTTAAACTATAAAACTCGCAAGCTCTCGTTAAGCAGTTGTATTTGCATAGCTGTGTTTCGGTTTGAAGGGTGGGATATGGCGTGAATTTACTGGGTACAGAGGAATAACACCCGAGTCCTCAGAAATGGCAACGCATGGGGGGTATATCATGGGCGAAACAGTATACTCTATTATGTCCATGGTACTGCTCATGTTTATAGGTGACGGTTACCACTTTCCATCAGGTGGGCCGTCAGCTTGTTTGCTATTCTAAGTTGTATAAAAAAAAACGCTGGAGGTTGGAGGTCTAAATAATTCTGTTTATAGGCGAATATATATATATATATATATATATATATATATATATATATATATATATATATATATATATATATATATATATATATATATATATAACCACCGATCTTTAGACCAATAATTTCTATGGGATATCAAACAGAATGTCCCCATATACTTATAACCTGAATCTAAATATCCGATAATTCCCTTGTGGTCCCGGCATAGGATAAGCCACTCCTTCCTTCCCCGTGGGTGTCGTAAGAGGCGACTAAGGACGGCAAGACATAGGCAGCAGTGTACCTCTTAAAACATCTCCAAAGCCTGACTGCGGTTGCCAATCTGCCTGCCAAACGTGGCAACTACTGGCAAAAACCCTCAAGGTGAAATTTTAATCTAGAGAATGCAACTTACAATATCATTGTTTAAAAAATCTGACGTCAACAAAGAGATAATTTTGCAAAATTACAATTTATCCAATGTAATAATCGAATTATCAAGTATTAATATTTATCAATAAAACAATTATACTGAACGTGTAACGTGTTTTGAAATGTGCCTTGTGTAAAAAGTATCTATTGTGATTGGTTGAATCAATCGTACAGAGATAGTCTCGGCTGATCGGCTGTTAAAAAAAAAAAACGAGAGTTCTGTACATTTTCCCGAAATGGCATTAAATTTACAATAGTAGCATAGGTTAATGAGAAGTATAAACTTGATATGTTTGTACGAATCGCACTCGCCTGTAATTATGTCTAAAAAGTAAATCAAAGCTGACTTGAACTTAGTCTAAAATGATCACTGGTGATTCGGAATACAGTTCTAAAACGTGCCATATTAGCAATTTATGATATTAACAACCCTTTAGACAAGTAGAGTATAAGGGTATACATGGTATAAGAACCTGAACGTTGTCACATTCTTTCACATGCATGCAATAACGTGAGTCTATCGATATTAGTTAACGATTGCATGAGAAACAAGACATGGCAACATTTCATTCTATCTCAAAGATTTATTTGGAGATAACCAATAAAATAAACAAATAAATAAAAATAGAGATTCGTTTACCAATTTTCTACAAAAAAATAAATATAATAATTATGCTTTATGTATCTTTTTTTTTCTCTCTTTCAAACATCTATTCATTTGTATGTACTGTACGTACAAATATGTTATCATTCGAACGCATTTTAATGACGTATTTCTCTATTCTATTCAGATCTATAGTAATCGCTTCTTTACATATTAACCATCTACTTATATTAGTTAAATATCAAACTACTTATGATAATTAATCTATTTGTGCATAATTATTGTACTTAGAACTACACATTAAAAATATAATATATATATGACACAAAATTTACAATACTTCATATAAAGTGTAAATTCATAAAAAAAAATCTTAAAACTACAAATACATATCAAGTCTTCAAAACGGCTTAATTTCACACACCTTACATCTATTTTATTTAGAATAATCAATTTCAATTGCACAAAGTCATTTTTTTATCAAACATTTAATGTCAATTGAGGACATTTTTAAAAAATTCTGTAACTTAATTATAAAAAAAAAATCAATGGGTACGGACCACAGATAACATAATCTATCTCCTTCATTACATAAAGGTATGTACAGATGATGAACTCTTTGTCCACAGATGAAGTTTCTCTTCGCACAATCTGTCAAAAGATGTGCGTTGTCGTAGACATGGGAGTTATTGCTAGTATTCATTTATTGAAATATTTTTTTGTAAATAATAGACAGCGATTGTAAATCTCAATCACCCAACTTCACAACTGCTTCTATTTTCTATTGAAAATGAAATTTTAAATATGATTTTTATGATCAGTGTGTTAAAGTCTAGAATTAATTCGCTTTTACGATTCAGTCAATAGTCTGAGATTTCATTTCACCACTAATCAACCGCAGCCGATGACTCACGAATACATTTGAGCACAGCGACTATGAGTATGAAATTATTTCATTAAACGATATTTTATAGCAGTCTCTGTGAATTATATACATGACAGAATGTTATTTTACAGGCTACTTGCAAAAAAATCATTTAAATGCTTAAAGCGATTAAAAATTTACCTGTAATTTTTAATCGCATTAAGTCCCGATAGTGTATTTAAAATACTTGTAAAATATTTCAAGTCTACATTGTAACTTGCAATTTTGGGCGTTTTATTATAACTAGACTAAAATGTATTAATTATGATTCTTTTAATAGATTCAAATAACTGGACAGAGTAAGCAAAAACAAAGAGAAATTATATCCGTAGACAAAATGTCTCTTGTCTACACAGGCAATAAATAGATAAATAAAGCAGCTATCAAACCATAATCAAAATAATACTTTGTACTAATGATTGACGTCGTCGTAGAGCCTGGCACAAATATGAACCTTATATCGGATCAACGATAAAGACAAACGACGCACTTCTTTTTTTATACCATAGACAATGACAAAAACAATTCCCGCCAATTTTATTCACAGAATACAAATTTTATAAAACGAATTAGCCTACTCGATACTCTACATTCCTTCTATTTACATTAAAAACAAGCGTAAATAGCTGCCCAGTGGCAAGTAAAATTTGAGCTCAGTTCCACACTTACTAATAAAAATCTCCGACGTACGCCTATTTTAGCTATTAAAGTCTATTGTCTTTATCTTTTGCACTAATTTCTCAACATGAAAGAAAGTGTGAAAACACTCTAATAATTAACGTAAAAATTATGAACATTGCCTGGTTCCTCATAACGAAGAGTACTCTAGCTTGAGAACCAGCCGTATTAGACAACGAATTTATCTATAGAATCATTTCGATTAGCACTCACATAAGATAGAAAAAGACAGCACACATCGCCATCTCATTCTATCACCTGGATTCGCTAGCGATAACGATTCTATTAATAGATTCGTTTGTACTTTTTCTAGAAGGGGCAAGTGATTTGTATGGTTACTTAACACATATTATTATCGAAATGGTTAACAGTTATTTAAAGAAATTAGAACTCCAACTGAATTAATTAATGACTGGCTAGTGGACATCTTAACAGCCATTCGTTTTCCTATTTGAAAACTTTGTCTACTACGAATGCATATAAGCGGCTTTGTCACCGCGCAATATTAGTGACTAACAATTCTCATTTGCACAGAGAGCGTTTATAAACCTCATATTATTGTAGCGAAACCACCATTACTTCACTAAGGCATTAGTAACGGAAGATTCATTATGGAGGTTAACCTTTCGCTTCGTCCTATCTCAACTTTAGTTTAACTTCAGTCAGTAAATCACTTGGTGATAATATTGCATTATTAATCTCATTTTATAGTGTTACCTATGTGTATTTATAAAAACGAAAGAAAAAAATTCAAATTAAAAATTGAGGGTAAAAGAAAAGGAGAAAATATTTCTTTATCTAAGTTTAAACGTCCGTCGTTTCGATGAATAAGGCGGTAACGTCTGCAAATAAATTACTAATCTCTAAACAATCATTGGCTTGTCGTTTCGAAGTGAGATTCTTAATCTAAATAAAATCTAAATGTCATACGTATCTGTGGCCATCCCTGCTCGGGCAGTGGTCGTGTCAGACGGACGTCTCGGAGTTGAGCCGCAGCACGAACCTGTTGCTCTTGGGATCGACCACCTCCTCGGCGAGGCTGAACTTGGGCAGCCGCTTGACGGAGCACAGCAGGTAGACGTCGCCCTGGCGCAGCTGGAAGTGCACGCCGGCGGCCAGCGGGCGCGCCAGCAGGTGGTCGGAGATGAGCGCCCAGCGCTGCAGCGCGCGCGCCTCCTGCTCGTGCGCCAGCACCGGGCCCTCCACCACGAACGGCTCCACGAACGCGCGCGGCGACGCGTCCTGCGCCAGGCAGCGCGCCAGGTGCGCCAGCACCTGCACCACATCCTCGGTAATGCCACCCGCCTGCCCTGCCAGCTCCACCTCCACGTGCTTGCCCCCGGTGTATTCATCACTATAGGCTACCTGACCTGCTTTTTCATTCTCACCTATCATCCCTTACTTGGGTCACGTAAGCGTAAACCGTTAGCGCAGCCGGGGTTACCATTCTATTTTCATTCATAAAAAAAATATACACGATCGTCAGTAGGCCAAAACGCAACTTTTGAGTAATATCGCGTCAGTGACGTCACAGGGAAGTAAACAATCATCTAGTGTCAATTATATACACTTTAAATATAGATCTGGTGTCTGAATTATTAAAAATAGCCACCATTCTTATTTTCTCTGTTATTTGACTGACATCTATCGAATAGAACTATTTTTAATATATGTGTATGAAGACATTTATTCACATACATATATAATGTAAATTTATATCATCATGTTACGGATGGAATATAACAGTTGAATTGCAGAAAGGATTTAAGCCAAGTTAGTAGATACTCATTGTCAAGATAGGAAAGCATCTCAAGTAGGAAGGCATTGAACTAGTATCATCGTTTTCACTGAGGGAGAATCAATAGCAAGGGTAAATATTTAGATCTAAGTGGATTATAAGCTAAGGGTTTCGAGTGCTGGGAAGACACTGAACTAGTACTATTTTCACTGAAGAAGTATCGATCGCAGGGGTGAAATTCATGCCTCCAGGGAAAGTATTAACTGAACGTAAAGATTCACGCTACATATGGGATACCATTCGAACTAAGCCATCGACAGGGTGTGGAGGGTGGCGGTGGCAGTAGTGGCAGTGGATGCGGGCACTCACCGAGTCGGCGGAGTGTCGCGGCTGCTGGCGCGTGGCGCGCAGGTACTTCTGCAGCGCGCGCGCCAGCGACGGGAACACGGCGGCCGCCGCCTCGCGCGGCCCGAGCACGCCGCTGGCGGCGGAGGCGGCGGCGGCGGCGGCGGGCGCGGCGCGGAGGCGGCGCACGTGCGCGAAGGCGTCGTCGGCGGCGGCCAGCAGCCGCGCGCGGCGCTTGCGCACGCGCCGCTCGCGCTCCGCCTCCTCGTAGTAGCGCTCGTTGTGCGCCGAGCCCGCCTCGCGCCGCCGCCCGCCGCTGCCCGTGCACGACCCCGCGCCCGTCCTGCCGCCGCCAACAAACACATTAGCCATATACTAGTTTAATACTGATTTTCACCTCGTCAAAAACTTGGAGGGAAAGGAATTGCTAGTAACAGATCTTTTCCATTATTAGCAATACACCCTACCGAGTCAACCTCTCTCCTGGAAACGATCATAGTTAACTCTTGTCAAAGTCGTCGCAGTAAGTCAGTCAACCCGATTTCGTCTTCAGCTATTATCCACCAGCGTATACTGATAGCGCAAACAAGGCTGCCATTCGATATTTACGCATTAAAAATCCTTGTAAAATATAATTAACATATCCTTTATGTCGGTCTGCAGTATGGTTGTCCTACACTCCAAAATAATATTAAATCTATCGTTTGAACATAATTTTGCAAGCACCAGATACAAGCCTCTTTTTCAGCTTACATTTTTAGATACTTTCATATTTATACATTTTAGATATAAAAAATACTGTGAAACTAGTTGTATTAATAATTATTATAAATTCTATAGTTTTCATATAAAATGCTGTAACTTCATCAAATTCTAAAATTAGTACCTGACTAACAGAATATTTATCTACTGCAAATCCCTAATTTACAGCCTCATTATTTATTTACATTTATAATACTTATTACACTCTATTGATAATATAAACGTCCGACAAAATTACATACCTTGGTTGCCCTGAGGATGGATTTGTATTTGAACTGTCTACGTCATAAAACTTGATGCTGGACTGCGCCCTCCTCTGAGATTTTGATATTGGTATTTTCTCCAAATATGGATTATAAATTGGAAACTCCGTATAATACTTCTGTAAGACCCACACGGCAGCCCTCTGTATACTCAGCTGCCCAATAGAATATGATCTACTTTCTCCATCTGGACTCCTCACTACCTTTATATAATACACTGGTTCCAGATGCCGTATCTCCATTAGAATGACAGCTACATAGTGTATAAAAAGCAGTGTATCTGCAAAATTGGATACGTATCCAACAAGTGACTTGTAATCAATAGCATCTTCGCCAACAGCCAACGCCTTCGTTGCTTCCGTTATTTGTACAATATAAAACAACCAGTAGGAAAATATACATACAGCTACAATAACTAGTGTCATAGCGCGAAATACAAAGATTCTTGGTAGAATAGCATTTCTCGGTCTTAAAAATACTGCCCAAACTCCTATGGCGAGTAAGACAAGCTTGAACGCCAATGATAACAAAATACCTTTACACTCAGCAGTACATGCGAGCAATTGTATTCTTTGACTTGGTTGTATTGCTATATTATCAGATAGGTCAGGGAAAAACCCTATTTTGGGCAACACAACCATTGTTAAAGGACTCACAAATGATACAAAAGCAAGTCCGAGCGATATTGTAGTGCCAAAATATCTGGAACAGAGAAAACCTAATCCCGTATCATTCTCCATTGGCCAATTGCCGATATCCTCCATGGATTGGGAGCCTTCAGATGTGTTTCCAGTTACAGCGGTGGTCGTTTCTCCCCAGTTCTCATCTTGGGGTAGAATTTGTACTTCAATAACCTCTTGTCCATCTCTTCCCATTTCGGGGTTAATATTCACACTGGTTTGGAATGGGGCCATTGTGTTGTCTCCACAGTCTTTTCTTTGCGATTTAGTACTTCTGAAATAAAATATCAATATGGTTCAATAAGTTGCAATAGCTAATTTTAAACTTGTAAAATCAGTTTGTATCTCAAAACAAATAATAATAATTACACTGAGATAAATTCCATTCTATAAAACTTTCATTATATTAATAAGAATTGCTTATACTTCAATATATCATCAGTTAACTGACCACTGTCAAACATAGGCCTTCCCCTTAAGGAATTTTGCCAGTAGTTGCCACACTTGACAAGCGGGTTAGTGACCACAGTTAAGTTTCACAATTTTTTTAAGATGGACACTCATGCCCACCTCTCTCAAGTTCCTAAGTTCCCATAGTCATCTTTAGCAACATCCATAAAAATGGGTGACCCATTCTGTGCTGAGACCTCATGGTGAACTTATTTACTTTGTTATTTCTTAAATAAAGTAGGCATGTATTTTAGTCAATAAAATGAACAACAACAACTAAGGCAAACAAGTTTTTATGTAAAATTATTAGATATTATTTTAAAAAAATATTAATTAAGAATCTTCTCCCCAAGGAATGTTTCAATAAGATTATTTACCAATAAGACTGCTTTATATACTGCTACAGATAAATAAACACTAAAACTTTCACAATAAAATAAATAAAAATATCCTTTACTTTACAATTTACAGTTTCGGTTTGAAGGGTGGGATATGGCATGAATTTACAGGGTACAGAGAAATAACACCCGAGTTCTCAGGGGCATGGGGGGTATCATGGGTGTAACAGTATACTCTGTTATGTCCATGGTACTGCTCATGTCTATAGGCGACGGTTACCACTTTCCATCAGGTAGACCCTCAGCTTGTTTGCCATTCTAAGTTGTATAAAAAAAAACTTTAAATTATACTTTATAATAGTACTACTTTGTTTAGATAATTTGTTGTAATCCTTATATGCCCCTTTTCATATATTTCTACTCCATGTCAATCAAGCATGTTTTTAGTTTATAAACAGAAAATAAAATCTACATATAGTTTTATACAAAATATATTCTTTAGTATTTTAGATTATTAGTTCCAAGCAATATGAATTTTAATTTTATCTTTATTTGCTCTCCCAGTAATTGTTACACTGATAAGATTTAATATTAAAATTACTGTCTATTTATACTTTGTGTACAATCATTTTAAAGGAAACACAGCATGCTAATTAACAAATAAACAATAATACGGCATAACAAACTCTTGAAGTATTTGACATTGGTATAGTTTTTTAGATTCAATAGATGATTGCTTCACATAAGTTTTAGCTATTTAAATTTCTATGCTTTCTTTTTGTGCTAATATATATATATATATATATATATATATATATATATATATATATATATATATATATATATATATATATATATATATATATATAATATATATATATATATATATATATATATATATATATATATATATATATATATATATATATATAACCTAAATAAAACATATATTTTGAGAAAATGTACTTCAACTGTGTCACTTCAACTTTTACACTTAATCATATGCATTTTCATTCAAAACTGGTTCACTTTCTTTGCTAATAAACATTTTGACATTAGTAACTATTTACTTGCGAAAACCGATTATATACCCAAAAAAGTGAACCATTAACTTATTAAGACAAAAGTACCTGGTGCTCCGGTGTGTATGCTGCCTGTGCCTTGAGCTGCGCCGAGACCGGCTACTCAATTCGGATCTCACAGATTCCGTCTCCATTATTGTGATGATCCGCGAATATCCTTTCCTCTATCTTATCCATGAGCATATTCACTGGCACTCCTGTAATAATATATGACCACTAAGTTTAAAACAAACACTGCACTCAAGAGGGCAATTAAAATGCTTGGGGCTTCACGGATCCTGAGCATGCAGAAATTGTCTTTAAACACGAGATACACATCCAAATCTTCAAACAACAGCAAAAACAAATCACATCTTACATTCACTATTTCATTAATTTGCCAAGAGATCGTAGAAATTACCTTCTCATTATTAATTTACGATTTTTATAATTGAAGTCTCAGTCAGTCACTCATGTCGATCGGTGGAATTCATATTGTATTATACGGCCAATTACAAACGTAAATAAGAAAGTCTCTGTTTGCTATTTTTTCACTCTTGTATAATGGTGTATGTCCGACTCTTTCTAACGGAAAAGCCGCTCATACTTCTCTGTATTTAATCGCATAATATTCACTAGTTGCGTTCAGAAACTTGAAAAATCGAAAAAAAATTATATGAAACCTCATAAATCACTTGCAAATCTATTGCCGATTGTTAGACAAAGAAGACAGCGTAACCGTTTTTGTCCATTTGTCCTATGAGGAGCAATAAATAGATACATGAACCCAAACTTGAATGAGTCAGGATATTCTCGTAAACTTGATAACTCGCAAACTATTTTGTCACTCTATACAACACTAGTTAGAAGTTCACTCGAGTACTGTTCTGTTATTTGGTCTCCTTTTTATCAGAACTACATTGACAGAATAGAAGCAATTCAAAAACGCTTTGTTAGATTCTTGAGCACTAAGTTTGATCTGAGAAGGAAACTTCATTCGTATGAATTAAGACTTAATTACTTTAATATAAATTCTCTTATAAATAGAAGATCTATGTCTGATTTTATTGCTCTCTGTAAAATAATAAATTATAAATGGGACAGTAGCACATTGTTGAGCATTATTTCATTTCGTATAGGTAATAAAAGAATACCAAAATTATTTTATATACCAATTTATAATAATAATGTATCGTATCACAATGCAATTATCCGCATGTGCAGAAAATATAACAATGTATGCAAGGAGCTTGATATTTTCCAACAATCCTTGCAAAGTTACATTAAGGCTGCCAATTTGTTACTTAAAATTTATAGCCGTCATTCTTTTAATGTATATAATATCGAATGTTATGCAGAGCAGTTATTGGAGTGCAAATTTAATGCCGTTTTATGTAATATTTATTTTATAAATGTATCAATTTGTAATCTGTTGCCTTGCTATAAATAAATAAATATTTAAAAAATATTGATGTAATCCTTAGTCTATGATATTATCTATGACGAGTCTAAAATACCATGGCGGTAATTTTGAAAAATATAGAACAACAGTGATTACAACAATGATAAGTAATGATAAGATACCACACCCATTGCAAACTGATAACTCACACGCTGTCCGGATTACATGTTTTAGTCATGAAGCTATTGTTATCGTTTAAAAAAAAACATGGAGTCGGAAATAAATTCTAGTGTGAATCAAAACGAAAGTCGTGAAAACAGAGTAGTCGACTTACATTTGGATAGAGTGGTCGCGTCACAACCAGAAATCGGTCCAACTCCCCCAGATGGGGGGTACGGTTGGTTGATTGTTGTATCAGCAGTGGTGTATCAAATCACAGTACCCGCTATACTTACCTTGTATGGATTAGTCATTTTAAAAGGTTTAAGAGAAGTGGACCACGAGGAAGGAGAGACATTGAAAATATGGGATGCCGATATAATGTTAGTACCAGTTATGACGACGATCATTAAACTACTGTTGGATTCATGGAGCAGACTTATAGTGAAAACGTTCAACATGCCTCGGTTTATAGCCCTGGCGGGGCTGTGCCTCACCGTGGCCGGTGTACTGTTGTCCAGTTACTCCACTAACGTTGACAGTAACGATCATATTGTAAACATATTCGCTGGCATTTTCGCAGGTAAATATTAGCTCATAAAATGTTGTTTTTCGTCATTGCCTGCTGAAATATAAAGAACTAGGGGCGGGGGAGGGGGATATGAAAATGTATAAAATCAATTAATTAATTTAACATCGTCAAAAAAACAAGTGACTTTGGAATAAAGCCCGTAAGTTGTAAAAAAAAGTACCGAACACCATAAGCAAGTAATTCGACCATCAGTACCGAAGTACTAGCGAAGATATTGTTGAATGTAGATAGATGCTTTATTAATATAGGACTAATAGTTTTAATTATAATGCTTGTTAATTCTTACTCGACATTTTATTCTCATCAAGATTAGTTAACACAGAGCAGAGTAAAACATTATGTTCGGAAACACATTACAACAGATATCATGTAACATACACACAAAATATATACAATAATCAAACCTCTCTGCTTGATTCATAATGATGGAGATACGTTTTATGGAAACGTAATAGTATATATTTACCAGAGGGAGACTTTGTACGAAAGTCGATTGCTTGAGTACCTCTGTCCCAATCGTGTTTCTACCGTGAAGCAGTTGTGTTTGCATGGCTGTGTTTCGTTTTGAAGAGTGGAATATACCATAGAGTGAATTTACTGGGTACAGAGGAATAACACCTGAGTCCTCAGGAATGGCAATGCATGAGGGGTATCATGGGCGAAACAGTATACTCTGTTATGTGCATGGTACTGCTCATGTCTATAGGCGACGGTTACCACTTTCCATCAGGTGTGCCGTCAGCTTGTTTGCCATTCTAACTTGTATAATAAAAAAAAAAACACAACATAATAGGAAACATAATAGTTTTTAAAGGCCACGTAAACCTGTCATCCGATCATATAAGTTTTTCATATACTCATAGGTCATGGAATGGTAACCCCACTTGCGCTATTGCTATATGCTAGCGAGCCACCAGTGAAGGATAGGTAAAGATGAAGCAGGTCAGTTTTCCATCGTGGTAAATTCATTAAAAATTTGCTGAATTCACCACGCACACATTTGCCCCTGGAAACCACGATGGTTTCCAGGGGCAAATGCGTGAAGGTTGAACTGTTAGGTATATTACTAGTAATGAGCCTGTTAGATCTTATTACAAACAACCCCTTTCTTTCTCTTTATAAGTATTTTTGATGGCAAAACGATAACAGTTACAACTACTTACCTACCTATCTATTTATGTTTTCAGGAATGGGATGCGCTCTAACAGGACAGCAAACAGAAATGATAATAACAATCTACTTCAGGGAAAAACTGGTGATACCGCAGCGGCTGATCAGGATGGCGCCAACTATAGGCAACTGTCTTGTGCCCATTTTGGTCGGTTACCTGTGCACCTTATATTCGGGCGATGCAGTCGTGATGATATACGGAGCAATTATTATGCAGAATTGCTTTTTCTTAGCATCATATACTAGACCTGTGTACATAGAGAAAGTCATTAAAACTACATATAGGATGCTCCAAGATGCAATTGAAGATGATGATCAAGTTATATTTTCGAATCAGAACCGATCAAATGAAAGACAAGAACAGAGGCCTGCAGCCGCTGCAGGACCAAGTGGACAAGAAGAAGATGCGAACGACGTAGTAGTCTTCAACTCCAAAAGAAATGCTAAAGAAATCATGGACCCACAAATTCAACAACGCGAGAAGAAGATAGTCATTAACGAGAATAGATTTTCCTCAGATTTTAGCACGATGTACACCGAATTTCCATCTAATAATAGATTTTCGTCAGACTTCGGTGCCCTTGATGTGACCAGCTATAGCAGGATCACTGGTTACCAAGAACTCGAGAGTATAGACAGGGACGGGCCAAATCCTCAACCGTTGTACAGGGAAACAACAGTAAATTCCCCAGAAAATAGTGTAGTATTTGCCACAGAAATGACAGAAGGCACCATAAGGAGAACTGGAACGTTAAAAAAGAATATTATAGCAATAAAAAGCATGTTGCTGGATCTCAACTTCTACTTGTACACATTGCTTCATCTCTGCACTACATTTTCTGTCCTTGTACTAGGAGTTGTATTTCCGCTTCTCGTTTGGCAACAGAATCCGTCGATGAATATTTGGGGGGTATGTAGAATTAATTAGAAATTCTCTAACTTCTCCTTATTATAGCAGTTCTTATAGTCCAATGTTGTTTCAGGTTTCAAAAATGTTGTCAATGGCGCACGGTTCGGCTCTATGCTTCGTGTCAATCTGCATGTTCTTGCCAAAATCCATCAATGAAAAAGCTAGGCTTTGCAGTCTGTTCTGTTTAACTGGTTGCATTGGATTTTACGGTAAGCATTGAACGAAATATATAATCAAACAAAGAATATAGGTACAACAGTTTTAGCAAGAGACTACTGCGTAGGGTTTTTAAAAAAGGTTTAAAAAAGTTTCATTAACAGCTTGCGTGCAATTCTAATTGTGTTACACGCTCTCATAAACCGCTTACCATCAGGTAAGCCGCAAACAAATATGTTGCACCATCTCTGCGGTGTAAAAAACCAGAATGTCCAAAATAGGGCAACTTAAAAGATATAGTTTCCTATTGTCCCTACGGAAAATCGAACCCTATTGCTATTCTCACTTACGCAAAACAACCACCATTAACCATGAATCACGGGATAAAAGGAATTGTTAGTAATGGGGATCTAACAGCTTCATTGCTAGCAATATATCCTATCTGATCAACATCCACATTATTCCCCTGGAAACCATAGTGGTTAATTCTTATTAAATTCATCACGATGGGTTAACTGACCTGCTCATTATCATCTCTCACCCCACACTGGTGCTCCGCCAAAGTACCTATACTGATAGCGTAGGCGAGATTATCATTCTATTTATCATCCATTAAAAACAACTTTGAACCACGAGATCGTTCAACTGCTACTGCCTCCTTTTTTCCAGGCATAACCTTGACAGGGAGCAAGTTCCTTCTAACAGCTTGGTGCATGTTCTCCAGCTTCGCGACAGCCGCGTGCAGCATGCTCCTACAACCGCTGCACAGCAATAGCAGCTTGAACGAGTTCAGTACAACGGCCACCATGACATCCGCTAATATCGTGGTGGCCATCTTCCTCACCGTATGGAGCGTGATAAGGAACTACGAGTACCAGACTTGTTTCTTGACCGCGAGCATTTTGCAATTAGTATGCGCTTGCGTCTTCCTCGCATCGTCATTCAGACGAAGGAGATAAGGAAATAACAGTTTACAAATGGAAAATCGCCTTTTCCGATAAAATTGTAAGGGAAGCTACATTAATTGTTCAAGCTAAAATATACTGAATTAAAAAAAAAAGTTATGGAGTCATAACTAACTTAACATTTTTTACAACTTACAAATAAATACAACTCTAATTCCGGGTGGGTTGTTGGGACGAAGTAGTTTTTTTTTTTATGGATGACTATGGAGTGGTAACCCCGCCTGCGCTAACAGTATACGCTAGCGGGGCACCAGTGAGGGACGATAAATGAGAATGAAAAGGCAGGTCAATTAGTCCACCGTGATGAATACACCTGGAATTCAGCACAATGGTTTACAGGAGGGACCACGTGGAGGGCAATTAATTAATTGATTTTAATAATTAAAACTAGAGTATCTTTAATTTTTGGTTGCCTATATTTTCTTGTACCTACCTAAACTTTGGAAAATCCATAAATTGAATAAATTCGTGTCTATTTATTCACAGTGCGAAACACCTAGGCCTGATTAGAACGATTTTTAAGGTAAACAAAATAATAATCTTTAAAAGTTCCTTACTACAAATTAAAAAAAATGTTTCTATTGGTCATAGCTCATAAAGAACATAGTACTCGTATCCACAAAATTAATGCTTAAACCCCCAGTATATATATATATATATATATATATATATATATATATATATACCTAACTACTTATTTCAAGTAGTTAACTGGATGAAGGTATTATATTATCTGTGATGGAAGGGACAGGTCGGCCAAAACGAAAACTGCTGATTCTAATCAATGATCTGAATCAGATGGCAAATTATTTTCCCACCGGAAATTGTGGTGTATTTCCATACTATATAATTAAGAATTCTTAGTTTTGACACTGCGCAATGAACCTGTTTGAAATTTTTTCATCCACACGACGCATAATACTTTTTTTTTATACAACTTAGAATGGCAAACAAGCTAACGGCCCACCTGATGGAAAGTGGTAACCGTCGTCTATAGACATGAAAAAAGATAATTTTTTTCATGCAATTTAAAATACAAAACAAAATTAAAAATTAAAAAAGGGTATAGAAAATATTTAAAAAAAATTATATTAAGTTTTAATTTATACCAGATACCAGTGTCTTAAGGTATTAAGAAATTAAATAAAACGAATAAATAGTATTTATTTACATTTTTTATTTATTTCGTTATTTTATAAGAGATCAATTTTCTATATAAGTATGTTGATAAATAAAATATTTTAAGTTAAACATCAGTGGCAATTAGATCCAAACATTATTTACAATACTGTAATACAAATAATTTGTATGTTTAACATTATATAGATAGAGTATCTCAATAGACACACTTAGATAGAGTATCTCTTCGGACACACTGTGCACACTGTGCGGGGAGAAATCGGAATCCATGGAACACTTGATGTGCAACTGCGATTCGTTGGCAAGTATGCGTATGAGTCTACTGGGAACGGCTTATCCAGAGCTAGGGTAGTACAGGTATCTTAAACCGCGGGATATCGTTAGGGTAACACATAGGATCTATGAAATGATGGTATAAGGCAGGGGGAAGCACAAAAGATCCATATGGGTCGACGTGCATCGGCTTAGCTGACCCCATATGCGAAAAAATAAGATAAGATCTCAATAAAAATGCTTTGAAAAAAACGGATCAATTTTTTCATACAATTTTGCGTGATATATGGACCGTTTATTTTGAAAGTGGTGCAAGTCCATTTTCTTTTGTTTCGAGAAAATTAAAGGTTACCATATTTGTTGATTTAAAAATACAGACAAATCATATGAGGTCTGGCACTGTTTCTATTGTTTTATCAACATTTAATTTGTTTATATAAATTTGTTTTTTGATAATTAGACTACGATTACACATATTTATGTGCTGTAAATGGACTTACACCGCTTTCAAAATAAACGGTCCATATATAATTCATGAGTAATTCCTTTATAACTTCTACATTTATTTTGTCTTATAATTTATGCAGCTTTTTAATGCGTAAACACTCATTTTATTTATTAAATAATACATCAACATACATTTTATGCGTAAATATATAGAGTACTGATAAAAAAAACAAGTCAGTTAATTTGACAATTAGCTGACAAAAACTTGAGCCGTTTTTGAGACTCGATACTCTTTCTATATAATCTAAGTTTCTATGTAATAATAATTCATAACATAAAATTCATTTTATGGATCTACAGATTGTATTTTTTATTTTGGATTGCTTCAACTTGAACATTATGAAAAATTAGGCGTGTTTTTATCCCCAAATGGGGCCTGGCCCTTTCAAAAAGTTATATTACGTACTCTCAGACAGACTTTATACATAGAGGTGGGCACCAGACAATTCTAGAGGTGGGCACGCCCGTCGCCCCCTACCCCTCACATTTAAATACGCCTGAATGTGAATGTGAAATAGGACTCCATTTTCCGCACTTAGCCTCTAATTTGGCCCGTTGTGCGTATGAGTCGTGGCTAGTACAGCCAGCCTAGCTCCGCTCAGAAGCACAGAAGCTTCCTGGGATCTTCACAAGCCTCACAATTTTTAAATACGCCCTTGAGAAAAATAAATTCATGCCATCCAGGCCTACCACGAAACGTTTTCCGAAATTTCGGAGCCAGACGAAACATAAATTTGATGTTAAAAGATAAAAATCAAGCAGCATGGTTTCTAGAAGCCATTATATCCTTAGCTGTACTATATATTTTTATGTATAAGAAGCAACGAATTTAACAATAATAAAATCATATTACGAACACGTAATTAATAAGTTTAAAAGTTACATTTTAAATGCTCAAGTACCCTCATATTTCATATGCACTAAGTATATTATAATTAATAGGAATGTAAAATTATCATCTTATAAATAATTAAAAAGAAAATCATATTAAAACATTTTCCGCAGTACTCATAAAAACTTAAAACTCTAACATCGGTTCAAAAACTTGGTTATTTTCTTTCAAATTAAGAAATAAACTTAAAAACTACAGTTTTAGTTACTCGACCAGCTAAAACAATTTTGATGTTTTATGCTTTTATGAATAATGCACAATACAATAGTCAACATATATATATATATATATATATATATATATATATATATATATATATATATATATATATATATATATATATATATATATATATATACAGCGTCCTTTGCAATAAAAATTAAGAAAAATAAAATAAAGAAAGACTGAAAGAAAGCAACATTTGCATTTTTTATCAATATAATCTAATATTACAATATAGTTTTTGAAGCTAAACTTAAAGCTTTGAATGCAAGTGCTCTTATTGTATAGTTAAATAAATATTGATGGCCAGCAACAATGGTTTATAAAATTTAAAATTAAAAAAAAAATCACTTAAGTTTCTTGCCCGTTCTAAGCTGAAATTGCATTCCGAAAGAGCTCTACAATCATAAAAAATTTACTCTTAATTTTTTTTTTTATTTAAGTTTACTTGAATAAAAATATTTCTATCTTTCGGTGTTGTTCATATCTACACGTTTCTGAGAGTCGCCCGAGACGAAAGTCTGTGCCGTGTAGACTTGTAGACCGAACATTATGGGCATAACACAAATACTTTATTACGACAATAATTTTATAATTCGAGACCGTGACTGCCGGTGTAAGAACTATCATCACGCCAAATGCTTTAGAGAGAAGACAGACTGCCTCTATCGTTACATACATTACTTGTTTCATTTATTTTTATAAAGAAATATAAATACTAATATAATTTCCATGGAACCTTTCAGATAAAAAAAAAGAATTATCCAAATCGGTTTATGAATAACGTGGTTACGAGATAACGAACATAAAAATACTACCAAATTCAGAACCTGTACCTTTTTTCTGAAACCGATTGAAAATTTAATAAATTGTTAAAAAAAAAATTAAGTGCGAACGGAATGCTCTCGACTGTATCTGCTAAATACATATTATAGATATACAGATAAATGTAGACCTTATTATAACGCAGTAAAGTTCATAAGTTCTTCAACTTTCGCTATTCATTTTAATAGCCCAATAAATAAATTATCAATATACAAATTTCAACCGTATTACAACGCAATAACGTCTTTGAGTGCATAACGACTTGCTAAACTATATCAGAATGATAGACATTACCATAATACCACAGTATAAGTAATAATACTAAAATACAATATGGACACTCCCTGCCGCCCGCTGCGTCTGACCTCACCCCCTCTTTAACACGAGTCAGCTACCAAATTCTAATGGATGTCTCCAATCTCCACTTTAATAACCGCCGTAGTAACAACAGGATAGATAGAAAGTATAATATTTAAGAGGTTTGAAGAAGAATATACGTCACAGCTCATTCCACATTACACAATACATCGAAGCGCGCTTTTCTCGCGCTATACCTAACAACACAAGCACACACACACATTGTCACATGTACAGACTGTCCAATATAGAATAAAAAAAAAATATTTAAAAAATGAATAGTTTATATTTTTGTTGTACTGGCAACAGTAATTTTTATTTTATATAAAGAATATTTTTTCTAAATGGCAATATTGTATTGTATTGTAGTGTAATATTGTGTTATATCAATTTATTTGTGTTTGTTCAATAAATTACGATAAATTAAAAATAAGGCTTTTCATTAATACAAGTACAGATGTCACTTGTATCTGTAGTTGTGACAATTACAGATTGTGGCAATTTTGTACGAAGTGTCCGGTGTCTGATAATACCTGAACCTAACTCAATAGATCCATCATTTCACTGTCACTTAACTTTTTAACATTATTATTCGTGGTTTGATTATTGTTCTGACTCTGATTAGGGAGTAGAGATTCAAAGGCCGACCAGTCCTGTTTCATGTTACCCTGGTTCTGGTTATTTGCCCACTTATTATTGAAGTTACCACTCGCTGGTGACCACCCAGTGGTGGGTGGTAACGCTAATTGACTGTTGAAGCCTGTGGGCATGTTATTCTGATAACCGAACGGCATTTGATTTGACGTCATTGATATATTGTAGTTTGGGCCTTGTGGTGATATGGGGTTGGGAGTGGATGTGTTTGGATAGGACTTTGTGGTTAGCTGGTTGAGGTTGGATTGCAGTAGAGAGCTGGTGAGGTCCACGGGCTTCGGTTGCTGCCGCGGCGGTGCTGATATCGCTGTCGGCGGTGGCTGCTGGGAGAATTTGCGCACTGTTTCTTGTTGTTGAGCGAGCCTGTAAAAATATTGTTTTTTTTTTTTTTTATACCACAAAGGTAGCTGATGTAATATTACAATACAGTATATATAGAGACATAGACCATAATCGTATACAGCCATAGGTGTGAGAGTGTGCTCTATCTTGGGTTACAATAGTGGTAAACAAGCACACAGCCCTTTTTTTTTATGGGTGAAAATGGAATGGTAACCCCGCCTGCGCTAACGGGATACGCTGGCGGAGCACCAGTGAAGGGTGATAGATGATACCAGATGATGATACCAGAGGGAGACTTTGTACAAAAGTCGATTGCTTGGGCACCTCTGTCCCATTCGTGTTTCAACCGTGAAGCAGTTGTGTTTGCATGACTGTGTTTCGGTTTGAAGGGTGGGATATGGCGTGAATTTACAGGGTACAGAGGAATAACACCTGAGTCCTCAGGAATGGCAACGCATGGGGGGTATCATGGGTGAAACAGTATAGTCTGCTATGTCCATGGTACTGCTCATGTCTATAGGCGACGGTTACCACTTTCCATCAGGTGGGCCGTCAGCTTGTTTGTCATTCTAAGTTGCATAAAAAAAAAAAAAAAAAAAAAAAAAAAGATGAGAATGAAAACAGGTCAGTTAGCCCATCATGATGAATTCATCAGGAATTAACCATAATAGTTACCAGGGGGAACCGCGAGGAGGTCGACCTGGTTGGGTATATTGCTAGCAATAGGATTCTCAGTCTCCATTACTAACAATCCCTTTCCCCCCACTAGTATAGGTTAGGTTATTAGGTTAGCTTTGTTTAGTTCGTGAGTAGATGACACCGTGTAAAAGCTTGCCAACAAACATAATATCAGTCATTAAGAATTACTGCAGTTAAAAGACAGGTTCATATACTATTATTTCACGTTTCTAACTTCTTTTATAATCTAACACTGCTTAGTAGTTTGTATTCACACAAATTCATTATTTATATAGTTAATTTAAAAAAAAAAAGCAACAGCTAACTTTCTTGCCCGTTCTTCTTGGCTGAAAGTGCGTTGCGAATGGGCAATAATGAAAGAATGACAATTCAAAAATGCTTAAATCTAAGTTTACTTGAATAAAAATATTTCTTTTTTTTTTTCTATTTCCGTAAAAATTATTATGTCTACTAACTGTATCCTTGGACTTCTCTAGTCATAACCCAATAGTTATGACACAATTGTCATACGTACCTCTGTTTCTCTTCAATGCTGAGCGAGCCAGCGCTCTCGGCCAAGTACGGTGCTGGTTCCACTTTCTCCTGCTTGCTACTGCTGTTATTGAATGAGAATGGGTCCAGGCCCAGGCCGGAGAACATTTTGTCTATATCCGTCTGCGGTGTGGGCGCAGAGACTAAATTGTCGGATGTTGCTGTGAGAGCTTGTTCCATTACTCTGTAAAAATTAAACAAATCATGAGAAATTTTAAAGATGTTTTTTAATAATTTAAGTAATATAGAAGGAAAGGAATTTAATTTACATAAAAATTAATGAATGAAATCACTAAAAAAGGAGGATAATTATTTTTAAAGCTAGAGATTTCTTTTTTTTTTTTAATGTATCATACATTTAGGTGGTGCTATGTAATGATAATGGAATGGTAACCCTACCTTCACTAACAGTATACACTGTTGGGGTATCAGTGAGGGATGATAGGTGGGTATGAAAAGGCAGGTCAATTAGCCTAACATTATGAATATACCTGGAATTCAGTACAATGATTTCCAGGAGGAACCACATAGAGGTCGACCAGATATGGTATATTGATAGCAGTGGGGCAGCTAGATCCTATTACTAATAATCCATTTCTTCTCTCGTACCACAGGATTAACAACAATTCCAAATGTCGAAGGCATAACAAAGCAAAGATCCTAGTTAAGAATAAATAATAAATAAGTATGAATGAATGACAATGAATAAATAATAAGGCAGACTTATTCCTTGAATAAGTTCAAGGAATAAGTCTGCCTGTACACTTTTTCCGTTTTTTCTCTTAATTTTTCCTTTTTATAAAACTTAGAATGGCAAACAAGCTGACCGTCCACCGGAAAGTGGTAACTGTCGCCTATAGACATGAGCAGTACCTAACAGAGTATACTGTTTCGCCCATGATACCCCCCATGCATTGCCATTCCTGAGAACTCAGATGTTATTCCTCTGTACCCTGTAAATTCACGCCATATCCCACCCTTCAAACCGAAACACAGCCACGCAAACACAACTGCTTCACGGTTGAAACACAAATGGGACAGAGGTACCCAAGCAATCGACTTTTGTACAAAGTCTCCCTCTGGTCTTCTATAGTTCAAAATAATTTTAAAGATTCGCTGAAAATCGTAGTGAGTGGCAAGAGCTCCACCAACAAGAATGCAGATAATAAAGTTTTAAAAACAAATACTAACAGACATAACCAACTTACTTGGACTCATTCTGTATAGAGTTCAACTGCTCCAGTTTGGCTCTATGCTCCGTTTCCACCTTCGATATCATCTGCTTGACGAGGGTGATGAGGGCATTAAACTGGTTCAATGTCAGTCCATTCTCTACACATAACGGTATAAGGAACGGGAGCACTTTTGTGGCCATCACCTCCTTTGTTATACCGAGCTTTTTGTGACTAAGTGCCAATTTGTAAATCCCTGAAAATACAAATAGTATAACAGATATTGTAGTGTTGCACTATACAGACAAGTTTTACGACCCTATTTATTAAATTGTAAAAACAAAATGCTCCAATAGATTTCAAAATTCTAAATTTAAATTATCTTTATTCAAATTCACCAGAGGGAGACTTTGTACAAAAGTCGATTGCTTGGGTACCTCTGTCCCATTCGTGTTTCAACCGTGAAGCAGTTGTGATTGCATGGCTGTGTTTCGGTTTGAAGGGTGGGATATGGCGTGAATTTACTGGGTACAGAGGAATAACACTTGAGACCTCAGGAATGGCAACGCATGGGGGGTATCATGGGCGAAACAGTATACTCTGTTATGTCCATGGTACTGCTCATGTCTATAGGCAACGGTTACCACTTTCCATCAGGTGGGCCGTCAGCTTGTCTGCCATTCTAAGTTGAATAAAAAAGAAATAGACATGTTTAAAACGTGTTTTTTTTTTTATTTACTGCAGGATTCAGAAGGTTGTTATCTGTTGAGAAGTGCCCACGAGAAATTCAACAATTAGTTCACATATATTTATTTAAATGTACTATGTCTAAAATTACATGGTCATTAAAAAGCCAATACATGGTCCACTAACACCATGACCGTTTGTCATTCAAGTAATCGTTTAGCAAGTGATAGGTTTTTTCAGTGAGTGTTTTTTTAATAAATTTATTAAAAGATAGAACCAAAACATCGATCTGTATATATCCGTTTAGAAAGACGGAAAAAAGTAACTTATTTTCCTAGTTTAAATTAAAAGAACAAGAAGAATTAAAATAATAGACATAAGTGTTATCATTTACCTAAAATCCCCATCAAGACAGCTGGCTCCCTCGATGGTATCTGAGGTAGAAATGGTATAATCTCGTCTAACACCAACCATTTGTCCAAATGTTCCAACAACTTGCCCAAACATAGCAAACAATTGACACGCACCGAAATATAGTTGGTACTCATGCATAGTTTCTTGATACGAGGCAAGAGGGCATTCTTCATGGCCGGGTAATCAATCAGCGATGCAAATGTTGGTAGTACGGACAGACAGAGCTCTTGTATTTGCTGCGCATCAGCTTCCAATGCCCTATATAACATCGGTAATATGTCAGTCTTGACTTCATCACCTGGTGTTAATTTCAACAGTAATTCCATTTTTTGCATAAAAATCAACAATATTTGTATTGGATCCTGTATTAACATGACAGGTTTTAAGACAGGCAGAATATATTTGATATATTCCTCTTTTGTAGAATTCTCAGCAATGAGTAGTACGTTTGGAAGGACAAATGGAACCATGGGCGGGTTGACAAACTCCTTACTGAGGCATGGTAGAATGCGATAGATGCAGATACGGTGTGGCATCTTTTGTATTATTTGTGGTAGCCCCTTGTAGAACTGAGATTTTTGTAAATTGTCCCATTGGAAAAGGGAGTCCAAGTAATTAAGTGTTTTCACTCCAACATCTTCAAAATATGGTATCTGCAATGGAATAACAAACATTATTACAAATGATCATATTATATTCAAAATTCAAAATATCTTTATTCATGTAGGTTTATTACAGACCCTTATGATATGTCAAATCTACTGTCAGTACTGGGAACGGCTTATCGGACAGGAGACTACAGATATCTTAAACCGGGACAGGATATCGTTAAGGTAACACATAGGATCCTTTAAATGATTGTATAAGGCAGGGGGAAGCACAAAAGATCCCGATGGGTCGACATGCAACAGCTTAGCTGACCCCATATGCAAATATAAGATACTGTCAGTTGGAAATGATTTCGAGATGAGAACTAACAAGAAACTCGGCTTGTATTTTTTTCAAATAAATTTTATACATGTTTACAATAATACAGATTCATTTTTAAATTCAAATTTGGGAGAATAGAGTGACCACCAGCATATGCAATATTTTTATGAGACCTTATATGCAATGATATACAATGAACGCTCTATATAAGCAACTCATTTAAACCAATTTCAATAAAAAAATTCTTATTGGCAAATGTTGCTTATTGAAAAAAAAATGGAATATAAAAATTCTTTACATCTGGAAAATATTTTTACTTATTTTTTTTACTAACTAAGCTGAATTGAATAATAAAATATAAATGTTGCTTACAGAGAGATTGCTTATATATAGCATTCATTGTAGTGTCCAATTTAATTAGATAATGAATTATAAATTTTATTTCAGTAAGAAGATGCAATACCTAAGGTATCCAAAAGCATATTGCTAGCCTAACCACTTACCAGAGGGACTTTGTACAAAAGTCAATTACTTGGGTACCTCTGTCCCTTTCGTGGTTCTAACATGAAGCAGTTGTGTTTGCATGGCTGTGTTTCGGTTTGAAGGGTGGGATATTGCGTGAATTTACTGGGTACAGAGAAATAATACCTGAGTCCTCAGGAGTGGCAAAGCATGGGGGTATCATGGGTGAAACAGTATACTCTGTTATGTCCATGGTACTGCTCATGTCTATAGGCGACAGTTACCACTTTCCATCAGGTAGGCAGTCAGCTTGTTTGCCATTCTAAGTTGTATAAAAAAAAACTTACTTTTAAAAACTGGTGTGGATCAGGTCTCAATTCAGGAGTTGCATTCAACATCAACTTGACATACTCCTTGAGGCCATCAGCTACACATGACAACCTGGACTGTGGTAAATTCCTTAATTCATTAGCAAACCTCTTAAATTTCATGTAATCATTACCAATGTTGCCCAAAGTATGATGTCCAGTACTATGTAATACATAAATAACCATTCCAAGTGAGTATATATCACTTGCCGGAGAATGTGTTGCTGTAAGTATATACTCAGGAGCCAAATAGTCAAGCAATGGTTGGGACAATGGATGCATAGCTTGACAGTATTCGTTAAAAGGCCAATACGGAGCAGATCCTGTTGCATTCTGATTAGCAATGCAAAAATCAAAGCCAAATATTTTCCATGCACCTTGTTGATTCACAATAATAGACTCTGGACATATATTATGATGTAATAATTTAACATCATTGTGTAAGAATGCAAGCCCCTCGGCCACTTGCAATAATCCATATTTAATTTCAAGTTCGTAAAGTTTATAATTGACCAAATGGCTTGGCACTGGCTGTGGCATGTTTTCTGTGTTACCCAAAATATTGGCTAAACTTGCAAACACTGGCTCCGTAGCAAACGCCAAACTCTCTCTGCTTTCTTCCAAGCTGTGTTGGACTGTGAGTATCTGAGGGTGTCGCAATTTGGTCAGCTGAACAATTCCACGTTTTAATACATCCAGCATAATATCCCTATCTGCTTTTGAAAACCTATCAAGTTGTTTCTTTTCAAATACAAAAATTGATGCCTCCTGTTTAGTTGATTTCTTGTAGCCTTTGTAAATTTTCCATAATAAACCTGAAATTAATAATTATATACTTATACATTTATATATATTAATTAATTAAATAATTTTTGTCATGACATAAATGGATATTATATATGAATGTAAATATATATATGTATATATATATTTATATATATAAATTAAATAATTTTTTGTTGTATAAATTACATTGTGTTTACATACTTATTTAGCTGTGTGTTTATGTTTTGATCATGCTGTGTACGCATATTTTTGGAGGGTTAGCTTGTACAAAATATTATTGTACTGTATAAATTAATGTAACATTGTTTATTAACTCTAATGTGTACCTATTGAAATAAAATAAAATACATATATTCATAAGGATAAAGGATTCTCTCATTATTTTTTGTATAATCAATTTAAATATAAGGATATTATGAGTGTTGTGTGACGCAGATCCCATCCCACAACTAGACTGCAATATTGTCAATCCTATATGTGTTCCAATACTAACAAACTATGAAGAAAGTATAAGTAGAGAATAATTGATGTTCGGTGCAGTGTATTTACCTGGACCAGCACTTGCGATAAACTGTGTAGCTTCAAACTCCCTTGTGACTGGATTTCCTGGTAGTACACCCGACAACTGAGATACAGTACTACTCACAGACGAATAAAATTTATTAAACACCTCCATATTTAAACTTTCACTACCTAGTTATTGGCTAAATCTGTGTTAATAAATAAGAAAGGAAAATCATTACAATCCACAATTCCACACAAAAGAGAAAAAACAAGAAATCAAACCAGTGATGAACGATAGATGTTAAAACGTCACATACTTGACTTTGACAACACAGCCCACAGAAAAATTACAGAATATATGACATTTCAAGATATCTACATAGTTTAAAAATGTACAGGGAAGTAAAGTAGAGACATTATTTTATATTTAAATGCTACCTACAATTTTTAAAATGTTAAACCTATTTTAGTATTGAACTGTTTTGCCATACCAGTATGTTAGTTAAAATAAATGTGTAGTAGGTTTTAGTATTTATAAATAAGGAAGTAAAATAAAAAATGATATCTATAAAATAAAACAAACATACTTTATCTATGCATCTAATATCTATTTATCTATAGTTCAGTTGGTTGTTGGTTTAATTCCTTGGTCTTAGGTTTAAAGTGACCGATTGACTGACTGCTAGCTGACAACTGAATTGAACGCGAAATAATCTAGACAAATAATCATATTGAAGACTAGGCAGCATGGTCTCTGACCTTAGCCTGTTCCATAAGGGAACAAATGTACTAAAAAATAAAAGCGAAACTGACATTTGTTTGTTTTTTAGGTGGTGTGGTCAATTGACAAATTTTTATTAACATATTATTTTTTATACGTAAAAAATGGAATGGACTGAATTTTGTTAATTAGAAATGTACCAAATATGTCTCTTATAGAGTACATATTTATACTATCTTTTGTAATCCTTTTTATGGTATCTGCTAGCTTAACAGAAAGTAATCCATATGCAGATGAACCGTATCGACCTCTGGGGCCACTCGTGAAGTGCAACTTTTTACCTTTGGATTTTCTCAATTGCAAAGAACCTTTAGACCATAAAGGAAATCACTCGGCTAGAGATGCCGCCGGCCACGGATGCGTGAAATTCGGAGGGGTTAGATATGAAGAAGTTGAACGAACTAAAGTGCAATGTGAAGTCCTCAATAACATAGAGTGCCACGGACCTAGAACATTCCTAAAAGATGGGTTTCCATGCGTGCGATATTCTGGACATTACTTCACCACAACTTTAATCTATAGCATACTCTTAGGTTTCCTAGGAATGGACAGATTTTGTTTAGGTCAAACTGGTACTGCCGTTGGTAAATTACTTACTCTAGGAGGCTTAGGTATATGGTGGATAGTGGATGTTGTGTTACTTATAACAAATAGTCTACATCCAGAGGATGGCAGTAATTGGAACCCATATGTTTAATTTATTATACTTAAAAATCTAATTTATTTTTCACAATTCTGCTGTAAAAAAATTTAGAATCTTAAGTATGTACAGATTTAATAATTATGATTAAAATTATGAAATAAAGGTTGTAGCAACTGTATTTATTATTACTTTATTAAAAGAATTGTTAATTATATTTGTATTTTCATATATAGAACTTCCTAACACAACTCAATATTATTATATGCATTCTTACACAGCAAGAAGAAGCAGTTGTGTTTAAATAACTGTTTCAGTTTGAAGGATGGGATATGGTGTGAACTTACAGGGTCCAGAGGAATAACACCTGAGTCCTCAGGAATGGCAACACATGGGGCGGTATCATGGGCGAAACAGTATACTCTGTTATGTCCATGGTATTACTCATGTCTATAGGCGACGGTTACCACTTTCCATCAGGTGGGCCTTTAGCTTGTTTGCTATTCTAAGTTGTATAAAAAAAAAATATTTAATCTCCTCAGCTTAGAAAAGGAAATAAATAAAAATATTTTCCAGACAATTATTTTTATACTCCTCTTTTCCCCTATAAGCAACTTTTCCCGATAAGACATTATTGAAAATGGTTCAATTGAGTTGCTTATATATAAAATCGTAAATAGACAATATTTGTACTTGGAAGACATTAAAAAAAAATATAAGTGGTCTTAGTAAGAGTAACAAAAGCCAAAACAGTATTCTTAGAAATTTTGTATTTGTACTGGCATCAAACAAAAAATGAACCAAATTGAAAGCAAATCTCACAGTTGTCTTCCTGAATGTGTAACTTTTCATCAAAGGTGTCTTATCCTAGATTTAATTTCTTATATGAGAGTACCATACCTATTTTTCTGTACCTTATGTTTTATAATTATCTCTTAATGATTATACTGTCATTTATGAGTCCTCCAGTCCTTTCAACCTTAGTATGTCTTAAAATAATACAAACAACAAAACTTAATTAAAAAAATATTAGATGTAAATTAAAACAAAGTAATAGTTTCAGATTAGTTTTATTTAAACTTAAGCCACGAGGGCTGAGGCGGTGCTCGATTCATACTTCCAATTGGGAGGGAGCACACTCTTTGTTTTATAGTAGCGGGCTAGCCTGTGGATCCTCGACTCAACAAGAATCAGCCTAAATTTGCTGTCCTTATCTTTCCTGTTGCGTTCCAAATGTTTCCTCATGGCTACAGCCTTCTTGATCAAGTAGTATAGATCTTCTGGTAGATCTGGAGCAAGACCCATGGCTTTCATGATTCTGAGGATTTTTTTGCCTGTGACAAATCTGACTTGGGCCACTCCATGAGAATCCCTGAGCATGACACCTGAAATATGGAAAAAATTTTTTTTTGTTTATATAGTTGTCATTGGAAGACAATACTGAAATATAAAAATTATAATTAAAAAAAAAAAACTATTATGTACTAAGTTAGAATAGACTTAGTTGCATAGATAAGAAGAAACTCTTAAATGTAGAGAGCAAAGATAGGATACATCCTATCCATGCACCAAATTAAATGCAATTCCCTTTAGTAGTTTTCGCATGGAAGATAACCACAATATAAGTATTTTATGACCATGTCATTATTATTTCTATTTAAAAAAATAAAGATTAAAAATATTGTGTAATTTGCATAAAAATCTTGATAAATACACTGCTCCTACTATTATATATTTATTGTTGTAAATATTACAAAAATATAATAATTCTTATTTTAATTAAATATTGGTTTAATAATTTTTTTATGGATGAAAATGATATGGTAACCCCGCCTGCGCTAACAGGATATACTGGCAGAGCACCAGGGAAGGGTGATTGATGAGAATGAAAACAGGCTAGTTAGCCCATCATGATGAATCATCAGGAATTTACCATTATAGTTTTCAGGGAGAACTGCAAGGAGGTTGACCTGTTTGGGTATATTGCTAGCAATGGGATTCTCAGTCTCTATTATTAACAATCCCTTTCCCCCTCAGTTTAATCATTATATATTGGTGTGTTATATACACACCAAATTTGTATATTAATATATACACACCAAAATATTAATGGACATGCACTAGGTTAAGCAAATACAATATTGCCTAAACACATTTTTAGGATGGGTGTACATATTATAATAATTCGATTCTTCACAAATAATCATAGATTTTCAACTGATTCATATTTAAGATCATAAAAAATGGAGATTTTCGATATGTTTTTGATTTCAGATATGCACAAAATATTATTTTATTGCTAATAAGTTTGAAGTTAAAATGTTCTTATAGTAAGAATTAATCCATTATAACTATATAGGACAACTATTTGACGTTTTCACCTTACTGTTTTGCTATAGAACGTTTATAAATAATACTTTTTGCTATTATAGGTTTATGATAGGTGTGTAAATCATCTATGACATTGGTTTTAAAGTTGTTGCAGTTATAATGCATATTTTTATAATCATGTTGTTTTCTTGTTATAGAGAGCTTATAAAGGGTTAATTTTTATGAATAAAGCGATTAGCGTTTTAGATTTAATGTCAAAGGTATAGTAACTATACATACCAATTTGGGAGGGAGTGAGGCCCTTTTTACCGAGTTTGTATATTTGTTCCTTGACATCATCAGCGGTCAGTTTCAGCCAGGTTGGCACACTGCGACGGTACGGCAAGGCCGACTGGGAAATACCCTTACTGAAATAATAAAAATGAATTCAGAACATAGCCATGTGGTCAATTTTCGCAGATAGGTTAGGTAACTATGAAGCGGAATTGTCGAGAGCTTCTAACAAAATTAACACCAAAACGATAGTAGCACATTTCATGGACATATTAACACAATAAAATTACCCAGGTGCGTGCATACGACCCATGGTTACGGCTTTTTACAAATACAGCCGATCTGACAACGACAACAAGTAAAACCAAAAGATGGTGACCGGAAATAGAGTTGACTATCTTTATTCTTAATAAAGAATCGATTTAATGTTTAAGTAATCGATTTAGTAATCGAGAACAAAATAAGACTGATTCGATTTGAATCTATTGTAGTAACAACAAATAAATTACTTAGAAATTTAAAAACTTTCAGATAATTATATTTTATTCCATAAATAATGAATTACTGAAGCTGTTGTAGAGGGTCACAGTGAAAGATAATATTCTTTAGAACAACAATATATATATAATACATGTAGATACAAGACAAAAAATCCATTCAAGTGGTCTTGCAAGTCATCGGCTTCATTCATTTTATGTAAAGTGAGTCGTTTTAGTAAGGTTGCCTTTTTTGCTGGACCTTTCGAAGCATATAATGACTCTAATTTCATCCATACTTCGCGTGAATTTGTGAAAATTCCAGGTATACCACGAGCGGCAAACTTATCCTTATTTTGATCTTTGTTTAAAATGTACACGTTACTTCCAAACTTGCGCATGTAATTAATTTTAATTGGTCTCTCATGCCATTTTTCATAGGGGATGTCTCCCCCTAAACTACTGGTAGGACAACGATTTCTTATGTAACAAGCTGTGTCGACAGCTTCTGCCCAGAAACCTGTGGATAATCCCGAAGAAAGTAACATACAACGCGCCATTTCAACGATTGTACGATTCATCCACGGGATCGCTGAGAGGATGAATCGTACAATCGTTGAAATGGCGCGTTGTATGTTACTTTCTTCGGGATTATCCACAGGTTTCTGGGCAGAAGCTGTCGACACAGCTTGTTACATAAGAAATCGTTGTCCTACCAGTAGTTTAGGGGGAGACATCCCCTATGAAAAATGGCATGAGAGACCAATTAAAATTAATTACATGCGCAAGTTTGGAAGTAACGTGTACATTTTAAACAAAGATCAAAATAAGGATAAGTTTGCCGCTCGTGGTATACCTGGAATTTTCACAAATTCACGCGAAGTATGGATGAAATTAGAGTCATTATATGCTTCGAAAGGTCCAGCAAAAAAGGCAACCTTACTAAAACGACTCACTTTACATAAAATGAATGAAGCCGATGACTTGCAAGACCACTTGAATGGATTTTTTGATGCTGTAGATAAGCTGGGAGATATGAGTGTGACGATACACGAGGATCTGCTGTCGATAATGTTGTTATATATATATTGTTGTTCTAAAGAATATTATCTTTCACTGTGACCCTCTACAATGGTTATGGGCCCAGCACAATAAGTGAGACAAAGTAAAGAACTATATATAATAAGTGATAATTCGGTAAGTTTGTAATTTTTTACAAAAGACAATGTCGAGTTCGAGTATAAGATTTGAACCTCTTAATCGTGAGAATTACGATAGTTGGAGGATTCATGCACAGGCACTACTCATAAAGAATGAGGCCTGGTCCTATGTTAGTGGTCGTAAGCCAAGACCGACCGATGTAACAGAATTGGAAAAATGGGAAGCAGAAGATGAAAAAGCACGTTCGGATATAATTTTATCCATGAGCAGTAGCGAACTGCGGCACGTAAAAGGGTGCACAAATTCACGCGAAGTATGGATGAAATTAGAGTCATTATATGCTTCGAAAGGTCCAGCAAAAAAGGCAACCTTACTAAAACGACTCACTTTACATAAAATGAATGAAGCCGATGACTTGCAAGACCACTTGAATGGATTTTTTGATGCTGTAGATAAGCTGGGAGATATGAGTGTGACGATACACGAGGATCTGCTGTCGATAATGTTGTTATATATATATTGTTGTTCTAAAGAATATTATCTTTCACTGTGACCCTCTACAGCTGTAAAGTAAAACTTGTGGTCTAATAAGTGACCAATGATCTACGCGTCTTTTTGAAAATATAAATTTTAATTTTAAATAAACATAATAATCTTTTTATAAATGTATCTATTTTTATTTTTATTTTCATCTTTAAAGTATTACAATTAATAAACAAGAGTTCGCTTTGAGAAGAGGATGATATATGTAGCTGTGTTTGATATGGCACTACCATGTCTTATAATATAATTGAGATAGTTTTGTTTAATGTACCATTTTATTTATGAGGAATGGCTAGGTTTATGTGTAGTTATATGTAATGATTTTATGATACTTATGACATACGAACTAAATACAGTACGTTACAAATCGCGTTAAGTATCTTTGGGCGAACTGTATGTATTTATTTTGCAGCTATGATTACAAAGAATTTACGTGGATTACTTAATAATCATAATGCCAATAAAAATGCAGCGTTCGCATGATAGCTTTGTTATTATTGTTCATAGGCTAGTGTTACGCGATGACCAGTAATAGTTATCAGATTAAATACATTTTTTAATTTTCCAGTTAATAACAGTGTTTCTAAGGTTGTTCATTGAGCTCTTATAGTTACTGTGTCAGCTATAATTAAAACGGTAACTTTGCTTTCTTAAAGGCATTTTTATACAGAGTAGAAAATTTGCATTTATTAAGAATAATTTTTGTATAAAATGTTTTATAACATATATCAAATATATCAAAATATATGAAATTCTATCATTATCATCATCATCATATCATAACATATATATGTAATACTCCTTTTAACGGAATGCAGATAATTTGATAGCACCTTATATATTTACCAATACATATTAGTTATTATACAATACATAGTTATTTTTAAAAATCAAGCTGAATTGTCATCATGTTATTTATTAAAGCTTACTTTTCCCAAAAACATTATATAATTATCTGTTTGTACATTGTAAGAAAATTATTCTAAAATGAATTTAAATATGAGGCTAAAAATCATTATTTTGGTAAAATTATGTAAGGTTTAATCTTCAATTTATTAAATTACTTTAAATATCATTAGTGTCTTTTGCGCATCCCTATCCGGAAAAGATTTCTGCTTCTATAATTCTATATTATCTTTGCTATCATTCACAGAACTACAATTATGAGAGACAGATTGTAAGCATTTACGGACTCTATTATACATTGAGTTATTTATCTAAGATCAATCCGTAATGACAATTTCGTGATATTGTAACGGGTAACTTTGTGAAACCATAAAACGTCAAACTTATTATTTTTTACTGCTTAGTGATTACACTTATTCCAATTTTGAATTTTGGTCGAAATGGCCAATAATTATGGAATATCAGATGCTGAATTCAACCTTATTAAACAGCAAGCATCACGGCGTGCTGAGTTGCGTAAAGAATTTATAAAGCAACGCACCAATCCATGGAAACATGCCGCAGAATCAGGCTATGTTGTGAGTATTATTTCATTACGTAATTATAGTATCTAATCTTCATTATTAAATAAACAAAACAAATAATAAAGTAATAACAATTTTTAAAATTTACTATTGTTGTAGTTTGATCCAGCTGTTCAGAAATTTATGTCCATGAAGGTCACTCAATTTGATAATTTTACACCAAACCCACGGACCAGTTTATTTGGAATTTGTGCTGTAATTATTCCTATGGTAGCTTACGGATACATCGTCTGGAATGATCGCAATAAGACAGAACAGAAAATAAGGTCTGGTGAACTTCGGTACAGAGATAGAATGTTCAAATTTGCATAATTTTGTATATAAACACATGCATGCTCTGTAGTATATATTGTGAATAGCAAAATAAATTAATAATAACAAATAAATTTGATTATTTTATTTTAACTTTATTCCCTGGTATCTTTAAATAATACTAGCTGAATACTTAGCTTTTTAAAAAAAAGTTTCACTTTTTAACCACCTTTTTTGTCAATATCTTTGACACTGACACTATTATTAATATGTGCATATTGTAACTACAAGGAAGCAGCAATGTCTTCATATGGCTTTTCAGAGATTGAGTGTAAAATAATTTTGGACCAAATTGAAAAACGGGCGAAATACAGACGTGAATTTCTGAAACAAAGAACAGATCCATGTAAACATACTCAACAAGCTGGTCATGTTGTAAGTATCAAGCTGGCCATGTTGTACAAGAACTGAATTTTACCATTGTTTTGTCATTCTATATTGATATTTTAAATTTCTGAGGCAGTATTCAATGGGGCTAATTCTTAGATACCATTTCTAGACCTATCTTTAAAATAAAATTTCAATTTGATATTGCAGCAAAATCTTTAAGGACCAATATGTAATAAATTACCAAATAAATTAAAAATTTTGACTTCAAATTTTTATAAGATTATGATGGTCAATAAAATTTTATTTTGTAGATATTATCAAAATATTAATGTAAAAGGTCTCTAAACCATGTCTTAATCAACCCCATTGTCTAGAGTCATAAAACCTTATATTTTAAAACTCAAATTCTAATGTAGCTATCATCATTATTCATCATTATCAGCCATTAACTGCCCAGTGCTGAACATAGGACTCCCCTGTTGGTGAAGAGGGGGGGGGGGGGGGTGCCAATAGTTTCTATGATAAGCAATTACAGTTACATTTTGTTGATGTTTCAAGAGTGATGTTATTGCCCATTCCTCAACCTTTAAGTTCCCCTAATTGCCTCATATGACATTCACGAGAAAAGAAGAGGTGGCCCGTTCTATACCGGGACCACACAGCAAATGTGTTATTAAGAACAAAACTTGAAAATAGCTGAACCAATTTGGTGTTTTATTTCTAAATAAGTGAAAGGAAGATTGCTATGAAAATTAGCCTAGAAAAACTTAAAAACCATTGCTAGGATTGCCACAGTTCAGTATCTTTTTACAGAAAAGACTTCGTCTGGTCACTAGTTTATCACCATATTTATTTTGATATTCTATGAATTGTTTCATTACAGTTTGACCCAGCAGTTCAGCGATTTATTTCAATGAAAACCTGTCAATTTGATACTTTTCAAGCGAATACAGGAACAGTCTGGAAGGCGTTGCTATATTTGGCTCCCTTTTTTTTATACGGATATTTAGTTTGGGATAAGCGAAGTACATTTGAAAAGGATTGCCGTTGCGGCAAAGTGAGATATCGTGACAGAATGTTTAAATTCCAATAATATAAGAGGGTCAGTGCAGAGTAGTGTGACATTGTAGTGCCCAAACCCTACGACTGACACCTGTCTCTAAGCCCACAGGCCTCCTGCGACACTGTGATGTGCCGTTTATTTTGGCGTACAAATTTCAGCCATATGTTAGAGTTAATTTTAACTCTAGAAGCCCATATTTATCCTCATAATGATTATAAACTTTATTATTATTACTAATTATAAATAAAAAGAAAAACAAATACCTAATTTAATTACAAATAAAAAAAAAATTAAATGTGTGACCACATTTTTATATAAATCGTTTACAAGCCCTTTTGAATCATCTCTTTTTTTTTTTGATGGGTGAAAATGGTATGGTAACTCCGCCTGCGCTAACGGGATACGCTGGCGGAGCACCAGTGAAGGGTGATAGATGAGAATGAAAACAGGTCAGTTAACCCATCATGATGAATTCATCAGGAATTAACCATGATAGTTTCCAGGGAGAACTGCGAGGAGGTCGACCTGGTTGGGTATATTGCTAGCAATGGGATTCTCAGTCTCCATTACTAACAATCCCTTTCCCCCCAATCATCTCTTTTTTATGACTCAATTTTTTTTTGCTAGGTTTATTCAGATTGTTATTTTGCTAACAGAGTGATAGAGTATTTGTACTTATTTTAGGCTTATAATACTGTATAAAAAAATACAAAATATTTCAGTACTTATCGAATATTATTAATGTAAATTAAACATACATGCATTGACATACATAACTATATACAAAGCAATTTCAAACAAATCGTATATGAGCACATTTTATTAAATATAGTAATTAGGTATTAGAACGGGATTTTAACGATCATCAAGAGATTTATCTCTGATTATAACGAAATCTTCGAATTTAATCATGTATGTGGTGCCTTTGTGCCAGTGAGCTGTAACTTTAGCAGGCTGAAAAAGAAAATGGGACACTTTATAATAATTATAGTATAAAGATTTATTTAATACTATTTAATTTAATATATATATATTATGGATGATAATGGAATGGTAGCCCCGCCTGCGCTATCGGTATACACTGGCGGGGCACCAGTGAGGGATGATAGGTGACGATGAAAAGACAGGTCAGTTAGCTCATCCTGATAAATTCAACGATAAATTAGTCAAGACGGTTTCCAGGGGGAACCGCGTGGAGGCCGACCTGATAAGGTATATTGATAGCAATGAGGATTGACCTTTCCATTACTAACAATCTCTTCCCCCCAAATGTAGTAAGATATCAATTATCCAATATATAATATTGCAATAATGAACCCGCTCTTAATATCAGACTGGTATAGGCGATATCGCAACGGGTGGTCATCAGTAGAACTCTATATATATATAAATCTCCACTTTTTGCCTGCTACATATTAAGTGTGGATTTCAGAAATAGGAAAATCATAGGTGACGATTTCCACTTTCCATCAGGCGATGTCAACTTGTTTACTATTTTATGCAAAAAAAAAAAAAAAAAAAAAACAATGAAATAGACACTTCTAAATGGTATATCAAGATAAAGCATATACCTAGATTTTAAGTTAGACTCATCCACTCCTGAACGTAGACCTCCCCTTGGGGAGTTTTGCTAGCAGCTGCCACGCTTGACAGGCGGGCTGGCAATCACAGGTTAGTCATGTTTTCGGAGGGACGCTGCTGCCCATTCTTCAACTAATACATTCTCTTAGTCGCCTCTTATAACACCCATGGGAAAGGAAGGGGTGGTTCATTCTATACCGGGACCACATGGCGAAAATAAATATTGTATAAATAATCTATTTCATACAATTTTATCCTAACTTGCATGACCAGATTAATGGTTTGGCACTTTATTTTATCTTTCTGTTTATCCAAAATGAAACATTTAGGATTTATAAATACTTACAAAACCACCCTTAGTGAGTACTGCTTCTATAATGCCCGCATTGAATGTGGCACAGTTGAGCGAGCCCTTGTCTTTTGGTACACTTATGAATTTGTTAACCTGAAAAATATTTTTTTTTTTTATAATTGTTGATTGTTAGCATATAGTTTATTTATTCTTTATTGCACAATAAAATTTGTACAAATAGCGAGCAAGGTTATTGCCCTATGGTTATTCTCTACCAGTTAACCATTAGATAAAAACAGAAAGTGAAGAATGGTGGGAAAAATACATTACATAAAAAAATTACCTATTTAATAAAATTACGTATTTAATATAAAACTCATTGTACATGCAATAATAATTTTGTATTTCCAGAAAATAATCCGTTCTAAAGATCATCCAAATTTGTTTAGCATTATGATAAGAGACATCTAAGTGATTTCACCAAAAGATCATTATATGTATCAATGTAATTTTTAGTTTTACCAATTTAAAAAAGGAAGTATTATTCAGTTATATATTTTATGTTACCAGATCAGTATTAAAGAATTTGGTTTTTTATCTGACAGGAATAGAAATTTAATACAAATTGGCTCAGAAGTTTGTCAGGTTTTGCTACATTTCTTTTTTTTTTGTGGAACTCAATCTTAAATTATAACAACAAATAACTTACTAGAGCATCCTTTTCAATGATATAGTATGTCTTGTCGTCTTCATTTGCATGTTCCAATTTATCAGCTTCTTTACCATACAAGGCCTGCAGTTCAAAAATAAATAAGATTTAAACATTTATTACATTAATATTTTTCAAAAAGGGTATATTAAGGTTTCTTATGTTGTGGCATAATGGGTCATCATATGCTGCAACATTTATAATAAGATTGAGCTACATTTATAATAAGCTAATCAGGGGATGACAGAAATAAGTATGAAAGCAGGATAAATGCTGCAGAGAATTCTGAGAAGTATGTGTGCTATCACATTAAAAATAGAGTGAATAGAAAGAAGTGAAGAATTATAAAAGAGATTTATTGAGCATGATAAATGGAGATGTTGGTAGGGTCCACCCCAGATGGACATATGTTGACCAAATAGACAATATATTTAAGAAGGGCCTAATTAAAAGTAGTTACCTATAACTGGCAAGTATGTATAAAACAATTGATGAATACGGAGAAGGTGAAAAATGTCTACTTGAATCAGTTTTTTTTTTATACAACTTAGAATGGCAAACAAGCTGACGATGATGGAAATGATGGATGAAGCTGATGGAAAATGTTAACCGTCGCCTATAGACATGAGCAGTACCATGAAAATAACAGAGTATACTGTTTCGCCCATGATACCCCCCATGCGTTGCCATTCCTGAGGACTCAGGTGTTATTCCTCTGTACCCAGTAAATTCACACCATATCCCACCCTTCAAACCGAAACACAGGCATGCAAACAACTGCTTCACGGTTGTAACACGAATAGGAGATAGGTGTAACAGATATGTAAGTATGCTATAATATCCTTTTGTTGTATGCATAATATGCAGGCATCTGAAGCAAGGCCCTGCATTTTTTACAAGTCACATATTTTCCAAAGATGAATACTTTTGCTTAGTCTCTGTTAGATGTACCTGTTATAAATATACAACCTTCACATTATCTGTCTTATCTATGACCATTTTGTTGCTAAGTAAGATTTACAGTAACATTTTATTCTGCATAATATATATATTTTAATATCACTTTCTATTCTTAACTTTAATAATCTGAAATATAATGTCTATGCAAAAAAAAATTGCTAATGAATAATTTTTAAGAATATAATATAAATTTTAAATTATAGCAATGTGAATATGATCAATCTCATATATTTCAATTAATTAAGGGTTTATGTAGCACATATGGGTACATAAACTCTGTAAATATACTATAGGTGACAATTACCACTTTCCATCAGGTGGGCCGTCAATTTGTTTGCCATTCTAAGTTTATTTTGTTTGCATAAAATAAAAATAAAGCAAATATGGATTATCCATTGTAAATATATTAAACATGAGTAGAAATGTAAAATAAGTAATACATCCGTCATTTTTTAATCATAAAAGTCGCATTGCTTAACCGTTTTAGCTCAGCCTAGTGTAGGAAGCAATGATAAATTCTGTGCTAATACAAACATACTTTGTTAAATAAATATATCTTTATCTTCCTTTTATATTTTTTTATGATATAGAACCCACCTTCCAAAGTGCAGTTTTCACAAATAAAAGCAAGTTTAACACCTTTATTTCACGTTTGCTGTTTTTTTCTCGAGTAAAGTATAGATCTAACAGTCTAGTACCCACATCTTGACCAATTTCAGATAATCTGCAATAAAAATTTTGTTAGAGTTTTCATTTACTATACATGATGCCCAATTGTAGTTTGTTACTTGTATTTATTCTTGTAATTAAAAATTATCTTACTTATTTTGTAGCTCATGGATAGACTGGGAACGATTTTGACAGTATTGGACAATTTCAGAAAATAACAGTGCGTAAACTGCTAACGAAATTTCGCCTTTTCCTTTACTCAAAGGTTTATCGAGAATTGATGATTTCGACCGACTCGATGACATGTCTAAGATCATTCGACGTGACTTTTAATAGGCAGAAAAGCACGTAAATTGCTAAATAAATACACAATTTCAATTTATGAAAGAAAACATTTGTTTATACCACAGTAACGTATGTAATTGAAGAATCTTTTAATAAAAACGAATTAAATTGGATCAAAATGTAATTAATATATATTGACATGTCAAATCAGTTTTGCCAGATGCAATTTTAATTTTTCCCCAAATTCAAGTGCTTTTCTTCCATCGATTATGACATTTTTTTGCCTAATTATAAAGGCTTTTATTTTCATTACCTTTTATCAAGTAATAGTCACTACTACAAATAATAAAGAACTTTCTATTACTCAAAATTACTACTCAAAGTTTCTATAGCAATTTCCATCTTATTGTAAAATTTCTCTAAGATACAACTTTTTATCCATAATTAAGAAAAATATTTAATCTTGCAATACTGATGTAACGTCCTGTCAAAAAGCTAATATATCAAATTTGGCAACACTAAGAGTGCCACAGATTATGTATATACCTATTAATATATACAATTTTGGAAAAATTCATTTACGCATTAATAATTATGTAGAACGTTGATTACTAGATTATTAAATTTAAAACAATCAAGTACCAACCAGGTCGCGTTATCTACATTTGTTATAATCGGATAAGATCGAATCTGCCTGAGTGAATTTCGACTCTGATTATCTGAGAGACGTTTGTAATAATAAGTTTAGGCATATATAAGTTCTTAACTCTATATAGTCAGATAATCGTAAAAGGGTCTTTTTTTATGGGTGAAAATGGTATGGTAACCCCACCTGTGCTAACGGTATACCCTTGCGGAGCACCAGTGAAGGGTGATAGATGAGAATGAAAACAGGTCAGTTAGCCCATCATGATGAATTCAACAGGAATTAACCATGATAGTTTCCAGGGCAAACACGAGGAGGTCGACGTGGTTGTGTATATTGCTAGCAATGGGATTTTTAGTCTCCATTACTAACAATCTCTTTCCCCTATCGTAACAGGGTCACGAATACAGTTTGCATAATCTTTTTAAGATTAATTTTTTCCCCCCGTTTCACCCGAGCTAGCCTATTTTTCGTTCTTGGGGTAATTTTCAACAGATTAAGAAGGTGGTCAATTTCTTTGTATTTTTTTTTTATAATTGTTACTACTTGTTAATTGTAAATCAATTTGATTTTTTTTATCTGAAAAGATATAACAATACTTATACATTGGTCCCATAGAATATTTAACAAAATCGGTTTAGTAGTTTAGTTTTTAAGTTGAAAAAGCTGGTTTTGCCACAATTGAAGTTGGTTTTTGTTGTGAAACACAATCTTAATAATAAAGGTTGACTCTATTTTATGAAATCCCCAAACTGCTGTACCGGGGATTGGGGGAAGGAGGAATGTTAGTAAGAGACTATCGACATCATCGCTAGCATTATACCTTGTCAGGTGGACCCCCGCGTGGTTCGCTTTGGAAACCATCGTGGTTAATTTCTTTACTACGGGTCAACTAAACTGACTGCATCTTTATTACTCACTGGTACCCAGCCATTGTACACCTGTGACTCAGAGAGGCAACCATTCTACTTTTATATTTTCATAGCAACTGTGAAATATTGTATTTAACAGCATAATTTACTTTTATGGCTAGAAAATAAATATTTATTCATTAGTACATATATGTGTACATGGCGGACTTAATGCTAAAAGTCTCCCAGTCAACCGTAGGGAAGTGTCAGAATACTCGAATGCAGTACTACTAATTATTGATATAAATACATGCTAAAATTACATATATAAACGAATAAATATATATAAATAACAAATATATTTACACATATATAAAATATACTATAATATACACGAAATTGAAAGTCGATTTGCTTGGGTACCTCTGTCCCATTCGTGTTTCCACCGTGAAGCAGTTGTGTTTGCATGGCTGTGTTTCGGTTTGAAGGGTGGGATATGGCGTGAATTTACAGGGTACAGAGGAATAACATCTGAGTCCTCAGGAATGGCAATACATGGGGGGTGTCATGGGCGAAACAGTATACTCTGTTATGTCCATGGTATTGCTCATGTCTATAGGCGACGGTTACCACTTTCCATCAGGTGGGCCGTCAGCTTGTTTGCCATTCTATGTTGTATAAAAAAAAATACTACTCGGATAAAGTAAAAAAGTGTGCATATTTTTTTTTTAAAGACAATTAAGTCGGTAGTCTCTTAACGGTATCAGGAAGCGCTTTCCAGAGCCGTGAAGAATGTAGGAGAAAAAAAAAATTATATATAATATTTAATATCAGAATAATTATCATAAAAAATCTTTTGTTAACGCTTAGTTGACTAAATAAATTACGACCACACCTATTGCATTACAAGCGATTATCTAATGCTGGTATCTGAGCTAAAATACATTGAATGTATGTATGTATTACTTACATCTTTGATTACGAGAACGGTGAAAGGCGGTTACTTCCGCCATTACTATCATAATAATTAATACCGTGACATATCAAGGTTACAATAACAATAATTTTTTTTTTATACCCCGAAGGCACACAAACGTACAGCCCCTCTGATGGTAAACGGTCACTGTAGTCTATGAGGGAAAGGGATTGTCAGTAATGGGATTAGATGCCCCATTGCTAACAATATACCTTATCAGATCGACCTCAATGCGGTTCCCCCTGGAAACCATCTTGTTTTTTTATGAATTCATCAGTATGGGCTAACTGACTTGCTTTCAACCTTACGTATCATCCTTGACTGGTGCCCCGCTAGTGTGTACCGTTAGCGCGGGCGGGTTTACTATTCCATTATCATCCAATAAAAAAAACTGTAGTCTATGGACGTCTGCTACAGTAGGTGTATCACGTGCGCCTAAAGAAACCTTAATATAGCTTTTTTGAAGAATCCCATACTGTAGTCTCTAGGGAAAACCTCGGCAGAGAGCTCATTTCACAGCCTGAGAGCTCGCGGCAGAAAATTCCTTTGAAACTGTATCTATATTTAATATAAACAATAATAATAATATATCTAATAATTAATAGCATACAAAAAAAACTAGCATAAGATGAGCACAGAAATGTTAAGTTGGTATGTACATAATCTATGCCTAGTAGGAGGGAATTGTCAGTAACGGGGACTAGTGTCCCCATTACAAGCAGTATCCCGACTGATCTCTACGTAGTCCCCTGAAAATTATCGAGGTTAATTCCTAGTAAATTCGTTATGATGCGTCGACTAACTCGATTTCATCTTATCCTATCATCCTTCATTGGTAAACCGCCAGCTTTAAATTACATATAGATAAAGCATCGAGTCTTAAAAACGGGTTAACTTTTTGTCAGCTAATTGTCAAATTAGCTGACTCGTTTTTTCATCAGTGTTCTATATAGTTACAAACATAATGTATCTTGACGCTTATATGCCATATTTAATTAATAAAATGAAGTTTTACGCATTCAAAAGACGTAAAAATTATAAAATAAAATAAATATAGAAGTTATAAAGGAATCACTCATAATTATTTATCACGCAAAATTCTATGAAAAAGACCCGTTTTCTCTAAGTATTTGTATGGAGACCCTTTATCTAGCCGCTAGCATATATAGACAGTGCAGGAGGGGCTACCATTACATTTTCCCATATAAAAATAAAAACCAGTGCCTAGGCTAGCTAGCCTTTTTTTTAGTATATTTGGTACAGTACCTATCTCATCTTTCACTGAACAATCAGTCACACTTCTTTTTATTCGACAACCAAACGGAATTTTTCTTCTTATTATAATATTTTACGGTTAAAAGCGTCCAGTTTAAAAAAAATATGTAATTTTACAAGCTTTTTATTCAGTTCACATTTGTATGTATGTGTTTTTATTTATATTTTTTTAATGGGTGAAAATGAAATAGTGACCCCGCCTGCGCTATCGGTATTTTTTTATACAACTTAGAATGGCAAACAAGCTGACGGTCCACCTGATGGAAAGTAGTAATAACCATCGCCTATAGACATGAGCAGTACCATGGACATAACAGACTATATTGTTTCGCCCATGATACCCTCCATGCGTTGCCATTCCTGAGGACTCAGGTGTTATTCCTCTGTACCCAGTAAATTCATCCCATATCCCACCCTTCAAACCGAAACACAGCCATGCAAACACAACTGCTTCACGGTAGAAACAGGAATGGGACAGAGGTATCCAAACAATCGACTTTTGTACAAAGTCTCCCTCTGGTAAATGCTATATGCTAGTAGGGCACCAGTGAGGGATGATAGGTGACGATGAAAGCAAATCAGTTGACTCATCGTGACAAATTCAATAATAAATTAACCACGACTTCTAGTGGTACCACGTGGAGGTCAACCTAATAGAATACATTGCTAGCAATGAGGCAGTTAGACCCCATTACTAATAATTCCTTCTCCCCACATGAAGGTGTTTGGGGGCCCCCAGGATTAGAGGCCTGGGGTGGACTGCACTTCGTTAATCCAATATTGAAAGCGTCATTTTTCTTTTAAAAAAATCTCCAATATCTATCTATCTAATATGTTTAATCTAATCTGATCTAATGTGTTTACTAAACGTCTCTTTTTAATAGTGTTTTGTTACGATTCAAGTAGGTACCTAGTTTTGTTTGCAAAAAGATAAAAGTACTTTTAGATATCATATGATCATTTATATCGTCATTAAACGCTATATCTTTTCATCTTTTCTCTGTTCATTGGACTAAGCAAATGGGGGCAGATTAAAAATGAGGCTAATAATAATTAATCAACTTTATTCATTACATTATGCATGTGGTATGCATGCTATTGCAGGTACAATATTTAACTTAATGTTAGGTTAACAATGTTAGTGGACAATTAGGACAAATTGAAGTGAATATTCACAAATTATATCAGATTAAATTATTTCATGTTCAATTCTTTGGTCTCTACGCTATATCGTATCAGATAGAATCAATAAGAGGTTGACAGACAAATAGGTAACAGTTTTTATATTGTATTACATAATAAGTAAATAGGTTTATTATTTTTTTTCTTTTTATAAAAACATTCCCGTATAAAAAGTTGGGAAATTATTCCAATTTTCTCTTAGTAAAAACCTTTTTTTTGATCATACAATATTATTTCAAGTACTTATAGTAGAGTATAATTACACCCGAACTGCGAATTTTTACCACGCGCTTACTGATGTGCACTTAGTAATAAGGTAAATTGTGCCCAAAAAACGGTCAGATTTCAACAGATATGAAAGGAGCTAACAGATGCTAAATAACAATATTGTAATACAAAATTAATTCAAAAGGAAAAATTTGGTATTCTACACTATAAAAAACGAAAAAAATCGTATCAAAGTGGTTAATCTAATGTGACTCATATAAGCGTCTCAAATAAATATGGCAAAATAGTAAATACGCAATTTTTGACGTAAAATTTTAAAGAAACATTAGTATGAAAATTGTATGAAACTGTACGCGATCGCAGTTAAAAAATTTAGCAAAAATGATGCAGTATAAAAAAAAGTGTGATGAAAACTCGCAGTACGGGTCTACTCTTAAATTTTTATAAACGAAAAAAAAAAAATCGATACCCAAACTCCCATCCTAGACGTCATTTTGTAAACCCACCTCAAACAATGGTCAATAGAAAACCTAGTTTCAATACAAATTTAATTTATGGCCAGATTATAGAGTATTTAATTCATTATTATAATTAATTTTAACTTATTGAACATGTTACATCATTAAATAGAAGTACATTAAGGTGCTGATGATCATGCCATTACAAATCTGCATCATTCAATGTTTTGATAACAAAATAATTCACATATTTGTAACATAGTTTAATTGACATTATTATTTTTTATTTAAATAAAGTTCTTTATGTACCATACCAAAGGTATGGTAAACAACCAAATGGGAAATTAAACCAACCCACCTAATAGAGGGTGGTAACAAGTGTTTACCCATGGTACCTCTATTGCCTTTGAGGTTTTGGTATTTGCCATTATTATGCAGTTATTGTGAAATCCAATAAATAATTTTACTGTCATACAATATGATGATCACAATTGGGTATATCCAGTGGTTATACAATCACTGGAATGGATACCCAATAAATAAACTCACCGTCATATGACTAGTTTAGATCATAGCTATGTAAATACACCCATTTAGTGTATTTTTTTCTTACACATCACAAACATATTATATTAAAAATATAAATTAAAATCAGAAATGTAAATATAAATACAGTAAAGGTATGTCAACATACAAAACAAAAAAAATTAAATATAGTCAAATTTTACTGAAGTCAATTTTAAAATGAACACAGTTCAACAGAAAGGAGTTATGTCAGAAAAGTTTAAAAATGAGTTTCTGTTAGCAAAATGATGTAGACATTTCATACACTATTATGGTATTATCGTCTCATTTTTATCATTTTGTGGGTTGTGTACCTTTCTGTTAAACACAAATGCTTTATGACACAAGCATCAGGCCTTAATAAACAGTGCAATGTATACTGAGTTAGTTTGAATTAACTACATATTATTTCTAACATCTAACGTACTTACTGAGTAATGTGATAACAAAAAACCCCATGAATTACCATAATACAATGGCATAGGACCATTCACATAATGGTACTTCTTAAAAAAAAAAATAACAAGCAACAATAACAAACTATTCTACAGGACATGTCAGACAATTTAAAATAACCCAGTATACTTATATATCGTATTATTCATAAAAACATAGTAATGCCAATAAACCTAAACTATTTGTGAGCTCTGTACTCTTTCAAATTTTTTTTTTTTTTTATCAAGGAAGAGACAAAATATATTAAGTTAGATTTATTAGATTTTTGCTCCCTTATGATTGTTAAGTAAGTTTTTAGTAATAAGTACTTTTATAATTTGCTATAGCACAGCATGGGATGGTGCCATCTTATCACCATGATATAATAGGGATTCAAAATATGTTACACAACTATTCGTTCTATTAAGGATATTTTTTATACATTTAACTAGTTGAAATAGCAAATGTTGTTTTACCTCCTACTAAGTCTATTTCTCTTATTATCCTATATTTCAATTTAGAACAAACAATACAAATTTACAAAACTTCATCAAAATTGGTAGAGTTTCGAAGATTAGCATAAACAAACATTGTGATAAAGAATTTTTATACATTTATATTAATGTATATATATATTAATATGACTAGGCATTCTAATATAGGCATTAATTGTTTGAAATACATAATATTTATTATTATTATATTATGACTATATTGTGCATTTCTATAGAGATAAACAAGTAGTTATATATACATCCTTATTATATCATGGCAGCAAAATTGTACACTGTTGTGCTATAATATACAAAAGCACTCTTATTACCAAGTATCGTTATACAGGGAGAAAATGTTTCAATGAATAAAAAGAGTTTAACTGCATCTGCTCCTTAACTACATTTATATAAAATTACTCTTAAATATTTCATACTAGCCGTGAGTCGAATATGTACACAATAATTTATTATCTAACAGCAAGTGGACTGGACAGTTTCCGCTTCTAACAAATTGAAATCCATACCGTTGGGCCGGTTGAAACCAGTCTTTATACCGTCCCAGCCGTCTTCCACTTTATATTCACCTGTTTGTATGCGGTTGTACACCTCTTGAGCAACAAGTACAAAGGCCTCTTCAACGTTTAAACCACTTTTTGCTGATGTCTCTACATGATGTAGACCTGTAATTGTACACATTCTTTTATTTTCCAATTACGCTTATTTCTTAAAATTTCAGTGCCTGAGTAATAGTGATAATTATTTTATTATTGTTAAATCATTCTTTTACACACAACTAAGCTTTGTTCCTGTAGTTTTACATGTATGAGTAAGCACAATACATACATATCTGTCATGCCTATCTCCCATTAGGGTAGGCAGAAACAATGCAATGTCAAATGTTTTGATTGAATCAAGCCTCTTTCGCTTCTTCCACATTCATCAATTTTTTCATACATGCTTGCCGACTAGGAGTACCTTAAATTGGCTCTTTTTCAACATGTCGCCTATTTGGTTGGCATGTTCATCTAGGACAAGCCCTACCAACATCTCCATTTGTTCATGCTCTATAGGTCTTTTGTAATTTTTTTCATTCATCTTTTCCAAATGGCCAAACTAATGCAACATTCTCTTTTCAATTTTTGTCACTAAACATTGTCTTTCAGTGCACACTTCTCTCTAACCACACTTTTTTCCACTCTTAATTTTTAATGCAAAACCACACATACTTCTGACAGTTCTCATCTCTACAGCACCTTTGTTACTTTCATTCTTCTTCTGCCATACCAGTGTGTGTCAGTACTTCCTGAATTATAGCAAGGGGAGTTTTGCTCATTATAATTGAGAGCAGTGCACCATTAACACTATTTCTCACTTTCACTCTAATTTCAGTATCTCTCTCACACATTCCGTCCTTTGTAAACAATGAACCCAAATATAGAAACTCACTAGCTTGCTCTACTCTTCCATCTCCTATCATTATCTAAGATGCAGTTAAACTTACAGTTCCCACAAAAACCATAAAAAAAGTTGTCTTTTTCACATTTATTTTCATACATTTCCTAGCATACACTTCATTCATTCGAGTCATTATTTATTGTAATACATACTCAGATGATGCAATCAATACTTGGTCATCATCATACAAAAGAGTCTAAGTACAATAATGATTAATTAAATGCAGCCATTTGAACATGATTAACAAACATCTATATATTTTTACAAACTTTCATATTTAGAATATAAATAAGATATTCAAGGTTAATGTCTTGATAATAACACTATGATAAAGGTTAATTATAAAAAGTTATATATTAAATTTTTATCAAAATAAATAAACATTATGTGATCATACCATTTTCTTCAGCAAACATTCTAGCTTCCTCACACGAGACTTCTCTCCGGGTAGTGTTCTTGTTGTCACCAACCAAGTCCACCTTACACCCTACTAGGGCAAACACTGGTCGGTGTGGTTCTATATGCCTCTTTGCCTCCATCATCCAAAGAGGTATGTGCTCGAAACTAGATCTATTACACACATCATACACTAATAAAGCACCCACTGAATTTCTGTAGTAAGACTTCGTTATAGATCTGAATCTTTCTTGGCCAGCTGTATCCCACAATTGTAATTTAATTCGCGTACCATCTTGTACTTCGATAATTCTGGCGAAGAAATCTACGCCCACCGTGGGATCCGATAACTATAAATAAAAATGCAACATAAATTAGAATTCACGAAAAAACGTAATGGAACAAAATGAAAACAATGGAAACTATTTTACCTCTGCGAATTTCCCGTCCGTAAAATACTTCAACAATGAACTTTTTCCCACTGTACTGTCGCCGATTAAAATTAGCCTAAATTGGTAATCGAATATTGGGTCAACCATTTTTATACTGTACTTCCAATAACATAAAATTAATATTTTAATAAGTATGATCAAGCCAAAAATTACGTATTAAAATGACAATACAGAACAGAATGAAAACATTTTTTTTTCTTTGTTCAATCAACAACTCGAGATAACCATAGAGTAAGAGTAGATAGAGAATAGTAGTAATAATAGACCGTGTACTGGGGTACACGGTCTATGGATTAGCAAACTCGCGCATATCATAGACTTAGTATTATGTACTTACGATAATTTATATGCCACAGATATATCTAAACGCATATATTACATTGCTATTCATAATATAAAAATGGGCTTGCATCAAAGAATATACCTAATACTCTTTTTCTGCACAGTTTCATTTATCACATAATGTATATATAAACAAAATGAATTTTTATGGATTGTACGGTTTATGTAATGACCATCTACGAAGTTCACTCAGCTGGTTGTTTTCTCTAGTAATAAATTAGAAAAAAATCTTATTTGTGGTTACCTGTTTGTTGCTTAGGCTAATGTAACTAAGTTTGTATTTTCACGTACATCAAGTTTTAGATTTAATATTTATGTTTATGTGTAGTTTCATAGATTGGATTATATCACTCCACAAGAAATTACTTGATAATAAAAATTTATAACCTATAAAAAGACTGCCGCTTTCATTTTATCCCGTGTAACCGCATAGCTTACTTTATACCTACAACTTATTTTGTGTTTCGATTATCTATTTATCAGAAATTGTAAGAAATTACCTAGTGTTAGTGTGTAACAAAAAGGAATATTACCAATGTTACTGGTTTTCAGATTTTATCTTAATAGACTAGTATGAGTTTCAACGAAGGTTGCAAAATGAAGGAGAATATTACTGAATTTTCTGAAAATAAAACAAAATCAACGCCAGTTGGTATGTAATATTATTACAATACTTCTGTATGTTCTTGTCAGAGTCGTGATTTAAGCATTTTCAATTTTGAATAGAGAATTTATGATAAAACTTGTGTGGTAAACAGAGGAAGGATATAATGTGTCCCCACTCTTCCTAGGTTGTTTTAACAGTTGATTAATTGGATATAGTATTCTTAAAAACATTTTAAGAGAAGCTGTATTTCAAAACAAATATGGGTATTTACTAATTCATTATATTATTCCAATAACAATTCCAAAAGTAAGTTTAAAGTATAATTTCTCTACATTTAAAAATTATGTTAAATAAACCTATAGTCAACTAGAAAATCGTCAGCGAGATCTTCAGAAATATGAATATACTGACAATACTTTTAGTAACTTTTTATTTAATATTACTTGTGTGAAGTTTGAACCTATTCTACAAAAATTTTACTTTATTGAATCGACTGTTTAGAGTTTTATATATGGCTGTAATGTATTTTGTACATGTCAAAGTGAAAAGTTATATGTGTATGTCATTTGGGGAATGAAGGAGACAATAATACCTATTCCTATTAACAGAGGTGGATTTGTAATGTTATTAAATTTTAGATCCAAAATTCACGACCTAATTAGTGGTAGTTACATGAGGTATTAGCCCTAACATAAGGTCTTTATTTTGTATGACTGTGGCATCATTTTTGTAAAAATAAGTAATAAACAACATAATTGTTTTATTAATTTTTTAAATATTTTTAGCAATGGTTGCACCAGAGGTAAAACAAAACGCTGATAACACAGAAATCACCAAAACCTGTGCAGTATTAGGATGTGAGGACTTTAAAAATTTAGATGAAGAATCATTTTTTAGGTGTGTATTTTTATGACATTTAAGTAAATTAATTTTGTATATAATTAATAAAGTGTATTATTACTAATTATTATAAATAAACCAAAAGAAGGGTGTGATAGAAAAAACCCAGCTCTTTTTAATTATAATTAACATTTTAATAAATTTTGACATAGACATGCAATGTAATATACAGTAAACAACCAGACTGATATAAAGAAACATATTTTATGAATACAAATATTTGTATTGTCCAGGGATTGCTACATCACCATGGTTAAGTAATAATTCTGCCTGATTTCAGGTTTCCAGAAGATGCAAACTTCAGACAGATATGGACAGACCTGACAGGACGCAATAACTGGACTCCAACTGATTATTCATATATCTGCATACAACACTTCTCTGTTGACTGTTTTGTATGTGATGCCGATGACAAAATGGTCCTAGTAGACAAGGCTGTACCATCTTTAAAGCTCCCTGGACATGTTTTAGAGGTATTTATAAATAGTATTGTTATTAAATGTGCAATTTAAAAGGACTGATTGTGATATTAATTTAACACTTAAAAAAAAACTTGTGTGTTGTACTTTTTATATAACAGGTTGTAATCTGTGAAATTATTCATAATGATGCCCACAGCCCCCTTTTATCATTGCATTGTTTGCAATAGACGTAGAATGCATCCTCACATGCTCCAATATAAATGTTTGTATACAGTGTGGTTTCAGAGGAGTTTACTTTTCCCAATACAAGGTTTTCTCTAGAGCGGTGATTCCCAACGTGGGGTCCACACCCCACAGGGGGGGCAATTGATAGTTAAGGGGGGGTGGGCAATTAAAAAATGGAATCAAAGTGATTTTAACCCTTTTGCTCCAGGCCATTTTAATGCAATGTTAGGAGTAGATATCGGTACCAAAAAAAGTTGTTTGATGTTACCAAAATATCAACTGGGCAATATCATAAGAGTCATCAAGTAAACTTTGTCAGGAAAAATTATGTGGCACAAAAAAGGTTGAGAAACACTGCTCTAGAGACTATAGTATGGGTTCTTCAAAAAGGGTATATTAAGTTTTCTTCTGGGTCAACAATGTGCATGTGACCGTTTACCATCAGACAGGCTGGTATGTTTGATTACCATCTTCGTGGTGTAAAAAAATAAGATTTAACAAATATTTGAAGTAAAAAGTTGCATATTAAAAAAAAGAAATAATTAATTAAAAAAGATATTGCAGCAAAAAATAAAATCTAACAAAAATAATTATGAAGGGGTAAATTTTGCCAAACATTTATGACAGCAGGTGCTAGCAGGAGGAAAATTGAGACAAAAATCTACTATTATTATGTGTAAATTTGTAAATACTTTTAGATATTTAATTAAATTAAAATATACATATTTTTTTAGGTTGAATATATTGATGAAGACACATTTGATAATGAAGAAGATGATGAAGGAGAAGAATACTCGGACATGGATATGGATGAAATGGATGACAATAGTTCAGTGACTGATAGTAAAATGATGAACGACAGTAAACCAGTGCTTAACAATAGGCTGGTCGTGGAAACTAGACAGGTGACTGACAACAGATCGATGACTGAAACTAAAATGGTGGTTGATACTAAACCATTGATCAATACGAAAATATTGACCAATAGTAAACCAGCAATCAGTAATAAACTGATGACCAATATGGGAATGGTGAATGCCAAAAGATCTGTTAATGGGACTGCAAATATAAACAATGTATTAAAAACAAAAGTAAAAGAAGTAGACAATGCAGAAATATTAAAGCTATTTACAGTAGTGCAGAAAATGCAACGACAAGCTGTCGGCTTAAAAGACAAGTTAAAACGCATCATGAAGGCCCACAATCGTTATAATAGAGCCATAGAAAAAGTTGAGGAGAGGGTAGAAAGAAAGAAGAAGATTTTGGAGCAGAAACGAAAGAGAAAAGCTCGAATACTTCTATCGCTACAAGATAAAATTAAAGAGGACACAAATGGTTTAGTATTGGCTATGCCAGTGCGGCAGACAGATGACTTAATGAACTTCGCACTCAGTATATATAAATATTCGCCCCAAGCATACATTTACGTTCGGAATACATTACGAACTATGCTGCCGAATACTGATATATTAGATTCGTGGATAAGTTCTGGATACCAGCCAAAAAATCTGTTGTCAAATAATAACTTGATTAAAGTAATTGCTGAACAAACAGAAAATGTGCTGGCTTGCAAAATTATTATAGGCTAATTTCAGGTGTTAATTACAAATAGTTTTAATTAATAAAACAATCTTCTATGTTTATGGTTTTTTAAATGTGATAAATATCTTCATTTATTGCATGCCTACGCTCTACTAAATTGCCCTGTTGTGGGCATCACGTACCCTTATTCTCTATTATACAAGGGCCAGAAAAAAAATTGTTACCAAAAGTTGTTTCATTTCTCACAAATTAATTTTTAGGTAAAAATTGTTATATAAATATTGTATAAGACAGTAAACCGTTCTTTGTTTTTGATCTCGATTTAGGCCAGAAACCATAGACTAATATAATTTCTATAAACTTACAAAATAATCTGTACTGCTTATAACCGACTGAAGTCCTGTCCATCTTTCGTGACAATAAAGTTTTTATTATTATTTTATTATCTACAATTTTATCCTCCTTTGTAACAATCCGTTAACGGCCCTATTACGGCTACTAAACCTAATTATTTCTTATTACTGCACAAAATAAAAAGAAAAAAACGATTAATTAAAATCGCATTACGATGTGATTACTGGTAAAGGCAGCCTCTTAATGAAGTGGACGTGATGGTCACAAAAACTACTTAAAAACTATTAATTACAAGAATTAGTTTTGGTTGAAACGCAAAAACTTATATCTACTTATTATATTTTTGTTAATTAATTCGTTGTAATATGAAACTGAAATTTTAGATTGAGCAAAAATAGATACTATGTAAATCGGAATCGATTTTAGTTCTTATTTAATTGATGAAGACGACCGATGACTACATGAGATTATTAGATACCTATTTTTTCATTAACATCATAAAAGAATTAATTCTGAAAGCGTCCTCTAATGGAATAATGTAGTTCTTTTCTCGTATTGTCATATTGTAAATAAAAAAAGCATTATATTATGAACCTTTGTTACTTTTTGTACGGTGATATTAGTATCTCCGAACCTCGGTGTGTTGTCAATAGGTGGCGTTAATCGTAAACAAAACGGGCCTCGTTAGAAAGGGATGGTAAAATACGGCCAAACAAATTCGGTCCGTCAGTGCCGTGATTCCTTCGTGGAAGGTGGCTTGGTGTCGTAATCTCGCGATCGTGTAACGTCGCGCGTGAACAAAAATAAATATCCCATCTGTTCAAAAAATATTGTGCGAGTTTTGTTATTTTCCTAAAAAACCTACCCCAAATATGTGTGTGCATCGTTAACCGCTGTTTATTGTTACATCGTAAATCATACAAGTTTAGTTTCTTATTTTTGTGTTTGCAAAGTGCACAGTGAGGTTTTTGTTTTCGTTCCGTGTATTGTTACTGGATTTATTAATTCTAATAAGCTGAACAGCGATTACTAAAAGGTACGTAATATGCAATTTTTATATATCTGTACTCGTAGGAAAACAAATTTTTTCGTACTTACTGGAACTGTGTCCGAGTCATTGAATCGCAAGCATGTAACAGGACTTTCAATCACAATTCCTCGTGCGTGTACCGGCCTTATTCGTTGTAGCCATAAAGGTACCACGCTCCATCGCCATAGAATACGTGTACATATTTAATGCGCTCCATTATATGGACATAAACAATTATAAATGCAATATTTTAATGGATGCCTCATTCAAATCATGTATTTTATCATTTCTCTTTTGACGTTTATGGACATGAAATTATGAATTGGCTTCTGTCTTGTCACTTGATGGAAAGTGTCGGTCGTTTAATTATGCATTGTTATGTTTGGATGATGTTTAAATCGTTTGCGAATGCTTCAATTACTAACTATAGTGAAAGTATTTGCCTACGTACCTACCCACCAATCTATACCTATTCGTTTTGCAAGTATTTCAACGCTAAAAGAGTAGGTAACTATGAAGGTAACGTTCGTTATTGTTGCAAAAATCAAATAAACAGAATAGCTTATTGTTTGACTAACATTTCGAGGAAGACTGATTTCGTTTGTCATGCGGTCATGTGGTTGTTTAAAGGTGATGTAAATACGCACAAACTACCCACATTATTATGTCAGTAGAGAGGTTGTAAGGTGCGTAAATATTCAAATTTCTCGCAAATAATATGGAATATTATTT